>NC_073234.2:22990937-23652500 GCF_029281585.2 Gorilla gorilla gorilla | reverse complement strand
TGTAAAAACACGCAATGGGGCAAACTAAATAAAGCAAAGCACAATAAAGCGAGAAGTGCCTGTAGTGTGGTCAGGGAAGGCCTCTTTACAGTAAACTTGAGCAGAAACCAGAAGGACATAAAGAGCCGGCCATGAGGAGATCTGGAAAAAGAGTGTTTCAGATAGAGGGAAAGGCATATGTGTATTAGTCAGGGTTCTCTTAAAGGGAGAGAACTAATAGGATAGATAGATGATAGATAGATAGATAGATAGATAGATAGATAGATAGATAGATAGATAGATAGATAGATAGAGTTTATTAAGTATTAACTTACACAATCACAGAGTCCCACAATAGGCTGTCTGCAAGCTGAGGAGCAAGGAGAGTCAGTCCAAGTCCGAAAACTGAAGAACTTGGAGTCCGATGTTCAAGGGCAGGAAGCATCCAGCATGGGAGAAAGATGTAGCCTGAGAGTCTAGGCCAGTCTCTCCTTTTCACGTTTTTCTGACTTGCTTTTATATTCGTTGGTGACTGATTAGATGGTGCCCGCCCAATTAAGGGAGAGTCTGCCTTCCCCGGTCCACTGACTCAAATGTTAGTCTCCTTTGGCAACACCCTCACAGACACACCCAGGATCAATATTGCATCCTTCAATCCAATCAAGTTGACACTAAGTATTAACCATCACAAGTCCACCCCTTGTCAACTTGAACTCATACACATCTCCTGAGATCATACATAATCTTCAAATAAGGACAATAATGGGCTGGGCTCGGTGGCTCACGCCTGTAATCCCAGCATTTGGGAGGCCGAGGCAGGTGGATCACGAGGTCAGGAGATCAAGACCATCCTGGCCAACACGGTGAAACCCCATCTCTAAAACTACAAAAAATTAGCTGGGCGTGGTGGCAGGCGCCTGTAGTCGAAGCTACTCAAGAGGCTGAGGCAGGAGAATGGCATGAACCCGGGATGCGGAGCTTGCAGTGAGCCGAGATCGCGCCACTGCACTCCAGTCTGGGCAACAGAGTGAGACTCCACCTCAAAAAAAAAAAAAGACAATAATGAGATCATAATTATGGCTAACATAATACAACTATCCTCCGTACAACCAGAAATGCACCAATTCCCAGCCCAAATACTATTATATAAAGTTAGCAATACTTAAATGCGGATATGAGGTCAGTAAATCTTATGTCACATGATAAAGGAAAAGGAAATAAAATGAAGATACTTTCTTTTTTTTTTTTTTTGAGACAGTTTCGCGCTTGTTGCCCAGGCTGGAGTGCAATGGCATGATCTTGGCTCACCGCAAGCTCCACCTCCTGGGTTCAAGCTACTCTCCTGCCTCAGCCTCCCAAGTAGCTGGGATTAAAGGCATGCAACACCACGCCCGGCTAATTTTGTATTTTTAGTAGAGATGGGGTTTCTCCATGTTGGTCAGGCTGTTCTTGAACTTCCGACCGCAGGTGATCTGTCCGCCTCAGCCTCCCAAAGTGCTGGCATTACAGGTGTGAGCCACCACACCCGGCCTCAATGAAGATATTTTCTTAGTACAAGTGTATGCATGCACAAACATGTTTTTAACAAAAAAAGGAGGAAATACTCATGACAATTACAGTCTTCGTTTCTGCAGCTGGTCACGTGATTGAAGCTGGTATTGATGGCTACCTTCTTTTTTTTTTTTCCCTGCCCCGAGACAGAGTCTTGCTCTGTCACCCAGGCTGGAGTGCAGTGGCGCGATCTCGGCTCACTGCAACCTCCACCTCCTGGGTTCAAGCAATTATCCTGCCTCAGCCTCCTGAGTAGCGGGATTACAGGTGCCCACCACCACACCTGGCTAATTTTTGTATTTTTAGTAGACATGGGGTTTCACCATGTTGGCCAGGCTGGTCTCAAACTCCTGACCTTGTGATCCACCCGCCTTGGCCTCCCAAAGTGCTGGGATTACAGGCGTGAGCCACCGCGCCTGCCCTGCCTCACTTCTTTAGCCATAAAGCGAGTGTCTCGGTCAGAGGCAGTGCTGTGTGGAATATCATGACGGTGGATAAGGCATTCTGTGAGTCCATGGTTGGTAGTCTTGGCAGAAGCATTGCATGCAGAATAGGCAAACTCATATCTAGAGTGTCTATTCCAGTGAGGACAAACCTCTGCCTTTTCCATGATGGAACAGGTCCAATATAATCAATCTGCCACCAGGTAGCTGGCTGATTACCCCGAGGAATGGTGCCATATCGAGGGCTCAGTGTTGGTCTCTGTTGCTGGCAAAGTGGGCACTCAACAGTGGCCGTAGCCAGCTCAGCTTTGGTGAGTGGAAGTCCATGTTGCTGAGCCCATGCATAATCTCCATCCCTGCCACCATGGCCACTTTGTTCATGGGCCCATTGGGTGATGACAGAGGTGGCTGGGGAAAGAGGCTGAGTGGTGTCCACAGAACGAGTCATTCTATCCACTGAGTCATGCTATCCACTGAAGTAACACATTGGTGAGCACTCACATGGTATACAAATATCTTCACAGTTTTGGACCACTCAGAGAGGTCCATCTGCATGTCTTCCTCAAATTTCTTTGTCACCAATTTTCCAATCATGCTTCTTCCAAGTCCATGACTATCCAGCCATACCATTGGCTACAGCCCATGAGTCAGTATATAATCGCATATCTGGCCATTTCTCCTTCCATGCAAAATACAGAGCCAGGTGCACTGCTCGAAGTTCTGCTCATTGGGAAGATGTCCACTGTATTTCAAGGATGTCCTAGAAAGGGGCTGTAGTGCTGCAGCTGTCCACTTTCGGGTGGTGCGGGCATATCGTGTAGAATCATCTGTAAACCAGACCCTAGTCTTCTCTTCCTTTGTCGACTGATCATAGGGAACTCCCCATGAGGCCATCGGTGCAGGCTCAGGGAGAGAAGGCAGGGTGGCAGGAGTGGAGACCATGGGCATTTGAGCCACTTCCTCATGTAACTTACTTGTGCCTTCAGGACCTGCTGAAGCCCGATCACATATATACCACTTCCATTTGATGATGGAATGCTACTGTGCATGACCCACTTTATGGCTAGATGGGTCAGAAAGCAACCAGTTCATGACAGGCAGTTCAGGTCGCATGGTGACTTGATGACCCATAGTCAAACGTTCAGTTTCCGCCAAAGCTCAGTAACAGACCAGGAGCTGTCTCTCAAAAGGAGAGTAGTTATCTGCAGAAGATGGCAGGGCCTTGCTTTAAAATCCTAAAGGTCTCTGCTGTGATTCACCTATGGGAGTCTGCCAAAGGCTCCAGAGAGCATCCCTCTCTGCCACTGATACCTGAAGCATCATTGGATCTGCTGGGTCATATGGCCCAAGTGGCAGAAGCAGCCTGGACCTGTTGCAGAGCCTTCTGTTCTGGACCCCACTCAAAACTGGCAGCCTTTCGGGTCACTCAATAAATGGACCAAACTAACACACCCAAATGAGGAATGTGTTGCCTCCAAAATCCAAATAGGCCCAGTAGGCATTGTGCCTCTTTCTTGGTCATAGGAGTGGCGAAATACAGCAAGTTATCCTTTACCTTAGAAGGGGTATCTCAGCCAGGTGCAGTGACCCTTGCCTGTAATCCCAGCACTTTTGGAGGCCGAGGCAGGCAGATCACTTGATGTCAGGAGTTCGAGACCAGCCTGGCCAACATGGTGAAACCCTGTCTCTACTAATACACAAAAATTAGGCTAGGCACCATGGCTCACCCCTGTAATCCCAGCACTTTGGGAGGCCGAGGCGGGCAGATCACGAGGTCAGGAGTTCGAGACCAGCCTGGCCAACTATGGCAAAACCCTGTCTCTTCTAAAAAGTACAAAAATCAGCCAGGCATAAGGGGCCAGGCACGGTAGCTCACGCCTGTAATCAGAGCACTTTGGGAGGCCGAGGCGGGTGGAACACCTGAGGTTGGAAGTTTGAGACCAGCCTGACCGACGTGGAGAAATCCCATCTCTACTAAAAATGCAAAATTAACCGAGCATGGTGGCACATTCCTGTAATCCCAACTACTCAGGAAGCAGAGGCAGGAGAATCGCCTGAACCCAAGGAGGCAGAGGTTGCAGTGAGCCAAGATTGTACCATTGCACTCCAGCCTGGGCAACAAGAGTGAAACTCCATCTCAAAAAAAAAAAAAAAAATTTAGCTGGGCATGGTGTAGCCTGTAGCCTGTAATCCCAGCTACTTGGGAGGCTGGGGCAGGAGGATCGCTGGAACCTGGGAGGCGGAGGTTGCAGTGAGCTGAGATCGTGTCATTGCACTCCAGCCTGGGCGACAGAGCAAGACTCCATCTCTAAAAAAAAGGAATATCTCAATAGGCCCCACACCACTGGACCCCTGGAAATTTTACTGAGGTAGAAGTTCCCTGAATTTTAGTCAGATTTATTTCCCATCCTCTGGCACACAAATGTCTCACCAATAAGTCCAGAGTGTTTGCTACTTTTTGTTCACTGGATTCAATCGGCATAATGTCATCAGTGTAATGGAACAGTGTGATAGCTGGTGGAAGCAAAAAGTGATCAAGATCTCCCCGAATAAGATTATGACACAAAGCCAGAGAGTTGATATACCCCTGAGGTAGGACAGTAAAAGTATATTAATGGCCTTGACAGCTGAAGGCTAATTGCTTCTGGTGGGCCTTATGGACAGGAATGGAGGAAAAGGCATTTGCCAAGTCAATGGTTGCATACCAGGTACCAGGAGATGTGTTAATTTGCTCAAGCAATGAAACCACATCTGGTACAGCAGCTGCAATTGGAGTCACCACTTGGCTAAGCATACGATAATCTACTGTCATTCTCCAAGATCCACCTGTCTTCTGCAGAGGCCAAATGGGAGAGTTGAATGGGGATGTGCTGAGAATCACCACCTCTGTGTCTTTCGAGTCCTTGATGATAGCACTAATCTCCACAGTCCCTCTAGGGATGTGATATTGTTTTTGATTTACATTTTTCTAGGTAGAGGTAGCTCTGTTGGCTTCCATTTGGCCTTTCCCACCATAATAGCCCTCACCCTACCAGTCAGGGAGCCACTGTGGGGGTTCTGCCAGCTGCTAAGTATGTCTATGCCAATTATGCATTCTGGCACTGAGGAAATGACCACAGGATGAGTCCGGGGACCCACTGGACTCACTGTAAGTCAGACCTGAGCTAAAACTCCATTAATTACCTTATCTCCATAAGCCCCTACTTTAATTGGAGGACCACAATGATGTTTTGGGTCCCCTGGAATCAACATCAGCTCAGAGCCAGTGTCCAGTAGTCTTCAAAATGTCTGATCATTTCCCTTTCCCCAATGCACAATTACCCTGGCAAAAGGACGGAGGTTGGCCAGACACGGTGGCTCACACCTGTAATCTCAACACTTTGGGAGGCCGAGGCAGATGGATCACAAGGTCAAGAGTTCGAGACCAGCCTGACCAACATGGTGAAACCCCATCTCTACTAAAAATACAAAAATTAGCCGGGCATGGTGGCACATGCCTGTAATCCCAGCTACTCAGGAGGCTGAGGCAGGAGAATCGCTTGAACTCAGGAGGCGGAGGTTGCAGTGAGCTGAGATCGCACCACTGCACTCCAGCCTGGGTGACAGAGTGAGACTCCATCTCAGAAAAAAAAAAAAAAAAAAGGACAGAGGTCTCCTTGGGGAAGGATGGGAGAAAGATTCATTACATAAATGATCAGTAATATAATGGGGTCCTTCCTCAAGGGGACCCGGTCTCCCCTTTGCTCAAGGGGTTCTGGGTCTGTAAACTGGCTCAGGTCTGGAAATCAATTGAGTGGCGGTGATTCTCTGATTTGATAATTCAAATTCATTTTTTGTCCACTCAATCTAGAAGTTTTCTGCTTGTATAAATTAAGTAGGAATGCAGTAGGCTTCCTATCAATTTCACTTTTTTTTTTTTTTTGAGACTGAGTCTCGCTCTGTCGCCCAGGCTGGAGTGCAGTGGCGCGATCTCGGCTCACTGCAAGCTCCGCCTCCCGGGTTCACGCCATTCTCCTGCCTCAGCCTCCCGAGTAGCTGGGACTACAGGCGCCCGCCACCACGCCCGGCTAATTTTTTGTATTTTTTAGTAGAGACGGGGTTTCACTGTGTTAGCCAGGATGGTCTCGATCTCCTGACCTCGTGATCCGCCCGCCTCGGCCTCCCAAAGTGCTGGGATTACAGGCGTGAGCCACCGCGCCCGGCCCTCAATTTCACTTCTAGGAACACTGTGATTAACCAATGCCAGAGCTCTACAAGAGTCAGACTATTCTGATTGCCACTTTGCCTCTGCTGTTCATTATGGTAGCTACACCTACCTTGTCTTTGATGGTTGAGTGCCACCACTTGGCTCCTGCCACCTTGGCATCCAATTATTCCCATTGTATTTAATTTGCGTAGTTGAGTGACTGCGGTTCCCACTGTTAGATCTGACATACAGGCCGGGCGTGGGGGCTCATGCCTGTAATCCCAGCACTTTGGGAGGCTGAGGCGGGTGAATCATGGGGTCAGGAGTTCGAGACCAGCCTGGCCAACATGGTGAAACCCTGTATCTACTAAAAATACCAAAAAAAAAAAAAAATTAGCTGGGCATAGTGCCGGGGGGTGGGGGGTGGCTGTAATACCAGCTACTCAGGAGACTGAAGCAGGAGAATCACTTGAACCTGGGAGGCTGTGGTTGTAGTGAGCCGAGATTGCACCACTGTACTCTTAGCCCGAGTGACAGAGTGAGACTGTCTCCAAAAAAAAAAAAAAAAAAAAAATTCTGACATACAGAGAAGAGCAATTACAGGGCTCCTCAAAGATGCAGGTACTGCCCTCACAAATCTATTTCACACGGCATTGGTCGAGGGTATATCTTCTGGACCTTCCCAGCTGGGATGAGTAGGTCTAAAGTGACTAACCCACTCCACCATCCCAATCTCCCTAAGCCTTTGGATCCCTGCCTCTACATTAAACCAAGGGAGATCAGGCATTTCCAGCTCGCTCACAGTGGGCCGTCTTGTAATCCATATTTCAGCCAACCAAGCAAATAAACATTAGAAGGTTTTGTAACTTTCCGAGCTGCAACATTAAAAGCAGAGTCCCTACTTAGTGGGCCCAAATCAATAAATTCAGCCTAATCCAACTCTATGTTGCTTCCACCATTATCCTATACCCTTAATATCCGTTCCCATACCTCTTCTCCAGATGGCTGTTTATATAAATTAGAGAACTCAAACAGTTCTTTTCAAATGTAGCACACCTTGAGATAGAGTCTCGCTCTGTCGCCCAGGCTGGAGTCCAGTGGCGTGATCTCGACACACTGCAACCTCCGCCTCCTGGGTTCAAGCAATTTTCATGCCATTTTTTTTTTCTTTTTTTAGTAGAGGCGAGGTTTTACCATGTTGACGAGGATAGTCTTGATCTCCTGGCCTCAAGCAATCTGCCCGCCTTGGCCTCCCAAAGTGCTGGGACTTCATGTGTGAGCCACCGCACCTGGCCAAAAGTTGAGTTCTTACCAGAGAATGTGACGGGGGAAGGGAGTGCCCAGGAGTTGCTCATTTATGCAAGGAAGCGTTTAGGGTGATGAATCAAAGAATTTAAGTCGGGTAATGTGGAAAGTAAAAATAGAAGAGTGATGGGCAGTGAAAAGTTGAGAGGGTTAATAGTGTAGAGATCCTGCTTCTATCAAGAAATGGTTAGAGAGGAAGTGATGGTCAGTGTGAGATGCAAAATAATACAGATTTTACAAGCAGCCTTTTTTTTTTTTTTTTGAGACGAACTCTTGCTCTGTTGCCCAGGCTGGAGTGCACTGGTGTGATCTCGGCTCACTGCAACCTCCACCTCCCAGGTTCAAGCAATTCTATGCCTCAGCCTCCTGAGTAGCTGGGATTACAGGCACCTGCCACCGCACCCGGCTAATTTTTGTATTTTTAGTAGAGATGGGGTTTCACCATCCCGGCCAGGCTGGTCTTGAACTCCTGACCTCGTGATCCACCCACCTCAGCCTCCCAAAGTGCTGGGATTACAGGTGTGAGCCACCACACCCAGCCGAGCCCATTTATTATAAATAACCAGGGCTAGGGTATTAACCATGGGAATAAATGACTGAGGTGGACTGGAAAACAAGATGATTGGAAATGAGTGGACAAGAAACTGACGGCCAGCCTATTCGATGAATTGTCTCCATGCATCATGGAATAGCCAGGACTGATGACAGGAGGAATGGTGTAAACTAAGAGAATGAATCAGGCTTCTAAATTTTCAGGGAATGTGGGGGAAGTGACCCAGGAGATCAGCAGATTATTACAATATCCTGATGGCATGCACTGAAAAGGAGCTGAGTTTTTAGGGGATGAGCAACAGTTTGAAGTAGGCAAAGAGCAGCATCATAAGAGTTACAAGCGAAATGCTGAACCTACCCTGTAGTACTTTCAGAGAAGTGAGATCCGCTAACTTGAAGGATCAGGAAGGGGATCATGGTAAAAGTGGCATTTATATGGACTTTGAAAGATGAAAAGAATTTTGTGAGAAATAGATTTGGAAAGATAATTCCAGGCAGAGAGATGCTACTACCAAAGAAGGAAGTGACACTGTTCTGCCCACGCCTGGTGCTTTTGCAAATCCGCCTCCAGAGCCCGTTGCTATGGTGCTAGTAACATCCTTGGTATTACCAGAGCTGGTTAGCAGTTGGCCACCAGGTGGCAGTGTATATCTTTGCGCCATCCCTCCCAGTACTGGCCTTGGAGAAAAACTGGAAGTGAGAATTAGCATAGGTGCAGCTGAGGTGAGATCAGTGGCTTGTGGATTGTGTATTTAGTTAGGCCTGAAGAAGCAAAGCCCTCAGAGAAGAGGATAAATTTGGGAACATTTAGGGAGAAGATCAGGGAGAAGATAAAAGGAAAGGAAATTGCCTCAGGGCGAGAGTATAATGAGGCCTGAAAAGTAGCAGAGGGCTCTAGGAGGGACAGCCATGTCCTCCTGGCCATTCCTTGAGGAACTAGTTGGAATAGGCACACCGCCCTAGACTTTACAAAACTCCGGAAATACACTCTTGGAACCAGAGGTGACAATTCACTGAATGAGGATTACCCCAACCAGCCACAGCGGGAAATCCTTGGAGAAGGTGTGCGCTGATTGGATCAGAGACCCGAAGGGAAAGAATCCCAGCCTGAAGAACCAGTTTGAATGTCAAGACTCCAAGAATCACTGCAAGAAAAACAGCCTTGTGGTGAAGATTCTAGGATTTAGGATCATTTCCAGATGAGAATCCACAAATGACTCACACAGTCTTTCTGAGGTTGTTAAACAGATTGCTTCCATCAGTATTGAGTCAGGAATTGAGACTGCTCACCACTGCACTTACTTGTCAACTATTTTCATAAATATTAGTTGTTTAAAGAAAGAAGCAGCCAAAAAGAAGAACCAGAGAGGGGAGATGTGCAGATTGGCAGTGCAAGGTGAGGAATAGGCACTAAAGCAACATTGAAAGAGAGTTTGGAGCAATGGCCTTCTTCTTCTTCTTCTTTTGGTTTGTTTACTCAGGTAATAATTTAAAAAAAAAAAACTGTGTATTTCCTCTACACTGTTTGTTTTTTTGGGGGGGTGGGACGAAATCTGGCTCTGTCGCCCAAGCTGGAGTGCACTGGCGCGATCGCAGCTCACTGCAACCTCTGCCTTCCGAGTTCAAGCGATTCCTTCCACATGTTTTTAAGTGACATCTAAGAAAATTTTTTTTATGTTTAAGTAGCTTCCAGGGATTAATTTCTGCTGTCCAATATTTGGTATACATGCTTTCAGGGCCATTGCTAGCTTTTCCAGTGCCTTTCTGCAAATTAGGCAAAGGTGCCCTTCTGGGAAAAAGCAGGTTTTCTAGGAATGGTACCCCTGTGTAAAGAAAAATGTGCTCCTTCCTCTGGATGAGGAGGAGAGCCTGGCCAGTGGATTGCAGGCTGTATTTCAGCCTCTACTTATCCCACAAAACCGCACAACTAAGTTTCAGCCCTTCACTTGTCCCCAAAACTGTACAAACCATACACAAAAGCTTTGTAGATTTTAAGTTAAAAAACAAACAAAAACCTTGGCATACAGACAAAGATCATTCAGTTTATAGAAATATAAACTAAATGACAAAGCTACTGTTTGTAGGCAAACCTGTGAGCCAAATCTTTTGGCTTTGGAAGCCTGACTTCTTTTTTTATCTCAAATAAAAATATTAATATATGTCCCTATATCAATTATCTTCTTAATTTTTTTTTTTTTTTGAGACAGTTTCACTCTTGTTGCCCAGGCTGGAGTGCAGTGGCGCAATCTCAGTTCACCGCACCTTCCGCCTTCTGGGTTCAAGGGATTCTCCTGCCTCAGCCTCCCAAGTAGCTGCCACCACGCCAGGCTACTTTTTGTATTTTTAGTATAGATGGGGTCTCGACACGTTGGCCAGGCTGGTCTCAAACTCCTGACCTCAGATGATCAGCCCGCCTCGGCCTCCCGAAGTGCTGGGATTACAGGCGTGGGCCACCGCACCATTCCAAAACAAATAAATCCAGTACTACTTCAAGTGTGGTGGTTATCTATGGATGACTGACATCAGCATCTTCAGGGAGGCTGTTAGACATGCAAATTCTCAGCTCCACGCCAGATTTGCTGAGTCAGAATCTCAGCAGAATGGGATCAGAAAATCTGTATTAAGAAGCCTTTGAAGTGACTCTTAATGACTGCTAAAATTTTAGCAGCATCAGTTGGTAAGCAAACCCTAAGCAAAGTTCCAGAGTATAAGGTTCTGCTCCATTTAATAATTTCCATCGATGCTGTCACAGTGCTCTTCCTCAGCAGCTGTGCACTCTTAAATTGTTCCTCTTGCACCCTGATAAAAGTTTAAGATGCGTTAGAGATAGTTTTTTTTTGTTTTTTTTTTTTTTTTTTTTTTTTTTAACACGGAGTCTCACTCTGTCGCCCAGGCTGGAGTGCAGTGGCGCGATCTCGGCTCACTGCAAGTTTCGCCTCCCGGGTTCACACCATTCTGCCTCAGCCCACCCCCTGTGGTGGGACTACAGGCGCCCACCACAATGCCCGGCTAATTTTTGTGTTTTTAGTAAAGATGGGGTTTCACCGTGTTAGCCAGGATAATCTCGATCTCCTGACCTCGTGATCCGCCCGCCTCAGCCTCCCAAAGTGCTGGGATTACAGGCGTGAGCCACTGCGCCTGGCCTAGAGATAGTTTTTCTTTTCCAAAGTAGGAGAAAGTAGTGAAAAGTAAAAAAGAAAAATGAGCAAACCAAGCAAATTTTTTTTTGAAACAGGGTCTTGCTATGTTGTTCTGGCTGGAGTGCAATAACTGGCTATTCAAAGGTACCATCCCACTACGGATCAGCACGGGACTTATATGGCCCATGCTCTGTGGAGAAGCTAGTTCACTTCTCCTTAAGTAACCTTGTGGCCCCCCTGCTCACAGGAGATTATCATATTGATGCCAAACTTAGCGTGTGAACCCCTGATGGGCAAAGCACGCTACAGCCCAGAACTGCTGGCGTCAAGTGATCCTCCCGCCTCAGCCTCCCAACTAGCTGGGATTATAGGCACGCACCACTCCGACTGGCCACGTACATTCTTAAAAAAGCAGTTTTTAGGAAACAAAACACATGAAAGCTGAAGATTTGGAAAATGACTTTGTTAAAAACGTGTGACCAAAGTAGTGAGAATTTTACATATCAGGTTTTACATTAAAAATGTAAGAATGTGCAAAATATGGTATGGCTAATTATAATTATGAAACGAGGCCGGGCGCAGTGGCTCATGCCTGTAATCCCAGTACTTTGGGAAGCCAAGGCGGGTGGATCATGAGGTCAGGAGATTGAGACCATCCTGACTAACACGGTGAAACTCCGTCTCTACTAAAAATAAAAAAAAAAATTAGCCTGGCATGGTGGTGGGCACCTGTAGCCCCAGCTACTCTGGAGGCTGAGGCAGGAGAATGGCGAGAACCCGGAAGGCAGAGCTTGCAGTGAGCCGAGATCACACCACTGCACTCCAGCTTGAGCGACAGAGTGACACTCCGTCTCAAAAATAATAATAATAATTATTATTATTATTATGAAACGATTTTTTAAAAGTCTACTTCATTTTGGCCAGGCGTGGTGGCTCACACCTGTAATCCCAGCACTTTGGGAGGCCGAGGCGGGCAGATCTCGAGGTCAAGAGATAGAGACCATCCTGGCCAACATGGTGAAACCCCCTCTTTGCTAAAAATACAAAAATTAGCTGGGCGTGGTGGCGGTCGCCTGTAGTCCCAGCTACTCTGGAGACTGAGGCAGGAGAATTGCTTGAACCCGGCAGGTGGAGGTTGCAGTTAGCCGAGATCGCACCACTACACTCCAGCCTGGGGACAGAGCGAGTCTCCAGCAAAAAAAAAGAAAGAAAGAGAAAGAGAGAAAGAGGGAAAGACAGGGAGGGAGGGAGGGAGGGAGGAAGGGAGGGAAGGAAGGAGAGAGAGAGAGAGAAAGGAAGGAAGGAGGGAGGGAGGGAGGGAAAGAGGGAAAGAAAGAAAGAAGGAAGGAAGGAAAAGAAAAGAAAGAAAGAAAAGAAAAGAAAGAGAGAAGAAAGAGAAGAAAGGAAGAGAAGAAAGGAAGGAAGGAAAGAAGGAAGGAAGGAAGCAAGTGTTTGTGGACCAGGCATGATGGCTCATGCCTGTAATCCCAGCACTTTGGGAGGCCAAGGCGAGTGGATCACTTGAGGTCATTAGTTCAAAACCAGCCTGGCCAACATGGCTAAACCCTGTCTCTACTAAAAATACAAAATTGGCCGGGCATGGTGGTGCATGCCTGTAATATCAGCTACTTGGGAGGCTGAGGCAGGAGAGTTGCTTGAACCTGGGAGGCAGAGGTTGCAGTAAGCCAAGATCACTCCACTGCACTCCAACCTGGGCGACAGAGTGAGAACCTGTCTCAAAAAAAAAAAAAAAAAAGGAAGGAGCATTTGTGGAAGAAGCAGCGGTAAATGTGTAAATATTCAAGATAAAGGGCGGCATCACACTGGTTGAGGAGAATATGCAGCTGCAGGGGTAGTAATGACCTGTTTAGATTTCTTCTTAAGCTCCCAATATTGCTGATACAGCCATTTGAGGAACAAGGGTTTGGTCATCAAAAAACAAATAGAGGGTGGGTACAGTGGCTCATGCTAGTAATTCCAGCACTTTGGGAGGCTGAGACAGGAAGATCACTTGAGCTCAGGAGTTCGAGACCAGCCTATGGGCAACATAGGGAGACCCCATCTGCAAGAAATAAAAAATAAAAACAAATGGAAGAAGCACGTTTCTGTTTCACCTGCCCTCCCTCAAAAGAAATTGAAATTGACAGGCCGGGCGCGGTGGCTCACGCCTCTAATCCCAGCACTTTGGGAGGCTAAGACGGGTAGATCACCAGGTCAGGGGTTCGAGACCAGCCTGACCAACATGGTGAAATCCTGTCTCTACTAAAAATACAAAAATTAGCCAGGCATGGTGGCAAGCACCTGTAATCCCAGCTATTCAGGAGGCTGAGGCAGGAGAATCGCTTGAACCCAGGAGGCAGAGGTTGCAGTCAGCCAAGATCACGCCATTGCACTCCAGCATGGGCAACAGACTGAGACTCCGTCTCAAAAAAAAAAAAAAGAAAATTATCAATATTATATTTCTCAGCCTGAGGAGAAGGCAAAAAAAACTTTTACTTATTAATATTGTATTAGATACTTTCTTCACTTTATATAATTTATTTATTTATTATTTTTGAGATGGAGTCTCGCTCTGTCGCCCAGGCTGGAGTGCAGTGGCACAATCTTGGCTCACTGCAAGCTCCTCCTCCCGGGTTCACACCATTCTCCTGCCTCAGTCTCCCGAGTAGCTGGGACTACAGGCGCCCGCCACCACGCCTGGCTAATTTTTTGCATTTTTAGTAGAGACGAGGTTTCACTGTGTTGCCAGGATGGTCTTGATCTCCTGACCTCGTGATCCGCCCGCCTCAGCCTCCCAAAGTGCTGGGATTACAGGCGTGAGCCACCGCGCCCAGCCCCGATAGCTTTTATAGGAATCTCCTGAAGGAACTATAGGATAAATCCCAGAAGTTTAACTTCTACTATTCCCAAATGTATCTACGAGTCTCATATCCTCAATCCTAATTTTAATTAAGAATTGTTTACGAAAAAAAAGAGTTGCTTAGGTCTCTTTACAAATGAACCTTGTGAATAGATATGTTGGTGATATCTTACAATGGGAATTGTAAAATTTTAGAACTAGATATAGAACTAGAAAGAACCTTGCAGATCACTAGTTCTTAGTGTTCCCAGAAACTAACTCTGAAACTTAAGCATGAACTGGTGTCTCTAGGCAATAGAGGACTTTGTAGACAGGGATTCCTGTACCTACTGCCTGGGGGTTGTCAGCTTGCTTCAGTTTTCCCCTTGTCTTGCCTATGCTCCCTCCCAGATACCTCTTCTGTTTTTCTTAGGCTTTAAATCTTATCTATGGCTCCAAAGTGGCTGCAATAGAAGCCAAACAGGAGAGGGAGAGTGATATGGATCAATTAGAAATGAATATAAACATGCCCCAGACATGGGGAAATCCCCTTGGTGAAAACTGTGAAAGGCCTGGGTAACAATAGTTCATTCCAACATGGCAGAGAGAGGGAAAGGCGAGACAGGCTTCTTGCAGGGGATGGACATAAAGTTATTCATAGTTATTCCAAGACCAGTAGGATTCAAGGTCAAAAATGCTAAAGAAGAAGGAGCAAATGCCAAGTTGTCAGCGCTTGATCTTGTAGTGAATATGTACCCTTGCCTCTGTTGTGAGGAAAGAAACAGACTGGCTCAAATCTTTTTTAAAAGATGTTCTCCTACAACGAGGGCAACCAGACTTCAGAAAGCCCCTTCCATACAAGCAGATAGCACGTATCTAGAAACGCAGCAATGGCTTTAAGACATAAGAATGTGGTATCTCTCCATGAGTATACAGAGAACAGTGCCAGGAGGGCCCAATATATGGTAATTGATCATTAAATGTTTATTGAATGAAAACTCCAAGGTCAGATTCTGTGTTACTTTTCTTGCTTTGTCATAGCTCTTTCTTTTTTTTTTTTTTTTGTCATAACTGTGCCTATGTCCTATTTTTCCCATCTGTGTTGAGTAAAAATGAAATCAAACAAGAAATCACGAGATCTGCCTCTCAAGGAAGTGTACTGGAAAGCTGAAGTTTGCATTAGATGTACTTTTGCATTAGATGTACCTGAGATTCTGAGCCACTGCCAGTACTTCAGTTTCAGTACTCGTCATCTCTTTGTATAACAGCCTCCTTACTAGTTTCTACAGTGTAGTCAGTAATCTCTTTAAAATCCAAATTCGATCATGTTATTACTGCGCGTAACCTACCAGCTCTCTGGGGTACTCAGAAGAAAGTCCAGGCTGGGTGCGGTGGCTCAGGCCTGTAATCACAACACTTTGGGAGGCCAAGGCGTCGGATCACCTGAGGTCAGGAGTTCGAGACCAGCCTGGCCAATACGGTGAAACCCCGTCTCTACTAAAAATACAAAAATTAGCTGGGCATGGTGGCAGGTGCCTGTAATCCCAGCTGCTTGGGAGGCTGAGGCAGGAGAATCGCTTGAACCTGGGAGGCAGAGGTTGCAGTGAGCTGAGATCGTGCCACTGCATTCCAGACAGAGCAAGACTCTGTCTTAAAAAAAAAAAAAAAGTCCAAACTCCTTGACCTGTCGTACCTGGCATGCTTGGATATTTGTGATATTATCCCTGCTCTCCTTCTGGCCTCTTCTCACCCCTTGGCACTCCCCACTGCAGTCATGCTGAAATCACAAACACACCATACTCTCCTTCAAGCCCATGCTCACACTGTACCCTCAACCTATCACACTACTTAATCTTATCTCTCTCCATCTTATTTTGTTAGAGTGACTACTACTTAAAGAGGAAGACTGCCTAGACACTTTCACACCCCTACTACCTCTTGCCTGAGTTACGTGTCTGTCCCCACGTCCCCGCTTCAAGACCAGAAGTTGTGCACCACCTGACCCTGGGCGGCACCAGTTCCATAAACCCCAATGTGCACGCAGTCAGATTCAATCTGCACAGTCATATGCAGTGTCTCCACAGGAAGTTATGAGTCTTATAAGTTTCCTATGCTTCCTCTCTAATGGACGGTAAACACTCAGGAAAGCATGGTTATTTCTCAGGGTTGGAAAGAACAAGAGCAGAAGAACATTTAAGCTGCACCTTGAAGGGTGTGTCAACAGACAGAAAGGGTAAATAACATATTTCAAGCAGAGAAAATTACGAGAAAAAGAATGCAGAGGTAGTCTGGTGTGACCAGATTAGATAGGAATAAGTAAATGGAAATTAAGATAAATTGTGTAAAGCCCTGAGTGCTACAATAATGAATATGAATTTTATTCAATTGGCAGCAAGCCATTGAAGAGTTTTGAGCACTACAATGATATAATCCAGTCTGTGTTTAAATGTATTTTCCACTGAGTGTTATTTTTTGCTATAAAACAAAGCATGCTTATTTTTAAATTTTTATTATTTCAAAGAAAAATCAGATAAGTGAAAGATTACTATAATACTACTCATTAGAGTTAACCACTATTAATAGTTTGGTATAATGCTCCATTTTTTTTTCCTGTGCAGCACATGTGCATGTGTGTATGTGTTTCTGTCTTTTGTTCATTTGTTTGTTTGTTTTGAGACAGTTTCGCTCCTATTGCCCAGGCTGGAGTGCAATGGAGTGATCTTGGCTCACTGCAACCTCCGCCTCCCAGGTTCAAGCGATTCTCCTGCCTCATCCTCCGGAGTAGCTGGGATTACAGGCATGTGCCACCATGCCCAGCTAATTTTTTATATTTTTAGTAGAGTCAGGGTTTCTCCATGTTAGTCAGGCTAATCTCCAACTCTTGACCTCAGGTGATCCACCTGCCTCGGCCTCCCAAAGTGTTGTGATTACAGGCATGAGCCACTGCACCCAGTGTATGTGTTTCTGTATAATTCATTTATTTATAAGAATTAAGGGAAGAGGTGTGGTAGCTCACACCTGTAATCTCAGCACTTTGGGAGGCCAAGGTGGGCAGATCCCCTGACGTCAGGAGTTTGAGAGCAGCCTGACCGACATGGCAAAACCCCATCTCTACAAAATATACAAAAATTAGCTGGGCGTGGTGGTGTGCATCTGTAGTCCCAGCTACTTGAGAGGCTGAGGCACTAAAATTTCTGGAACTGGGAGGTGGAGGTTGCAGTGAGCTGAGATCCTGCCATTGCACTCCAGCCTGCATGATAGAGCAAGACTCTGTCTCAGGAAAAAAAAAGGAATTGAGGCCGGGCACAATGGCTCATGCCTGTAATCCCAGCACTTTGGAAGGCAGGGGCAGGTGAATCACTTGATCTCAAGAGTTCGGGACCAGTCTGGGCAATAAAGTGAAACCCTGTCTCTACAAAAAATACACACTTCAAGACCAGCCATGATGGTGAGCACCTGTAGTCCTAGCTACTGGGGAGGCTGAGATGGGGGAATCACTTGAGCTCCAGAAGTTGAGGCTGCAGTGAGCTGAGATCGTGCAACTGCACTCCAGCCTGGGTAACAGCAAGACCCTGTCTCAAAAAAAAAAAAATTGAAAAAAAAAAATTGGCCGGGCGTGGTGGCTCACGCCTGTAATCCCAGCACTTTGGGAGGCCGAGGGTGGTGAATCACAAGGTCAGGAGATCGAGACCATCCTGGCTAACACGGCGAAACCCCATCTCTACTAAAAAAATTAGCTGGGCGTGGTGGCGGGCGCCTGTAGTCCCAGCCACTCGGGAGGCTGAGGCAGGAGAATGGTGTGAACCCGGGAGGTGGAGCTTGCAGTGAGCCGAGATCGCGCCACTGCACTCCAGCCTCAGCGACAAAGTGAGACTCTGTCTCAAAAAAAAAAAAAAATTAGATCATTCTAAACATACTTTTTGCCACTGCCTTTTTTGAAGTAATGGTGGGTATCTTGTATGAGGAAGCAAACCACGCAAATCTTATCAACTACAGTAAAAACATGAATGTGTGTGAATATACTTTGCTAACAATCAGCACAGAAATGATATTCTGTTTCACCTATGAGCTTGCACAATTAAAAAGAGATGGATATCAGTTTTGGCGGGGCTCTAACAAAAAGGTACTCTTTATATAATTATAATAGCAGGAATAAAAATTAGTTATTCAAGAGAGGGCAATTTAGCAATTCTTTTTGAAATTTAAAATACATGTAACTTTGAACTAGCAATTCCATATCTACAAGTTTTTTCTGCAAAATACCCTCAGAAATTCACAAAGAAATGGAGGCTGGGCACACTGGCTCACACCTATACTCCCAGTATTTTGGGAGGCTGACACAGGAGGATCACTTGAGCCTGAAAGTTTGAGACTAGCCTGGGCAACATAGTGAGACCCTGCCTCTACTAAAAATATAAAAATTAGCTAAGCATGGTGACGCACACGTGTAATCCCAGCTACTCAGGAGGCTAAGGCAGGAGAATCACTTGAACCTGGGAGGTGGAGGTTGCAGTGAGCCGAGATTGTACCACTGTACTCCATCCTGGGTTACAGAGTGAGACTCCGTCTCTTAATTAATTAATAAATAAATAAACAAAAAGGAATTCACAAGGATAAATTGACAAGTATGTTTATTGCAGCATTATTTGTAATAGCAAAGCAACCTAAAAGGACAGTAAATTATGGGGTTCCCAGACACATTACATACCATTGTGCAGCATATCTGAATGTACTGATGTAAATAATTTCCATGATATATTGGGTTGGGTGATATATTGGGTTGGGTGATATATTGGGTTGGGTGAGAAAAGTATCAAAATGCTGACATGATATATGTGTTATATGATGCCATTTTTGTTAAATTATACATGTGCTCAAGTAGAATGTGTCTATATTCATTTACAATGTGTGTACATAATATGTGTGCTAATATATACACATACTCAAAAGGTTTTTTTGTTTTTGCTTTTGTTTTTTTTTTTTTTTTTTTTTTGAGAGGGAGTCTCGCTCTGCCGCCCAGGCTGGAGTGCAGTGGTGCGATCTTGGCTCACTGCAAGCTCCACCTCCCGGGTTCACGCCATTCTCCTGCCTTAGCCTCCTGCGTAGCTGGGACCACAGGCCCCCGCCACCACGCCCAGCTAATTTTTTGTATTTTTAGTAGAGACGGGGTTTCACCGTGTTAGGCAGGATGGTCTCGATCTCCTGACCTTGTGATCCACCCGCCTCGGCCTCCCAAAGTGCTGGGATTACAGGCATGAGCCACCACACCCGCCGTTTGCTTTTGTTTTGATTTGAGATAGGATCTTTCTCTGTTGCCTAGGGTGGAGTACAGTGGTGCAATCATGGCTTACTGCAACCTCAAACTCAAAAGCTCAAGCAATCCTCCCTAGTAGCCTCCCTAGTAGATCTGGTTCCACCACGCCCAAGATGAGATTTTGCTTTGTTGCCCAGGCTGTTCTTGAACTCCTGGCCTCAGGTGACCCTCCTGCCTCAGCCTCCCAAAGTTCTGGGATTACAGGTGTGAGCCACTGTGCACAGCCCGTTCTCAAAATAGCCACAATAAAACATGACATTGTTTTCTCGTTTGTTTGTTTTTTGAGACAGAGTTTTGCTCTTGTTGCCCAGGCTGGAGTACAATGGCTCCATCTCGACTCACTGCAACCTCCGCCTGCTGGCTTCAAGCGATTCTCCTTCCTCAGCTTCCCAAGTAGCTGGGATTACAGGCACGTGCCACCACGCCCAGCTAATTTTGTATTATTAGTAGAGATAGGGTTTCACCATGTTGGTCAGGCTGGTCTGGAACTCCTGACTTCAGGTGATCTGCCTGCCTCGGCCTCCCGAAGTGCTGGGATTACAGGCATGAGCCACCACGCCTGGTTTGATGTTTTCAAATCAATATATATTGTGATATTTCATTCTTTTTAATGGCTACAGAGTATTTTATTGTATGACAACACCACTGATTTATTCTACACTATTTTTTTTTTTTTTTTGAGACGAAGTCTTGCTCTGTTGACCAAGCTGGAGTGCAGTGACGCAATCTCAGCTCACTGCAACCTCTGCCTCCTGGGTTCAAACAATTCTCCTGCCTTAGCCTCCTTTGCCTCCCAAGTAACTGGGATTACAGATGCCCACCACCAACGCCCGGCTAATTTTTTTTTTTTTTTTTAATAGAGACGGGTTTTCACCATGTTGGCCAGGTTGGTCTCAAATTCCTGACCTCAGGTGATACACCCGTGTCGGCCTCCCAAAGTGCTAGGATTACAGGCATGAGCCACTACACCTGGCCAAGATAACAGTTTTTGTTGATGGACTGGATATGGAAGGAGTGGGAAAGAGAAAAATCCTAAATAACTCCTAGCTTTTGGAATTGAGTGAATAGTGATAACATTTACCGAGATGTAAAAGACTAGAGAAGGAAAAGATTTGAGAGTTTGAAAAATAAACAGGACTTCTCCTTTGGCTGTGATTAATTTGAGAGGCTTTTTGACCACCCAGGTACAAATAAGACAGGCTATATATATATATATATATATGACTCTGATCACTTCTCAGCCTTTTGGCCAAGATCAAGTGATATATGACTCTGGAAGTCAGGGGGAAAGCCATCAGTGAAAAACTTAACTAACTTACAAGGCAGCCCATTATATTTTCGATAGCTCTAGTTATCAGAAAGTTCTTGCCATTACACTAAGGTGACTATAAATGTTATATAAATTTGATGCCCATTTCCATTCGGGGTTCCTGAAAAGTACATATTTTTCTAAGCA
This sequence comes from Gorilla gorilla gorilla, assembly GCF_029281585.2. NCBI lineage: Eukaryota > Metazoa > Chordata > Mammalia > Primates > Hominidae > Gorilla > Gorilla gorilla. The sequence continues at coordinate 23,631,735 of NC_073234.2, read as the reverse complement.
CATCAAATATTGGAAGAGAGTTATCACATTTTCTCCCAGCATCTTTTATTTTATTTATTTATTGTTTTAGAGACGGAGTTTCACACTTTTTGCCTAGGCTGGAGTACAGTGGTGCAATCTTGGTTTACCACAACCTCTGCCTCTCGGGTTCAAGTGATTCTCCTGCCTCAGCCTCCCGAGTAGCTGGGATTACAGGCATGCACCACCACACTCGGCTAATTTTGTATTTTTAGTAGAGATGGGTTTCTCCATGCTGGTCAGGCTGGTCTCAAACTCCCAACCTCAGGTGATCTGCCCGCCTCAGCCTCCCAAAGTGCTGAGATTACAGGCGTGAGCCACCGCACCCAGGCTACATCTTATATTTTCTAATCTAAACAAACAATCGTAGTTTCTCCAGCTGTCCTTCAGGACCTGTTTCCAGACATGTCATCATCCTAGCTGGTCATATGCCTTTTCAGGTAGGATGCCAAGGACTAACATGACCCAAATAATACACAAAATGTAGGAGTATCATCCCTCGGATTTGCCATTCCTTCAGAAATATGGTTGACTTTTATAATTTGTGTTTTCTTTTTTTTTATTTTATTTTTTGGAGACACACCACCTTGCCCGGCTAATTTTTGTATTTTTAATAGAGACAGTATTTCACCATGTTGGCCAGGCTGGTCTCAAACTTCTGACCTCCAGTGTTCCGCCGACCTTGGCCTCCCGAAGTGCTGGGATTACAGGCATGAGCAACCTTGCCCGGCGCTATTTTCTTTCTTATTTTCATGATTGTGTCAGAGTTCCTGCCTGTGGCATACAATGTCTCTTCTTCTCTTTTTTTTTTTTTTTTTTTAATGGCGTTTCGCTCTTGTTGCCCAGGCTGGAGTGCAATGGCACAATCCTGGCTCACTGCAACCTCTGCCTCCTGGGTTCCAGCGATTCTCCTGTCTCAACCTCCCAAATCTCTGGGATTACAGGCATATGCCACCATGCCCAGCTAATTTTTGTATTTTTAGTAGAGACAGGGTTTCACCATGTTGGCCAGGCTGGTCTTGAACTCCCGACCTCAGGTGATCCACCTGCCTCGGCCTCCCAATGTGCTGGAATTATGGGCGTTAGCCACCACGCCACGCCTGGCCACAATGTCTCTTCTTACTTTCTTCTTATCCGTTGTTGGATTTGGAAATTAAATAACCAATTTAAGCTATCAGATATTAACATTTTGCTTTGTATGTTTGGGAAATTTTGTAATAATTTAAAAGGAGAGGCGGGGCACAGTGGCTAATGACTGTAATCCCAGCACTTTGGGAGGCCGAGGCAGGGAGATCACCTGAGGTCAGGAGTTGGAGAATAGACTGGCCAACATGGTGAAATCCTGTCTCTACTAAAAATACAAAAATTAGCCGGGCGTGGTGGCAACCACCTGTAATCCCAGCTTCTAGGGAGGCTGAAGCAGGAGAATCGCTTGAACCCCGGAGGCAGCGGATGCAGTAAGCCAAGATTGTGCCATTGTACTCCAGCCTGGGAGACAAGAGCTCCTTGTCAAAAAACACCCCGTCTCAAAAAAAAAAAAGGAGAAAGTGCTTCCTGAGAGGAACCAAAGCCTTCCTATGAGTTATGCTTTGAATTCTAGCGAGAAATCCTGTTTTCTTTCCTTGTTTCCTCCTGCCTATATTCAAAATAAATGAGTTTCCCAAACAGTTGAGTGTCAGATGGGTGAGGTATTTCAGCCTTTTGCACAGGATCTCATTGGAGATTTTCTGAGATGTCTTGCTGAAATCAAGGTGCGTGGTGTCTGTCTAAGGCAGTGGTTCTCAAACAGTGGTGATTTGCTCCCAGTGGACAATTGGCAATATCGAGAGATATTTTTGTTGTCATGATTACAGGAAAGGGATTGGCTTCTAGTGGGGAGGGGCCAGGGATTCTGCTAACCCTTCTGTAATGCATGGGACAAGCCTCTGTAACAAAGAATTGTCTGGCTCCGTATGTCAGTAATATCCATATTTCAGACTATGGTATTTCTCTGATTTTATTAACTTTATGGGAAAAAGTTAGAAAAGTTTTAAACTTAATGAAATAATTCTGCTTCCAACTAATCACTGCTCTCTCTCTCTTTTTTTTTTTTCTTGAGACAGAGTTTTGCTCTTGTTACCCAGGCCGGAGTGCAATGGCACCATCTCGGCTCACCGCAACCTCTGCCTCCCAGGTTCAAGCAAGCCTCCCAAATAGCTGGGATTACAGGCATGTGCCACCACGCCCAGGTAATTTTGAATTTTTAGTAGAGATGGGGTTTCTCCATATTGGTCAGGCTGGTCTTGAACTCCGTTCCTCAGGTGATCCGCCCGCCTCGGCCTCCCAAATTGCTGGGATTAGAGGTGTGAGCCACCGTGCCCGGCCTATCACTGCTCTCTTATTGCATACAAATCATCTGTTAATAATCTTTCTAGACTTTAGTAGGAAAATAATGAAGCACTGTTTTTTTTCCACTTTTTTAAAATGGAAAAGTTTACATTTTTCTGTCATCATTCTCAATCTCCATAATTTTTTCAATATTAACAGTGCCCGATGATTAAATTTGGACACAATGTTCATATACTGTTATTTAAAGAAAAATTGTATTCTTACCATATCCCATTGCCTTTTTTGGCCTTTTGTTTCTCTTCCCCATGTTTATTCATTTGTTACAGTTGTAAGGTTTTTCCTGAGGAGGTAAGTAATCCCGCTTTTCTTCTGTCATCTCTAAAAACTAAGTAGATACAATACAACTTAAACTAGAAGCTCTGTTCTTATCTTTTAGGACCCCTAGTGAGACATGTAGCTATTCTGGAATGAGGCTATACTAATCATGTTGACTAGCTACTTATTAGTGAGAGGGAAGGGGGCAGAAGTCACTGTCCTGTCACCAGGTAGATAAGAATGTGGGAGACAAAGAATGATGCTGTCTCTGCACGTCCTCCACGTGGGGACATTGGAATCTTTTCCTGGGGCTGTGGCATTTCTTTTGTATTGACTGCAGCTGTCAGGATCAAAGAAGAGCTAATGAGACAAAAGTAAATAGCTTCATTCTCAGGCTACCTGAGAGGAGCAATGTCTAATGGAGATTAAAAGATGAAAGGGGAGAAAAATTCTTTCTCAGCCATACCCAGATACAACTAAGTCACTGTTTTCACATGCTTCTGATTCTTCGAATTCTATGTTACCACTTAGAATCTAGTGGCAAAAAAAACCTTTTCCTAATGCTTTTTTCCTTATTACGTTTTTATTATTTTTAAGATAGAGAACAGTGATGTTTCCTGATCTCAATGCTTTTATATTCAGAGCTAGAGGTTTATTCAGTCAGCCAGTCATTTATTCAATTATATATTCACTATGTCTATATGTTCCAGACCCAAACATGAACCAAGGAAAGGCTCCAAAAACTTGGCAGTTTTAAGTATATATTTGAAGGAGGACTGATAAGTGAATATCTGATCAGTAGTTAAAATGTTATATAATTTGGCAAGGCATGGTGGCTCATGCCTGTAATCTCAGCACTTTGGGAAGCCGAGGTGGGTGGATCACCTGAGGTCAGGAGTTCAAGACCAGCATGGCCAACATGGTGAAACCCCATCTCTACTAAAAATATAAAAAAGTAGCTGGGCATGGTGGCGGGTGCCTGTAATCCCAGCTACTCCAGAGGCTGAAGCAGGAGAATCACTTGAATCCGGGAGACGGAGGTTGCAGTGAGCCAATATTGTGCCATTGCACTCTAACCTGGGCAACAAGAACATAACTCCATCTCAAAAAAAAAAAAAAAAAAGAACAATTACATAATTTTTCACCTTTCTTCTCGGGTGATGACTACTTCACATGCATGGATCAGGAAGTATTTGTTTGGGCAGTACATTTGTAGAACCCTTGAGATTGCACAGAATCAAATAGCTAGCATTCTTCTTCTTCAGCCATAAGTCCACCTTCTGGAATTAGAGAACTGAGACACACGTTTAATGACTTAAGTTTTTGCGAAGTCTGTAGCACAGTCTGTACCATAGTCTTTGCTGATACCTAGGTTTTCTAACTTCCAACCTTGTCTTTGTTCTAAAAACAGAGGTGAGAGAAGACTGCTTGCAGAAAACGCTTTCTGCCGTTGTACCAAATGCATTTCTATCAAGAAAGCCTCTGAAGCAATCAAGTTGGGATTCAGGGTTGGGGTCGAGGAAAGCAATAGAAAGACGAGATTTAAAAAAGCACAGAATGCTTGGTGCGGTGGCTCATACCTGTATCCCAGCACTTGGGAGGCTGAGGTGGATGATCACCTGATGTCAGGAGTTCGAGATCAGCCTGACCAACATGGTGAAACCCCGTTTCTACCAAAAATACAAAAACTAAGGCCGGGAGCGGTGGATCACGCCTGTAATCCCAGCACTTTGGGAGGCCAAGGCGGGCTGATAACGAGGTCAGGAGTTCGAGATCAGCCATGGCCAACATGGTGAAACCCCATCTCTACTAATAATACAAAAATTAGCTGTGCATGGTGGTGGGTGCCTGTAATCCCAGCTACTCAGGAGACTGAGGCAGGAGAATCACTTGAACCCAGGAGGCGGAAGTTGCAGTGAACTGAGATCGCATCACTGCACTCCAGCCTGGGCGACAGAGTGAGACTCTGTCTCAAAATAAATAAATAAATAAAATAATAATACAAAATAAATAATAAATAATTTAGTTCATCCCTCACCTGAGGGCTTACACTTGAACTAGCACCAGTGGTATTCGAAGACTGCTGCAGCATCCCCGAACTTGCTTTTCCAGCATTATCTTTTACTAGACTTCTGTAAGTGCCTTACTCCTCAGCTAAACTGGTCTAAGCACCATTCCCCAGCCTTCCCACAAACTGCCTACCACCAGACATGTGCCCAGGCCATTCCACTTTACTGAAATGCTCTTTTTTTTTTTTTTTTTTTCCCCTGAGATGGAGTTTCAGCTCTTGTTGTCCAGGCTGGAGTGCAATGGCGTGATCTCAGCTCACTGCAACCTCCGCCTCCCGGGTTCAAGCAATTCTCCTGCCTCAGCCTCCCCAGTTGCTGGGATTACAGGTGCGTGCCTCCACATCCGGCTAATTTTTGTATTTTTAGTAGAGACATGTTTCCCCATGTTGGCCAGGCTGGTCTCGAACCCCTGACCTCAGGTCATCTGCCTGCCTTGGCATCCCAAAGTGCTGGGATTAAAGGCGTGAGCCACCACGCCCACCCGAAATGCTCTTTTCTGATTTTTTTTTTTTTTTTTTTTTTTGAGACAGAGTCTCACTCTGTCGCCCCAGCTGGAATGCACTGGCACCATCTCGGCTCACTGCAAGCTCTGCCTCCCGTGTTCACCCCATTCTCCTGCCCCAGCCTCCCGAGTAGCTGGGACTACAGGCGCCCACCACAATGCCCCGCTAATGTTTTTTTGTATTTTTAGTAGAGATGGGGTTTCACCCTGTTAGCCAGCATGGTCTCGATCTCCTGACCTCATGATCCACCCACCTCAGCCTCCCAAAGTGCTGGGATTACAGGCGTGAGCCACTGTGCCCGACCCTCTCATCTTCATCTCTTATCTCTGAGTCTACCCATGTTTCAAGATCTATTCCAAATACCCACTTCAAGAAGCCTTTCTGGGTGTTTCCACATGAATAAAATCTCATGATTCTTGGCTTTTCTTTCTTTTTTTTTTTTTTTTTTAGCATTTTCTTATCTTGTCCCTTCCAGCACCAGATTATAACTTGAGGGTAGGGACTTTGAGTTTCCTGCCTAGTACAGCACAGCATTGTGCATTTTGTAGGCTTTCTCAATATATATGCATATACATTTTAATTTTTTTCAACATCACCTTTAAAAAAAATCTCATTCAAATCTTTCTGGATTTAGAAAGCTGTTATTTCGGCCAGGCGTGGTGGCTCACCCCTGTGATCCCAGCACTTTGGGAGGCTGAGGCAGGCGGATCACGAGATCAGGAGATCCAGAGCATCCTGGCTAACACAGTGAAACCCCATCTCTACTAAAAATACAAAAACTAGTCAGGCATGGTGGCAGGCACCTGTAGTCCCAGCTACTCGGGAGGCTGAGGCAGGAGAATCGCTTGAACCCGGGAGGTGGAGGTTGCAGTGAGCCGAGATTGCATCACTGCACTCCAGCCTTGGCGAGAACAGCAAAAACTCCATCTCAAAAAAATAAAAAATAAAAAGAAGGAAAAAGAAAGCTCTTATTTCTTGATTGATTTATATGTATGTATGTAACAGTCTTGCTGTCTTGCCCAGGCTGGAGTGTAGTGGCATGATCACGGCTCACTGCAACCTCGACCTCCAGGGCTTGACTAATCCTCCCATGTCAGCCTTCCAAGTAGCTAGGACCACAGGTGGGTGACCCCATGCCTGGTTAATTATTTGTATTACTTGTAGAGATGAAGTTTTGCCATGTTGCCCAGGCTGGTCTTAAACTTCTGGACTCAAGCAATCCTCCCACCTTGGTTTCCCAAAGTGCTGCGATTACAGACATGAGCCACCACGCCTGGCCTCTGGATGTTTTTATTAAGATGTTGTCTTGTCCAAAGATTGAGAGGCCCAAGTAAGAACTCGGTTAAAGAATGGAATTGGAAGAAGCAAAATTTTTGGCTAGGAGGGGTGGGGACAAGGATGACTAGGTAATAGAGACTGGAAAAAGGAATGGGATAGACATAAGGAGCATTAAGTTGGTGGCTACCTGGGGCAAATGGAAAAAAAAAAAAAAGAACAAGAAAGTGAATTGTAAAAAAAAAAAAAAAAAAAAAGACAAAAATACAAATATTGAAAAACAGTCAAGATATAAGAGTTGTGTCTAGGCCAGGCACGGTGGCTCAAGCCTGTAATCCCAGCACTTTGGGAGGCCGAGGCAGGAGGATCACGAGGTCAGGAGATCGAGACCATCCTGGCTAACACGATGAAGCCTTGTCTCTACTAAAAATACAAAAAATTAGCTGGGCGTGGTGGTGGGCACCTGTGGTCCCAGCTGCTCGGGAGGCTGAGGAAGGAGAATGGCACGAACCTGGGAGGCAGAGCTTGCAGTGAGCCGAGATCGGGCCACTGCACTCCAACCTGAGTGACAGAGCGAGACACTGTCTTAAAAAAAAAAAAAAAAGAGTTGTGTCTAAGGGACATATTCCTGGCTTTTGGTTGTCCTAGGGAAGTTCCTTTCTGTGCACATCAGAAGATGACAGGCAAGAAAACAAAGTGGAAAACAACAAGGAAGTGAAGGTAACCCCTTTATAATCTCCCACTGGTTCATTCCTTGGAAATAGAAATGACTCAGGGAGGCAGATGAGGATAAATAAACGCTGCCTTGAAACAGTCTCTATGCTTAGCTAGATTCTGTCTGCAGCTGCTTTCTGCAGAATCCTGCAAATTGGGTTTGTCATCTGACCGTGTCTCTCTCCTCCTGTGTCTCTACATCTATTTCAGGTCCCTGGGTTTGCTCATGTCTGTTGCCTTGGTTCCTCTGCTGTGTTCCTCTAACTGTGGGCAATGCCTCCATCCATTTCTAGAAGTAAATGTGTTGATGGCATTTTCTCACCTGTGTAGTTCCTCTTTTGACTGTCTCAATTCTCTTTTTTTTTTTTTTTTTTTGAGACGGAGTCTCGCTCTAACGCCCAGGCTGGAGTGCAGTGGCACGATCTCGGCTGTGCATGGTGGCAAGCTCCGCCTCCTGGGTTCATGCCATTCTCCTGCCTCAGCCTCCCAAGTAGCTGGGACTACAGGTGCCCACCACCACACCCGGCTAATTTTTTGTATTTTTTTTTTTAGTAGAGACGGGGTTTCACCGTGTTAGCCAGGATGGTCTTGATCTCCTGACCTCGTGATCCACCCGCCTTGGCCTCCCAAAGTGCTGGGATTACAGGCATGAGCCACCGCGCCTGGCCTTGACCGCGCCTGGCCTTGACCGTCTCGATTCTCACCTATGTCTGTGCCTATTGTTTTTACCTTCGTCTTTTATTTTTCTTTCTGCACCCTTTTGTTTCTGCTTCTGTCACTGCTTCTCTCTACCAGCTGGCTTTCTATGATGATGCCATCCCCATAGCAACCTCTCTCTGGGGAAGAATGAGGGGAAGGAAAAGAGAGAGCTAGAATAGATGGGCTAAGAGAAGCCAGATTGGAGCTGGAAGGTGACCTTTTGGATTGAGTCCTAGAACAGAGTACAGAGAAACTATGAAGACTGATACCAGCCAAGTTACACAAAACCCTAAGAAAACACAAATTGGGAGCCCAAATCCAGTCCCTGCTGGCAAAACTCATTCAGCAAATCCTTTCTATTGTAAATTAACCTGTCATCTATTTTCCCCTTCTCTGTGATTCAGATTATTCTTTCTTTCTGTTTTTAGATCTCATGATTCTTTTTTTTTTTTTTTTTTTTTGAGACAGAGTTTTGCTCTTGTTGCCCAGGCTGGAGTGCAATGGCATGATCTCGGCTCACCGCAACCTCCGCCTCCCAGGTTCAAGCAATTCTCCTGCCTCAGCCTCCCAAGTAGCTGGGATTACAAGCATGCACCACCATGCCTGGCTTATTTTGTATTTTTAGTAGAGACAGGGTTTCTCCATATGGGTCAGGCTGGTCTCGAACTCCTGACCTCAGGTCATCCACCTGCCTCGGTCTCCCAAAGTGCTGGGATTACAGGCGTGAGCCACTGCGCCCAGCCAGATCTCATGATTCTTAAACATGTATAGTTCTTTTTTTCTTTTTAAAGCTGGTCAAGTGAAGCAGTGTGAGTGGAAAAGGAACGAAGAAATTCGTAACTGGTTGTTATCAGTTAGTTGTAAATGCCACTGTACTCAGACCAGCCACATGTATATTTTCTTTTAAAACTTATGAATATTCACATTGTAACCACAAGGTCTTTCTTTTGATGTACTATAGTTTTTTCACTAAGATTAGTTCTGGACACCATACTTTGAGTGGTACATGAAATACACTTGGAATGGCCTTAGGAAAAGACAATAAAGAAAAAAACCAACTTGAAATGATATTATGCACTCTCATTAAGGATCACAATGTTAGATAAGAGATTTCATAAGGATGATTCTTTTCTTTTTTCCTTTTTTTTTCTTTTTTTTTTTTTAACCAACAATGGGATTTGTTCCATGTAGGGAAAGGTTACTGAGCGAGTTGAAGCAATGGAAAAAAAATTTTTTTTGAGACGGAATCTTGCTCTGTCACCCAGGCTGGAGTGCAGTGGCTAGATCTTGGTTACTGCAACCTCTGCCCCCTGGGTTCATGCAGTTGTCCTGCCTACCCCCCCGAGTACCTGGAATTACAGGCATACACCACCACGCTTGGCTAATTTTTGTATTTCTTTTGTAGAGATGAGATTTCACCATGTTGGCCAGGCTGGTCTGGAACTGCTGACCTCAGGTGATCCACCCACCTTGGCCTCCCAAAGTGCTGGGATTACAGGCGCAAGCCACTGTGCCCAGCCAGCAATGGAAAAATTCTGCTCGGAAATCTGTTTTTTTTTTTTTTTTTTTTTTTTTTGAGACAGAGTCTTGCTCTGTCACTTAGGCTGGAGCGCAGTGGGGCAATTTTGGTTCACTGCAACCTCCACCTCCCGGGTTCAAGCGATTCTCCTGCCTCAGCCTCCTGAGTAGCTGGGATCACAGGTGCACACTACCACGCCCAGCTAAGTTTTGTATTTTTAGTAGAGACGGAGTTTCACCATGTTGGCCAAGCTGGTCTTGAACTTCTGACCTCCTGATCCGCCCGCCTTGGCTTCCCAAAGTGCTGGGATTACAGGCGTGAGCCACCGCGCCTGGCGAGTTTGCATTTCTAACAGGATCCTAGGAGATGCTGATGCTGCTGGTCCATGGACCACAATTTCAGTAGCACTAGTCTAGATGATCTCCAAGTCAAGCAATAGAGTTGATAAACATAGTGCATAAATGTGTGGATATTTTGTTGTTCATTGATTAAAAATAACTTTCCTGCTGGGCACGGTGGCTCATGCCAGTAATCCCACCACTTTGGGAGGCCAAGGCGGGCGGATCACGAGGTCAGGAGTTCGAGACCTGCCTGGCCAACATGGTGAAACCCCGTCTCTACTAAAAATACAAAAAATTAGCTGGGAGTGTTGGCGTGCGCCTGCAATCCCAGCTACTCGGGAGGCTGAGGCAGGAGAATCGCTTGAACCCAGGAGGTGGAGGTTGCGATGAGCGGAGATCACATTGTAGCACTCCAGCCTGGGTGACAGAGCAAGACTCTATCTGGGAAAAAAAAAACAAAAAACTTTCCTTTGGGAATGGAGGAGCATGAATGAGCTAAATCAAGTTGGTTTTGTTTTTCTCTGCCATTTGCAAGTTGTGATATCTATCTGACCCCTTTCTTTGTTTTGTAAAATGACCAACCTTCCAGGTTTGCCCAGAGCCTTTCAGTGCTAAAACTGAGATAGTCCTGGGCAAAGGAGATGACTGGGTGACCTCTTCACTCACGAGGCCAGTGAAATCAAAGGAATATGTAAGCATAAATGAACTTGGCTAGGAATTAGGAAATGCAGTTTCTAGTCCTAATTCACAACTTATTAATATTATGAACTTGGCCGGGCACGGTGGCTCACGCCTGTAATCCCAGCACTTTGGGAGGCTGACGCAGGCGGATCACGAGGTCAGGAGATCGAGACCATACTGACTAATACATTAAAACCCCGTCTCTACTAAAAATACAAAAAATTAGCCGGGCGTGGTGGCGGGCACCTGTAGTCCCAGTTACTCAGGAGGCTGAGGCAGGAGAATGGCATGAACCCAGGAGGCGGAGCTTGCAGCGAGCCAAGATCGTGTCACTGCACTCCAGCCTGGGTGACAGAGCGAGACTCTGTCTCAAAAAAAAACGAGATATTATGACCTTAAATTGGCCATTTAAATTATCTTTCAGTTTTTACACCTGTAAAATGGCGATAACATTATCTACTTTACTTCACACTAAAGTTTGAAGATCAACTTAAATAATGTATTTAAAAGATTTTTATTAAAGTACCATACGCTTATTAAGACAAAGATGTAGCCCACTTGTTTCTGTTTAGAATTTACTATTTACTGCCAAAAAATAACAACCCAGGCCGGGTGCAGTGGCTCACGCCTGTAATCCCAACGCTTTGGGAGGCCAAGGTGTGTGGATCATCTGAGGTCGGGAGTTCAACACCAGCCTGGCCAACATCATGAAACCCCGTCTCTACTAAAAATTCAAAAACATTAGCCAGGCATGGTGGTAGACGCCTGTAATCCCAGCTACTTGGGAGGCTGAGGCACGAGAATCGCTTGATCCCAGGAGGTGAAGGTTGCAGTGAGCCGAGATGGCCACCACTGCACTCCAGCCTGGGTGACAGAGCAGGACTCCGTCTCAAAAAAAAAAAAAAAAAAGCAACCCAGCAATCTCATTCCTAATTATACACCCAAGAGAAAAGAATTCATACATTGAGCAAATGACAGGGATGTTTATAATAGCTCAAAACTGGAAACAATGAAGCGTACATCAGTGGGAGAATAGATAAATAAATGTTGGCATAGCCAAAGGTGGAATACTACTCAGCAGTAAGAAGGAATGAACTACCAACACCACCACATAGTACTCATAGACACTATGCTCAGTGAAAGAAAACATCTGAGCACAAAAGAGTACATACTGTATGGTTCCATTTAAAGGTCAAGAACAACAAAATTCATTGATGATGACAGAAGTGAAAATTGTGATTTCTAGCTGGGAGTGGTGGCTCATACCTGTAATCCCAGCTGCTCGGGAGGCTGAGGCAGGAGAATGGCTTGAACCCGGGAGGCGGAGGTTGCAGTGAGCTGAGATCACACCAGTACACTCCGGCCTGGGTGGACAGAGCAAGACTCCATCTCGAAAAATAAAAAAAAAAAAATCTTGGTTTCTTCTGGCAAGGGCGGCTGTAGACTTGAACCGGCACAAGGAGCCTTTTTGAGGAGCAAGAAATGTTAAAGAATCTAGATTTTGCCAGGCTCGGTGGCTCACGTCTGTAATCCCAGCACTTTGGAGGCCGGGGAGGGGGGTGGATCACCTGAGGTTAGGAGTTCGAGACCAGCCTGACTAACATGGAGAAACCCCATCTCTGCTAAAAATACAAAATTAGCCGGGCATGGTGGCGCGTGCCTGTAATCCCAGCTACTTGGGAGGCTGAGGCAGGTCAATCACTTTAACACGGGAGTTGGAGGTTATGGTGAGCCAATGGCGCCATGCACTCCAGCCTGGGAGACAGTGCAAGACTCCCATCTCAAAAAAAAAAAAAAAGAAAAAAAAATTAGCTGGGCATGGTGGTGCAAAAAAAAAAAAAAAATCTAGATCTAAATATTCACCCAACTGTAAGCTCCAGATTAGTGAATTTTTATCTGCTTTATTGCATGTGCACTTCAGTAAAGTAGAAAAAAAATAAAAGAAAAGACAAAAATAAAGGAAGGAAGAACTCACCCTCAATTCTATCACCACTAGAAAACAATGTTTTTTTTCTTGAAATGTTTCCATTCTAACCGCCCCAGCACTAACGAGAGGTTCAGTTTTGTAATTGGAACGTCTGATGAGCATCTGATGAGTGGATCTAGAGGTTATCCCCTCATGTCGAGTTGATGATGATATTTCAGCTTCTAGACTTGAGCAAGTTGACAGTAAAGGGAAGTGGAAACCCTGGGTCACTGGTTCAGGAAGAGGGCCAGGTTTACATCAACGTTGCAACAAATCTGGTGGCTTTTTTTTGTTTCGTGTTGCTGTTTCTTTTCTTCCTCTTCATCTTTGGGTCCGTTTGCTACTTTTCTTGGATTGATTTTCCACTCTACCCCACTACACAACGTACTCTTTGGGGAGGAGGGGGGTCTTTACATTTTCTTCCACTCTCCTACTTTCCCATATTTTCTCATGTGTCTCAGTGAATTCAATGGTATGTGCTAACATTTTCTTTTATGAGTCTATTCCAGAGGCTCACATCCTGTCCCCTGCCCGAGGAGCCTTCCAGTAGCCTTTACAGCCGCATTCTCAGGCTTTTATCCACTCTTTTTGAAACAGCGCCTGTGACATTCCCACTCATTACAGCGTGCCCCTCCCATGCCTCCAGGAAATTCTCTGTTTTCCCACCGGCTTTCTACTCAGCAGCTATTCTCAGTCTAATGTGCTTCATTCACCGTCAGCCTTCCTCAGGAAGACATAAAAAAGGGTAAAAAAGAACATTTATTTCTCAGGAAGGATTGGTCAGCTGACTGAGTTGTCTGAGGGTCTAAAAAGATGAGGGGGTAACTCAAAGCATAAATGCTTGAGGAGATGGATACCCCATTCTCCATGAGGTGATTATTTTACATTGCATGCTTGCATTAAAACATCATGGACCCCATAAATATATACACCTACTATATACTCACAAAAAATTTTTTTTAATTGTTTTTAAAGGGGAAGGGGAAGGATTAGCAGAAATACTATAGGTGAAGGGGAAACAAAAGTATGTGTCTTATTGTATGCGCCTTCCCTTTTACATTGAGTTGCTCTAGTTTCCTGGTTATTTCTGTTTCCGTAGTGTTTGGTTCATACGTAGTACTTACGTAAATATTTCACCAATATATGAAAAAGTGAATGTGAGGGAGAAAACCTGTAAGTCGTGATTGAAAAATGACAGGCTAACTGCCCAAGATTCAGGATGCTGAGCTTTCTAAGATGATGAAAATTTCTGTGCGGATTGGGGTAGTGGCAACACTGGTGTGTGTGTGTGAGAGAGAGAGAGAGAGAGAGAGAGAGAAGTCGTCCACCTGCACACCTAAAAGGTTTGAATTGTATTGTGTACATTTTATACATAAAATTGACTTTAAAAAAGACTCAGCGTGCTGCTCGGGCATAATGAAGGGAGAGAGTTGGTAAACATAGGAGGCTGTGTGCAAGCGTGAAATGTGAAACGTGGAGTGTACGTGGGAAAGAAGAGGAAAAAAAGGACCTGCAGCTAAAGAGGCAACGTGGTCGGGTGAGAGGAGGAGATGGGGATGGAGACTCACACAGCTGAGTGGGGCTAAAAGGGACGTTTGGGGATTACTGGCCTAGCACAAAACATCTGCCCTTAAGGCGAAACCCTCTTAAAACCTTTGGCGGCTTTCCAGAGAAGACACCGATTCCTGAAAATTGCAAGGCTCTCCGGCGGGGTGGGAGTGGGAGGCGCTCCCGGTGTCCCCCAGCATGTGGGAGTCAGCGGGACCTGAGCCCCGCCTTCCTGCGGCGGCCGGGACGTGCCGTGTGGCACGCTACCCGCCGCGCGCGCATCCTGTCCCCCGCCCTCGGAATCCCAGCACGGGGGCCGAGCCCCGAGCTACATTCCTCCTCCTCCTTCTTCGCCACCCAAAGACTCACGCATACACGCATTTTTCTTTCGTATCTGCTGTCTCAGCCTCCCTCGGGCCAATTTGGGTAAATGCGCCCAGGAGGAAGAAATAAAAATGAAAAGACTGACAGTTTAAAAGCATGTGGAGGGCTTAGAAGATAAAGACGAGTGCAAGAAAGGGAGAGCGCGGCCGGCCGCGGTGTCTCACGCCTGTCATCCTAGCACTTTGGGAGGCCGAGGAGGTCGCATCACTTGAGGTCCGGAGTTCAAATCCAGCCTGGCCAACATGGTGAAACCCTGTCTCTACTAAAAATACAAAAAAATTATCCGGACCTGGTGGCGGGCGTCTGTAATGGCAGCTACTCGGGAGGCTGAGGCGGGAGAATCGCTTGAACCTGGGAGGCGGAGGTTGCAGTGAGCCGAGATCGCGCCACTGCATTCCAGCCTGGGCAACAGACTGAGACCCTGCCTCAAAAGAAAAAAAAAAAAAAAAAAGGAGAGCACGTACTGTTGCGGAAGGGGCACTGCTCGAGAAACAGAGACGAAGGGATGATTTTGAAGTAATCAAGACACCGAGAAAGAAAAGATTGGGGATGGAAGAGCAGTAAGAATTAATGGAGACGTCCAAGAATTGTAGTTCGGGCGCGGTGGCTCATGCCTGTAATCCCAGCACTTTGGGAGGCTGAGGTTAGTGGATCACCTGAGGTCAGGAGTTCGAGACCAGCCTGTCCAAATGGCGAAACCCCATCTCTACTAAAAAATACAAAAATTAGCCGAGCATGGTGGCGCACGCCTGTAATCCCAGCTACTGGGGAAGCTGAGTCAGGAGAATAGCTTGAACCCGGGAGGTGGAGGTTGCAGTTAACCGAGCCACTGCATTTCAGGTTAGGTGACAGAGTGAGACTATGTCTCCAAAAAAAAAAAAAAAAAAAGAAGAAGAAGAAGAAGAAAAGCAAATGGGGAGTTTGTTTTGCATGCTTCTTGCCAGGCAGAAGAGGTGCTTGAGAGGAGAAAGAAGTGGAAAACTGGAAAGGGGGGGAATCTAAATCAAGGACTTTATTTTCCTTACTGTTGAGTTGTAAATACAGTCCTCCTTTGACATTTATCTTCCCCTTTTTCTATGGTTTAAAAACAGGTGATTTGGCTGCGCATGGTGGCTCACACCTGTAATCCCAGCAGTTTGGGAGGCCAAGGCAGGCGGATCACTTGAGATTTCCAAAGACCAGCTTGGGAAAAAAAAAAAGACCAGCTTGGTCAACATGGTGAAACCCTGTCTCTACTAAAAATACAAAAATTAGCTGGGTGTGGTGGCAGGCACCTGTAGTCCCTGCTACTCGGGAGTCTAAGGCAGGAGAATCGCTTAAACCCAGGAGGTGGAGGTTGCAGTGAGCCGAGATCGCACCATTGCACTCCAGCCTGGGAGACAGAGTGAGACTCCGTCTCAAAAGCAAAACAAAACAAAAAACAACGTGATTTATATATCATGGCGTTGTATTTATGTATTATGTAGTTTTTTTTTCTTTTGACACAGGGTCTCACCCTGTTGCCCAGACTGGAGTGTAGCAGAGCAATCACGGCTTCACTGCAGCCTCAGACTCCTGGGTTGAAACAACCCTCCCACCTTCCTGAATACCAGCTATTGTCCCAGCTTCCTGAATACCTGGGACAATAGTTGGGACTATGAGCACAACTGTCTTGGGACTAAATTTGTATTTTATTTTATTTTATTTTTATTTTTTAGAGACGGAGTTTCGCTCTTATTGCCCAGGCTGGAGTGCAGTGGCGCGATCTAGGCTTACTGCAACCTACGCCTCCCGGGTTCAATCGATTATCCTGCTTCAGCCTCCGGAGTCGCTGGGATTGCAGGCATGCACCACCACTCCTGGCTAATTTTTTTTTTTTTTTTTTTTGAGACGGAATCTTGCTCTGTTGCCCAGGCTGGAGTGCAGTGGCACCATCTCGGCTCACTGCAACCTCCGCCTCCCGGGTTCAACCGATTCTCCTGCCTCACCCTCCCAAACAGCTGGGACTACAGGCGCGTGCCACCACGCCCAGATAATTTTTTTTTGTATTTTTAGTGAAGACGGGGTTTCACCATATTGGCCAGGCTGGTCTCAAATTCCTGACCTCGTAATCCACCCTCCTTAGCCTCCCAAAGTGCTGGGATTACAAGCGTGAGCCACCGTGCCTGGCGGCTAATTTTGTGTTTTTAGTAGAGATGGGGTTTCTCCATGTTGGTCAGGCTGTTTTGGAATTCCCGACCTCAGGTGATCCGCCCGCCTTGGCCTCCGAAAGTGCTGAGATTACAGGCGTGAGCCACCGCGGCCAGCCTGTATTTTATTTTTTGTAGAATCAGTGTTGCGCTAGGTTGCTCAGACTGGCCTCTAACACCTGGGCTCAAGGGATCCTTCCTGCCTCTGCCTTCAGAGTAGCTAGAATTACAGACACACATCACCATGCCCAGCTTTGTTTGCTTGTTTTGAGATAGGATTGGCTGGTTTTGAACTCGTGGACTCAAGCTATCCTCCTGCCTCAGCCTTCCAAAGTGGTAGGATTACGGGTGTGGACCACCGCTCCCAGCCTGTATTTTATTTTTTATGCACTTGGCAGTGCCCCTTCATGACACTTAATATAAACTTTCAGCCAGGAACAGTGGTTCCCACCTGTAATCTCAGCCCAGGTGGGAGGATTGCTTGAGCCTACAAGTTTGAGACTAGCTTGGGCAACATAGTGAGACGCCAATCTCTATCTTTAAAAAACTAAAACATTAGTCCGGGCACAGTGGCTCATGCCTATAATTTCAGCACTTTGGAGGCCGAGGCGGGTGGATCACCTGTGAGGTTAGGAGTTTGAGACCAGCCTGGCCAACAAGATGAAACCCCGTCTCTACTAAAAATACAAAAATTAACCAGGCGTGGTGGTGAGCATCTGTAATCCCAGCTACTCGGGAGGCTGAGGCAGGAGAATCACTGGAATCCAGGAGGTGGAAGTTGCTGTGAGCCGAGATCGCGCCATTGCACTCTAGCCTGGGTGACAGAGCAAGACTCTGTCTTAAAAAAAAATTTTTTTTCTAATAAATTTAAAAAAAACAAAACATTAAATAGGCTGGGCCTGTTGGCTCAAGCCTCTAATCTCAGCACTTTGGGAGGCTGAGATGGAAGGATCACTAGAGCTCAAGAACTCGAGTCCAGCATGGACGATGTATCAGGACCTCATCTCTACAAATAATGTTAAAAATTATTAGCGCAGCATAAGTGGCATAGGCTTGTGGTCCCAGCTACTTGTGAGGCTGATATGGTTTGGCTCCGTTTCCGCACACAAACATCATCCCAAATTGTAACCCCTACCTGTTGAGGGAGGGACCTGGTGGGAAGTGATTGGATCATTTGGACAGTTTCCTCCATGCTGTTCTCGTGATAATGAGTGAGTTCTAACAAGATCTGATGGTTCGGCCGGGCGCGGTGGCTCAAGCCTGTAATCCCAGCACTTTGGGAGGCCGAGGTGGGCGGATTACGAGGCCAGGAGATCGAGACCATCCTGGCTAACACGGTGAAACCCCGTCTCTACTAAAAATACAAAAAATTAGCCAGGTGTGATGGCGGGCACCTGTGGTCCCAGCTACTCGGGAGGCTGAGGCAGGAGAATGGCGTGAACCCAGGAGGCAGAGCTTGCAGTGAGCCGAGACCGCGCCACTGCACTCCAGCCTGGGCGACAGAGCAAGACTCCGTCTCAAAAAAAAAAAAAAAAAAGAAAAAAAAAAGATCTGATAGTTGAAAGGTGTGTGGTGGTCTCCCCCCGCCCTCTGCCACCTCTCCTGCTGCAATGTAAGACGTGCCCTGCTTCCCATTTCACCATGATTGTAAGTTTCCTGAGGCATCCCCACCCATGTGAAACTGTGAGTCAATTAAAGCTTTTTTTTTTTTTTTTTCCAGAGTCTCCCTCTGTCGCCCAGGCTGGAGCGCAGTGGCGTGATCTCGGCTCACTGCAACCTCCGCCCCCGGGTTTAAGCAATTCTCCTGCCTCAGCCTCCAGAGGAGCTGTGATTACACACGCTTGCCACCACGCCCGGCTAATTTTTGTATTTTTAGTAGAGATGGGGTTTCACCACGTTAGCCAGGCTGGTCTCGAACTCCTGACCTCGTGATCAGCCCAACTCGGCCTCCCGAATTGCTAGGATTATAGGCATGAGCCACCACACCCTACCAAGCTTTTTCCTTTATAAATTACCCAGTCACAGGTAGTTATTATTTTTTTTTTTTTGAGACAGAGTCTTGCTCTGTTGCCCAGGCTGGAGTGCCATGGCGTGATCTCAGCTCACTGCAACCTCAGCTTCCTAGATTCAAGCTATTCTCCTGCCTCAGCTTCCCACGTAGCTAGGATTACAAGCATGCGCCATCACACCCAGCTAATTTTTGTATATTTAGTAGAGATGGAGTTTCATTCACCATGTTGGCCAGATTGGTGTTGAACTGACCTCAGGTGATCCACCCACCTTGACCTCCCAAACTGCTGGGATTATAGGCATGAGCCACTGCACTCAGCCTCAGGTACTTCTTTGTTGTTGTTGTTTTGTTGTTGTTGTTGTTGTTTCAGACGAAGTCTCGCTCTCGTCCCCCAAGCTAGAGCATAATGGCATGATCTCGGCTCACTGCAACCTCCGCCTCCCGGGTTCAAGCAATTCTCCTGCCTCAGCCTCCCGAGTAGCTGGGATTATAGGCACCTGCCACCATGCCCGGCTAATTTTTGTATTTTAAGTAGAGACGGGGGGTTTCATCATTTTGGCCAGGCTGGTCTCGAACTCCTGACCTCAGGTGATCCGCCTGCCTCGGCCTCCCAAAGTGCTGGGATTACAAGTGTGAGCCACCATGCCCGGCCGGCCTCAGGTAGTTCTTTATAGCAGTGTGAAAATGGAGTAATAGAGAGCTGAGGCAGGAGGATCACCTGCGGCCAGGAGGTGAGGCTGCCATGAGCTGTGACTGCACCACTGCACTCCAGCCTCGGTGACAAAGTGAGACCCTGTCTCAAAAAAACAAAACAAAAGACATATTTATTTTAAAAATAAATAAACTTTGTAGGACTTTGTTTAGACACGTTTACCATATGACATATGTGTTTTTATAACAGCGTCCAGCATCTTGTAGAAGGACAATCATTACAAAGGTCAAGCACGTTCTGCTTTAAACACACCTATTGTGCCACACTAAAATCTGAATTTGTGAATAAATGAACTAAAACAATCATATTATAAAACTACACAGGGCTTTAAAACGTCATGTAGGATGTGACTTTTTTATTACAGGCTCCCATAATGTATTTAGAAATACGACTCAGGATCTATCCATGATAACAGTCAGTATAGGATAAACAAGTTAATAATTTACGTTTAATAATGTATTCTATTTATTTTATTTTATTTTATTTTTTGAGCTGGAGTCTCACTCTGTTGCCCAGGCTGGAGTGCAGTGGCACGATCTCAGCTCACTGCAGGCTCCGCCTCCCGGATTCAAGTGATTCTCCTGCCTCAGCCTCCCGAGTAGCTGGTACTACAGGTGCGTGCCACCACGCCCAGCTAAATGTATTCTATTTATAATGGTTTATTCGGGGACTAATTCCACTAAAGTTATTATTCCTGCGCTGTTCTCCACATCTGTTTTCTTCACCCACACTTCATTAGGTAGATGGGTGATGATAGTGGTAATTTTTGTGTTTTTTTTCTTTCTTTTTTCAGATGGAGTTTCGCTCTTGTTGCCAGGCTGGAGTACAGTGGCCTGATCTCGGCTCACCGCAACCTCTGCCTCCTGGGTTTAAGCAATTCTCCTGCCTCAGCTTCCTCCTGAGTAGCTAGGATTACAGGCATGCGTCACCACGCCCGGCTAATATTGTATTTTATTTTTATTTTTTATTTTTATTTTATTTTATTTTTTTTTTTTTTTTTGAGACGGAGTCTAGCTCTGTCGCCCAGGCTGGAGTGCAGTGGCGCGATCTCGGCTCACTGCAAGCTCCGCCTCCTGGGTTCACGCCATTCTCCTACCTCAGCCTCCCGAGTAGCTGGGACTACAGGCGCCCTCCACCACGCCCGGCTAATTTTTAGTATTTTTAGTAGAGACGGGGTTTCACCGTGTTAGCCAGGATGGTCTCGATCTCCTGACCTCGTGATCCACCCGCCTCGGCCTCCCAAAGTGCTGGGATTACAGGCGTGAGCCACCGCGCCCGGCCGCTAATATTGTATTTTAATAGAGACGGGATTTCACCATGTTGGCCAGGCTGGTCTCGAAGTCCTGACCTCAAGTGATCCGCCCGCCTCATCATCCCAAAGTGCTAGGGTTACAGGCATTAGCCCTCACGTCTGGCCAAATGCAGTCTTTTCACCACCTTTTTGGATCACAGAAAATGACCATGAAGCTATGGAAAAAAGGGAGAGCTGAATTTAAGATTAGCCGTCAGCCCATCTTTCATTAGCCATTTCTCTAATCCAGTCTTGAATTTTCCTCTTTCTAGTAATATGGAGGGTAGCACTATGTTCAAAGCGGCCACTGGGGATTTAGGTATTTTAATATCTGTACTATGTTTCTAGATAAGTAAAAGAACCAGGTGAATTTATCAGCCCGCAGTGAACCTGGGGAACAGTTTATTGAACTAGTGCCCTTAAGTAGAGGACATTCTCAACATTGCTAAGTTTATCTCCCATTCCCTATATCATGGAATGAGAGAAATTTGGAGAAAAAATTTCTATTTCCTAATCTCAGCTTTTTTTTTTTTTTTTCCGAGACAGAGTATCGCTCTGTCGCCCAGGCTGGAGTGCAATGGCACGATCTTGGCTCACTGCAACCTCTGCCTCCCGGGTTCTAAGTGATTCTCCTTCCTCAGCCTCCCGAATAGCTGGGATTATAGGCACGCACCATCATGCATGGCTAATTTTGTATTTTTAGTAGAGATGGGGTTTCCCCATGTTGGCCAGGCTGGTCTCGAACTCCTGATCTCAGGTTATCCACCCGCCTCAGCCTCTCCAAGTGCTGGGATTACAAGTGTGAGCCACCGCACCCTGCCCTAATCTCAGCCTTTTTATATCTTCTTGGTAGGCCCACTTTTTGGCATCCCCTAACAAGGAGTCCTCAGAGATTTTTACTGCTCAACATGTGTGCATCCCGCTCAGATGTATTCTGTTCTTTCTGTTCACCCTCTACTCCCCATTCCATTTCTTCCTCTGACTTAGGGTTAGAATGAACCAATGATCCCACAACTTTTTGATGCTATTTCATTTGATTCCTCTACTGTCTAAATCACAAGTTGGCTAACTTTACTTACTGTAAGGGATCAGATAGCAAATAGTTTAGGCCTTGTGGGCCATTCAATCTGTCATAACTACCCACTCTGACCATATGTAGTGCAAAAGCAGCCCTTGACAACATATAAATGAATGAATGTGAATGTATTTCAATAAAGCTTTACTTGTGGACACTGAAATTTGAATTTTATATCATTTTCACAAGCCACAAAATAATTATTTTGATTCCCCCCCACCCTCAATCATTTAAAAATGTAAAAATCATTCTTAGTTTATGTGTGGTGATAAACAGGTGTTGGGCTGGATTTGGACCCAGTGCCATAGTTTCAGACCCCTGGTCTAACTGAACTGAAAGGTAATCAGCTCTCCAAAGCCATTATTACTGAAGGAGATTCCCCCTTTTTTCCCTTTG
The DNA here is from genome assembly GCF_029281585.2 of Gorilla gorilla gorilla. NCBI lineage: Eukaryota > Metazoa > Chordata > Mammalia > Primates > Hominidae > Gorilla > Gorilla gorilla. The sequence continues at coordinate 23,609,722 of NC_073234.2, read as the reverse complement.
ACGTTTCTTCTTGGCAGACAGAACACTGATAAGTAGCAAGAGCTTTCCTTCCCTTATCCAGCCTCCCTGCCTGGCATCCTCAACTTCCTTTCACCTTCTCTCTAGAGCCTAAGAATAGAATCTTTACTAAACTCGCGGGGGAGAATGTCTCCCTTTTCCTACAACCCTTGAACAGCCACTTATCGTCAGTCTCCAGATGTCTTGCACCCAGGACACATGCTTCCTGTTTATGACAAGCTGCCTAAGAAGGGGCAAGAACAGGCTCCATTTCTAGGCGTAAAAGGGTAGGATAGACGTGGATGGAGAAAGAGTGGCTATCCCGGATTCTTTTTTCTTTTCTTTTTTTTTTGAGGCGGAGTCTCGCTTTGTCGTCCAGTCTGGAGTGCAGTGGCGGTGCGACGTCGGCTCACTGCAACCTCCGCCTCCCAGGTTCAAGCGATTCTCCTGCCTCAGCCTCCTGAGTAGCTGGGACTACAAGCGCGCACCACCACACCCGGCTAATTTTTGTATTTTTAGTAGAGAAGGCGTTTCACCATATTGGCCACGCTGATCTCGGACTCTTGACCTCGTGATCCGCCCACCTCGGACTCCCAAAGTGGTGGGATTACAGGCGTGAGCCACCGCGCCCGGCCCCGGATTCTTTCTTCCTAACATACATTGGATATATTTCTCTTAATCTACAACAATGTAGTATACTATAGTATAGTATGGACAACTAGTTCTGCCCCAAACTGTGGGTCCTTGAGCAAATTACTTAGAGATTTCTTGGTGTAAATGAGGATGACAATAGCAAATTTTAAATATTGTTATGAATTATAAATGAGGTAACAGAAGAAACTGACACTTTGATTTATCAAGTACCTATTTCTACCACCACAGAGACGAATGTTTCTGTGATGATTTGATTAAGCTCCTCACATCTACTTCGAGTATGTTTGGAAAGTCTAAATTTAGATCGTTAAGAAGAATGGTGGTGGGGGTGGGGCGGGGGCTCGGTGGCTCACACCTATAATCCCAGCACTTTGGGAGGCTGAGGCAGGTGGATCACCTGAGGTCGGGAGTTTCAGACCAGCCTGACCAACATGGAGAAACCCCATCTCTACTAAAAATACAAAATTAGCTGGGCGTGGTGGTGCACGCCTGTAATCCCAGCTACTCGGGAGGCTGAGGCAGGAGAATCCCTTGAACCCAGGAGGTGGAGGTTGCAGTGAGCTGAGATTGCACCACTGCACTCCAGCCTGAGCGACAGAGCAAGGCTCTGTCTCGAGAACAACAACAAAAAAGAAATAAAAGGTAAAAATGAATACATAGCCTCATCCCAGTAGAATTTAAATTCTATGCAAACAGGAAATGGAGTTCCCCTACCACACCACAGTATCCTCAGAATATAAAACTGGGTTTGGCAACATAGTAGATCTGTATAAATAAATTAACCCAGACTTATATCCCCTTGTGGATTTTTCAGGCCATTTGTCTTTCTTACTCACTCTTGTCACTACGTTAGTCTGCTGCTGTTTATTAATAGTATCTAGGGGAAGAAGGCCAGAGAATATTAAGGTAAGGTCCACAGCCTTTAAAGGGCCACTTGTCAGGGTATAAGATTTCATGGGTTATCTCTTAACTTTGAATTTCATTTTTTAAAAATTATAAACTTGCTTATTTTCTATTAGCTTAAAGCAGCCACTTACATGTAATTGGAATTAAGCTGGATTTTAAAATTTACCTGGGGTTCGCTCATGCCTGTAATCCCAGCACGTTGGGAGGCCAGGGTGGATTAGTTGAGCCCAGGAGTTCGAGACCAGCCTGGGCAACATGGTGAAGCCTTGTCACTACAAATGATACAAACATTAGCTGGACATGGTGGCATGTGCTTATAGTCTCCGCTACTCAGGAGGCTGAGGCAGGAGGATCACTTGGGCCCAGCAGGTCGAGGCTGCAGTGAGCTGAGATCATGACACTGCACTCCAGCCAGCTCCTTTTTGCAACAGAGAAAGACCCTGTCTCCAAAAAATAAATAAAGAAAATAAATAAATCTACATGGAATCTAGTTTTTGAATATTGTGGTTGTAATCAAAGCAACTTCCCATGTTCGAACACTTAAACAGTTACGGGATTATAGGCTCAGGCCACTGAAGTCAACATTTGTTGCACACATTTTAAAAACAGGTAGAGTATTGCTGCAATAAATTTGCATTGAATCATGCAAGAAGTACTCGAGATTTTGCACTCCCATGAGATTGTGCAGATCCACGCCAAACAGACCAAGAACCAAAGAGGATGAAGAAAAACAGGACGCTGAGGGAGATAAAGATGTTGTCGTATCCCTCGGTGGCATCAACAGGAAGATAAATTCCATAGGAGGAGAAGAGAAACAGAAGAACAAAGAAGGGACCAGAGTATTTGATCCGCTTTGAGTGATGGAGCTCGTCGCTCCGGAGATTCAAGATGATCTGCAACTCACGTCCGCACTTGCTTACGCAGCCTTTTACAAAAGCAAAACGCCAGCAGGCGGGGCTAACCTACAGGGTAGATACAGACAGGAAGAAATTCTTTGGTTTCTGGGCCCGCCTCATCCAAATATTTCTGTAACTGCCCTGTTCAGCTGGGAGGCTAAAAATAAGAGGTCAACAGCCTGTGTTATTTGTAAGAAAAATGCATAAATTAGGGAAGATGATTTTGTTGTTTTTTTTTTTTTGAGACAGTCTCGCTCTGCCGCCCAGGCTGGAGGGCAATGGCGCAATCTCTGCTCACTACAAGCTCCGCCTCCCGGGTTCACGCCATTCTCCTGCCTCAGCCTCCCGAGTAGCTGGGACTACAGGAGCCCGTCACCATGCCCGGCTAATTTTTTTTGTGTTTTTAGTAGAGACGGGGTTTCACCATGTTAGCCAGGATGGTCTCGATTTCCTGACCTTGTGATCCGTCCGCCTTGGCCTCCCAAAGTGCTGGGATTACAGGCGTGAGCCACCGCTCCCGGCCGGGAAGCTGATTTTTCACTACACAGAAAGATTGTGTGGCACTTGTAAATGAAGTATGTATAGTAGAATATGCATCAGGTCATATAATTCCTACAAGTATAATAGCTAGAACACTGTATAGTATGTAACAGCCACTGAATGTTAAAAATGTGTTAAATGCATGTGGTGTGAAATGTATGGAATAGGAAAACACACGAGTCTTTTTCACTTAAGAGAGCTTGGCCTCTGCTACTTCACATCTCTTCCTCTTCAAGTTGCTAAAGACAAATGCTAAAATATTACAGTGACCCCTTATACAAGTGAGGGTGAAGAGTTTTTGTCTCTTCAGACTATGGCATGCTCTGAGGATTATACTGCTATTTTGCTTAAGTACCTTAATCAGGCACTAATGTTACCTGCACTTTCTCTTAACTTCCCCTTGCCTGAAAGGAATTGGGGCCTCAGGCTTGAAAGGAGCTTGCTCTTTGCGATTCCACCAGGAGCCGTCCCTAAAAGTGGGAGGAGAACCTCTGTTGCAAGCAGACCACACCTGCTGTTTCCACACTAAGGCTCCTCTGCAGTGGCTTCCTCCCCACTTCCTACCACATTCAATGCCCAGAGGCCAATCTGGCTGTATTCTGAGTCTTGTACTCCTTTTTGAGACTGTAATAAGAGATTTTGCACCTCACCGCCCCTCAACAGTACACTAAAATACATTTGCATTCACTTTCAGGGGGTATTTGCCTAGTCTACGTTATTTTTTCTTTCTTTTTTTGGGGGGGGCGGGGGTGGCACATAAAGGGGGAACAGGGTTTGACTCTGCTCCCCAGGCTGGAGGGTAGTGGCTCACTGCAGCCTCAAACTCCTGGGTTCAGGGATCCTGCCTACTCAGCCTCCGGTGTAGCTGGAACTACAGGCATGGCACCACCACACCTGGCTCATTTTTAAAGTTTTTTTGTAGAGATGAAGTCTTGCTATGTTCCCCAGGCTGGTCTCTAACTCCTGACCTCAAGCCATCCTCCCATCTCAGCCTCCTAAAGCAAGGTAATTATAGGCATAAAGCACCACACCTCCTAGTCCATTTTAGAACCCCATTTGATAAACAGCATCCTGGGGCTTCAGTAGTCTTTTTCCTCCTAGAGAACTTGGTGAATCTTTTCCAGGGAGTTAGGCTCTGCTGCACTGGAGGGTTACCAAAGTTAGGGAAAAGCCCTGTTAAAAGAATGTAGACCTTTACTTATGAAACACTGTATTGAAAAGTATCCATAGGTCAGGCACAGTGGCTCGAGCCTGTAATCCCAACACTTTGGGAGGCCAAGGTGGTTGGATTGATCACTTGAGGTTGAGGTCAGGAGTTTGAGACCAGCCTGGCCAACATGATAAAACCCTGTCTCTACTAAAAATACAAAAATTAGCCAGGCGTGGTGGTGGGCATCTGTAATCCAGGAGAATCACTGGAATCCGGGAGGTGGAGGTTGCTGTGAGCTGAGATCACGCCATTGCCTGGGTGACAGAGCGAAACTCTGTCTCAAAAGAAATTAAAAAAAAAAAAAGTGCCCATAGATTGGCATGTGCTTCTGGTTTTGAAAGCATAGATGTGAGTCAGCTAAGCACTTCAGTCATCATGTAGCTGTTTTCCTGTGAGTGGGGGGAGGGGGCTGGTATCCTGGTGATAGTGTCCCACTAATAGCTACACAGAGAAAGAAGGACATTTATAGCTTTAGAGCACTGCTAGAGAAAAGTTAAGGAACTCAAAGAACTGTCTCCACTTCATGCAAGCAATTATCTGTGTTGCTTATATATTGGCACTTGTATAGAAGAAGACTTTTCCCGCTTCTCGGCCTTTTGGCTAAGATCAAGTGAAGACGACTTTTAAAACCCTTGTCTGTGATCCTGCAATCACCCTCCTTGGTACTTACACAAATGAGTTGAAATCATGCATCTACATGAAAACCTGCAAACGAATGTTTAGAGCAGTTTTATTCATAGTTGCTAAAACTTACCAAGATGTCCTTCAGTAGGTGAAGGGATAAACTGTGGTGCATCCAAATAATGGAATATTATCCAGTGATAAAAAGAAATGAGCAATGAAAAGACATAGAGGAACTTTCAATGAATATCACTAAGTGAAATAAGCCAATCTGGAAAGGCTACGTAATGTATGACTCCAACTGTATGACATTCTGGAAAAGGTAAAACTATGCAAAAACAGCAAAAAGATCAGTGATTGCCAGGGCTTGGAGGAGTAGGGAAGGGAGGTGGAACATGGGATTTTTAGGGCAGTAAAGCTGTTCTGTATGATATCAAACATTTATCAAACCCATAGAATATACAACACAAAGAATGAACCCAAATATAAACTATGGACTTCAGGTAATAATAATGTATCAATATTAGCTCCTCAATTATTAATATAACAGATGTGGCGAGGCGCAGTGGCTCAAGCCTGTAATCCCAACACTTTGGGAGGCCAAGACGGGCAGACCACCTGAGGTTAGGAGTTCAAGACCAGCCTGGCCAACATGGCAAAACCCCATCTCTACTAAAAATACAAAAATTAGCTGGGCATGATGACGGGTGCCTGTAATCCCAGCTACTCAGGAGGCTGAGGCTGGAGAATCACTTGAACATGGGAAACAGAGGTTGCAGTGAGCCGAGATCATGCCACTGCATTCCGGCTTGGGAGACAGAGTGCAAAACTCCATATAGATATATAGATATATATATAGATATAGATATATAGATATATATATAGATATAGATATATAGATATATATATAGATATAGATATATAGATATATATATAGATATAGATATATAGATATATATATAGATATAGATATATAGATATATCTATATAGATATAGATATATATATAGATATATAGATATATCTAGATATATAGATATATATATAGATATATAGATATATCTAGATATATAGATATATATATCTATATATCTATATATAGATATATCTCAGATGTATCATACTAATGCAAATGTTACTAGTAAGGGGGTTAAGGGAGTAGATGGGAACTCTGTATACTTTCTGCTTAATTTTTCTGTAAACCTTAAACTGTCCTACCCCAAGTAAAGCCTATTAATTAAAACAAAGGCAGAACGCTTGATTATATGTCACTCTCCATCCCCTTTACCACCACGAGACCTTAAAGGCAGGGAACATCTTTTTTGTGTGTGACAGAGTTTCGCTCTTGTCGCCCAGGCTGAAGTGTAATGGCATGATCTCGGCTCACTGAAATCTCAGCCTCCCAGGTTCAAGAGATTCTCCTGCCTGAGCCTCCTGAGTAGCTGAGATAACAGGCGTAGGCCAGCATACCCAGCTAATTTTTTTGTATTATTACTAGAAATGGGGTTTCACCATGTTGAACCAGGGTAGTCTGGAAATCCGGACCTCAGGTGATCCACCCACCTCGGCCTCCCAAACTGCTAGGATTATACGTGTAAGCCACTGTGCCAGCCCGAACATGTTTTTTATCTTTATATTCCCAGCATCTGGGATGAAAGAGAAAGGGAACACTATTTTTAGTGCATACCCTAACAACATCTCAGACTTAGCGCATCTAAAATAAAAGTCTTGATTTGACCCTGAAGTCTCTGTCTGCTTTCCCGACTGAGGTAAATGGCAACTCCAGTTCTCCAGTTGCTCCAGCCAAAACCTTTAGGATCATTCTTGACTCCGTTTTTTCACTTATGCCCAACATCTAGACCACCAGTAGGTTGCACCTTGAAAATACATTTTAAATCCAACAACAACCCACTACCAAGTCATTTCTCACCTGGACCAGTAGCCTCCTAACTGGTCTCTATGCTCCCACTCTTACCCTGTGTCTTTGTTCATACTGCTGTAACCAAGTAACACAGACTGGCAGGGCGCGGTGGCTCAAACCTGTAATCCCTGCACCGAAGCGGGTGGATCACCTGAGGTCAGGAGTTCGATACCAACCTGACCGACATCATGAAATCCCGTCTCTACTGAAAATACAAAAAATTGGCCTGGCGCGGTGGCTCATGCCTGTAATCCCAGCACTTTGGAAGCCGAGGCAGGCGGATCACGAGGTCAGGAGATCGAGACCATCCTGGCTAACATGGTGAAACCCCGTCTCTACTAAAAATACAAAAAATTAGCCGGTCGTGGTGGTGGGCGCCTGTAGTCCCACCTACTCCGGAGGCTGAGGCAGGAGAATGGCGTGAACCCAGGAGGCGGAGCTTGCAGTGACCTGAGATCGCCCCACTGCACTCCAACCTGGGCGACAGAGTGAGACTCCGTCTCAAGAAATAAAATAACAAATTTAAAAAATTAAAAATTAACTGGGCGTGGTGGTGCGCACCTGTAATCCCAGCTACTCAGGAGGCTGAGGCAGGAGAAATCGCTTGAACCCGGGAGGCGGAGGTTGTGGTGAGCCGAGATTGCGCCACTGTACTCCAGCCTGGGCAACAAGAGCAAAACTCCGTCTCAAAAAACAAAAACAAAGTAACATAGACTGCGTAATTTTTGTTGTTATTGTTTTTTGAGATGGATTCTCACTGTGTCACCCAGGCTGGAGTGCAGTGGCGGGATCACAGCTCACTCACTGCTGGCTTGACCTCCTGGGATCAAGTGATCCTCCCACTTCAGCCACCCGAGTAGCTGGGACTAGAGGCGCAAATCACCATGCTCGGCTAATTTTTTGTATTTTTTTTTGGTAGAGACAGGGTCTCCACGTGTTACACAGGCTGGTCCAAAAGGAGGAAATAAGGACCTCTGCACTCAAGCAATCCGCCCGCCTTGGCCTCTGAAAGTGTTAAGATTACACGCATTAGCCACCGTGCCTGTCCTCTGAAGTCCTTTTATATGGGGATGAATCCATCCGTGGATACAGACTCCTCATGACTCAGTCACTTCCCAAAAGGTCCGGCCTTTTTTTTTTTTTTTTTTTTTTTTTTTTTTTTTTTTTTTTTTTGAGACGGAGTCTCATTCTGTCGCCCAGGCTAGAGTGCAGTGGCGCAATCTCGGCTCACTGCAACCTCTGCCTCCCGGCTTCACGCCATTCTCCTGCCTCAGCCTCCTGAGTAGCTGGGACTACAGGCGCCCGCCACCACGCCCGGCTAATTTTTTATATTTTTAGTAGAGACGGGGTTTCACCGTGTTAGCCAGGATGGTCTCGATCTCCTGACCTTGTGATCCACCCGCCTCAGCCTCCCAAAGTGCTGGGATTACAGGCGTGAGCCACCGCGCCCGGCTTTTTTTTTTTTTTTTTTTTTGAGACGGAGTTTCACTCTTGTTGCCCAGGCTGGAGCGCAATGGCGCTGTCTCGGCTCACCACAACCTCTGCCTCCCGGGTTCAAACGATTCTCCTGCCTCAGCCTCCCGAGTAGCTCGGATTACAGACATGCGCCACCACGCCCAGCCAATTTTGTATTTTTAGTAGAGTCGGAGTTTCTCCATGTTGGTCAGGCTGGTCGCAAACTCCCAACCTCAGGTGATCCGCCCGCCTCGGCCTCCCAGCGTGCTGGGATTACAGGCGTGAGCCACTGCGCCCTGCCAAGGTCCAGCCTCTTAATATCACCACAATTAGGATTAAGTTTCTGCATGAATTTTGGAGGGAACACACATTTAAACCACAGCACCCTCCTTCAGCATCTTTTCCATTCAACGGCACATACTTTTTTAAAAACACGAATCAACTCATGTCATGCTTCTGCTCAAAAAACTAAAATGGCTTCGTAGCTTCCTGGCTGTCTGTCACATTCGGAATATAAACCAGAACGTTCATGACTGCTTACAGCGTCCTGCATGAGCAAACTCTTAGCTGTCTTCAACATCATTTCTCCTGCCACTCTGCCCCCGCTTCACTCCACTCCTGCCAAATCCGCCTTTTGACACCCTGCCAAGCACGAGTCCTCCTTTTGGTGTCTGCGTTTGAAATGCCTTCTGTTTGAAATGCTGTTTTCAGATACTCCCAAGGTTGACTTTCTCGTGTGATTCAGGTTTCTGTTCAAGTATCATCTCTACTGAGAGAGGAACCCTAACCACCCTATCTTAATCTTCCCCAGCCCCAACCCTTTATCGCCTTACCTTGATATTTTCTCCTTCAAAATGCTCCCTTATTACTTGACAGTATATATTTATTGTCTGCTAAGGCTGCCATAACAAAATACCACAAACAGGTGGCTTAAACAACAGGAATTTGTTTTCTCAAAGTTCTAGATGCTGGACATCCAAGATCAAGGTGCCAGCAGGCTTAGTTTCTCCTGAGACCTCTCCCTTCAGTAGCAGATGGCTGTCTTCTCAGTGTCCTCACATGGCCTTTTCTCTCTTCACAGGCCTAATGCCTCTTCCTCTTCTCATAAGGACACCTGTCCTATTGGACTAGAGCCCCACCCTAGTGACCTCATGTAACCTTAATTACCTCCTTAAAGGCCCCATCTCCAAATACAGTTCCATTCTAAGTTACTAGGGGTTAGGGCTTCAACATAGGAATTTAAGGACGCAATTAAGTCCATGACAGTTTGCCCTTTGGCCCCCCAAAATGTATGTCCTCACATCCAAAATACATTTATCTCTATCCCAGCAGCCCCTAAAATCTTTTTTTTTTTTTTTTTTTTTGAGACGGAGTTTTGCTCTGTCGCCCAGGCTGGAGTGCAGTGGCGCAATCTCGGCTCACTGCAACCTCCGCCTCCTGGGTTCACACCATTCTCCTGTCTCAGCCTCCCGAGTAGCTGGGACTACAGGCGCCCGCCACCACTCCCGGATAATTTTTTTTGTATTTTTAGTAGAGACGGGGTTTCACCGTGTTAGCCAGGATGGTCTCGATCTCCTGACCTCGTGATCCGCCCACCTCGGCCTCCCAAAGTGCTGGAATTACAGGCGCGAGTGAGCCACCGCGCCCCGCAGGCCCTAAAGTCTCAACCCATTCCAGCATCAGTTCCAAATCCAAAATCTCATCTGAATATCATTTACATTTGGTATGGGTGAGACTCAAGGTATGATTAATCCCGAGGCAAATTTGTTTTTCCAATCTGACCCTGGGAAACCAGACAAGTTATGTGCTTCCATAATATAATGGTGGGACAGGCATAGGCTAGACATTCCCCTTGCAAAAGGGGGAAATGGGGGAAATAAGAAAGAAGAAAGGGGTACCTGGGCTTCCAAATCAAAATTCTAGCAAGGCAAATTCCATTTTTTTTTTTTTTGTTTTTTGAGACAGAGTCTCACTGTGTTGCCCAGGCTGGAGTGCAGTGGCGCGATCTCGGCTCACTGCAACCTCTGCCTCCTGGGTTCATGCGATTCTTCTGCCTCAGCCTCCCAAGTAGCTGGGATTACAGGCTTGTGCCACCACGCCCGGCTAATTTTTGTATTTTTAGTAAAGACAGGGTTTCATCATGTTGGCCAGGCTGGTCTTGAACTCCTGATCTCAGGTAATCCACCCACTTTGGCCTCCCAAAGTGCTGGGATAACAGGCCCGAGCCACCATGCCCAGCCCATTATTTCTTTATCAAATGATTTTCTTTTTTTTTTTTTTGAGACCGAGTCTTGCTCTGTTGCCCAGGCTGGAGTGCAGTGGCGTGATCTCAGCTCACTGCAAGTTCTGCCTCCGGGGTTCACGCCATTCTCCTGCCTCAGCCTCCTGAGTAACTGGGACTACAGACGCCCGCCACCACGCCTGGCTAATTTTTTGTATTTTTGGTAGAGACGGGTTTCACCATGTTAGCCAGGATGGTCTTGATCTCCTGACCTTGTGACCCGCACGCCTCAGCCTCCCAAAGTGCTGGATTACAAGCGTGAGACACCGTGCCCCGCCAACTATCGAATGATTTTCTAGCCACACTCTCAGTATTCTCTCCAGAACATGCTTTCTCAGTACTTTGCAATATAGATAGGCCAAGAATTTCCCAAATAATGGTTCCTTTTTGCTTACAATTTCTCATTCAGTTTATCTCTTCTTCTCACATATTACTATAAGCAGCAAGGAGAAAGCAGGCTATATCCTCAGCATTTTCCTTAGAAATCACCTCAGCTAAATATGCATTTCATGACAAACAAGTTCATTACACAAAACATTGGCACAATGTTCAGCCAAGTTTTTTTTGCCACTTTATAACATAGATTGCCTTTTCTTCAGTTTCCAATAACATGTTCCTCATTTCCCTCAGGGAACTCCCAGAATCGCCTTTTTATTTATTTATTTATTTTGTATATTTATTTTTCAGAGGGTCCCATGGAGAAACAGAATCACTTTTAGTGTTGATTAATGTTGATATTCTTACCAAGAATCATTTTTGTTGTTGTTGTTGTTGTTTTGAGACAGAGTTTCATTCTTGTTGCCCAGGCTGGAGTGCAATGGCGAGATCTCAGCTCACTGCAACCTCCACCTCCCAGGTTCAGGCGATTCTCCTGCCTCAGCCTCCTGAGTAGCTGTCATTACAGTCGCACACCACCACACCTGGCTAATTTTGTATTTTTAGTAGAGACAGGGTTTTCCCATGTTGGTCAGGCTGATCTTGAACTCCTGACTTCAGGTGATCCACCCGCCTTGGCTTCCCAAAGTGCTGGGCTTACAGCCATGAGCCACTGAACCCGGCTGCAAGAATCCCTTTAAGGCAATCTAGGCTTTTTCTCGTATTTACCTCAAAATTCTTCAGCTGCTACTCATTACCCACTTCCACAGCCATTTCCACATTTTTAGGTATTTGTTATAGTAACACCCTACTTTTTAGTACCAAAATCTGTATGAGTTAGGGTTAGAACCAATAGGGTGCATACGTGTGTGTGTGTGTGTATGTGCAAGCATGACTGCCTGTGTAGAGGGAGAGATTTATTTATTTATTTATTTATTTAATTTATTTTTTTTAGATGAGTCTCACTCTGTCCCCTAGGCTGGAGTGCAGTGGCATGATCTCGGCTCACTGCAACCTCTGCCTCCCAGGTTCAAGCGATTCTCCTGCCTCAGCCTCCTGAGTAGTTGGGACTACAGGCGCGCACCACCATGCCTGGCTAATTTTTTTTATTTTTTAGTAGAGACGGGGTTTCACCATGTTGGCCAGTCTGGTCTCGAACTCCCAACCTCAGGTGATCCGCCTGCCTCGGCCTCCCAAAGTGCTGGGATTACAGGTGTGAGCCTCTGCACCCGGCCTGGCTCACATGATTATAGAGGCTGGCAAGTCCGAAATCTGCAAGAAGGGCTGACTGGATAGAGACCCAGGAAGAGCTGATACTGCAGTTGAAGTCTGAAGCCCCTCTGCTGGCAGAATTCTCTCTTGCTCAGGGAGTCAGTCTGCTGTTCTATCAGGTCTTAGCAACTGATTGGATGAGGCCTACCCACATTATGGAAGATAACCTTCTTTACTCAAACTCTGCTGATTTAAATATAAATCTCATCCCAAACACTCTCACAAAAACATTTAGAATGAGGGTTTTTTAAAATTTTTTATTTATTTATTTATTTTATTTATTTATTTATTTTTGAGATGGAGTTTCGCTCTTGTTGCCCAGGCTGGAGTGCAATGGCTCGATCTCGGCTCACTGCAACCTCCGCCTCCTGGGTTCAAGCAATTCTCCTGCCTCAGCCTCCCGAGTAGCTGGGATTACAGGCATGCGCCACCACGCCTGGCTAATTTTGTATTTTTAGTAGAGATGGGGTTTCTCCATGTTGAGGCTGGTCTTGAACTCCTGACCTCAGGTGATCCACCCTCCTCGGCCTCCCAAAGTGCTGGGATTACAGGCATGAGCCAACTCACCTGGCACTAGAATGAGGTTTGACCACATATCTGGGCACTGTAGTCCAACCAAGTTGACACATAAAATAAAATATCACAAATATCTTCCGTACTGAAATGTAGATGTTGGGCACAGTGGCTCATGCCTTGTAATCCCACTACTTTGGGAGGTCGAGGCAGGAGGATCACTTGAGCTCAGGAATTTGAGATGAGCCTGGGCTACATGGGAAGACTGTGTCTCTACTAAAAACCAACAAAATGAGCCAGTCATGGTGGTATGCACATGTATTCCCAGCTGCTTGGGAGGCTGAGGCAGGAAGTTCACGGCATCATGCCTCACTGCAGCCCCGACCTCTCTTGAGCCAGGAGCTCTAGGATGCAGTGGGTCATGATGGTGCCATTGCACTCCAGCCTAAATGACAAAGTGACTCTGTCTCAATTTTTTTTTTTTTTTTTTTTTTTTGAGGCAGAGTCTCACTCTGTTGCCCAGGCTGGAGTGCAGTGGCATGATCTTGGCTCACTGCAACCTCTGCCTCCAGGGTTCAATCAATTCTCCTGCCTCAGCCTCCTGAATGGCCGGGACTATAAGCGCACACCACCACGCCTGGCTAATTTTTGTATTTTTAGTAGAGATGGGGTTTCACCGTGTTAGCCAGGCTGGTCTTAAATTCCTGACCTCAGGTGATCCGCCCGCCTCAGCCTCCCAAAGTGCTGGGATTACAGATGTGAGCCACCGCCCAGCCTCAAACAAGTCATTTTCTTTCTCTAAATCTCAATTTCAGTATTTAAATTGGAGGTTTGAATACCCATCTCACAAAATTATTGGAAAAATTAAATGAGACAATGTAAGTGAAAAAAAGGCACATACACTCTATAGCCCAAACAAATATATTTCTTCAGTCAGTCATTATGCATTTTTTTGATTTATTTATTTTTTACACAGATGGGATCTCACTATGTTGCCTAGGCTGGTCTCAAACTCCTGGGCTCAAGCAATCCTCCCGCCTCAACCTCCTAAAGTGCTAGGATTCACCATACCTGGCCTTTGAGGTGAGTATTTTATTTTATTTTATTTTTTGAGACAGAGTCTCGCTCTGTTGCCCAGGCTGGAGTGCAATGGCCAGTCTCGGCTCACTGCAACCTATATTGTCTGTGCCTAGTAGTGTATCTAGCAAACAGTAGGTATTCAATAAATAGTTGATGAAAAATATCACTAGGTCTAGAGTTCGAGACCAGCCTGACCAACATGGTGAAACCCTGTCTCTCCTAAAAATACAAAAATTAGCTGGGCGTGGTGGCAGGCACCTGTAATCCTGGCTACTCAGGAGGCTGAGGCAGGAGAATCGCTTGAACCCGGGAGGCGGAGGTTGCAGTGAGCCGAGATAGTGCCATTGCATTTCAGCTCTGGCGACGGAGTAAGGTTCTGTCTCAAAAAAAAAAAAAAAAAAAGAAAGTGACTTGTTTGAATATCTAAACTCTAGTTCATGCTCCAGAGCTGGGCTTCACATTTTTCTGTTCTGATGTCCAAACCTCTGCTTAGTTAACTACACCAAACTGTAAAAATTCTCTCTCCTACCTATTTTTTTCTAGTATTGACAATAAGAGGAAGTAGATAAAGTAATAATGCCAAGTCTCAGATTGTCTCATACCTTTCACATTCTGCTGGGTGTTAAAGAGGATATACAATGAGTAAGGGGAATATTTGTGCAGCCCTGCCCAAGGTTAATAGGCAGTTGTGATCTGCAAGGGAGGTGTCAGAGAAAGAGCTTCTGCTTTAGTGTAGATGGTCATTTCAGGGAAGCACTGAAATACTCTGCAAGGAGTGTCACTTGTTTCTCCAATCCTGGGGAAAAAGCTGTTATTAAAACACTGGAGAGAGTCTATAAACACAAAGACTTTGCTTTGCACTGCAAGTCTTTCAGAATTAGTTTGGCATATAGGGATTGGGGAGATTTGGGGGCTAAATTGTGGGCAGCTGTTGTATAAGGTAGTGGTTTTTTGTATGGTAATTGTGACATAAACATTCACTTCCCCCTCTTAGTAACCTGGTTCTTCCTTTTTTTCTCAGGTCTTCCTTTATCAAGTATAATGATCGACTTACTTTCTAGATATTGAATAGAGCATATTCAGACATTATTGATTCTTAACAATAAGTATAATATATGTGATGCTATAGTATGATAGAACCATTTTAATCTCTGCTAAATATGAAAAAGTACTTGTGGCCAGACACGGTGGCTCACACCTGTAATCCCAGCACTTTGGGAGGTTGAGGCGGGTGGATGATGAGGTCAGGAGATCGAGACACTTCTGGCTAACATGGTGAAACCCCATCTCTACTAAAAATACAAAAAATTAGCCGGGCGTGGTGGCAGGTGCCTGTAGTCCCAGCTATTTGGGAGGCTGAGGCAGGAGAATGGCTTGAACCCAGGAGGCGGAGCTTGCAGTGAGCCAAGATCGCGCCACTGCACTCCAGCCTGGGCAACAGAGTGAGCGAGACTCAGTCTCAAAAAAAAAAAAAAGTACTTGTGCTGGGAAAGGTGTCTCACGCCTATAATCCCAGCACTTTGGAAGGCCAAGGTGGGCAGATCACGAGGTCAAGAGACTGAGACCATCCTGGCCAACATGGTGAAACCCCGTCTCTACTAAAAATACAAAAATTAGCTGGGTGTGGTGGTGCTCACCTTTAGTCCCAGCTACTCGGGAAGCTGAGGCAGGAGAATTGCTTGAACCCAGGAGGCGCAGGTTGCAGTGAGCCGAGATCGAGACACTGCAGCGAGACTCCATCTAAAAATAAAAAGTACTTGTTTAAAGAAAAATAAAAATAATTACTTAGAAGTAACAAGGCAGGCCAGGTGTGGTGGCTCACACCTGTAATCCCAGGACTTTGGAAAGCCGAGGTGGGTGGATAGCTTGAGGTCAGGAGTTTGAGACCAGCATGGCCAACGTGGTGAAACCTGTCTCTACTAGAAATACAAACATTAGCCGGGCTTGGTGGCATGGGCCTGTAATCCCAACTACTGGGGAGGTGGAGACTCAAAATTGCTTTACCGGGAGGCAGAGGTGGCAGTGAGCTGAGATCACTCCAGCCTGGACAACAGAGCGAGACTGTGACTCAAAAATAAATAAATAAAATAAAATAAAAAGACGAAAACAATGCATGGGAAATAAAATGGCTAGGCTCAGTGGCTCTTGTCTGTAATCCCAGCACTTTGGGAGGCCGATGCGGGTGGATGGCTTGAGCTCAGGAGTTCCAGACCAGCCTAGGCAACATGGTAAATCCGCATCTCTACAAAAAATTAGCTGGGTGTGGTGGCGCACACCTGTGGCCCAAGCTACTCAGGAGGCTGAGGTGGGATGATTGCTTGGGCCCAGGAGGCAGAGGTTGCAGTGAGCTGAGACCACACAACTGCACTCCAGCCTGGGAGACAGAGTTAGACCCTATCTCAAAAAGAAAGAAAAGGAAAGGAAAGGAAGAGAAGGGAGGGGAGGGAGGGGAGGGGAGGGCAGGGGAGGGAAGGGAAGGGAAAGGAAGGAAAAAGGAAAGGAAAGGAAGAAAGAGTAT
This sequence comes from Gorilla gorilla gorilla, assembly GCF_029281585.2. Classification (NCBI taxonomy): domain Eukaryota; kingdom Metazoa; phylum Chordata; class Mammalia; order Primates; family Hominidae; genus Gorilla; species Gorilla gorilla. The sequence continues at coordinate 23,593,484 of NC_073234.2, read as the reverse complement.
TATCTTAATTGGGTTATCATGCCCCATCTACCTACATTCCTAGAAGGATTTACTTATCTAAGGGACATTTTTGAGACTTATAAAAATAATTTTATTAATGAATCTCTTCTATAATTATGGTATCTAATTAGGTAGTAGCTTATTTAGATATTAGTGGTCCTAAAGATATACTTTGGACGTGTTTTATTCCCCTAATTTGACATTTTGATCACCTATTTATTAGGCACTGTGAATGCAGAGATAGGTGAAATCAAGTCTCTGCCCCTAGAGTGCTCACAGCTTAGAAAGGTGAGCAAATATTCACCATGGGATTCAATAAGTACTAAATTACGGGTATGTTTGAGATGGTTGGTAGCACAAAGGAAATGAGATCTTCTTAGGTTTCTCTGGGAAAATTTCACAAATGAGAAGAAATGCTGGTTAGTGAAGTATGATCAGGAGTTAGCTGATTGGAAAGAATATTCCAGATGGAAGAATACAAAGGAGTGAATCTCCAGTAACATGGTGTTATGGACTGAATCGTGTCCCCCAAATTCAATACTACTGCCCTATTCTGGGAATAGAGTTCACTACAAATCCTGGTATTAGAGACTAGTAATATTAAATTTTAGTCGCTTAAATTTCAGTCTCTTAAATTTTATTTAAAGATGTTATTTCATTTAAAGAGATAACTTCTTTTCTTTTTTTTTTTTTTTTTTTTGAGATGGAGTTTTGCTCTTATTGCCCAGGCTGGAGTGCAATGGCACAATCTTGGCTCACTGCAACGTCCACCTCCCGGGTTCAAGCAAGCGATTCTCCTGCCTCAGCCTCCCAAGTAGCTGGGATTACGGGCATGTGCCACCAAGCCCAGCAAATTTTGTATTTTTAGTAGAGATGGTATTTCGCCATGTTGATCAGGCTGGTTTCGAACTCCTGACCTCAGGTGATCCACCGGCCTTGGCCTCCCAAAGTGCTGAGATGACAGGAGTGAGCTAACGGGCTCGGCCTGCTCAACATTAAAATAGGTATCTGCTTTAACAATTTCAGGGCATGGGTTTTTTTGTTTCTTTTGGGTTTTTTTGTTTTTGTTTTTGTTTTTTGAGACAGGGCCTTGCTCTGTCGCCCAGGCTGGAGTGCAGTGGCATGATCATGGCTCACTGCAAGCCTTGACCTCCTGGGCTCGAAAGTCTCCCACCTCAGCCTCTTAAGTAGCTAGGACTACAGGCACACACCACCACGCTCAGCTAATTTTTAAATTTTTTGTAGAGACAAGTTCTCACTATATCACCCAGGCTGGTCTTGAACTCCTGGGCTCAAGCGAAGCCCCCACCTAGGCCTCCCCAAGCCATGTTTTAATACCTATGAGTGACAAAGATGGCTACTGTAAAACAAAAGGACCTATGGCTGGCAGAATTGAAGTCCTATTGCAATTTATTATAAAAAGGAAGAAAGATCCGGATTGTTTCTATACCCTCTACAATTAATTCAACAATGATTAAGCCTTTCTATGTGTGAGGAACTTACACATTTCAAAAGTTTAAAAATTACCCAGAGAGTTGATGAGAATACTACATTAATACAATGACCAGATGCCCAGATTTTCCAAGGCAATCCTGGTTGCAGTATTTTGTCCCAGTTTCAGACTGTGTGGAATGATGTAAATATGTCAATTATGAGCATCATGAGTTTGTTGTTTGAGTTTTCCAAAAGTCCTATATTATGTATTCAAGGCTAACATAAAAAATAGAGTAAAAGTAAACTTCACATACTTGGTTATGGGTTAATGTACTCCTTGGCCAAGTGTGGTGACTCACACCTATAATCTGAGCAATTTGGGAGGCTGAGACAAGGGGATAGCTTGAGGCCAGAAGTTTGAGACCAGCATGGGCTATATAGTGAGTCCCTGTCTCTATAATTTAAAAATAAAAATAATGTACTTACTAACCTTGGTTTCACTGTCAGCTGTGCCCTGTTTGTGTGGCCTGCAAGCATGACTGTATGACCTTCCTAAACCAAATGCTTTAGGAGGAACTGAAGTGTTCATAAGTTTTAGTTTGTTCATTTATTCTGAGAAATACAGTAAACTTTTTTTTTTTTTTGAGAGGGGGTCTTGCTCTGTTGCCCAGGCTGGAGTGCAGTGGCGCGATTTAGGCTCACTGCAACCTCTGGCTCCCGGGTTCCAGCGATTCCCCTGCTTCAGCCTCCCAAATAGCTGGAATTACAGGCATGCGTCACCATGCCCAGCTTATTTTTGTATTTTGCGTAGGGACAGGGTTTCCCCATGTTGGGCAGGCTGGTCTCCAACTCCTGATCTCAGGTGATCCGCCCGCCTTGGCCTCCCAAAGTGCTGGGATTACAGGTGTGAGCCACTGTGCCTGGCCAACAATAAACTTTTTTATCTGAGGAATCTGAATCCCCTTTAAATTACCAGGTCCAGAGAGGCATTGCAATAAGACTGCAGTCACTTCCCATCCCCGCTTGAGCCAAGTCATTATTTTGATGTGGCCTTCTATATGAACTCTAGATTGAGTGTCAGCATCAACAGCTATAAATTAACATGGGCATGGTGGTGCGTGCCTGTAATCCCAGCTACTCAGGAGACTAAGGTAGGAGGATCACTTGAGATTGGGGTGACATAGAAAGATGCCGTCTAGAAGAAAAAAAAAATTAATTGAGTGATACAGTACATTGGACACCATAAATCATATCCTATAGTTCAACTAGGTATAACCAATCACTGATCAATGTTATTTATTTTTTTTAAGACAGAGTCTCACTCTGTTGCCAGGCTGGAGTGCAGTGGCGTGCTCTCGGCTCACTGCAACCTCTGCCTCCCGGTTTCAAGCTATTCTCCTGCCTCAGCCTCCCGAGTACCTGGGACTACAGGCATGCACCACCATGCCCAAATAATTTTTGTATTTTTAGTAGAGACAGAGTTTCACCATGTTGGCCAGGCTGGTCTTAAACTCTTGACCTCAGGTGATCCACCCACCTCAGCCTCCCAAAGTGTTGGGATTACAGGCGTGAATCACTGCGCCTGGCCTGGTCTTAAACGCTTGCCCTCAGGTGATCCGCCTGCCTCGGCCTCCCAAAGTGCTAGGATTACAGGCGTAAGCCACGGAGCCTGGCCGATCAATATTATTTCTGTAAACCTGTGAGAATTCCTGAAACACAACTTTTGTTTTCACCCTTCTCCTGATTAATCCTTTTTTCTTTAAAATCTCAAGGTTCTCCTTTGTTCTCTGGAGCACTTCCTAGTGATTTCTAGGATACAGTCCTCAATCTTGGCCCAAATACACCCCCTACCTATATTAATTTTGCCTCAGTTTCTTTCTTTAGACCGACATGTCATTCAGTCAACGGTTCATTCATGCATATGTCCAGGACTATGTGAAGTGCCTGTGAATAGAAAGAAGACACAAAATCCCTGCTCTTAAGGGATTCACATGTGAATTAGGGTGATGAAGAAGACAATTAAGGTGAGACTCTGAGGAGCATGGAGTGTGCCTGTAGTCCCACCTACCAGGAGGATCACTTGAGCCCAGGAGTTATAGTTCAGCCTGGGGTAACATAGCTAGATGCTGTCTCTTAAATTAAAAAGAAGAAGAAAATTAAAAGACGCTGGCCAGGCATGGTGGCTCACGCCTGTAATCCCAACACTTTGGGAGGCCGAGGCGGGCAGATCACCTGAGGTCAGGAGTTTGAGAGCCTGGCCAACATGGCAAAACCCCATCTCTACTAAAAATACAAAAAAATCAGCTGAGTGTGGTGGTGGGAGGCTGTAATCCCAGCTACTTGCGGGGCTGAGGCAGGAGAATCACTTGAACCCGGGATGGGGAGGTTGCAGTGAGTGTGCCATTGCACTCCAGCCTAGGCAACAAGAGCAAAACTCCATCTCAAAAAAAAAAAACAAAAGAAAGAAAAAATTAAAAGACATAGAAACAGGTTGTGAGGGATGAAGTTCCTGGAAGAGATGATGTTTCATTTAAAACTTGAAGGTCGCCTGGCGCGGTGGCTCACGCCTGTAATCCCAGCACTTTGGGAGGCCGAGGCAGGCAGATCACGAGGTGAGGAGATTGAGACCATCCTGGCTAACACGGTGAAACCCCTTCTTTACTAAAAAAATACAAAAAATCAGCCAGGCGTGCTGGAGGGCACCTGTAATCCCAGCTACTTGGGAGGCCGAGGCAGGAGAATGGCATGAACCTGGGAGGTGGAGGTTGCAGTGAGCCGAGATCATGCCACTGCACTCCAGCCTGGGCGACAGAGTCAGACTCTGTCTCAAAACAAACAAACAAACAAACAAAAAAACACTTGAAGGTCTTCATCAGGTTTTTCACTACCCTCCAACTTCCACAACTTTTACATACAACCATTCATTGATTCAACTAACATGTAGTGGGTTTCCATTCTATTCTAGGCCTGCTCAAAACAAGCCAGATCATGCTCCCATGGAGTTCCAACCTACATACCTAAAATTCAAGATAAAATATAGTATTATAAGACATGCATGATCTTTGGCTGGGCACGGTGGCTCACACCTGTAATCCTAGCACTTTGGGAGGCCAAGGTGGGTGGATCACCTGAGGTCAGGAGTTTGAGCCCACCTGGCCAACACGTTAAAACCCCCTCTCTACAAAAATTGGCTGGGCGTGGTGCCACATGCCTATAATCCCAGCTAGTCGGGAGGCTGAGACAGAAGAATCGCTTGATCCCAGAAGGGAGAGGTTGCAGTGAGCTGAGATCACGCCACTGCACTTTAGCCTGGGCAATAGAGTGAGACTGTCTCAAAAAAAAAAAAAAAATACACATAATCTTCAAATGTATGTCCTTTGGCCAGAAGGATCTTGCATTAGAATTGACCCATAAAGGATGGGAAAGATTTGTACGAGCAGGAATGAAAGGGATTTATTTATTTATTTATTTATTTATTTTTTGAGAGGGAGTCTAGCACTGTCGCCCAGGCTGGAGTGCAGTGGCGCGATCTCCGCTCACTGCAAGCTCCGCCTCCCGGGTTCACGCTACGCCATTCTCCTGGCTCAGCCTCCCAAGTGGCTGGGACTATAGGCGCTCGCCACCACGCCTGGCTAATTTTTTTGTATTTTAAGTAGAGACGGGGTTTCACCGTGTTAGCCAGGATGGTCTCGATCTCCTGACCTCATGATCTGCCCGCCCGCCTCGGCCTCCCAGAGTGCTGGGATTACAGGCGTGAGCCACCGCGCCCGGCTGGGGATTTATTTTTTAAGGCAAAGTAAGACAAAGTAAAAACTATGAGGCAGGGAATGGGGCCTGTTTGAAAACTGACAAATAGTTAGATTGGCTGGGGCAAAGGGTAGGTATACTTCCAATTTTTTTCTTGGGTGTATATTTTAAGTATATTCTAAGCCTGGCATCCTAAGTTGGGATCATGCTGAAGAGTCAAGATATATCTCGTTGATAATTATATATATTAATTTAATGCTGAAATGAGAATTTGGGGGTATATTAGGGTATACAAAGGATAATATTAAAATTAATGTGTTTCTTTTTATTTTCTTAATGTGGCTACTTAATTTTTTTTTTTTTTTTTTTTTTTTTGACTCAGGGTCTCACTCTGTCACCCAGGCTGGAGTGCAGTGGCACTGTCTTGGCTCATTGCAACGTCTGCCTCCTGGGTTCAAGTGATTCTCATGCCTCAGCTTCCCAAGTAGCTGGGGTTACAGGCGGGTAGCACACACCTGGCTAAATTTTTGTATTTTTCACAGAGACGGGCTTTTGCAATGTTGGCCAGGCTGGTATTGAATTTCTGACCTCAAGTGATCTGCCCGCCTCAGCCTCCCAAAATGCTGGGATTACAACAGGTGTGAGACCCCATGCCCAGAAGAAAAATTTTAAGTGACATATGTGGTTCACATTATATTTATATTGGACAGTACTGGTCTAGGCTTTATTCAATAATTATTGAAGATATTTGAGTAGGAAATTGATACAATTCAAATTTTGATTTAGGATAATTCATCTAGCACTGATGTGGAATGGATTCATTTTTGAAGAAGGGAGAGGGAGGAGGAGAGAAGACCCTTCTGAACGTGGTAAGGGCCTGGGAGCTGGGATTAGGCCCTTCAGGGCCAACAGGAGTGACGGATGGATGGTTTAAACCCACTATAGACAGGAAAATCAACATTTCTCAAATTCTTTCTTTCTTCACCCTGAGGACTTATTTTCTACAGTGTTTTCAAATTCAAAGTGAACTCTGCCTACACTAACCTAATAAAGGAAGATAAAAAAGTTGCTTTAACAAAAGTTGTTCTTTATGAGGAATATTACAGATGCAAGCAAAGTTTTAGAGCAGTTACTAGCTCTTTTGTTTCTGTTTTTGTTTTTCTTTTTGTTTTTTTGAGATGGAGTCTTGCTGTGTCGCCCAGGCTGGAGTGCAATGGCGCAATCTCAGCTCACTGCAAGCTCCGCCTCCCAGGTTCACGCCATTCTCCTGCCTCAGCCTCCTGAATAGCTGGGACTACAGGCACCCGCCACCACGCCCAGCTAATTTTTTTGTATTTTTAGTAGAGACGGGGTTTCACCGTGTTAGCCAGGATGGTCTCAATCTCCTGACCTCGTGATCCACCCGCCTCGGCCTCCCAAAGTGCTGGGATTACAGGCATGAGCCACCGCTCCCGGTCTTGTTTTTGTTTTTTTTTTGGATGGAGTTTTTGCTCTTATTGCCCAGGGTGGAGTGCAGTGGCGCAATCTCGGCTCACTGCAACCTCTGCCTCCCAGGTTCAAGTGACTCTCCTGCCTCAGCCTCCTGAGTAGCTTGGATTACAGGCACGCACCACCACTCCCAGCTAATTTTTTAGTATTTTCAGTAGAGACAGGGTTTCACCATGTTGGCCAGGCTGGTCTCGAACTCCTGACCTCAGGTGATCCACCCGCCTTGGCCTCCCAAAGTGCTGGGATTACAGGTGTGAGCCACCGCGCCTGGCCCAGTTACTAGCTTTTTAGTGTGTCTTGAAATGCCACTTATATTGTTTTATGAAAGAGACAGTTTTCCCTGTCTTTACCTCAATGCGTTTAAAGCCTTGTGTTCCCTGACTTTAGATTTTATGTTTGTTTTCCACTTGGTTATCATACTAGCAAGCATCCATTCCACAAAGCTGCATGAAACTAGGATTGAGATTTACATTCTGCAGATTTAGATTCCAGGATTGAGATTTACATTACAACTCTTCTCTAGCGGCCAGGGTGAAGGACTATCTAAGCTTGGACATTCCTGTTGCTTTCCGGGCCAGCCCAGTGCAGAACTGGTTTTTGAGCATCAGGTTCCTCCCAGGTGCCATTTGCCCAAGGAACACTTGTCTCAATATGCTCAACATACTTTTTTTTTCTTTTTTGAGGCAGGGTCTCACTCTGTTGCCCAGGCTGCATAGCTCACTGCAGCTTCTACCTCCTGGGCTCAAGTGATCCTCCCACCTCAGCCTCCCAAGTAGCTGGGTCTATAGGCACCTGCCATTACCACGTCCAGCTAATTTTTTTTTCTTTTTTTTTTTTAGAGAAGGGGTCTCACTGTGTTGCCCAGGCTGGTCTCAAACACCTAGGTTCAAGTGATCCTTCCACCTCAACCTCCCAAAATGCTGGGATTATAGATGTGAGCCACTGTGCCCAGGTCAACACATTTTTAGATTCTCAAGACTCGGCTGAATTCCAATTGTAACCTTTAAAAATATATATGGCCAGGGCCGGGCGAGCTGGCTCACGCCTGTAATCCCAGCACTTTTTTTTTCTGGAGATGGGGTTTCCCTCTTGTCACCCAGGCTAGAGTGCAATTGCCCACGGCAACCTCCGCCTCCTGGGTTCAAACGATTCTCCTGCCTCAGCCTCCCCAGTAGCTGGGATTATAGGCTTCCGCCTCCACGCCCAGCTAATTTTTGTATTTTTAATAGAGACAGGGTTTCACCACATTGGCCAGGCTGGTCTCGAGCTCGTGACCTCAGGTGATCTGCCCGCCTCAGTCTCCCAAAGGGCTGGGATTACAGGCATGAGCCACTGCGCCCAGCCAATCCCAGCACTTTGGAAGGCTGAGGTGGGCGGATCACGAGATCAAGAGATCGCCGGGCGCAGTGGCTCACGCCTGTAATCCCAGCACTTTGGGATGCCAAGGCGGGAGGATCACGAGGTCAGGAGATGGAGACCACGGTGAAACCCCGTCTCTACTAAAAATACAAAAAATTAGCCGGGCACGGTGGCAAGCGCCTGTAGTCCCAGCTACTCGGGAGGCTAAGGCAAGAGAATGGCGTGAACCCGGGAGGTGGAGCTTGCAGTAAGCCGAGATCGCGCCACTGTACTCCAGCCTGGGCAACAGAGCAAGACTCTGTCTAAAAAAAAAAAAAAAAAAAAGAGATCAAGAGATCAAGACCACCCTGGTGTACCACTGGGCTAGGCGGCCAGGCTTGGCCGTATGCAATTTGCCTGCATGCAATGCTCGATATGCAATTTAAAATATTTTCCTGATAAACACAACTTTGTTGTTTTGGTAGGGCTACATATCCCTTTAATTTGTAAATTTAAAATATACAATATGTTTCAAAGACTTAGTACAAAAAAGTAAACTATTAATAATTTTTATATTGAATGCATGCTGAAATGACAATGTTTTGGATATATTGGGTTAAATAAAATAATTATGAAAAAAATTTATCTTGTTTCTTTTAAAATTTTTAGTGTGGCTACTAGAAACCATAATGTGACATGCTCATATTATATTTCTATTGGACAGCACTGCCCTTTGGGATATCCTTTTTCCTTTAGATACTAAATTCAGTTGCTGTGGTGACTAAAGGGGCCTCTGGCTCAGCATTTCCTGGAAGGCAATGGTGAGATGGGGGAGGGGAGTTGTCATCAAATCAGATTTTAACAATATCCTCGTTAAAGCAGAGGAAGCAACAGTAATCTAGTTTTCTCGGGTCCAGCAGTATCAATTTGAATTCTAGGCCTTCAACCAAAACCCTAAAGAAAGATGCACTTTCTCCAATTCACCATTGGGAAAAATTTTATCTCTTTACCAAGCTTCCTTCACCCACCCCGCCACCTCCAGTACTGAAAGGGTTGCAAGCTACAAATTAATGGGCATTAGGAATTTGATAGTTGATATTCCTCCTCCAAAAAAGCCTAGATACTATCTCCCACTTACCCAGCTGTTTAAACACAAACCAAGTTGTTTTGCTTTGTTTACTCTCAACCTGGAACCACTCTTCTCTCTCCCCGATTATCCCTCCCTCAGTTCTCATTCCTATTTTCTTCTCCTGCTTAGCTTGTTCAGTTTTCTTGTATAGCTTAGTAATCAGATACTTATCTAACACTTCTCTTTCAAGAAACTCACAGTCCATAACTAATAGGATATTAATAATCTTTTCCAGTTATGTGAGAATTACTTGCCCTAGTCCCTTTTTATACTTTATAAAAAGGGAAGAAGGGAAACACTATAAATGACTTGTGGGTCAGAACTCTTTTGTCCTATTATTCTTTTTTTTTTTTTTTTCTTTTGAGACGGATTCTTGCTCTGTCGCCCAGGCTGGAGTGCAGTGGCGCTATCTTGGCTCACTGCAAGCTCCGCCTGCCGCGTTCACGCCATTCTCCTGTCTCAGCCTCCCGAGTAGCTGGGACTGCAGGCGCCCGCCACCATGCCCGGCTAATTTTTTTTTTTTTTTATTTTTAGTAGAGAATGGTTTCACCGTGTTAGCCAGGATGGTCTTGATCTCCTGACCTCGTGATCCGCCCACCTCGGCCTCCCAAAGTGCTGGGATTACAGGCGTGAGCCACCGCGCCCGGCCTTTTTTTCTATTATTCACTGAAGAATCACCAACTTCTTGGAGAGTACCTGATACATAGCATGTATTCGGCAAATACCTGCTTAATTGAATTCGGTATTTATTGCATTTCTAGATGCTATAAGCTTGAGACTAGCAGAAAGTGATGCAGAATTCAGAATGGGTGATATGGCAAATGCCTTATTAAATATAGGGCCCGGCGTGGTGGCTCACACTTGTAATCCCAGCACTTTGGGAGGCCAAGGCGGGCAGACCACAAGGTCAGGAGTTTGAAACCAGCCTGGCCAATATGGTGAAACCCCGTCTTTACTAAAAATACAAAAATTAGCGGGGCGTGGTGGCGGGCGCCTATAGTCCCAGCTACTCGGGAGGCTGAGGCAGGAGAATTGCTTGAACCCGGGAGGCGGAGGTTGCAGTGAGCCGAGATCGCACCACTGCACTCCAGCCTGGGCGACAGAGAGAGACACCGTATCAAAAAAAAAAAAAAAAAAAAAAAAAAGGATATGGATTGTATTCCATAAACAGTTGAACCTCTTATTCCTGCTGCCCTGATAGTTGGTCTGGCTCCTAGACATTCAGGTTTTCTTCCTTCCAGGTGAGATTATGCGAAGAAAGGAACACTGGCAAAATTATTTCCCTGATTTTCTTCTCTCAGGCTGTCTTTCCCTCCCCTTTAAGATTGTGGACTCCGTCTCAAAAAAAAAAAAAAAAAAAAAAAAAGATTGTAGACCCAGCCTATAAATTCACAGGATCAAGAATTCTTACTAACACTCTTTCTAACAACCTTAAATCTCTGATAGTAGCACCCACTTGACTTTGTTTTGTATGGATAGATTTATTCTAATCTCTCTGTAGATTGTTTTAATCCCAAGCAGATGCGAGAGCAAAAAATAGTGTATTTGCCCTCCCTCCAGGCTTTTCTGGTAGCATTTTGTCTGTGAAACTAAGAGGCTCTAGCTGCTATTAGAAGAGGGAAGGAGTAAGGATGAGCTTTTGAAAAAAAAAAAAAAAAAAAAACCCAGGGTGGAGAGAGTGGAAGGATGTGGTTTTAAGAGAGGGGGGAGGGAGGGCGTTATTGTCTGTGGGGCGGGGGCGGGGGTAGTTCTGATAACACAGAATTCCGAGAGATCACAAGATTGCTTCAGGGGGGTTGGGTGGGGTGGGGTGGGGTGGGGCTGGGGGCTTGTCGCCCTTTCAGGCTCCACCCTTTGCGGAGATTATAAATAGTCATGATCCCAGCGAGACCCAGAGATGCTGTAATGGTGACACTTTGGATCCTTCCTGAGGACGTGGAGAAAACTTGCTGCTGAGAAGGACATTTTGAAGGTTTTGTTGGCTGAAAAAGCTGTTTCTGGAATCACCCTTAGATCTTTCTTGAAGACTTGAATTAGATTACAGCGATGGGGACACAGAAGGTAAGAATGATATAATTACTGGTTATTTTTGCTTGTTTGGGATACACTCAGAAAGGCAAATATTAATGGTAATCTCCTTGTTCTATTTTCTCCTAAGTCACCAAGCCATCTCAAGGCCTTTTCATTTCGTCTCTAGCCTGCACTGCTGCCGCTTCATCAGTTCTCTTTGAATGTCATACAGTTCTGTTCACCTTATCATAGGAAAGTCACCCGGAGAAGTTGTGTTTGCTTCTCAGGTTTATTTTAGGTAACCATATGCCACTGAGGACGAGATGGTTGAGTGTTTAGAGGATCGGGCTGCTTGGTTGTATGGATTACAAGTGTGGGTCTCAGAGCCAGTGTGAAGACTTCTCTGGAAGCATTAGACCTTGAAAAGGTCTGTGTTTGGGGGCACAGGCCAGGGTCTGGCCATCTGTTTGTCCTATAACATATGGAGTTCGTGGATGCTAAGGAGAAAGAATTCCAGTTGTCCTTCCTATTAGGGTTAAAATCGTGAGTGCAGGACATACTAAAATATTGAGTGTTGTATATGCATTATTTGCAGGGAGAAAGGCTTTTCTTTTTTTTCTGATTGAGTTTTACTCTTGTTGCCCAGGCTGGAGTGCAATGGAGCGACCGCAGCTCACCACAGCCTCCGCCTCCTGGGTTCAAGTGATTCTCCTGCCTCAGCCTCCTGAGTAGCTGGGGTTACAGGCATGAACCACCGGGCCCGGCTAATTTTGTATTTTTAGTAGAGATGGGGTTTCTCTATGTTGGTCAGGCTGGTCTCGACTCCTGACCTCAGGCGATCCGCCGGCCTCGGCCTCCCAAGGTGCTGAGATTACAGGCATGAGCCACTGCGCGCAGCAAGAAAGGCATTTTTTACCAAGATAAATTTAACTAAAAATAAGGGGCCAGGTGTGGTGGGTCACACCTATAACCCCAGCATTTGGGAAACCAAGGCAGGAGGATCACATGAGGCCTGGAGTTTGAGACTAGCCTTGGGCAATATAGTGAGATCCCATCTCTACAAAGCAGAAAGAAAGAAAATGTAGGAAAATAAGAAAGGGATGGAAAATTATGAGACTAAAGAAGAAAAGGCTCTCAAAGATAGTGAATGATGAGAGGAGACAGAAGAGATTTTTACTAAACGGAAAAAGATTTAACAGAGCATTGCACTGGCAAGGCCCTCCGGGGTACCGATGCTTAGCTGGGACTGAGACATCTGGGAGGCTGCAGGCAAGGTCACTTCTCCTGCTGAAGCTCCCAGCCTGCTGCCTAATCTGCCTGACCTGAAAGGAAAGGAGTTTAAGATATGAAAGGTTGAAGGGATTTTGGGTGGTGGGGTGGGGGGGAATGGCGTAGAAGTTGGCCTCAGGTATAAAAATTGAGCTGCCCCAAGGCAGAAATGGAAAATGTCTCGCCCGGCTGAATTATTCCAGGCAAGGTGAAGATGACCGGTTCTCCCCACTAAGAAATGTCTCTTATATGTTGGGTTCAGAGTAAGTACTTTCTTCCCCTGCGCGGGAGTTAGGGATAGCAGAACTGTATTTAATAAACGAAGACTGAAATGGGGCCAGGATGCAGTGGGTAGATCCAGTAGGTTACATGGTCCTGAGAGATAAGAGACTCAAAGAGCCGCCCAGCAGTGAAGACACAAACTACCACCCCCTCCACCACCACCACTGGGCTTCCGTGGAGTCTGGGGTACAGATCAGACTGCACTGTATTTGTTTCCAAAATGGTCAATTCTTAGTAATCCTACCCAAGACTGTCTTTTTCTCTGCCCTCCCAGTTCGTGAGTGGAATTCTATGCCTACATTTGCCTGATGCAAGTTTTTAAATATTTCCAAACTGACCAACCCAGTTTCTCTTAACTTCTTCCTTCCCCAATTTTCTTTCATTTTTACCGAGTTAACTTCACATTCTTATCTCCAGATAAGTTCTTTAGTATAATCTATTCCTTTGTCTTCCCCATTAATTACCTAAATCTTATTGGATGTTCTTTTCATACCACTCATAACTCAAATTCTCCTAATACAGCTCCATAATTAATAAGAAACAGTCATCAATCACAAGTTTTAAGGACTATTCTCTCCTCTGTCTTCCCTCCCTCCAGGTCACCCCAGCTCTGATCTTTGCCATCACAGTTGCTACAATCGGCTCTTTCCAATTTGGCTACAACACTGGGGTCATCAATGCTCCTGAGAAGGTGAGTGCCAGGCCACAATAATTAGAATTTAGAATAGGGAAGTTATTCCTTTAAGTAGGGTTTCAGGAATTCAGAATTTAAGGCCAGGCATGGTGGCACCTGCCTGGAGTCCCAGCTACTCCTGAGGCTGAGGCTTAAAGATCACTTGAGTCCAGGAGTTAAACACCATCCTGAGCAACACAGTTAGTGAGGGTCCCTCCCCAAACTAGGGGATTTTAAGACAAACTTTGTATCTATCCTGTCCAAGACTGAAGATGGAGACAATATTGGTGGGGAAAATTAGTGGGGTCATCTAATCGAAGCACAAAGCTCACTTACTCCCTGAACGCTGGGCGGTGCTGTTCTTCCTCCCACTCTTTCACCTCAAAGTGATGCACATCCTGTATTATCCCTTAGGGGTTAGTTACAAAGAAGCTGGGTTCCCTTAGCAGAGGGCTGGGGTAGACTGTGAACATCGGTGCTGCCACCTACTGGGATTTTCAGGACAAATAGAATTACTATTCCAGGGAGAGTTAACATAAATTCCAATACGTTATCTGCCCCTTCCATTCCTGTCTATTTATTCCCTTGATTCTCTAGGAAGGAAATGATCCCTAATGTTTGTCTTTTGTTCTCATCCAACTGTAACAGTCTGTTCTTCCACCAACCCTTTTATTTTGCAGATCATAAAGGAATTTATCAATAAAACTTTGACGGACAAGGGAAATGCCCCACCCTCTGAGGTGCTGCTCACGTCTCTCTGGTCCTTGTCTGTGGCCATATTTTCCGTTGGGGGTATGATCGGCTCCTTTTCCGTCGGACTCTTCGTCAACCGCTTTGGCAGGTATTGACTAGAAACTGGGCAAGGAAGTGGGCTCTACCAGCCACATTGAGGACAAGTGTGGAGAGTTAGGGCAGGGAGGTGATGATGCCTTTGAATAAGAACACCTTGAATTCTAATCAAGGGAAACCTAGTCCAACTGGCCCCGAATATGACTGCCCTTGCTTGGAGCTCTACTACCCTGGAGAGCTCCCACCCAGCTGTGCAAGAGATGAACTGTGAGTGATTGGCCTTTGCAGTCCAGCTAGGGATAGTTCAGAATTATTCCCTAGTAAACTCAACTATGGGGTTTCCAGAAACATACTTAATTTACAAGGTCCGAAGTTGTTTACTTGTATTAAAAAAGTTGGGGTTTCATATAAATGTTTTTATTATTTTACCCAGGATTGGTAGGAATTATTTTTGTGCTTCTTAGTCTATGGCAAATGTGGATAATAGCAAAAAAAAAAAGTCTTATTCTATAGAAGCTTAACAATATGTTTTAGAAGGTAGAATATATTTTCATTTATGACTAATGAAGGAACTGTTTTAATTTGCCAATTAGGCAGGGTGTGGTGGCTCACCCCTGTAATCCTAGCACTTTGGGAAACCGAGGCAAGTGGATCAGCTGAGGTCAGGAGTTCGAGACCAGCCTGGCCAACATGGCAAAACCCTGTCTCTACCAAAAATACAAAAATTAGCCGGGCGTAGTGACAGGCACCTATAATCCCAGCTACTCCGGAGGCTGAGGCAGGAAAATCACTTGAACCTGCAGTGGGGGTGCAAAGGGTGCAGTAAGCTGAGATCTGGCCACTTCACAACAGCCTGGGTGAAAGAGCAAAATCTCGTCTCAAAAAAAAAAAAAAGCCGGTGCCGTGGCTTACGCCTGTAATCCCAGCACTTTGGGAGGCTGAGGCAGGCAGATCACAAGGTCAGGAGATCGAGACCATCCTGGCTAACACGGTGAAACCCTGTCCCTACTAAAGATACAAAAAATTAGCCGGGCGTGGTGGCATGCACCTGCAATCCCAGCTGCTTGGAAGCGGAGGCAGGAGAATCTCTTGAGCCTGGGAGGCGCAGGTTGCAGTGAGCCGAGATCCCACCACTGCACTCCAGCCTGGGTGACAGACCAAGACTCCGTCTCCAAAAAAAAAAAAAAAAAATGCCAATTAGATATTCTAGAAATGCAATTGGAATTCACATTTAAAAATCAGTAAAGCAACCTGTTTTACTTGATTATGTTGTTCTTTTGTTTTTTTACCCCCCAAGAAAGAGGGTCTTGCTCTGCCACCCGGGCTGGAGTGTAATGGCCCAATCATAGCTCACTACAGCTTTGACCTCCGACCTCAGTTCCCTGAGTGCCTGGGACTACAGGCGGGCACCATCACACCTGGTTCCCAACTAGAAATGTTCTGATAATAGAAAGTGAAAAACAAAAGTTAGATTAAAAAAAAAAAGAGATGATATGAGCCTGGAGAAGAACAGAATAATGAGGACAGAGGAGAAGTTAGGAGCCTCTCACTTTGCTAATTCCACTTTGTCTTTGATTAACCTTACAGGCGCAATTCAATGCTGATCGTCAACCTGTTGGCTGTCACTGGTGGCTGCTTTATGGGACTGTGTAAAGTAGCTAAGTCGGTTGAAATGCTGATCCTGGGTCGCTTGGTTATTGGCCTCTTCTGCGGACTCTGCACAGGTTTTGTGCCCATGTACATTGGAGAGATCTCGCCTACTGCCCTGCGGGGTGCCTTTGGCACTCTCAACCAGCTGGGCATCGTTGTTGGAATTCTGGTGGCCCAGGTACTCTAGAACTTCTCATACTTAATGAGTGTTAGTTTCATGGGTCATTAAAAAAGTTAACATAGGTGAAGCACTGAAGAATATCTGGCACATGTTCAATTACATATGGAAGTTTTAGATAATAGATAGTAGCTGAAGAAGCAGGCTGAGGCCGGGCGCTGTGGCTCACGCCTGTAATCCCAGCACTTTGGGAGGCCGAGGTGGGTGGATCACGAGGTCAGCAGATCAAGACCAGCCTGGCTAACATGGTGAAACCCCATCTCTACTAAAAACACAAAAAATTGGTTGGGCGTGGTGGCGGGCACCTGTAGTCCCAGCTACTCCGGAGGCTGAGGCGGGAGAACGGCGTGAACCCAGTAGACGGAGTTTGCAGTGAGCCGAGATTGTGCCACTGATCTCCAGCCTGGGTGACAGAGCGAGACTCCGTCTCAAAAAAAAAAAAAAAAAGCACGCTGAGTAGAGAAAGGAAAAGAAGCACAATTTGTTTATTTTTTCACATGGTAAAAGAATGTATGATTTTCTGAACTTTTTGTGTTTTAATGAACTTGTGGCCTGTGAAGTATGGGATTTATAGCATTATCTTTGTGTGGTTTCTAGATCTTTGGTCTGGAACTCATCCTTGGGTCTGAAGAGCTATGGCCGCTGCTACTGGGTTTTACCATCCTTCCTGCTATCCTACAAAGTGCAGCCCTTCCATTTTGCCCTGAAAGTCCCAGATTTTTGCTCATTAACAGAAAAGAAGAGGAGAATGCTAAGCAGAGTGAGTATCCTTCACACCTTACTACATGAATTATATGGTTGTGGTTTGTTTTAGGGATGATTGTACTGGACCTACTTTCTGTTACACTCTTTCCCTGCCTCTCAGAATCCAAGTGAGGAGGGTTCTGATTACTCCTGAGTAAAATTTTCAGCCCCTAAAGAGTGAGGTGAAAAGGCGGGTTTAGGAATGGATGCTATCAGGCCGGGTGTGATGGCTCATGCCTGTAATCCAGCATTATAAGAGGCCGAGGTGGGTCACCTGAGGTCAGGAGTTCAAGACCTGCCTGAAACAACATGGAGAAACCCTGTCTCTACTAAAAACAAAATTAGCCGGGCATGGGGGCGCATGCCTGTAATCCCAGCTACTTGGGAGGCTGAGGCAGGAGAATCGCGTGAACCCGGGAGGTGGAGGTTGCAGGGAGCTGAGATCATGCCATTGCACTCCAGCCTGGGCAACAAAAGTGAAACTCTGTCTCAAAAAAAAAAAAAAAGGAATGGATGCTACCCATCACCTCACCTCGTGCGGCCCTTTCCTGGCTGCCTTACAGGAAGAATGAATTTGGGGCAGCACATTCTCTTTATCCTTTCCTCTTTCTTCTTTTCACCAGTCCTCCAGCGGTTGTGGGGCACCCAGGATGTATCCCAAGACATCCAGGAGATGAAAGATGAGAGTGCAAGGATGTCACAAGAAAAGCAAGTCACCGTGCTAGAGCTCTTCAGAGTGTCCAGCTACCGACAGCCCATCATCATTTCCATTGTGCTCCAGCTCTCTCAGCAGCTCTCTGGGATCAATGCTGTGAGTGTGATACTTTAGGGTCAAACGTGTCTTAAAGTATTTCACTTAAAATGCCGGGTGTGGTGGCGGTGTGCCTCTGTAGTCCCAGCTACTCAGGAGGCTGAGGTAAGAGGATCACTTGAGCTCAGGAGTTTCAGGTTGCAGTGAGCTATAATTATGCCACTGCATTCCAGCCTGGGAGACAGAGTGAGACTGTGTCTCTGAAATTTAAAAAAAGGAAAAAAAAAAAGACCCTGGAAGGACACTGGCAACTTCAGAGTGAACTGACTTTACCAGTCTGTTTTTACAACTAGTATAGCGAGCGTGGTAGTTTAAAGAGGGCATGATAGATGATAGTTTAAAGAGTGTGGCAAAACGGAAGCTAGCATTTGGCAGATAGCCCTTGTATTCCATGCAAATATCAGCTTCCTGCATTTGACTGTGGATTGTAGGAAGAGAGTACTCCTGTGCCTTCTAGTCAATATGGATATTAAGAGCACCCTTGTCCCACCTTTTTAAATACTGATTCATCCCCTAAGGGTTTTCAGACAGACTTTGATCAATGGGATTAAATTATTTTGTAACAAAGCATTTTGCAAAACTTACTATTTTGAGCATTTTGATGCTCAAAATAGTAAGTTGGTTCTTGGAACTTTTCTCCTACCTAGCACACCAGGATATTTGTATTTGAAGTGGCAGTGCTTCTTATGAGGGGTTAGAGGCTGTTATGTCAGAATCTATGAGGAGCCAAGTGTGGTGGCTGCTCATGCCTGTAGTCCCAGCTACTACTCGGGAGGCTGAGGTGGGAATATCACTTAGGGCCAGGAGTCAAGCTTGGGAAATATAGTATGACCCTGTCTTTAAAAAAAAAACTTGGGAGGAAATACACAGTAGTTAGAAAAAGCCTCCTAGGTGATTTTGATGAATCCCAGTCTCAAATTTCTTCATTTGGAAATGATAATGTAGGCCACACGTATTACTGGAGAAAAATGTGCTCCCGAGACTCTCCAGAGCAGCAGAGCTGGGACTAGGCAGGTGAGGCAGCTACGTGCAAGTGTAGCCCTGAGAATGAGCACCTCTCTAAAGAATGTACCTTGCCTTAGTTCTGTGCCTGTTTAAAAAAAGAAAAAAGAAAGAAAGAATAAAAGAATGCACCTGAGGCAACTCCCTAGCTGCCTCACCACAGTCCAGGCCCTGCAAAACAGGATCAGTAAAAGATCACCTGTGAGAAATGACAAGTGATCCGTGAGCAGTCTGAGGGACAGACTCCTGCCATTTCAGAGTATGGTGTGTACATTCTTTTTTTTTTTTGAAACAGAGTCTCACTCGATCGCCCAGGCTGGAGTACAGTGGCACGATCTCCGCTCACTGCAACCTCCACCTCCCGGGTTCAAGCGATTCTCCTGCCTCAGCCTCCTGAGTAGCTGGGACTACAGGCGTGTGCCACCATTGCCTGGCTAATTTTTGTATTTTTAGTAGAGAACAGGTTTCACCATGTTGGCCAGGATGGTCTCGATCTCTTGACCTCATGATCCACCTGCCACGGCCTTCCTAAGTGCTGGGATTATAGGTGTGAGCCACTGCGCCTGGCCCATCGTTTTTTTGAGGTGAAGTCTTGTTCTGTCACCCAGGCTGGAGTGCTGTGGCACAATCTCAGCTCACCATAACCTCCATCTCCTGGGTTCAAATGATTCTCCTGCCTCAGACTCCCGAGATTACAGGTGGGATTACAGCCCAGATTACAGGTGCGCACCACCATACCTTGCTTATTTTTTCGTACTTTTAGTAGAGAATAGAGGGATATCACCATGTTGGCCAGGCTGGTCTCAAACTCCTGACCTCAGGTGATCCACCCACCTCAGCTCTCTCTCCTAAAGTGCCGGCCTTACAGGTGTGACCCACCTCGCCCGGCATGTACATTAATTATTCTTGGACTAAGCTGGCTCCCAATTTAGTCAATGAGTAGATTTTGCGCCAGGTATAATCTCACCCAAAGCTGGCTGCATCAGAATTATGGGGATTGGGATTCCTGAGTCAGCTGAATTTGAGAATCTCTGTGTAAGAGACATGAAAGTTGTCCGTAAAAAAATAAATCTGATGCACAGCAGGCTTGGAAATCACTTTTCCAACCTACTTTGCACAAATGATGATTTCTAATTTCCCTTATGGGCAAATGGGTAAGAGGTTGCATTGTATCATGTTTACCTAGCAGAGTAAACTATTTAGGTGAGATGATGTAGCGGTTACCTTGCTTGGTGACACTAGATAGCAAAGTCATTTTACTATGAGAAATTTTATTGAGATGTGTACATGTACATTAGGTTTTTGACGTGTAGACATTATGTTAAGGAAAAGAATTGGCATACCTATTGCTTGTTTAAACTGCTCAAGTAATTACTTTTGCACTAGCCTAATATCTTTCCCCACAAGCTTGACGCCATCATATAATATGTTGAGATTTCTTAACAGTCTTAATTAGCCCTAGAGCTGCAGGTTTTTCAATAATGACTCCACAAATCTCAGTTTCAAAAAACAATTATCTTATTTTAGAAAATATGAATATACATAGTTTACATCTTACGTACTAGGGATTTAAAGAGTTGTTTCATGAGAAGGTAAATCCCAATGTAGAGGTCCATATTCATCAAAAAGACTAATAAATATTGCTATGGAGGCAAATACTCTGGGTGAAATAAACTGAAGTGAACCTCGGTAACCTAGATAATGTTCCCTTGTTAACTTGAGGTCTGAGTCCAGTATTTTAATATCTCTTAACTATGGTAGTTATAGCAACTTTAGATTTTAGCACAGTGCCTAGCAAACAACATAATAATTTATTTAATATATATTAAATTGCAATAGTAGCTGGTATTATTTCATAAAACACTTCAAAAGGGCCTAGGCCTAGGAAACACAGCCCAACCTCTGCTTATTCAATGAGCAGGATAAGGTTATTCAATTAGTTCACTATCAAATTGAGACATCGATGTCCCTATCAATGCTTTGAGAGTTTGGGGAAGAGCCAATTAAAAAAGCATTTAGCTGGGCCTGATGGCACATGCCTATAATCCCAGCAACTTGGGAGGCTGAGAGGCAGGAGGATCACTTGAGACCAAGAGTTTAGGACCAGCCTCGGCAACAGTGAGTTGCTGTCTCAACTTATAAAAAAGAAACCAGTTAGTAGGAATTACACCTTCAGGTAAGTTAGTGAAGTGGACATAAGCAAGAGGAAATGGAACAGTGGGAATAAGCATTTTTAGAAGAAACAATGTAAATGAGTAGCTAGCATTAAGAACATTTAGAAAGAGAAAGGAGGGCCAGGTGCGGTGGCTCCTGCCTGTAATCCTAGCACTTTGGGAGGCCAAGGCGAGCAGGTCACTTGAGGTCAGGAGTACGAGACCAGCCTGGCCAACAAAGTGAAAACCCATCTCTACTTAAACTACAAAAATTAGCTGGTTGTGGTTGCAGGCACCTGTAGTCCAGCTACTCAGGAGGCTGAGGCAGGAGAATCGCTTGAATCTGGGAGGTGGAGGTAGCAGTGAGCTGAGATTGTGCCACTGCACTCCTGCCTGGGTGACAGATCCAGACTAGGAGATAAGATACAGAAGATAATTCATTTGCAGAAGGGATATTAGTATTGAACGAAAACCTAGAAAAAGGACTTCTTACCCACTGGGACTTTTAAGTTTATTTTTGAGGGTTCTGTGTAAGTGGTGTGCAGAATTGCATCAAAGCTGCATGTTTTCTTTTCTACTAGGTGTTCTATTACTCAACAGGAATCTTCAAGGATGCAGGTGTTCAAGAGCCCATCTATGCCACCATCGGCGCGGGTGTGGTTAATACTATCTTCACTGTAGTTTCTGTAAGTTGGATGGTTTGGTAATTTTGAGGCGAGAAAAGAATCCTTGCTACAGATGTTCAAAGATGGATTGCATGACCCTACCATCATTTAGTTACCTTTTTGTTGCTTAATTTTCCTTTGGGAAAAAGAGATAAATTTAATGTTGGATGTAGTCTTCACTCTTCAAGCAAATATGGGATGGATGGGAAAGGAGGGAGTATAGAAGGGACTATATAGTATGCTTTGAACTTGGAATTGGAGGAGAGGTGCTTGGAAAAACTCAAGCTCTGTTACTCCACTGTTTTTACACTAAAAGAACAATAATCAACAAGTTATCTGTGATCCCCAGAATATGTGAGAACTTTTCCCCGTGAGGTGTGCAATCAGTTCCGTAGTGGACACCATCTAGGTGTCCTGCGATTTTTTAATTATTACACTGTCTGCCTGGAGATAGCATCAGATCTCACAGGTTGGTGGCCGATTTCCCAAGACTGCCCCCAACTCCTGATGCCAGTCACAAGCTCCAGGTTGTTTTACCTGTGCTTCTGACTCACCAGCTGTAGATCAGGATTCCCACTACATCCTCTTTGGGTTTGATTAATTTGCTACAGTGGCTCACAGAACTCAGGGAAATTGTTTCCTAGTTTGATTTAAAGGATATTTTAAAGCACAGAAATAAAGAACCAGATGAAGAGATTCACGGGGCGAGGTCTGGAGGGATCCTGAGCATGGGAGCTTCTGTCTCTGGGGTTGGGGTGCACTCCTAGCACATAGATGAGTTGTTGCTGACCTTCCTGTCAGCTTTCACGGGTTCAGATATCTGGAAGCTCCCCACACCCTGCCTTTTGGGCCTTTTATGCAGATTTAATTGGTTCTCCATGATTGAAGCATGGACAACTGTTCTGACATGTGATTGGACAAAAAGGGAATGATCTGAACCCAGCTGGGCCTGTCTGCTTAGATTATTTGTTGGCCTCTCTGTAGCGTTTCTTCCTGTAGGGTATGGGGCAGGACCCTCTCTGAAATGAGGGTTTTATGACCCACAGTCAGATTAGCGTCCTGCCAAGTGGGAGGGCAAGAGAAAGTCAGAGAAGAATTCTGTTATCTGAGGCCTGCTCCTGAGGCCTGAAGCATCCCAACATTATGGCAAAAGACTCTACCAAGGGCTATGGGGATTTTGAGCCAGGACCTGTGAATGGAACACAATATGTATGTATATAAAATCATAAATCACAGGAGGGGTATCCATAACAAGTGTTGTTATGGATATGCCTGCTGTTGGTAAGGCAGATTTCAAGTAGCTCAGATGCTGTTTTCATGGAAAGGAAAACTGAAGTTTCATGTCATATTCTTCTTCCAGCTATTTCTGGTGGAAAGGGCAGGAAGAAGGACTCTGCATATGATAGGCCTTGGAGGGATGGCTTTTTGTTCCACGCTCATGACTATTTCTTTGTTATTAAAGGTAAGTGCTCTTTGGGTGAAAAAAAAGGGAGGGGGAAAGAAAAGAGGTTACAGTTGACTTCTGGGACACAAGGGGTGGGTTGTTAAGGTTGCAGTTTGTCAATAAAGTCAGAGGAGAGAAGCAGGATGCCCAGAGTTTAAGAAACATGGGTCATCAGAGAACTGGAGGTAAACTGTTAGAATCTTTACATTTAGAGAACATTATTATAGCTTATAAAATAAATTATCTAATTTAATTCTTAGAATAATATCAAGGTAATCACACTTAATAGATGATGACATGGTCTCAGTACAAAGTGACATATATGAGATCATATAGATGGGATTGAAAAATTCAATCCTCGGCTGGGCGCAGTGGCTCACGCCTGTAATCCCAGCACACTGGGAGGGTGAGGCGGGCGGATCACCTGATGTCGAGAGTTCAAGACCAGCCTGACCAACATGGAGAAACCCTGTCTCTATTAAAAATAGAAAATTAGCCAGGAGTGGTGGTGCATGCCTCTAATGTCAGCTACTTGGGAGGCTGAGGCAGGAGAATCGCTTGAACCCAGGAGGCAGAGGTTGCGGTAAGTTGAGATGGTGCCATTGCACTCCAGCCTGGGCAACAAGAGCGAAACTCTCTCTCTCAAAAAAAAAAGATCCAATCCTGGCTGGGCGCAGTGGTTCATGCCTGTCATCACAACACTTTGGAAGGCCAAGGTTAGAGGATTGCTTGAGCCCAGAAGTTCAAGACCAGCCTACGCAACATGGCAAGAAACTTTCTCTACAAAAAAACAAAAAAATATTTTTTTTTTTGAGACAGGGTTTCACTCTGTCACCAGGCTGGAGAGCAGTGGCAGGATCTCAGCTCACTGCAACCTCCGCCTCCTGGGCTTAAGTGTTTCTGCTGCCTCAGCCTCCCAGGTAGCTGGGATTATAGGCGCGTGCCACCACGCTCAGCTAATTTTTGTACTTCTTAGTAGAGACTGGGTTTCACCATGTTAGCCAGGCTGGTCTCCAACTCTTGACCTCAGATAATCCACCTGCCTTGGCGTGAGCCACAGCTCCTGGCCAAAAAAAATTTTTTTTTAATTAGGCAGGTGTGGTGGCACATGCTTCAAGTCCAAGCGATTGGAGAGGCTGAGGTGGGAGGATTGCTTATGCCCAGGAGATCAATGATGCAGTGAGCTATTGTAGTGCCACTGCACTCCAGCATAGGCAACAGAGTAAGACCCTGTCTCAAAAAATAAAAATAAAAATAAATCCAAGCCTTTTGACTCCACAGCCACTCTTTGTATTGTACGTCAGGGACAGGAGGAGCTTGCCGTTAATTGCTTCTGGGAACCTAGATACTAGGTTACACTGTCTTTAAATTTAATTTTCTCTGTTCCTTCCTCTTACAGGATAACTATAATGGGATGAGCTTTGTCTGTATTGGGGCTATCTTGGTCTTTGTAGCCTTCTTTGAAATTGGACCAGGCCCCATTCCCTGGTTTATTGTGGCCGAACTCTTCAGCCAGGGCCCCCGCCCAGCTGCGATGGCAGTGGCCGGCTGCTCCAACTGGACCTCCAACTTCCTAGTCGGATTGCTCTTCCCCTCCGCTGCTGTAAGTAAACTCACCTTATCTTAAAACCAGCCTATGTAAGCTGACATGAAGATACTCCTTAATAATGCAGTAGTCTGGGCCTGGCATGGTGGCTCATGCCTGTAATCCTAGCACTGTGGGAGGCTGAGGCAGGTGGATCACCTGAGGTCAGGAGCTCAAGACCAGCCTGGCCAACATGGTGAAATTCAAAAATTAGCTGGGCATGGTGGTGCATGCCTGTAATTCCAGCTACTTGGGAGACCGAGGAAGGAGAATCGCTTAAACCTGGGAGGTGGAGGTTGCAGCCAGCTGAGATCGCACTACTGCACTCTAGCCTGCTTGATGGAAGCAAGACTCCATCCCTAAATAAATAAAAAAATACAGTAGTCCCTCCTCTTCTTCAGTTTCAGTTACCTGTAGTCTAAAAATATTAAATGGAAAATTGCAGAAATAAATAATTCATAAAGTTTAATTTGCGGCCAGACACAGTGGCTCAAGCCTGTAATTCCAGCACTTTGAGAGGCCTAGGCGGGTGGATAACTTGAGGTCAGGAGTTGGGGACCAACCTGACTATCATGGTGAAACCCTGTTTCTACAATAAATACAAAAATTAGGCTGGGCGTCGTGGCTCATGACTGTAATCCCAGTGAGCGAGATCACACCATTGCAGTACCACACACCTGTAGTCCTAGCTACTCAGAAGACTGAGGCAAGAGAATCACTTAAACCCAGGAGGTGGAGTTCATGGTGAGCTGCGATCAAGCTTCTGCTCTCCAGCCTGGGTGACAGAGCGAGATTCCGTCTCAAAAAAAAAAAAAAAATTCATAGAGATGGAGTTGCCCAGGCTAGTCTCAAACTGCTGGGTTCCATTGATCCTCCCACCTTGACCTCCCAAAGTGCTGGGATTATGGGCGTGAGCCCGCACTCGGCCCAGAAACACAGATTTTAAAAATAATACTCAAAAGTCCAAGAATACTCAGTAGACATTTGGAAGCATTTAACTGTAATGAAAAGGAATGGCAGAAAGAAAACTAGAGAGAACTACAGTAAGTTAGCAATGGAATCATAAGTGAATCTGAAGAAACCTGTTTTCATTAAATATGGAAGGGTTATAGCTTGAAGCCTATTGGAAATATGAATGTGAAGGAAATTGACTTTGTCAATGACCAGATTTTTATATCAATCTTCCTTTTTTCTGTCCTTTCACTAGTACTATTTAGGAGCCTACGTTTTTATTATCTTCACCGGCTTCCTCATTACCTTCTTGGCTTTTACCTTCTTCAAAGTCCCTGAGACCCGTGGCAGGACTTTTGAGGATATCACACGGGCCTTTGAAGGGCAGGCACACGGTGCAGATAGATCTGGAAAGGACGGCATCATGGAGATGAACAGCATCGAGCCTGCTAAGGAGACCACCACCAATGTCTAAGTCGTGCCTCCTTCCACCTCCCTCCCAGCATGGGAAAGCCACCTCTCCCTCAACAAGGGAGAGACCTCATCAGGATGAACCCAGGACTGCTTCTGAATGCTGCTACTTGATTCCTTTCTCATCCCATGCACTCCATGAGCACCCCAAGGCTGCAGTTTGTTGGATCTTCAATGGCTTTTTAAATATTTTATTTCCTGGACATCCTCTTCTGCTTAGGAGAGACCGAGTGAACCTACCTTCATTTCAGGAGGGATTGGCCGCTTGGCATATGACAACTTTGCCAGCTTTTCCTCCCTTGGGTTCTGATATTGCCGCACTAGGGGATATAGGAGAGGAAAAGTAAGCTGCAGTTCCCCCAACCTGAGACTTACCAGGAAGCAGATACATATGAGTGTGGAAGCCGGAGGGGGTTTATGTAAGAGCACCTTCCTCACTTCCATACAGCTCTACGCGGCAAATTAACTTGAGTTTTATTTATTTTATCCTCTGGTTTAATTACATAATTTTTTTTTTTTTACTTTAAGTTTCAGGATACATGTGCCGAATGTGCAGGTTTGTTACATAGGTATATATATGTCATGATGGAAATATTTATTTTTTTAAGCATAATTTTGCCAAATAATAAAAACAGAAGGAAATTGAGATTAGAGGGAGGTGTTTAAAGAGAGGTTATAGAGTAGAAGATTTGATGCTGGAGAGGTTAAGGTGCAATAAGAATTTAGGGAGAAATGTTGTTCATTATTGGAGGGTAAATGATGTGGTGCCTGAGGTCTGTACATTACCTCTTCAACAATTTCTGTCCTTCAGATGGAAACTCTTTAAGTTTAATTTCTCGTAAAAGTCATATACCTATATAATAAAGCTACTGATTTCCTTTGGAGCTTTTTTCTTTAAGATAATAGTTTACATGTAGTAGTAGTACTTGAAATCTAGGATTATTAACTAATATGGGCATTGTAGTTAATGACGGTTGATGGGTTCTAATTTTGGATGGAGTCCAGGGAAGAGAAAGTGATTTCTAGAAAGCCTGTTCCCCTCACTGGATGAAATAACTCCTTGTAGTAGTCTCATTACTTTTGAAGTAATCCCGCCACCTATCTCGTGGGAGAGCCACCCAAATGAGAAACCTAAAATAATTGGTTCTTGGTAGAGATTCATTATTTTTCCACTTTGTTCTTTAGGAGATTTTAGGTGTTGATTTTCTGTTTTATTTTAACTCATACCTTTAAAGGAATTCCCCAAAGAATGTTTATAGCAAACTTGGAATTTGTAACCTCAGCTCTGGGAGAGGATTTTTTTCTGAGCGATTATTATCTAAAGTGTGTTGTTGCTTTAGGCTCACGGCACGCTTGCGTATGTCTGTTGCCGTGTCACTGTGGTCCTATGCCGAATGCCCTCAGGGGACTTGAATCTTTCCAATAAACCAGGTTTAGACAGTATGAGTCAATGTGCAGTGCAGCCCACACTTGAGAGGATGAATGTATGTGCACTGTCACTTTGCTCTGGGTGGAAGTACGTTATTGTTGACTTATTTTCTCTGTGTTTGTTCCTACAGCCCCTTTTTCATATGTTGCTCAGTCTCCCTTTCCCTTCTTGGTGCTTACACATCTCAGACCCTTTAGCCAAACCCTTGCCAGTGACAGTATCTTGGTTCTCAGTTCTCACTGTTCCCTCTGCTCCTGGAGCCTTTGAATAAAAATGCACGTAGCTGAGGCCGGATGCGGTGGCTCACGCCTGTAATCCCAGCACTTTGGGAGGCCTAGGTGAGCGGTCAGGGGTTCGAGACCAGTCTGGCCAACATAGTGAAACCCTGTCTCTACTAAAAATGCAAAAATTAGCCGGGCATGGTGGCGGGCGCCTGTAATCCCAGCTACTTGGGAAGCTGAGGCAGGAGAATCATGTGAACCCGGGACGCAGGGGTTGCAGTGAGCGGAGATCGCATCATTGCACTCTAGCCTGGGCCACAGGGCGAGACTCCGTCTCAAAAAAAAAAAAAAAAATGCACATAGCTATGGAGTGGGCTTTAGCTTGAAAAGGTGACCTTGCAACTTCATGTCAACTTCTGGCTCCTCAAACAGTAGGTTGGCAGTAAGGCAGGGTCCCATTTCTCACTGAGAAGATTGTGAATATTTCCATATGGATTTTCTATTGTTACTCTGATTCTTTGTTTTAAAATAAAAATTCTGAATGTACACGACATTATGGGCTTATTTACTTTTTGTCCTTCCTGTAACCACAAAATGAGCTTTAAATCCTGACTTGGCTACTCAGTGCCTGTTGACTTTGAGACTTGTATGAGACCCTCATACTCATATGAGACTCTGTTGTTAGAGTCTCATACATAAGAGAATAGCAATATGTGTTTATTATGTAGATTAAATGAAAAAGCTTTCGTGGCCGGGCGCGGTGGCTCACGCCTGTAATCCCAGCACTTTGGGAGGCCAAGGCGGGTGGATCGCCTGAGGTCGGAAGTTCAAGACCAGCGTGACCAACATGGAGAAACTCCGTCCCTACTAAAAATACAAAAATTAGCTGGGCATGATGGCGCATTCCTGTAATCCCAGCTACTCGGGAAGGCTGAGGCAGGCAAATCGCTTAAACCTGGGAGGCGGAGGTTGCGGTGAGCAGAGATCGCGCCATTGTACTCCACCCTGGGCAACAAGAGCGAAACTCCGTCTCAAAAAAAAAGAAAAAAAAAGCTTTCATTTGTTGCTTTTCATACTTGATAAATTATTTTGCTTTCTTTCCCCACTGAGAACTAGCTATTTTGTTTGTTTTTCTCTTGTGTTCTTTTTACTTCCTCCTCCAGTCTTTTTTTTTTTTTTTTTGGAGACAGAGTTTTGCTCTTGTTGCTCAGGCTGGAGTGCAATGGTGTGATCTCAGCTCACTATAACCTCTGCCTCCTGGGTTCAAGCCATTCTCCCGACTCAGCCTCCCAAGTAGCTGGTATTATAGGCATGCGCCACCACACCCGGCTAATTTTTATATTTTTAGTAGAGATGGGGTTCCACCATGTTGGCCAGGCTGGTTTTGAACTCCTGACCTCAAGTGATCCGCCCACCTCCGCCTTCCCAAAGTGTTGGGATTACAGGTGTGAGCCACCGCACCTGGCCCAGAGTGATCTTTTAAAATTGAATGTTACTCTGCTGCTTAAAGCCTTCCAATTACATCTAACCACTTAAAATAATGTCCAAACTCCTTCACCATGACTAACAAATCTAGTGACCTTAGGTCCCAGTTTAAATTGCCTTGATTCATTTTCACAACTGCCCTATCTGCCTAAAAGCCTTGCCTCTCCAATTTCACATCTTGTTATATGCATTTTTTTTTTTTTTTTTGAGACAGAGCTTCATTCTTGTTATCCAGGATGGAGTGCAATGGTGTGGTCTCGGCTCACTGCATCCTCAGCCTCCCAGGTTCAAGCGATTCTCCTGACTTAGTCTCCCAAGTAGCTGAGACTACAGGCATAGGCCACCACACCCAGCTAATTTTTGTACTTTTAGTAGAGATCGGGTTTGGCCATGTTGACTAGGCTGGTCTTGAACTGGACTCACGTGATCTGCCAGCCTCAGCCTCCCAACGTTCTGGGATTACAGGCGTGAGCCACCACACCCAGCCCTAAGTGATGTTTATTTAAAGTGTCAGTCTGGGTCCTATCAGAAGACAAAAATGACACTTTTTTTTTTTTTGGAAATAATAATATAAAGAATATCAAGCTATAGGCCGTGCGCGGTGGCTCACACGTGTAATCCCAGCACTTTGGGAGGCTGAGGTGGGTGGATCACCTGAGGTCAGGAGTTCGAGACCTGTCTGGCCATCATGCTGAAACCCCGTCTCTCCTAAAAATACAAAGAAAAATTAGCCGGGCTTGGTGGCAGGCGCCTGTAATCCCAGCTGAGGCAGGAGAATCGCTTGACCCGGGGAGGCAGAGGTTGCCGTGAGCCAAGATCGTACCATTGCACTCCAGCCTGGGCAATAAGAACAAAACTCCTTTAAAAAAAAAAAAAAAGGTATAAGACAAAATGCAGTTCCCTAGAGCTGAGGGAGATTATCCAAGAAATGACATACTTGGAAGGAAGGCCACTGCCATCTCCTCAAAACTGAAGTGCACACCTTATTGGAGAGTGTGGAGTTTCAGTCTACTGGAGAGCAGAGAAGTCCGGTAGTTTGCCTGGGTCAGTGCTGGTGTGCAGTCCCTGGGCAAGCAGGGAACACACAGCTGGTGACCAGACATGCAGATGTGCAGATGGAGTTGAGGCATCAGAGGGGTGGGAGGCTTAGAGTGTGGCATCCCTGTGGAAAGTGACCACCAGGCCAGGGTGTGGCTGGGGCAGGTCACCATCAAATTTTCTCTCATCTATACTACTAACCTATGGTGCAGCCACTGGAACCAGTAAGAGAATCCCCCTTCATCCTGCAGTATCCTTCCAGCACCATCTACTGAGAAAGCATTGTTCTTAGTACTCTAAAAAGGAAATGCTTAAAGGAATTCCAACCATTTAAAAGCAGGTATTGGCCAGGCGCGGTGGCTCAAGCCTGTAATCTCAGCACTTTGGGAGGCCAAGGCGGGCGGATCACAAGGTCAGGAGATCGAGACCATCCTGGCCAACACGGTGAAACCCCGTCTCTACTAAAAATACAAAAAATTAGCAGGGCGTGGTGGCGGGCGCCTGTAGTCCCAGCTGCTCTGGAGGCTGAGGCAGGAGAATGGCGTGAACCCGGGAGGCGGAGCTTGCAGTGAGCCGAGATCACGCCACTGCACTCCAGCCTGGGCGACAGAGCGAGACTCCGTCTCAAAAAAAAAAAAAAAAAAAAAAAAAGCAGGTATTGAGGGATGAATTCGGAGCTGACAGACAATAAATTTATAACTAGCACAATAAGTGTTAGATGGCTGGGTAGATAATAGTGGGTATTGGTAGAGGGGATTTCCCCCTTCCACACCTCCTAAAGCTACCTGGGCTTTTAGAGAAAATTCAAGTCCCCCACCCCGCCATCCTCCTTTTTTTTGGAATCAAGTGTTTGTTGCAGAAACTTGGCCAAGGTTCCAAGTGGCCCCAGATGGTTGAGGCTGGGCTAGGGGTCGCCTGCTCAGGGCTGGGCAAGTGAGACAAGGAAAAGGTGGAGGGAGCGCCTCTGGGCCTGGAGCTTCAGAGCTGCGAGATTATGTTTCAGCCAAACTGCAGGTGAGGCTTATGAGGCCCGCTTCGGCTCCGCGCTGTGGGCCTTCATCACGCCGTCCTCTCTCATCATGAGCTGTAGATACCCAAAGAATGGCACCGATGAATCATCTAGTAACAAATCTGTCTTTTTGATCGGGGGCCTTCGCTGCACTGGCGTGGCTGAAACTGCGGTTCTCACCAACGTCCACCCTCTTCTTCCAGTTCGCCGCCCTGCCCCCAGCGAGCACTGAGCCCGCCAGCCCGACTTGGCGCTGCGGCCGCGACCACCCACCTCCCAACAGCCAGGCGCCGCATGAGGCTGGGACTGGCGCCCGGAGGCGGTGGGGCGGGGTGGGGGGCGGGGAAGGGGGAGGGGAAGGGGGGTGCGGAAGCGGGGGGCGAGAAACTGGAGACCCTGCAAAAAGGCTGGGCCTGGGCCGCGCTGGTTCCCCCGCGAGTCCTCTTCACTGCGCAGGCGTGGGCAGCTGCAGAACCCTGTCATTCTTTCTTAGTTTGCTTATCATCACTAATATTCTTTGCTATGACCCAGGATATACCTGGAACCCAGCGACCTTGACCTGCCTTCCAATGCAGGTAAGTGAATTTAACTGCCCTTTCTGTATTGCTCTAGGCTGTGTTACTTGATAGGGTTGACTCCTGAGTTGGGATACATTTCAGGGATTACATTAAATTTTTTTTTTTTTTTTTTTTTTTTTGGAGACTGAGTTTCGCTCTTGTCGCCCAGGCTGGAGTGCAATGGCACGATCTCAGGTCACCGCAATCTCCGCCACCCGGGTTCAAGCGATTCTCCTGCCTCAGCCTCCCGAGTAGCTGGGATGAGAGGCGCGCGACACCACTCCCAGCTACACGCCCGGCTAATTTTTTGTAGTTTTAGTAGAAACAGGATTTCACCAT
Organism: Gorilla gorilla gorilla; assembly: GCF_029281585.2. NCBI lineage: Eukaryota > Metazoa > Chordata > Mammalia > Primates > Hominidae > Gorilla > Gorilla gorilla. The sequence continues at coordinate 23,561,593 of NC_073234.2, read as the reverse complement.
GTTAGCCAGGCTGGTCTCGAACTCCCGACTTCAGGTGATCTGCCCGCCTAGGCCTCCCAAACTATTGGGATGACAGGCGTGAGCCACCGCGCCCAGCTAAGTTTCATTTTTTTAAATGAGAAAATTGGCCAGGTGCTGCGGCTCGAGCCTGTCATCCCAGCACTTTGGGAGCTGAGGCGGGAGAATCGCTTGAACTCGGGAGGCGGAGGTTGCAGTGAGCCGAGATCGTGCCATTGCACTCCAGCCTGGAGGACAGACTGAGACTCCGTCTCAAAAAAATAAACAAAAGAAAAAAAGTGAAAGAAGCCAATCATAAAAGACCACATACTATATTAATAACTCAATTGAGACGAAATTTCCAGAACAGGCCATTCTACAGAGAGAAAGAAGATAGATTTACTGGTGGCCTTGGAAGGGAAGAGGAAGTGGTGAAGAACACAGGGAGGGCCGAGTGCAGTGGCTCACGCCTGTAACCCCAGCACTTTAGGAGGCCGAGGCAGAAGGATCACTTGAGCCAGGAGTTCAAGACCAGCCTAGGCAATATAGAGAGACCCCGTCTCTACAAAAAATTTAAAATTTAGTCAGATGTGGTGACACGTGCCTGTGATCCCAGCTACTCGGGAGGCTGAGGCAGGAGGATCGCTTGAGCCAGGAGGTCGAGGTTGCAGTGAACCGAGGTCATACCACTGCACTCTAGCTTGGGCGACAGAGGGAGACCCTATCTCGAAAAGAAAAGATATGAAACCGAAATATCCTGGCCAGGCGCGGTAGCTCACACGTGTAATCCCAGCACTTTGGGAGGCTGAGGTGGGCGGATCATGAGGTCAGGAAATCGAGACCATCCTGGCTAACATGGTAAAACCCTGTCTCTACTAAAAATACAAAAAATTAGCCGGGCATGGTGGCGGACGCCTGTAGTCCCAGCTACTCAGGAGGCTGAGGCAGGAGAATGGCGTGAACCCGGGAGAAGGAGCTTGCAGTGAGCCGATATCCCGCCACTGCGCTCCAGCCTGGGCGACAGAGCAAGACTCTGTCTCAAAAATATAAATAAAATAAATAAAAAATAAAACCTAAATATCCCAATAAGAAACTGGTAAACATAAATTTTGAAACATCCGTGGAATATAGTACTATGCAGATACTCTACATAATTAGGTAGATATTTGGTGCTGCTATGTTACAACATCCACGATGTATCACTGAGTAAAGAAAAGAAATTAGAGAATAACATATTCAGTATGACCCCATTTGTTTAAAAAAAAAAAAAAGAAGGAAGATAAGAAAAGGAATCTTACTTATGTAGGCTTAGATAAGCATAGTTTCCGGAGTGATATTGAATAAATTGTTAATAATGGTTACCTCTGAATAATGGGAAGAGATCTTATTGAGAAGACATTTACTTTTAAATTTTTTCCATCTTGTGCTTTTTAAATATTTTGCTGGGCTGGCACGGTGGCTCACCCCTGGAATCCCAGCACTTTGGGAGACCAAGGTTGGCGGATCACCTGAGGTTGGGAGTCGAGACCAGCCTGACCAACATGGAGAAACCCTGTCTCTACTAAAAATACAAAATTAGCCGGGCGTGCTGGCTCATGCCTGTAATCCCAGCTACTCGGGAGGCTGAGGCAGGAGAATCGCTTGAACCCAGGAGGCAGAGGTTACGGTGAGCCAAGATAGTGCCATTACACTGCAGCCTGGGCAACGAGAACGAAACTCTGTATCAAAAATAAAATAAAAATAAACATTTTGCCGTGATTATATTCTACTTTTAAAAGCGTAAGTACACACAACAAATATTTAGAAAATTCTCAATCATCTCTCTTTTTAAAACATTGTAGCTTTTGGCCAGGCGCAGTGGCTCATGCCTGTAATCCCAGCACTTTGGGAGGCCGAGGCGGGCAGATCATGAGGTCAGGAGATTGAGACCATCCTGGCTAACATGGTGAAACCCCGTCTCTACTAAAAATACCAAAAATTAGCGGGGCATGGTGGCAGGCGCCTGTAGTCCCAGCTACTCGGGAGGCTGAGGCAGGAGAATGGTGTGAACCCAGGAGGAGGAGCTTGCAGCGAGCCGAGATTGTGCCACTGCACTCCAGCCTGGGCGACAAAGCGAGACTCCGTCTCAAAAAACAACAACAACAACAACAACAAATTGTAGCTTTTCCCTTCTTCATAGATTTGGGAAGCTTCATTGATCTTGGACTTTTCCCAGGAAGGCTTCATGGAGTGTGGAGGCCCAAGATAAAGTCTAGGTAGTCTAAAAGGAGATCTCTGCATAAAGGATGAACAAGAGATCAAACCATGGTTCAGAAGAAGACAGCAGTCCTCTTTTGCTTTTTCACCTTGGTGCTGGACAGAGGAGGAAAAAAAAAAATCTCGCCAAGAATTCTTAACTACACATTGGTCCCCATGCAGTGTCGTTGTCTGATTTTATGCTAACTGTGTGGCTAAAAATCTACAAATAGAAAATATAACTTAAAGCGGTTCTAGATTAGTACAGGTCCTAAACAACTGAGAGAAGCAAATGTAAATCTTTTCTGGAGGAATGCCAGTTCAACTCAGAGTTCAAAGTAGTCAATTATAAAATAAGAGGCCAGGCGCAGTGGCTCACGTCTGTAATCCAAGCACTTTGGGAGGCTGAGGCGGGTGGATCACCTGATGTCAGGAGTTCGAGACCATCCTGGACAACATGGCAAAACCCTGTCTCTACTAAAAATACAAAAGGCTGGGCACAGTGACTCATACCTGTAATCCCAGCACTTTGGGAGGCCAAGGTGGGTGGATCACTTGAGGTCAGGAGTTTGAGACCAGCCTGACCGACATGGTGAAACCCTGTCTCTACTAAAAATACAAAATTAGCCGAGCATGGTGGCATATACCTGTAATCCCAGCTACTCGGGAGGCTGAGGCAGGACAATCACTTGTACCCGGGAGGCAGAGGTTGCAGTGAGCTGAGATCAGGCCATTGCACTCCAGCATGGGCAACAAGAGCAAAACTCCATTTCCAAAAACAAAACAAAACAAAACAAAATCCAAAAATTTGGATGGGCATGGTGTCTCACGTCTGTAATCCCAGCACTTTGGGAGGCTGAGGCGAGTGGATCACTAGAGGTCAGGAGGTCGAGACCAGCCTGGCCAAGACAGTGAAACCCCATTTCTACTAAAAATACAAAAATTAGCCTAGCATGGTGGTGCACGCCTGTAATCCCAGCAACTCAGGAGGCTGAGGCAGTAGAATTGCTTGAACCCAGTCACTATTAAATGAATAAGCCTTATAGATGATAAATTCCAAATATTTTACATGGGGGAAAAAAACAGACTACGTAAAGAAAAACAAACCAACCATTTTTTTTTTTTTTTTTTTTAAGAGATGGAATCTCGCTATGTTGCCAAAGCTGGACGTGAATTCCTGGGCTCAAGCAATCCTCCCGCCTCAGCCTCTCGAGTAGCTAGAATTACACACACACCCCACACAAACCAACTACCTTTTTTTTTTTTGAGACGGAATCTCCCTCTTGTTGTCCAGGCTGGAGTGCAATGGCACGATCTCGGCTCACCACAACCTCTGCCTGCCGGGTTCAAGTGATTCTCCTGCCTCATCCTCCCAAGTAGCTAGGATTACAGGCAGGCACCACCACGCCTGGTTAATTTTTTGTATTTTTAGTAGAGACGGGGTTTCTCCATGTTGGTTAGGCTGGTCTCGAACTCCCAACCTCAGGTGATCCACCCGTCTCGGCCTCCCAAAGTGCTGGGATTATAGGGGTGAGCCACCACGCCCGGCCAGACAACCAACTACCTTTAAAAGAACAGAAAAGGGTTTGGGAAGAGAAAACAGAAAAAGCATTACAAAGTAGAAAGCAGATAATAGAATGATAGGAAAAAATCTAATTATATAAGCAATAACAAATATAATGGGATAAGCTTTTCAAATAATAGAAGAAGATTATCACATTAGATTTTTATTTATTTATTAAATTTTTTTTTTGAGACAGGGTCTCAGGCAGACCAATTTTATTAATTCATATAGAGGCAAACAAATTATTAGAATTTCATATCTAGCAATGTATTAAAAAATATAATACATCTTAGCCAGGCTCGTCGGCTCATGCCTGTAATCCCTGCACTTTGGGAGGCTGAGGCAGGTGGATCACTTGAGGTCAGGATTTCGAGACCAGCCTGGCAAACATGGTGAAACCTTGTCTCTACCACAAATACAAAAATTAGCTAGGTGTGGTGGCACGTGCCTGTAGTCCCAGCTGCTACAGAGGCTGAGGCAGGAGAATCGCTTGAACCTGGGAGACGGAGGTTGGAGGTTGCAGTGAGCTAAGATCATGCCACTACACTCCAGTCTGGCTGACAGAGCAAGACTCTGTCTCCAAAAAAAAAAAAAAACGGAAAAGAAACTCTGGACCCTTTAACTATTGTGCCTCTCTCTCCATTCCCCCAGCCCCAAACAACCACTAATGTACCTTCTACCTCTGTAGGTTTACCTATTCTGGACATTTTGTGTAAAAGGAATTACACAATATGTGATCTTTTGTGACTAGCTTTATACATTTAGCATAACATTTTCAAGATTCATCTATGTTACAGCATGGGTCAGTACCTCATTCCTATTAATGGCTGAATAATATTACATTGCACGGACATACTACATTTAATTTATCCTTTTTTTTTTTTGAGACAAAATCTTACTCTGTTGCCCAGGCTGGAGTACAGTGGTACAGTCTTGGTTCACTGCAGCCTCTGCCTCCTGGGTTCAAGCAATTCTGCCACCTCAGCCTCCCAAGTAGCTAGTACTACATGTGCACACCACCACACCCGGCTAATTTTTGTATTTTTAGTAGAGACAGGGTTTCACCATGTTTGCCCAGCTGTCTGGAACTCCTGACCTCCAGTGATCTGCCCACCTCAGCCTCCCAAAGTGTTGGGATTATAGGCGTGAGCCACCGCGCCCAGCCTGTTTATCCATTTATTGGCGGATGGATGGGTTGTTTCCAATTTGGTGTTATTGTCAAGAATTCTGCAGTGAACACCTATGAACAACTTTTTTATGTGGTCATATGTGTATTAGTCAGGGTTCTCTAGAGGGACAGAACTAATAGGATAGATGTATATATAAAAGGGAGTTTATTAAGGAGTATGACTCACACGATCACAAGGTAAGGTCCCACAATAGGCCGTCTGCAAGCTGAGGAGCAAAGAAGCCAGTCCAAGTCCCAAAGCTAAAGAACTTAGATTCCGATGTTCAAGGGCGGGAAGCATCCGGCACGGGAGAAAGATGTAGGCCAGGAGGCTATGCCAGTCTGGTCTTTTCATGTTCTTCTGCCTGCTTTTATTCTGGCCTCACTGGTAGCTGATTAGCTGGTGCCCACCCAGATTGAGAGTGGGTCTGCCTTTCCCAGTCCACTGACTCAAATGTAAATTTCCTTTGGCAACACCTCACAGACAAGACACACCCAGGAACAATACTTTGCATCCTTCAATCCAATTAAGTTGACACTCAATATTAACCATCACAATACATTTTCATTTTCTTCAGATAATATACCTAGGAGTAGAATTTCTGGGTTATATAGTAACTCTATCTTTAACCATTTGAGAAACTATCAAACTGTTTTCCAAAGTGGCTGCACCAGGCTAGGCTACTCTGCCTCTGGAGTAGCCATTCTTTTGTTCCTTTACTTTCCTAATAAACTTGCTTTCCTTCTTTTTTTTCTTTTTTTTTTGTTTTTTTGTTTTTTTGAGGCGGAGTTTCGCTCTTGATCCCCAGGCTGGTGTGCCATGGTGCGATCTCAGCCCACCGAAACCTTGGCCTCCTGGGTTCAAGCGATTCTTCTGCCTCAGTCTCCCGAGTAGCTGGGATTACAGGCATGCAACACTATGCCCGGCTAATTTTTGTATTATTAGTAGAGATGGGGTTTCTCCATTCTCTGTGTTGGTCAGGCTGATCTCAAATTCCCTTTTTTTTTTTTTTTTTTTGAGACAGACTCTCACTCTGTCGCCCAGGCAGGAGTGCACTGGGCTCACTGCAACTTCCGCCTCGGGGGTTCAAGTGATTCTCCTGCCTCAGCCTCCCAAGTAGCTGGGACTACAGGCACATGCCACCACACCAGGCTAATCTTTGTATTTGTAGTAGAGACAGGGTTACACCATGTTGGCCAGGCTGCTCTTGAACTCCTGACCTCAGGTGATCTGCCCACCTTGGTCTCCCAAAGAGCTGGGATTACAGGTGTGAGCCACCATGCCTGGCCTAATAATCTTGCTTTAAAAAAAAAAAAAAAACAAAAAAAAAGAACAGGCCAGGAGCGGTGGCTCATGCGTGTAATCCCAGCACTTTGGGAGGCTGAGGCGGACAGATCACGAGGTCAGGAGATCAAGACCATCCTGGCTAACATGGTGAAACCCCGTCTCTACTAAAAATACAAAAAATCAGCTGGGCGTGGTGGTGCTTGCCTGTAATCTCAGCTACTTGTGAGGCTGAGGCAGGAGAATCGCTTGAACCCAGGAGGTGGAGGTTGCAGTGAGCCAAGATGGCGCCACTGCACTCCAGCCAGGGTGACAGAGCGAGACTTCATCTCCAAAAAAAATTTAAAAAGCAAAGCCAGGCGTGGTGGCTCACGCCTGTAATCCCAGCACTTTGGGAACCCAGGCTGAGGCAGGCAGATCACAAGGTCAGGAGTTTGGGACCAGCCTGGCCAACATGGTGAAACCCCGTCTCTACTAAAAAAATACAAAAATTAGCCGAGCATGGTGGCTTGTGCCTGTAATCCCAGCTACTTGGGAGGCTGAGGCAGGAGAATTGCTTGAACCCAGGAGGCAGAGGTTGCAGTGAGCAGAGATCACGCCACTGCATTCCAGCCTGGGCGACAGAGCAAGACTCCATCTCAAAACAAAATAAAGCAAAACAAAAACACCCAAAGTGGCTGCATCACCATTTTATATTCCCAACAGTAGTGTCTAAGAGATCCAATTTTTCCACATCTTTAATAACACTTTCCTTCCTTCTTTCCTTCCCTCCTTTCTTCCTTTCTTTCCTTCTTTCTTCTTTTCTTTATTTCATTCTTTCTCTTTCTTTCTCTCTCTCTCTCTCTCTTTTTCTTTCTTTTTTATTTCTTTGAGACAGAGCCTCCCTCTGCTGCCCAGGCTGGAGTGCAGTGACATGACCTCGACTCACTGCAACCTCCACCTCCCAGGTTCAAACTTCTTCTCTGGAGTAGCTGGGACTACAGGCGCCCGCCACCACACCCGGCTAATTTTTGTATTTCTAGTAGAGATAGGGTTTCACCATGTTGGCTAGGCTGCTCTTGAGCACCTGACCTCAGGTGATCTGCCCACCTCAGCCTCCCAAAGTGCTGGGATTACAGGCATGAGCTGCACCCGGCCCTTACTCTCTCTTTTTCTTTCTTTTCTCTCTCTCTTTCTTTTTTCAGAGACGGGGGTCTCACTGTGTTTCCCAGGCTGGCCTCAAACTCCTGTGTCCAAGTGATTCTCCTGCCTCAGTCTCTCAAGTAGCTGGGATTACAGGTGCAAACCTCCACATCCGGCTCAATATCCGACCTTCTGATTTTAGTCAAAACATGAGTGGGGGCCAGGCGCAGTGGCTCACACCTGTGATTTCCAGCACTTTGGGTGGCCGAGGCAGGTGAATTGCTTGAGGCCAGGAGTTCGAGACCAGTCTGTCCAACATAGTGAAATCCCGTCTCTACTAAAAATACAAAAATTAGTTGGGCATGGTGGCTGGCATGTGCCTCTAATCCCAGCTTCTTGGGAGGCTTAGGCATGAGAATTGCTTGAACCCAGGAGGCAGAGGTTACAGGGAGCCAAGATCACAGCATTGCATTCCTGCCTGGGCAACAGCGCAAGACTCTGTCTCAAAAAACAAAAAAACAAAACAAAACAAAAAAAATGTGGTCCAGGCACGGTGGCTCACACCTGTAATCCCAGCAGTTTGGGAGGCCAACGCAGGTGGGTCACCTGAGGTCAGGAGTTCGAGACCAGCCTGACCAACATGGAGAAACCCCATCTCTACTAAAAACACAAAATATTTTAGCCAGGCATGGTGGCACATGCCTGTAATTCCAGCTACTTGGGAGGCTGAGGCGGGAGAATCACTTGCACCTAGGAGGTGGAGGTTGCAGTGAGCCGAGATCGTGTCATTGCACTCCAGCCTGGGCAATAAGAGCGAAATGCCATCTCAAAACAAAAAAAAAAATTGATGTAATCAAATTTATCTATTTTTTTGTTGTTGTTACTCAGGCCTGCTAAATTGGCAAACCTTTAAATAGCTGTACATATCAACTTGGGCAAGAATGAGAAGCAATGGGAACTAAATTTACTGCTAGCAAGAGTATAACATTGTATCACTACTTTGTTATTATTATTATCTTTATTTTACCTTTCCCAATTCTCTTTATGTATCATTACTTTAGAAAGCAGTTTGGGCTGGGACAGGTGTGGTGGCTCACGCCTCTAATTCCAGCACTTTGGGAGGCCGAGGCAGGTGCATCACCTGAGGTCAGGAGTTTGAGACCAGCCTAGCCAACATGTCGAAACCCCATTTCTACTAAAAATACAAAATTAGCCGGGCATGGTGGCACACGTCTGTAGTTCCAGCTACTCGGGAGGCTGAGGCAGGAGAATCGCTTGAATCCAGGAAGCAGAGGCTGCAGTGAGCTGAGATCACGCCATTGCACTCCAGCCTCGGTGATAGAGGGAAACTGTCTCAAAAAAAGAAAGCAGTTTGGGCTGGGCACAGTAGCTCATGCCTATAATCCCAGCACTTCGGGAGGCCAAGGCAGGAGAATCGCTTGAGCCCAGGAGTTTGAGACCAGCCCTGGCAACAGAGTGGGACCCATGTCTCTGCAAATTTTTTATTTTTTTAGTTAGCTGAGCATGGTGATGTGTGCCTGTAATGCCAGCTATTCAGGAGGCTGAGGGCAGGATCCCTTGAGTTATGATTGAGGTACTGCACTGCAGCCTGAGCGACAGAGCAAGATCCTATCTCAAAAAAAAAAAAAATGAAAGCAGTGTGGCTTTATCCAGGAAAGTTGAATGTATGTATGGCTCCAATTCTTTACCTCCTCATCCCATCCCCAATTCCATGCTTTTTGCTAAATGGTCTTTGCAGTTCCTTCTACTAAAGGAGAGGGATAAGTTTCACTTTAACTTTTTTTTTTTTTTTTTTTGAGATGGAGTTTTGCTCTTGTTGCCCAGGCTGGAGAGCAATGGTGTGATCTCGGCTCACTGCAACCTCCGCCTCCCAGGTTCAAGCGATTCTCCTGCCTCAGCCTCCTGAGTAGCTGGGATTGCAGGCATGCACCACCATGCCCGGCTAATTTTTGCATTATTAGTAGAGACGGGGTTTCTCCATGTTGATCAGGCTGGTCTCAAACTCCTGACCTCAGGTGATCCGCCCGCCTCGGCCTCCCAAAGTGCTGGGATTACAGGCGTGAGCCACTGCACCTGGCCAACTTTTTTTTTTTTTTGAGACGGAGTCTCACTCTGTCACCCAGGCTGGAGTGCAGTGGACTCAATCTTGGCTCACTGCAACCTCCGCCTCCTGGGCTCAAGCGATTCTCCAGCCTCAGCCTCCTGAGTGGCTGGGATTATAGGTGTGCACCGCCACACCTGGCTAATTTTTGTATTTTTTTTTTTTTTTTTTTGAGATGGAGTCTCGCTCTGTCGCCGAGGCTGGAGTGCAGTGGTGCGATCTCGGCTCACTGCAACCTCCACCTCCCGGGTTCACACCATTCTCCTGCCTCAGCCTCCTGAGTAGCTGGGACTACAGGCGCCCGCCACCACGCCTGGCTAATTTTTTGTATTTTTAGTAGAGACAGGGTTTCACCATGTTAGCCAGCATGGTCTCGATCTCCTGACCTCGTGATCTGCCTGCCTCAGCCTCCCAAAGTGCTGGGATTATAGGCATGAACCACTGAGCCTGGCCGTCAATTTTTGTATTTTTAGTTGAGACGGGGTTTTACCATGTTGAACAGGCTGGTCTCGAACTCCTGACCTCAGGTGATCGTCCTAGCTTGGCCTCCCAAAATGCTGGGATTACAGGCATGAGCCACCGTGCCCAGCCCACGCTAACTTTAGGTTCAGTCATCTGACTTGAATTGGCCAACAGAATAAGGAATATTGGTTCTGAGCCTAGGTCTTAAGAGCATTTGTCTGTTTTCACTTGCCCTCTAGTATACCTGCTTTTGCTAGGTAAGAGCTTTTTCTGGGTAACTGTTGTAATCCTGGCCTGGCCTCCAAAGTAAACAGGCAGCGATATCTTAGTACAAACCTCAGGGAGAAGCCTAGCTCAGCTAGATCTGTAACTTGAAACAGAACCAAACCCAGCCTGGACCTACTGACCCCCAGCCCATTCACAGGTATGTCCAATCAACATGGGCAGAAGGATAGATGTATATGCCTTCTGTTTGACCATACTAGGTAGGGGAAGCATTCCCCAGTCAGACACAGTATCCATCCCCGTAATACATTTGGGTAAAGGGGACTCAACTGTTTCACATAAAATCTTTTCAAACATACCAATTTCCATCCAAATTTTCACCTTAGTCTTACGAGTCTTTTGCACTCTTATATCCTCCTAACTTTACTGTAGCCCCCTTAGACCTTCATCAACAGGTCTTGGAACGACAGTGCATGGGGCTTCTGTGTCAAGGAGTCCCAGAAATATCACTTCTCTACCTCTGACTATTTTACTCACTCATGTGCATATGTCTTTGAGTCCTATACTGGAGGTCAGGCCGAGAGACCCAAACCCTCTCATCAGTTCTTCTTTTGATTAAATTGCAGGACCATCATCCCAGATGATTAGAGGTCAGGTTTGATTGTTTGTCGTTTTTCTTTTTCTTTTTTCTTTTTTTTTTTTTTTTTTTGAGACAGAGTCTCGCTCCATCCCCCAGGCTGGAGTGCAGTGGTGCGATCTCGGCTCACTGCAAGCTCCGCCTCCCGGGTTCACGCCATTCTCCTGCCTCAGCCTCCAGAGTAGCTGGGACTACAGGCACCGGCCACCACACCCGGCTAATTTTTTGTATGTTTGATAGAGACGGGGTTTCACCATCTCTATCAAGCCAGGATGGTCTTGATCTCCCGACCTCGTGATCCGCCCGCCTCGGCCTCCCAAAGTGCTGGGATTACGGGCATAAGCCACCGCGCCCGGCCTGGTCCAGTTTCTTGAATTCCTAATAACTAGGGTAAACACCTCCGGTTTGTTTAAGGCCCTTCAATGCTGAGTGACTAGTAGGAGTCTCATCAGTACAGCAACTTCTGACAGTGCTGCATTAAGGCCTCTGTTTCGGCCCCATCAGTGTCTGCTTTATTGGTCCAATTTCTTGGAGGTTTTTTTGTTTTATTTTCTTTTGTTTTGTGTTTGTAGAGACAGGGTCTTGCTCTGGCACCCAGGCTGGAATGCACTGGTACAATCACAGCTCACTATATCCTCAAACTACTGGGCTCAAGTGATCCTCCCACCTCAGCCTGCTGAGTAGCCGGGACTACAGGTGCTCACCACACGTGGCTAAGTTTTTAATTCTTATTTTTTGTAGAGATGAGGTCTCACTGGATTGCCAGGCTGGTCTCAAACTCCTGGGCTCAAGTGATCCTCCTGCCTCGGCCCTGCAAAGTGCTGGGATTACAGGAGTGAGTCACTGTGACCAGCCTATTCATCCCATTTCTTTCTTTCTTTTTTTTTTTTTTTGAAAAGGCGTCTCGCTCTGTCACCCAGGCTGGAGTGCAGTGGTGTGATCTCGCCTCATTGCAACCTCTGCCTCTCAGGCTCAAGTGATCCTCCTGCCTTGGCTCTGCAAAGTTCTGGGATTGAAGGAGTGAGTCACTGTGACTAGCCTGTTTATCCCATTTCTTTTTTTACTTTTCTTTTTTTTGAGAAGTAGTCTCACTCTGTCAGCCAGACTGAAGTGCAGTGGTGCGATCTCACCTCATTGCAATCTGCCTGCCGGGTTCAAGTGATTCTCCCGCCTCAGCCTCATGAGGAGCTGGGATCACAGGCGTGCGCCACCACGCCCAGCTAAATTTTGTATTTTTAGTAAAGACGTGGCTTTGCCATGTTGGCCAGGCTGGTCTTGAACTCCTGACCTCAGATAATCCACCCGCATCGGCCTCCCAAAGTGCTAGGATTACAGGCATGAGCCACTGTGCCCGGCTACTCATCCCATTTCTTAATAACAGTTTGAGAATTGATGTACTGATGGGATGAGTATTTCCATACTCTTCCCATTTTCTTTCCCCTTTGTTTTACCCATGCTCATACAAATTGTTCCAACCTTCTTTGCTATTTTTTGTTTTTGCATAATTTTTTCCTTTTTCTTTTTTTTTTGAGACAGAGTCTTGCTCTGTCACCAGGCTGGAGTGCCGTGGCTCGATCTCGGCTCACTGCAACCTCCGCCTCCCGGGTTCAAGCAATTCTCCTACCTCAGCCCCCTGAGTAGCTGGGACTACAGGCGCGCACCACCACACCCAGCTAATTTTTGTATTTTTAGTAGAGACAGAGTTTCACCATGTTGGCGAGGATGGTCTTGATCTCTTGACCTCGTGATCCGTCCTCCTCGGCCTCCCAAAGTGCTGGGATTACAGGCATGAGGAACCGCACCAGGCCAGTTTTTCCCTTTGGAAGCAATTCTGGCTACCAGCTGTAACTCAGGCTGGCTGGAATCCGTTTGGCCTAGTGACAAGATCTGTCCCAGTGTGTTCCTTTGGTAGGGCCCCTGAGGCTAGAGGCTAGAGTTCCCCTGGGCCAAGATTCAAGCTTGGCTCACTGTCAGGATTCACCACAACAATTTCTTTTCACTTTAACTTTTACCTGTTGGAGACCGGCCTGACCAACATGGTGAAACCCCATCTCTACTAAAAATACAAAAAACTAGCTGGGCGTGGTGGTGCACGCCTGTAACCCCAGTACTTGGGAGGCTGAGGCAGGAGAATCGCTTGAACCTGGGAGGCAGAGGTTGCAGTGAGCTGAGATCGTGGCACTGTACTCCAGCCTGGGCAACAGAGCAAGGTTCTGTCTGAAATACATACATAAATAAATAAATAAATAAATAAATAAATAAATAAATAAATAAATAAATCTTTTATTGTATTTTATTTTTATTATTATTGTTTTGAGTCTCACTCTGTTGCCCAGGCTGGAGTACAGTGGCATGATCTCAGCTCACTGCAAATTCCACCTCCCGGGTTCAAGTGAGTTTCCTGCCTCAGCCTCCCAAGTAGCTGGAATTACAGGTGTGTGACACCACACCCAGCTAATTTTTGTATTTTTAGTAGAGACAGGGTTTCACCATGTTGGCCAGGCTGGTCTCAAACTCCTGACATCAAGTGATCTGCCTGCCTTGGCCTCCTAAAGTGCTGGTATTACAGGTGTGGGTGTGAGCCACCTCGCCCAGCCATTTTTATTTTTATTTTTTTCCGAGACCACCCAGGCTGGGGTGCAGTGTCATGATCTCGGCTCACAGCAACCTCCGCCTCCAGATGCAAGCGATTCTCCTGCCTCAGCCTCCCAAGTAGCTGGGGTTACAAGCGGGCACCACCACGCTGGGCTAATTTTTGTATTTTCAGTAGAGACGAGGTTTCACCATGTTGGTGAGGCTAGTCTTGAACTCCTGACCTCAGGTGATCCACCCGGCTCAGCCTCCCAAAGTGCTGGGATTACAGGTGTGAGCCATCATACCTGGCCTGACTAGTCTTAAAAAAAAAAAAAAAAAAAAAAAAAAAACTTACAGAGCTTTAGAGTGTCAACACACAAATGGCAGTTAACCTCAGAGTATAGCTTACAGTTCAAGTGAAGCACAGTTTATAAATATTTTCTCATGTAATTGAGTGCTGTGTAAATCTAAAGTACTCTGAAAGGTATTTACCTCCAAATTGGAACTCACTTTATTTTTCACTATTCTTTTTTTCTTTTTTTCAGAGACAGGGTCTTGCTCTTGTTGCCCAGGCTGGAGTGCGGTGGCAGGATCTTGGCTCACTGCAACCTCTGCCTCCCAGGTTCAAATGATTCTCCTGCCTCAGCCTCCAGAGTAGTTGGGATTACAGGCGCGTGCCACCACGCCCAGCTAATGTTTGTATTTATTTATTATTATTATTTTTTTGAAAAAGAGTCTCACTCTATTACACTGATTGGAGTACAGTGGCGCCATCTTGGCTCACCGCAACCTCTGCTTCCCAGGTTCAAGCGATTCTTCTCCTGCCTCAGCCTCCCAAAAAGCTGGCATTACAGTCACGTGCCACCAGGCCCAGGTAATGTTTGTATTTTTAGTAGAGATGGGGTTTCTTCATGTTGGCCAGGCCGGTCTCAAACACTTGACCTCAGGTGATCCGCCTGCCTTGGCCTCCCAAAGAGCTGGGATTACAGGTGTAAGCCATTGCGCCCGGCCTATTTTTCACTCTTCTTTTGGAAGATGTAAGTGACATAAGAGGCAGAGTAGGACTGCTGAGGTGGCTCACGCCTGTAATCCCAGCACTTTGGGACGCCGAGGCAGGCGGATCACCTGAGGTCAGGAGTTGGAGAGCAGCCTGGCCAACATGGCGAAACCCCGTCTCTACTAAAGATACAACAATTAGCTGGGCGTGGTGGCAGGCACATGTAATTCCAGCTACTCGGAAAGCTGAGGAAGAAGAATCGCTTGAACCCGGGAGGCAGAGGTTGCAGTGAGCCGAGATCATGCCACTGCACTCCAGCCTGGGAGACAGAGCAAGACTCCGTCTCAAAAAAAAATGAAAAGAGGCAGAGTATTCTGACCTATAGAACTGTAGGAAAAAAAAAGGAAAAAACATGTTTTTTAAAAAAGGCATAATAAAAATATATCGCTAAGAGTTAAGAATAGTGATCATCTCTCTTATCCTGACAAAGACTGATGTGGCCAGGAGTGGTGGCTCACGCCTGTAATCCCAGCACTTTGGGAGGCCGAGGCATGCGGATCACAAGGTCAGGAGTCTGAGACCAGCCTGACCAACATAGTGAAACCCCACCTCAACTAAAAATACAAAAATTAGCTGGGCGTGGTGGGCGCGCACCTGTAATCCCAGCTACTCAGGAGACTGAGGCAAGACAACTGCTTGAACCCGGGAGGCGGAGGTTGCAGTGAGCTGAGATCCTGCCACTGCACTCTAGGCTGGGAGACAGAGGGAGACTCCAACTCAAAAAAACAAAAAGAAAAGACTGATGTGGCAGATACTTAAAACACGGTCTTTCCGCCCCCCCGCACCCGCCCCCCCCCCCCACCGATAGAGGGCAGCAACTCTGAGTAAATAAAAGGAGTCACTTTTATTGACATAATGAGATAAGAATTGACCAGGAACTGTGTGTGATAGTTGTGTGGACTGAACTGAAAGAACCTACAGAGCCTTACATAGCTTGAGGGCTAAGTATGATTGCAGGCCTGGTGGGGCTCACACCTGCAATTCCAGCACTTTTGCAGGCCAAGATGGGAGGATCCCTTGAGTCCAGGAGTTCGAGACCAACCTAGGCAACATAGTGAGAGCCTGTCTCTACAAAAAAAAAAAAAAAAAAAAAATTAGCCTGTGATCCCAGCTACTAGGGAGGCTGAGGTGGGAGGATCTGTTAGACCCAAAAGGTTGAGGTAGCAGTGAGCCATGATCGTGCCACTACACTCCAGCCTAAACAACATAGCAAAATGTTGTCTCAAAACAAAAGTATGGCTGTAGGATTACTGAAAGGCTGAGGAAGGACGAGACTTAAGAAATGACATTTGGGGCCGGGCGTGGTGGCTCACACCTATAAACGCAGCACTTTGGGAAGTTGAGGCAGGCAGATCATGAGGTCAGGAGTTCGAGACCAGCATGGCCAATATGGTGAAACCCTGTCTCTACTAAAAATAGAAAAATTAGCCAGGTGTGGTGGTATGCACCTGTAGTCCCAGCTACTCGGGAGGCTGAGGGAGAAGAATGACTTGAACCCAGAAGGCGGAGGTTGCAGTGGACCGAGATCACACCACTGCATTCCAGCCTGGGTGACAGAGCAAGATTCCATCTCAAAAAGAAAAAAGTGCTGCTCAATGAGCCAAGGAGAACTACTTTTGTGGCCAGGAATACCTACCCCTTTGTCTCTCTGATAAGAGCACATTCACACCCATGTTCCAGGTACATCTGTTCTGCAGATCCCTGGCCCTAATTGAATCTCAAATTCTCACCCTTGATTCTTGTCCTTAGCTCTTGTGACTACGCCAGTGTATCAGAGGACATATAAACACTGCTACCCTTTCTACTCCACATGCACCTTATCCTAAATGGATTAATGTATCCCATCTTTTTTTACTGTGCTTTGTGCCATGTATTTAAGTGATTTAATATGATTCTAGTATCTTAATTTGATCTGTGAGCTTTTCTGTTTCTTAATAGTTTGCTTGGTAGTGTCATTGGAGGTAGTGCTACCATTGCATTGAAGTAATTTCCCAGGTGCTTAACCCTTTAAAATTCTCAAGAACATTTTATTCGAGGACCACAAAGTTTATACCAACTACCCAGAAGCCAGGAATAGCTTAAGGAGAGACTCACCACCAGCAGCTTCTTTTCAATCAAGTTTCACTTCAACTTCACACCCATGAACCCATTCAAATTCCTACATTTCAGTATCCTTAGTCGAACTAACTTCCTGTGCCGGAAGCTTTTGTCTGTCCCAGTGACTTCTTTCTTTAACAAATTCCCTTCATCTCCTTCTTGAGTCAAAACCCATGGGGGCCCCAGGAGGCATGCAATATTTACCAAGGGTCCTCCCCCGTTTTCCTGCCTCTGTCTGGCAGTTGTTTGCCTTTACTTTTAGGTTTGTAGTCACAGCCTGTATTTTTTCCTGTAGACACACCAGGTTTTCTGAACGGTAGAATTATTCAGAGTAGAATTAACCTTGTCCTTCACCCCGAGAACTGAGCTTGAAATTCACTAATCAAGGCCTGTATTCCTCCCACTTCTGAGCTTTGAATTTATATTATGAAATTCGGAAAACCCAGGCAAATTCAATCCATGCTTCTCTCCTTCAGGTACAAACTGAAATGGAAATGGAAGCTGAAAAATCAAGAAAATGAATTTTAAAAACTAACATATGGTAAAGTTACTAAAATATAATGTTGGAAGTAACACACACCACCTTTTGGGAAAAGAACAAAGAAAGCAAAATTTTCTAGGGGAAAGGAAGAGATGTAAAAAGGAGAGCCTGACTTGTGAACTTATAATTTCCTTTTTGCTTAATCTCGTATTATTATATTTGTTTATATTGTTGGTGATCCGGTGACCTAGAAAGGATAAGCTGAAAAGCCTTAAATTAGGTTGGCACATCTCCAAGTTCTTACTGGCAACTTTTCAAGCCTCTTCTTAAGGTGGCTTATGTATAGTGAATTTTGCTTTAATGTTTATTTGCTGATCTTTCACCTTCTTAGGCATTAAGTTTTTGGACCATAAAGACAACACAGAGCTTACATTTTTTAACTTTTAATCACTTGGCTAATAGTAGTCAGTGATTAGTTCTCATTTAGCCATGAAGTGAGCAGGAACATAAAGAATGGCATTTTTTAATTTTTAAAAACATATCGGCCAGGCGCGGTGGCTCACGCCTATAATCCCAGCACTTTGGGAGGCCAAGGCGGGTGGATCATGAGGTCAGGAGTTCAAGACCAGCCTGGCCAAGATGGCGAAACCCCATCTCTACTAAAAAATACAAAAAATTAGCCGGACATGGTGGCAGGTGTCTGTAATCCCAGCTACTTGGGAGTCTGAGGCAGGAGAATTGCTTGAACCCAGGAGGCGCAGGTTGCAGTGAGCCCAGATGGCACTACTGAACTCCAGCCTGGGCGACAGAGCGAGACTCTGTCTAAAAAAAAAAAAAGCTGTCGGCCGGGCGTGGTGGCTCATGCCAGTAATCCCAGCACTTTAGCAGGCCAACGCGGGCAGATCACCTGACGTCAGGAGTTCACAACCAGCCTGACCAACATGGAGAAACCCCATCTCTACTAAAAATACAAAATTAGCCAGTCATGATGGTGCATGCCTGTAATCCCAGCTACTTGGGAGGCTGAGGCAGGAGAATCACTTGAAACCGGGAGGCAGAGGTTGCAGTGAGCTGAGATCATGCCATTACACTCCAGCCTGGGCAACAACAGCAAAATTCTGTTTCAAAAAAAAAAAAAAATCTACACCTTAACATTTATTTAAATTAATGACAAGATGTTAATAGCAGGCTGGGTGCGGTGGCTCATGCCTGTAATCTGAGCACTTTGAGAGGCCGAGGCAGGTGGATCACCTGATGTCAGGAGTTCGAGACCAGCCTGGTCAACATGGTGCAACCCCATCTCTACTAAAAAATACAAAAATAAGCCGGGCGTGGTGGCCGGCGCCTGTAATCCCAGCTACTTGGGAGGCCGAGCCAGGAGAATCACTTGAACCTGGGAGGTGGAGGTTGCAGTGAGCCAAGATCGTGACACTGCACTCCAGCCTGGGTGACAGAGCAAGACTCCGTCTCAAAAAAATTTTAAAAAAATTTTTTAAAAATGTTAATAGTTATATATAGTGCTCAAAAATCAAAACAAAAATAAAAACAACTTAAATCGTGATACATCTGTAATATTTATTATTACATAATAATTAAAATGAATGAGCCAGATCCAATTTTAGTGTATAGAAAGTTATCTATGATAGGCCGAGCACGGTGGCTCACGCCTGTAATCTCAGCCCTTTGGAAGGCTGAGGCGGGCGGATCACTTGAGGTCAGGAGTTCAAGACCAGCCTGTCCAAAATGGTGAAACCCCAACTCTACTAAAAATACAAAAATTAGCCAGGTGTGATACCTGTAATCCTAGCTACTTGGGAGGCTGAGGCAGGAGAATCGCTTGAACCCAAGAGGCAGAGGTTGCAGTGAGTGGAGATTGTGCCATTGCACTCCAGCCTGGGCAACATCTCAAAAAAAATAAATAAATAATACAAAAGTTTGTTGGGCATAGTGGTTCGTGCCTGTAGTCTGAGCTATTTGGGAGGCTGAGGCAGAAGAATTCCTTGAATCCAGGAAGTCGAGGCTGCAATGAGCTGAGATGGCACCACTGAACCCCAGTTTGGGCAGCAGAGCCAGACCTTTTTTTTTTTTTTTTTTTTTTTGAGACAGAATTTGCTCTTGTTGCCCAAACTGGAGTGCAATGGTGCAATCTTGGCTCACTGCAACCTCCGCCTCCCAGGTTCAAGCAATTCTTCTGCCTCAGCCTCCCAAGTAGCTGGGATTACAGGCGCGCACCACCACACCAGGCTAATTTCTTGTACTTTTAGTAGACACGGGGTTTCACCATGTTGGCCAGGTTGGTCTCAAACTCCTGACCTCAGGTGATCCACCAGCCTTGGCCTCCCAAAGTGCTGGGATCACAGGCATGAGCCACCCTGCCTGGCCAAGACCTTGTCTTTAAAAAAAAAAAAAAACCGGGGCACAGTGGCTCATGCCTGTAATCCCAGCACTTTGGGAGACCGAGGGATCACCTGAGGTCAGAAGTTCAAGACCAGCCTGGCCAACATGGTGAAACCTTGTGTCTACTAAAAATACAAAAATTAGCCGGGTATGGTGGCATGCACCTGTAATCCCAGCTACTCAGGAGGCTGAGGCAGGAGAATTGGCTTGAACTGGGGATGTGAAGGTTATGGTAAGATGAGATCGCACGCTGCACTCCAGCCACCTGGGCGACGGGAAAACTTCGTCTCAAAAAAAAAAAAGACGGGCACGGTGGCTCACGCCTGTTAATCCCAGCACTTTGGGAGGCCGAGGCAGGCAGATCACCTGAGGTCAGGAGTTTGAGACCAGCCTGACCAACATGGAGAAACCCCGTGTCTACTAAAAATACAATATTATCTGGGTGTGGTGATGCATGCTTATAATCCCAGCTTTCCAGAGGCTGAGTCAGGAGAATCGCTTGAACGTGGGAGGCGGAGGTTGGAGTGAGCCAAGATTGTGACATTGCACTGGGCAACAGGAGTGAAACTCCGTCTCAGAAAAAAAACCAGAAAATATAATAGTGTTATAATTTACAAAACCACGCATTAACATCTACATTATATGTACTAAAATATCTTTGGCTGAAAATCTGTAAGAATATATGCTGAATTATTTAGTGTTTATATCTGAATAGGTGTAATTACTAGATCAACTTCATTATGTATTTTTCTATTGCTTAAATAATTTGCTTTTAAGAGCAAATTTATTTCAGACTTGCAACCAAAAGCCATGATTCTTTAGAAAAAAGAAAATCGGGGCTGGGCGCAGTGGCTCACGCCTGTAATCCCAGCACTTTGGGAGGCTGAGGTGGGCAGATCACCAGGTCAAGAGATGGAGTCCATCCTGGCCAACATGGTGAAACCCTGCCTCTACTAAAAATACAAAAATTAGCTGGGAGTGGTGGCACGTACCTGTAGTCTCAGCTACTTGGGAGGCTGAGGCAGGAGAATTGCTGGAACCCGGGAGGCAGAGGTTGCAGTGAGCCAACATTGTGCCACTGTACTCCAGCCTGGTGACAGAGCAAGACTCATCTCAAAAAAAAAAAAAGAAAAGAAAAGATATCAGGCCGGGTGCAGTGGCTCATGCCTGTAATCCCAACACTTTGGGAGGCTGAGGCTGGAGGATCATGAGGTCAGGAGTTCAAGACCAGCCTAACCAACATGGTGAAACCCTGTTGTTATTAAAAATACAAAAATTAGCCAGACATGGTGGCACACACCTGTAATCCCAACTACTCCGAAGGCTGAAGCAGGAGAATCACTTGAACCTGGGAGGCAGAGGTTGCAGTGAGCCAAGATCATGCCACTGCACTCCAGCCTGGGTGACAGAGTGAGACTGTGTCTCAGGAAAAAAAAAAAAAAAGAAAAGAAGAAAATTTTCTTTTCTCTTTTTTTTCCTGAGCTGGAGTCTCACTCTCCACCAGGCTGGAGTGCAGTGGTGCAATTTCAGCTCACTGCCATTTCCACCTCCAGAGTTTATGCGATTCTCCTGCCTCTGCCTCCTAAGTAGCTGAGATTACAGGTGTGAGCTACCATAACCGGCTAATTTTTGTATTTTTAGCAGAGATGGGGTTTCACCATATTTGGCCAGGATGGTCTTGAACTCCTGACCTCAAATGATCTGCCTGCCTCAGTCTCCCAAAGTGCTGGGATTGCAGGTGTGAGCCACTGCGTACAGCCTTTCTTTGGTTTCTTGGTGACTGTGGGTTTTACTACCTTCTGCCCTAGGTCTTCACCTCAACTTGAATATTGACCTATTGGATGTAGGAAACAAGTCGTATTTCCATTAATGGTTAATTTCCAAAAGCAAATTAAACAGTGAAAACCAGACACCAATCTCCTTTTTTTCTCTCATCTCTTACTTCCTTTCTTCAGTCCCCAGCTTGATGGTTTCAACATGAGATGCTTCAAGCCTATGTGCAACTCAAAATCTTCCCTCTCGCAGATCCCAGACCTCAAGTCAGGCATCTTTCCTCAGCCTCTCAGTAACCCTGCAGTCATACTTAACCTCCCCCAAACCGGGGAAGGCCCTGTAGATTCCATCAGTGCTGCCCACACAGCCATCACACACGTGTTAACTGCCACCAAGGCCCTGAACAATTCCTATGCTCATTAGGTCAGTAAAACTGGTTCCATTATCTACTCAAGATTATCCTTTCGGCAGGTGGAGGGTGGTATCTACCACATCAGATTTCTCATCAGGATAACAGAAATATAAACTACCCCCATGCTTTGTAGCTGAACTTAATCCAAAGCAAAGAGAAGCCGGATATTTTTTCCAAAATTTCTAGGCTCTGAATTACTATTTAATATTTCCTCAAATTTATTGGAGCTTCATTATCTGCCCTTTGTAAGAACCAATAATTTTATTAAAATGTTAGTGACACACCATCTTAAAAAAAAAAAAAGGCCAAGCGCAGTGGCTCACACCTGTAATCCCAACACTTTGAGAGGCAGAGGCAGGCAGATCACTTGAGGTCAGGAATCTCACTCTGTTACCCAGGCTGGAGTGCAGTGGTGCGATCTTAGCTCACTGCAACCTCTTGCAACAAATTTTTGTATTTTTAGTAGAGATGGTGTTTCGCCATGTTGGCCACGCTGGTCTTGAACTCCTGACCTCGCATGATCCACCCAGTTCAGCCTCCCAAAGTGCTGGGATTATAGGACTGAGCCACCTCGCCCAGCCACTTACTCAATTCTATCATTTTTTGAGGCAGGGGACTCACTGTTGCCCAGGCTGGAGTGAGTCCTCCAGGGCTCAAGCGATCTTCCTTCTTCAGCCTCCCAAGTAGCTGGGACTACAGGCATGGGTCACCACATTCAGCTTTTTCTATCTATTTCTAAGATAGCAGTGTTCTCAGCTAATTTACTCCCCCGCCCCAACAAAAAACGTAACAAAGATTTATGTTTAAGCTGTATTTTTACTGATTGAAACACTAGGAGAAATCAGGCCAAAGTCAACTGAAGGAAAAATGGTTGTTTTATTCATTAGTACTTAAACCAGCCGAAGTAGTACTGCTGCCGTTATAATGCACTAAACACAAGACCTCTTTCCACAAATATTAGTCATAACCAACAAAATACAGGCTATAGTAAAACGGAGCCAAAAAGGGCTGAGGAAATCAATGAAGTATGTAACAACTTAAAGCTTCACCCTTCACCTCAATAGAGTTTTTATTTTATTTTGACATGGAGTCTGGCTCTCTCATCCAGGCTGGATTGCTGTGGCACCATCTGGGCTCAGCCTCCCGAGTAGCTGGGATTACAGGCGCCTGCCACCATGCCCAGCTAATTTTTGTATTTTAGTAGAGACGGGATTTCACCATGTTGGCCAGACTGGTCTTGAATTCCTAACCTGAGGTGATCTGCCTACCTTGGCCTCCCAAAGTGCTGTGATTACAGGTGTGAGCCACCACACCCAGCCTCAATAGAGTTTTTAAAAAAATAAACAAAGCCTCCCAATCCCAAACAATAGGAATATATCTTTATCACACCAATTTGTACTTTTATTTCCTTTTCTTTTTCTTTCTTTTTTTTTTTTTTTTTTGAGACAGAGTCTCGCTCTGTCGCCCAGGCTGGAGTGCAGTGGCGCGATCTTGGCTCACTGCAACCTCCGCCTCCCAAGTAGCTGGCACTACAGGCGCCCGCCACCATGCCCAGCTAATTTTTTTGTATTTTTTAGTAGAGACAGGGTTTCACCGTGTTAGCCAGGATGGTCTCGATCTCCTGACCTCGTGATCCGCCTGCCTTGGCCTGCCAAAGTGCTGGGATTACAGACTAAGCCACCGCGCCCAGCTTATTTCTCATTCTTGAGGTTAGATTCTAAACCCTAAAGATACCCAAACTAGTATTACATCTACTTATCTATAGCCAGAGACAGCTTCTATCAAGTTGTCTTTAGCAGCCAAGGTTATTAAAATATCTTTTCTCAGGAAAGATCCAATAGGAAAAAAGAAAGAAACCTCTCTGATTAGGCTCCAACCATACCCCACCCTCCATGAGATTGACTGGATAGGCATCATGGAAACCAGAACACGTAGTTTCCATACAAGAAAAATCCTATGAGGGATGGGAGGAGGGGAGAGGAAGGATTCAGCCAGTGTCCAGACTGAAACTGAGTAATATCAATTTCACTCATCTTCACACGTCTTCAGGTTGCATGTTCGTGGAGTAGTTTAGGAATAAATCCATGGTTTGTGGAGTACTAAAATACCTAGTGGTCTGCTGTATTACATTAAGGCCTCCCCAGCAGCTTCCAAGGCAGACTCCAAGTCACTGGCAGGAGAATTTGGCTGGAACTGCATGCAGGACTGCAGAGATTCCTCTCCACAGTTATAGAAGGGACTGTTCCAGGCCTGATTGTTCCAGAATTGGGTGCACCAGGTCTGAGTGTTCCAGGAGTGGTTGCTCCAGGACTGGATGTTCTGCGTCTGGTTGCTCCAGGTTGAATTGTTCCAGGTCTGGTTGCTCCACATTGGAAGGTTCCCAGTCGGGTTCACCAGGCATCCCTGGTGGTAGGAAGAGTAGAGGCTGGGGTAGGTAGGTGCTGAGGCCTTCTCAAAGAGAAGGAGAGATTAACAGAAAGGATACAAGGACAACCAGAACTGTCTGTGACTGGAGTTGTGTGTTTCAGGGATGGACAAGATTGAAAGATCACTGAAAGGAAAGAACAGAATGAAGTTTCCTGTTACCTGCGTCACACCATTGCTATTCTTCAGCCAGTTGTTTTTCTGCCACCTCTTAGATTTCATTCTCTGGTTCTGGAACCAGGTCTTCACCTGCAGGAAAAAATGACAGAAATTATAAAATATTAATAATACGGATGTACTTTGAATGAAAGAATACTACTAACTTTTATTCCTGGCCAGGCACCATGTCTCACACCTGTAATCCCAACACTTCGGGAAGCCAAGGTGGGCGAATTGCTTAAGCCCAGGAGTTCGCGCCAGCCTCGCCAAAATGGTGAAACCCTGTCTTTACAAAAATTAAAAAAATTAGCCAGGCATACGCAGTGGCTCATGCCTGTAATCTCAGCACTTTGGGAGGCCGAGGCGGGCGGATCATGAGGTCAGGAGAGCAAGACCATCCTGGCTAACATGGTGAAACTCCGTCTCTACTAAAAATACAAAAAAAAAAAAAAAAAAAAAATTAGCTGGGCGTGGCAGCGCGCGCCTGTAGTCCCAGCTACTCGGGAGGCTGAGGCAGGAGAATGGCTTGAACCCGGGAGGCGGAGCTTGCAGTGAGCCGAGATTGTGCCACTGCACTCCAGCCTGGGCGACAGAGCGAGACTCCGTCTCAAAAAAATAAAATAAAGTAACAAATTAGCCCAGCATAATGGTGTGTGCCTATGGTCCCAGCTACTCAGGCGTGGAGATGGAAGGATCACTTGCACCTGGGAGGTGGAGGTTGCAGTGAGCCAAGATTGCACAGCTGCATTCCAGCCTGGGCAACAGAGAAAGACTGTTTTAAAAAAAATAAAAATAAAAAAGAGAAATGAACATTTCGATACAAAATAAGGGCTAAAAACAAAAGAAGCTGGAGGCTGCTGGCAGAAAGAAAAAAAGGAAAAAGAAGAGATAGTTTTTATTTTAATAAGAACCAGTGTAAGTTAGGAATTCTCCTAACCTGGAAAGTGGAGTTACGTAATTCTTTTTTTTTTTTTTTTTTTGAGACGGAGTCTTGACCTTTCGCCCAGGCTGGAGTGCAGTGGCAAGATCTCGGTTCACTGCAACCTCCACCTCATGGGTTCAAGCAATTCTCCTGCCTCAGCCTCCTGAGTAGCTGGGATTACAGGCAACCACCACCACGCCCGGCAATTTTTTGTATTTTTAGTAGAGACGGGAGTTTCACCACGTTGGCGAGGCTGGTCTTGAGCTCCTGACCTCAGATAATCTGCCTGCCTTGGCCTCCCAAAGTGCTGGGATTACAGGTGTGAGCTACTGCGCCCGGCCCATAATTCTTTTTGATTAAGGAAACATTGGAAAGATTTTCACAATATTGGTCTATGCAAGAAAAGAAAGTGGTTAAATTATATCACATTCACGTAATAGATATTTAATGAAAGAAAGAGGTGAAGAACCTTCCAATGTGGAGCAACCAGACCTGGAACAATTCAACCTGGAGCAACGAGACCCAGAACATCCAGTCCTGGAGCAGCCACTCCTGGAACACTCAGACCTGGTGCACCCAATCCTGGAACAATCAGGCCTGGAACAGTCCCTTCTATAACTGTGGAGAAGAATCTCTGCAGTCCTGCATGCAGTTCCAGCCAAATTCTCCTGCCAGTGACTTGGAGTCTGCCTTGGAAGCTGCTGGGGAAGGCCTTAATGTAATACAGCAGACCACTAGGTATTTTAGTACTCCACAAACCATGGATTTATTCCTAAACTACTCCACGAACATGCAACCTGAAGACGTGTGAAGATGAGTGATATTACTCAGTTTCAGTCTGGACACTGGCTGAATCCTTCCTCTCCCCTCCTCCCATCCCTCATAGGATTTTTCTTGTATGGAAACTACGTGTTCTGGTTTCCATGATGCCTATCCAGTCAATCTCATGGAGGGTGGGGTATGGTTGGAGCCTAATCAGAGAGGTTTCTTTCTTTTTTCCTATTGCATCTTCCCTGAGAAAAGACATTTTAATAACCTTGGCTGTTAAGGACAACATTGATAGAAGCTGTCTCTGGCTATAGATAAGTAGATGTAATACTAGTTTGGATATCTTTAGGGTTTAGAATCTAACCTCAAGTATAAGAAATAAAGTACAAATTGGTGTGATGAAGATCTATTCCTATTGTTTGGAATTGGGAGACTTTGTTTATTTTTTTAAAAACTCTATTGAGGCCAGGCACGGTGGCTCACGCCTGTAATCCCAGCACTTTGGTAGGCCAAGGTAGGCAGATCACCTCAGGTTAGGAGTTCAAGACCAGTCTGGCCAACATGGTGAAACCCCGTCTCTACTGAAATACAAAAATTAGCTAGGCGCGGTGGCAGGCGCCTGTAATCCCAGCTATTCGGGAGGCTGAGGCAGTGAGCTGAGATTGTGCCACAGTGAATCCAGCCTGGATAATAGAGCCAGACTCCATCTCAAAATAAAATAAAATAAAAACTCTATTGAGGTGAAGGGTGAAGGGTTAAGCCATAACATACCTCATCTTCATACTTAAATTATTTGCAAGAGGGGGTGTGCTGACACATACCACACACATCTATGTGCATCCACAGAGATCTTAGCCATGCAAATTAGTCCAATTTTTGTTCACCTTATTGCAACGACAAAATAAGCCTACCTGTTTGTAGCTGAGGTTCAGGATGTTGGAGAGTTCTTGCATCTGCTGGAGGCTGAGGTATTTCTGTCTCTGAAATCTATCATTGAGTACACACAGCTGGGTGGAAGAGAACACAGTTCTGGTCTTCTGTTTCTTGACCGGGACCTTGTCTTCCTTTTTGGTGGCACTCTTCTCTGCAGAAGTGGGTTGTTTGCCTTTGGGACTGGTGGAAGAATCAGGGCTGTCCTGAATAGGCAGATCCATGGAGGAAGGAAGAGGAGAGACTGTTGGAAACAAATAAAAGGGTGCTTTTCTTTAAAACTTTTTCCAAATATTAAAATATCCTGTTAAAAAAATTGTTTTCAAAGTACTTTGATAATCCCCACAACCCCAGATCTAAGTAATAAGCACCTTCTTATTTATTTATTTATTTAGAGACAGAGTCTTGCTCTGACGCCCAGGCAGGAGTGCAGTGGGGTGATCTCCGCTCATTGCAACCTCCGCTTCCCAGGTTCAAGAGATTCTCGGCGGGGGCGGTACCTCACGCCTGTAATCCCAACACTTTGGGAGGCCCAGGCGGGTGGATCACCTGAGGTCAGGAGTTCGAGACCAGCCTGACCAACATGGAGAAACCCCATCTCTACTAAAAATACAAAATTAGCTGGACGTGGTGACACATGCCTGTAATCCCAGCTACTTGGGAGGCTGAGGCAGGAGAATCACTTGAACCTGGGAGGTGGAGGTTGCGGTGAGCCAAGTTCACACCATTGCACTCTAGCCTGGGCAACAACAGCAAAACTCTGTCTCAAAAAAAAAGAAAAAAAAGAGATTCTCGTGCCTCAGCTTCCTGAGTAGGTGTGATTACAGGCACCCGCTACCATGCCTAGCTAATTCTTTGTATTTTTAGTAGAGACAGTGTTTCACCATGTTGAGCAGGATGGTCCTGAACTCCTGACCTCAAGTGATCTAGCCGCCTTGGCATCCAAAAGTGCTGGGATTACAGGCGTGAGACACTTCGCCCGGCCATAGGCACCTTTTTTTTTTTTTTTTTTTTTTTTTTTTTTCCGAGACAAAGTCCCACTCTGTTGCCCAAGCTGGAGTGCAGTGGCGCAATCTCAGCTGGTGGCAACCTCCACCTCCTGGGTTCAAGTGATTCTCCTGCCTCAGCCTCCCAAGTAAATGGGACTACAGGCTCGCGCCACCATGTCCGGCTAATTTGCTTGTATTTTTAGTAGAGAGAGGGTTTCACTATGTTGGCCTGGCTGGTCTTGAACTCCTGACCTCAGATGATCTGCCTGCTTAGGCCTCTCGAAGTGCTGGGATTACAGGTGTGAGCCACTGCGCCCGGCCCATGATAAGCATCTTCTTTTTTTTTCTTTTTGAGACAGAAGTCTCGCTCTGTCGCCCAGACTGGAGTGAAGTGGTGCAATCTCAGCTCACTGCAACCTCCGCCTCCCGGGTTCAAGCAATTCTCCTGTCTCAGCCTCCCGAGTAGCTGGGAGTATAGGTGCATGCCGCCACGCCCAGCTAATTTTTTGTATTTTGGTAGAGATGGGGGTTTCACCGTGTTGCCCAGGCTGGTCTCGAACTCCTGAACTCTGGCAATCCGCTCGCCTCGGCCTCCCAAAGTGCTGGGATTACAGGCGTGAGCCACCACGCCCAGCCCGAGACTGTGTCTTAAAAAATAAAAAATAAAGCCAGCAACTCACTGCCCAGCTCTCAATGCTAGAACCAGCAGGATATGTGAATTTTGATAGGCTTCTGTTTCAGTCCAAGATTTCCCTTTACTAGCTCTCTGACCTCATCTCCAAAATTATTCCTTCATTTATTAAAATGAGGTAACCAATTAAAATGGTCTAGCATAGGGCCTGGCATATACTGATTTTGTAACTAAAGTTGGTTCATTTTTAAATTTTTGAAAACTACTGAAAAATTGATTTTCCAAAGAGTGATAGTGGCTTTATGAGTATCCTGAGTATCCCCCACCCCTTGCAGCTACCAGTCAGAAGCGTAAGTACTAGCACAGGTTTTGAAGCCAAAGTGGACTTCTAGCTACGTTCTGTTTGACTGTCAGTAGATTAAACTTTCTGGAATTATCTTTACCATAAAGTTTCATCAACACTTCCCAGGACTGATGAGAAGTAAACATAGGAGGTGCTCCCAAACTCAGAGCTGCCCAGTAACATCCACAAACCCAGAGAATGGAGAAGAGACAACCGTTACTGACATAGAAAGAAGGTAATTACGTAAATTATATATTAACTACAGAAATCTCACCATGATTTGCCATGCCATTTTTGGCAAAACAAAAACATCATGCTTATCCCTGAGCTATGATGTTAGGTCTTCCGGTTAATTAGCAATAAATCTGCTATAGCTGTGTGTCCAGTGCTATGTGAAGATGTACGCATCACCTTCATTTAACTATAATAATACATTTTTTTTTTTGAGATGGAATCTCGCTCTGTCACCCAGGCTGGAGTGCAGTGGCGCGATCTCGGCTCACTGCAAGCTCCGCCTCCCAGGTTCACACGCCATTCTCCTGCCTCAGCCTCCCAAGTAGCTGGGACTACAGGTGCCCTCCACCACGCCCAGCTAATTTTTTGTATTTTTAGTAGAGATGGGGTTTCACCGTGTTAGCCAGGATGGTCTCGATCTCCTGACCTCGTGATCCGCCCACCTCGGCCTCCCAAAGTCCTGGGACTACAGGCGTAAGCCACCGAGCCCGGCCAATGATACATTTTTGTTTCCACCATGCCTAAACCCATAGGTTCTCAAATTTACTGCACACTGTTCAACTGCCGAATTCTGTGTCCTTCAACTCAGTGCACACTCCTGAGACCTGGGATATAGTTCAAAGGGCAGGTGCCACCAAGTTACAATTGAAACGGGGGTTTTTTCAGAGGATTAGGTGATATTAACACTTGCTTATAGTAATGGGGTATTATTGCTCAAGAGTGAAATGATCCCTTAACCCTCTCTCCTTCCCTTTTCTCTTAAGGAACTTGGCCTTTCTCTCAAGGATAAATTTCTTTCTTACCAGTCTCTGTGTGAGGCATCTCAGCAGAAGACATTTGCAAGGATGGATGGTTTTCTTCAGGCCCACAAATCACAGGTATAGGTGACCAGTCTTTACAGTCAGATGCTTTGGAGCAAGGCAGGCTTTATGGACAAGCTGGATCCACACTCATGTCATTATTGGAGAAGAGTGGGAAAAATTTAAGAGCTGGACTGGAAAAAAGGCTAAGATGGCTTTAAGACTTTTTTCTGGAAGATCTTAGAGAAATATGACCTCCAGAAGCAAAAGGATCAAGAAGTTGTGATGAAGTGAGTCGCCTCCACAATAACAGGAGGAAACCAGCTCAGTCCAGAAAAACGCTAAAGTCCTGGAGTCTCTAGATTTATAATGAAGGCTCTATCACCTTAGACCCACCCCTCCTGGGGGGGACACCCCCGACCCTTGTGAATTCTCTGTTAATCCCGTCTGCCAGTCTCACCAAGGCCATTGTAATGCAAAAGTAGCTGCAGAGTAACCCAGACTAGGTGGGGAACTAGAAAACCGGGCAACAGAACCTGAAGACAAACGCAGCAACAAATACTTCTAGGTTCACCACGTTTCCAACTTTTAAATCAGGAATGATGATATTGTCATGTCTTTCAACATTACCCCATACCCATCTTGTGTGTTTGGGTTTGTTTGTTTGTTTGTTTGTTTGAGGTGAGAGGGAGGTATGTTTTCCAAAGGAATAAAGTTTTTAGAGTTGGGTTCCAGCACTAACATTTATGGACATAGTCTAAAGTGGCTGGGTGCTGTCATTCACGCCTGTAATCCCAGCACTTTGGGAGGCCAAGGTGGGCGGATCACGAGGTCGGGAGATGGAGACCATCCTGGCTAACACGATGAAACCCCGTCTCTACTAAAAATACAAAAAATTAGCTGGGTGTGGTAGCACGGACCTGTAGTCCCAGCTACTCAGGAGGCTGAGGCAGGAAAATTGCTTGAACCTGGGAGGCAGAGGTTGCAGTGAGCTGAGATCGTGCCACTGCACTGTAGCCTGGGGGAACAGAGTGAGACTCCACCTCAAAAAAAAAAAAAAAGTCTAAAGTTTTCCATTTTCCTTTCTATTCCCAAACCTAACATTCAAGAAACCTGGCCAGGTGCGAAGGTTCACGCCTATAATCCCAGCACTTTGGGAGGCCGAGGTGGGCGAATAACTCTGAGGTCAGGAGTTCGAGATCAGCCTGGCCAACATGGTGAAACCCCGTCTCTACTAAAACGTACAAAAAAATTAACCGGGCTGTAGTGGCACACGCCTGTAATCCCAGCTACTCGGCGGGGCTGAGGTAGGAAAGTCGCTTGAACCCAGGAGGCAGAGGTTGCAGTGAGCCGAGATTGTGCCACTGCACTCCAGTCTGGGTGACAGTGAGACCCTGTCTCGAAAAAAAAAAAAAAGAAATAAAAGTAAGATTTCTTTCTCTTTTCCAATTTCCCAAACAGAAAGTAAACTCTTAGCAAATCGCAATTACGTAATTTTTGAAGACACAACTCTGACTCATTCTCCTCTGCACTCTGCTCCTGGATCTGCACCGGGAGCAGCTGGCTTTGCTCCCACGCAAGCTGACTTTTGTTCACAATGCAAAGACTCCAACTGTTGAGAGTAGAAGTACTGCTGGTTGTAAAACAAGGAGATGAAATGCGGCATATCTTTTTTTCTTCTCAGACCTCCATTCTGTAGAAGAGTCAGAATGGGAGCGTCGGGGAGGAGGTAAGTGGAACTAGATAGATCATGCTTCAGGCAGGTAGTCCATGTTTCTGGATGATTTCTTTAAAAAAGGGAAAAACTTGCCCTCCGGTCTCTCTTAATCAGCACAGTGTGTTAAGTGGGGGCTGTCAAGGCCGCCAAGACTCACTGAGGCTGAGCTTGCCCGCAGCTCTCGAAAGGGCAGGTACCAGAAGCTTTGTTCTTTGCTGAAAGGGGGACTTTGCATAAAAACCTGAGCTGAATTCCCCCATCCCCCGCTCCCCGTCCTATTGTGTCTAGGGTAAGAGCCTCCGGAGTGAAAGACCAAAGGGAAGGGGGTTGGTGGCTGGAAGGCCAACTTACTATGTCCTTTGCCAAGGAAAGCAATTTGAATAAAGTTGAGGTTTAGGAACCTGTCTGACTTCAGATTTGTTGGAATAGGCTGGCATAAGGGTGTGTTAAAATGAGCTAACAATTTAGTAGAGTAGATCAAAATAAACCAAAAAAACAATTATAATGTTGTGTGATAAGTACTGAAAAAAGTGCACTGGATGCTAAGAGAGTACAGATAATGGAGGATGGGGTTGAGAAGGGTTGGGCAGTGAAGAGTGGACGATCTTCAGTGATCTGAGAAGGAAAAATGTGGAGAGAAGGGAATTGCAGAAAATTAACAGTTTGGGTAAAGGCATGAGAGAAAATGATGGGTTCCAATACTGTTGTTTAACGGGACTCAAAGGCAGGGGTGCAACAGGAGCGAGTTGTGGGAGAGAACACGGCAACTAACACTTAGTGAGCAGATTACTGTCAGAGCCGTGTGAACCAGAACGACTCCATCTTAAATAGGAGCTGGGTAAAATGAGGCTGAAACCTACTGGGCTGCATTCCCAGATGGTTAAGGTGTTCTAAGTCACAGGATGAGACACGAGGTCAGCACAAAATACAGGTCATAAAGACCTTGCTGATAGAACAGGTTGCAGTAAAGGAGCCAGCCAAAACCTACCAAAACAAAAATGGTGGCGAGAGTGACCTCTGGTAGTCCTCACTGCTACACTCCCATCAGCGCCATGACAGTTTAGGAATGCCAAGGCAACCTGGGGAAGTTACCCTATATGCTCCGAAAAGGGGAGGAATGAATAATCCACCCGTTGTTTAACA
This sequence comes from Gorilla gorilla gorilla, assembly GCF_029281585.2. NCBI lineage: Eukaryota > Metazoa > Chordata > Mammalia > Primates > Hominidae > Gorilla > Gorilla gorilla. The sequence goes on along the minus strand of NC_073234.2, from coordinate 23,528,925 downwards.
TATCATCAAGTAATAACCATAAAAATGGGCAACCAGGCGACCAGGCTCATGCCTGTAATCCCAGCACTTTGGGAGACCAAGGCGGGTGGATCACCTGAGGTCAGGAGTTCGAGACCAGCCTGACCAATATAATTGAACCCTGTCTCTACTAAAAATACAAAAATTAGCTGGGCGTGGTGGCGTACACCTGTAATCCCACCTACTCTGGAGGCTGAAGCAGGAGAATCGCTTGAACCTGGGAGGCAGAGGTTGCAGTGAGCCGAGATTGCACCCCTGCACTCCAGCCTGGGCAACAAGAGCAAAACTCCATCTCAAAAAAAAAAGGGGAACCAGGTCAGGCACGGTGGCTCACGCCTGTAATCCCAGCACTTTGGGAGGCCGAGATGGTGTATCACCTGAGGTCAGGAGTTCGAGACCAGCCTGACCAACATGGAGAAACCCGTCTCTACTAAAAATACAAAATTAGCCGGGCGTGGTGGTGCATGCCTGTAATCTCCCAGCTATTCGGGAGGCTGAGGCAGGAGAATTGCTTGAATCCGGGAGGCAGAGGTTGGAGTGAGCTGAGATCACACCATTGCAACCCAGCCTAGGCAACAAGGGCGAAACTCAGTCTTAAAAAAAAAAAAAAAAAAAAAAGGGGCAACCAGCAGCCCTCTGGGCTGCTCTGTCTATGGAGTAGCCTTTCTTTTATTCCTTCACTTTCTTAATAAAGTTGCTTTCACTTTGCCTTGCGGACTTGCCCTGAATTATTTCTTGTGCTCAAGAACCCTCCTGGGGTCTGGATTGGGACCCTTTTCCTGTAACATTAATATGCATGAGGCACTGTCTTGTCCATATTGTAGCCATCTTAATTATATCTAGCCCAAGGCCTGATACCTGTGTATGTATATATTTGATCATCTTGGTTTATATGGAGATGGAGTGTCAAATCGGTCATTGGAAATTAGAGTCCAGACACCTGAGAAGTAAGTAGGTGACCATAGGTAGAAAAGGACTGTAAGCTTTAAATTAAACCTCTTCTAATTAGTCTGTATTCTCCTGATATTTCTTTTTTCTTTTTTCTTTTTTTTTTTGAGACAGAGTCTTGCTCTGTTGCCCAGGCTAGAGTGCAGTGGCATGATCTCAGCTCACTGCAACCTCCACCTCCCAGGTTCAAGTGATTCTCCTGCCTCAGCCTCTGGAGCAGCTGGGACTACAGGCACGCACCACCACGCCTGGCTAATTTTTGTATTTTTAGTAGAGACGGGGTTTCACCATGTTGGCCAGGATGGTCTCGATCTCTTGACCTTGTGATCTGCCAACCTCGGCCTCCCAAAGTGCTAGGATTACAGGTGTGAGCCACTGCACCCGGCCAGTCCAAAATCTTAAAGCCATCTTTGTCAACTATGCCTTCAAAATATATCTAGAATTCAATGGCATCTTTCTTGTAATTTTATTGCTTTTGTATGCTTCTGTTTTCCACCGTTGAGTGAGTTTTTGATCAGCACATGAACAAGGGCTTGGTGAACCAGTAGAGTGTCAAAAAATGATTATGCTTTTTAAAAACGTGCATTTCTTTATTTCTTTCATTACTGCTTGTGTCACAGGACTGCTGGGGTGGAGATTACCTGTTTCTCTTGCCAAAAGGGTAGGTTCACATTTGGCATGTGTGCCAACCGAAGCTGCAGTTGACCTTTCCTAAGTGCTGTAATGAAGAATCAAATGGAGGATAGGGAGGGGGACACTGCATTAAGGAGGTAATGTTAAAGCTAGGTAGATTTCTGGAGGAAGAACCAGAAAGACAACATTGGTGGCAAAAGCCCTGATTCTGGAGATTTCCTGCCTTCTTCCTGGATCAATGAGGGGCCAACTTCATGGTGCTGTGGAAGAACCCAAGGAGGCAAAGACAGAGTGTAAAGTACAGGGCCAGAGGAAGGATTCTGTGATTCAGCAGTTTGACTCATGACTCTGAATGAGAGAAAGCCAAAGGAAGATTTTGAGCTAAGGAGTATCTTGTTACGACTGTCTTTAAAAAACAACAAAAAAATAATTCTGACGAATACATTGGGATTAGATTATAGGAAGGCATGGGTGCCAACAGAGATGACAGTTGGGAGACTTCTTGAATAATTCAAGTGATAGGATTTGGATAGGGCAATAGGTAGACTTGGAGATGATTAGAAAAGGTCAAGTGCAGCTTGGATTGACATACATGCCAAATGTGAACCTACCCTTTGGCCAGGCAACACAGGTAACATACATTCTTTCTATCTATCTATCTATCTATCTATCTATCTATCTATCTATCTATCTATCTGATTTATCTACCTACTATCACTAGAATATAAGCTCTGTGAGGGCAATTACTTTCATTTTTCACCTGTTTAATTTATTGTCTTGTCTGCAACCCTAGAAGAGTATGAATGGTTCATTCGCCAGCATCCTCAGCACCACCTGGGAGCTTGCTAGAGATGCTAATTGATGGGCTTCACCACTGAATAGGAATCTTTGGTGGTAGGGATCAGGAATCTGTTTTAAAATTCTCCCTGTGATTTTTTTTTTTTTCATGACAGCCTACCATTGAAACCAGGTGATTTTTCTGAATGCTATTGTTTAAGAACTACTCTTCTAGAGAGAACCAGGCAAAAAGTAGGAAATCATTATTTGGCCGGGCGCGGTGGCTCACGACTGTAATCCCAGCACTTTGGGAGGCTGAGGTTGGCGGATCACCAGAGGTCAGGAGTTGGAGACCAGCCTGGCCAACATGGTGAAACCCCATCTCTACTAAAAATACAAAAATTAGTCAGGCGTGGTGGTGGGTGCCTGTAATCCCAGCTACTCAGGAGGCTGAGGCAGGAGAATTGCTTGAACCTGGGAGGCGGAGGTTGCAGTGAGCCGAGATCGCGCCATTGCACTCCAGCCTGGGCTACAGAGCAAGACTTAGTCTCAAAAAAAAAAAAAAAAAAAAAAGAAAATCATTATTTGTTGATGAAGGAATGGGCATAAATGAGAACTAGGGTTTTGTAAACAAATAGAGGGTAGGAGTCATTTCCTTACATTTAAATATTGAACTGCACATCAATGTGATATACAGAATAACTCTTGAAAATAACAGTGGTCATTGCCTTAGGTCCCCTACACTGACAATTCAATGAGCCTTGAACAATGAGTCTTTAATTCACAACTAACAGTCTTTCTTCCTTCCTTCCTTTGGGAGGTAGAGTTACTCTCCAATTACCAATGATGGAAAGATGAACACCACAACTACTGAAACTACTTAGTTTAGTTAGAGATTACAAATGGAATTATCAGCATATTCTTCACTATTTTGCCTATTTTACCTATAAAAACACAAAAAGAACCTTTTTATTATGAAAAATTTTAGCTAGCTGCGGTACTTCACGCACTCCCAGCAATTTGGGAGACTAAAGCAAGAGGACTGCTTTGAGCCCAGGTATTTGAGACCAGCCTGGGCAACAAAGAAAAACTCTGTCTCAAAATAAATAAACAAATAATTAATTAAATTTTAAAAATTTAATTAGCTGGGCGAGGTGGCACATGCCTGTGGTCCCAGCTACTTGGGAGGCTGAGGTGGGAGGATCCTTTGAGCCGAGAAGGTCAAGGCTTCAGTGAGCCATGATTGCATCACTGCACTCCAGCCTCAGGGACACCTTGTCTCCAAAAAAAAATAAAAAAAAAAAAGCTGTCCGGGCGTGGTGGTACATGCCTGTAATCCCAGCTACTCGGGAGGCTGAGGCAGAGAACTGCTTGAACCTGGGAGGTGGGGGTTGCAGTGAGCTGAGATCGCACCACTGCACTCCAGACTGAGCGACAGAGTGAGACTCCATCTCAAAAAAAAAAAAAGAAGGAAAGAAAAGAAAAATTTCAAACTTACATAGTGAACAATACAATAAATCTTCACATATGTATCTATGAACCAGTTTAATTAACTTGCTCATGGCTGTTTCATCAATGACCTTACCATGAGAAGAAATTTTGAAGTGGAATAAAAGATTCAACTAACAGAAAAACATGTGAGACACCATTGACTCCTTTTTCCACGATGAGCATCACTTATTGGGCTGGGCATCACCCGAGACCTACTGAATAAGAATCTCGTAGGTGGGCCCAGAAATCTGTCCTTTATGAATCTCTGATTTTTGTTTGTTTGTTTGTCTGTTTACTTTTCTTTTTTCCCTCTCCATGATATAGAGCTTGAACGAATCTCTGATTTTTGTATATACTAAATTAGAGAAGCACTGCTCAAACTACGGTGCTTGGCAGCATGAAAAAAAAAAAACTTACCAATTTAACAAATTAGTGAATCATTTCCAATAGCTAAAACATTAACATTCAGAAAATTGGAGAGTTACAAGAACTTTTTTTTTTGAGACGAAGTTTCACTCTTGTTGCCCAGGCTGGAGTGCCATGGCATGATCTCGGCTCACTGCAACCTCCCTCTCCTGGATTCAAGCGATTCTCCCGCCTCAGCATCCCGAGTAGCTGGGACTACTGGCGCCTGCCACCACCCCTGGCTAATTTGTGTATTTTTAGTAGAGATGGGGTTTTGCCATGTTGGCCAGGCTGGTTTCAAATTCCTGACCTCGTGATCTGCCCGCCTCGGCCTCCCGAAATGCTGTACAGGCATGAGCCACCACACCTGGCTCTTTTTAGTTATTATTTTTTCTTTCCTATGGTGCTGGAAAAAAAAATTTCTGACTCATGGTTCAGCTTTGGATTTGTCAGATTGTACTCTAACTAAAGGCTTTTAATATTCAAGGACTGAATTACTATGTATACCAAATTCTAAGGTTTACTGGAGAGTTCAAAAGACTAAACCATCAAACTGCATTGTCAAAAATAGTCCTGACCGTTTTTTGGTTCCTGAAAAATATGAGGAAAAAAAATAGTCCTGACCTTGAACAATATTGTTGCCAGGGTATTTATGACTTCCTCTTTCCCACCCTACCCTCAGGGGATCTTTGACCCAATGTAAAAAGGGATTTATTTTTAACTCCTAGTAAGTCTAGCCCGCAGGGAGAGGAGAAACATCTAAGAATGCCTTCCAAAGTTTAACAAACAAAAATAGAACCTTGCTCTGGAACAGCATATTAACAGCCCTGAAGAGAATCGCCTTCTCAATTTCTCAGTAGGTGTTACAGAAGGAGGAAGAACATGTGCGCAGAGTTGAGGAAGGTGAAGTGATGATGATGTTGAGGAGAGAGAAGTCCAGCACCTATGACAATGCTATTATCTCAACCTTAGCTGTTGCTCCAGTTAGCTGATGTGGGATAAAAAAAAGCTGTTGACCGTAATAATACAGCAACCAAATAGTGAATTACCTACGTAGTGAGTTATCCCAACTGATTGTTCAGGGTCAGTTACAGATCAAACTCCTTGTTCTACTCTTCCCCACCCCCCCAATACGGCACTTCACTAGTATTAAAAGCTTTTTACAAAAATAAATAAATATTATACTTAAAATATTGCAGGACACCAGAGTATTTCAGTTATTACAAAGGGGTTGGAGGAAGAAGGAGCAACAGGTCCCAGCCTCCAGGAGTAAATAAGTTTAATTATGTGAAAGAAAGAGTTCAAACTTATAGCACATAGTATGATGTTGAAAAGGAAATTCAGGCTAGGATGGTGGCTCATGCCTGTAATCCCAGCACTTTGGGAGGCTGAGGCGGGCAGATCACGAGGTCAGGAGATCAAGACCATCCTGGCTAACATGGTGAAACCCCGTTTCTACTAAAAATACAAAAAATTAGCCAGTTGTGGTGGCAGGCGCCTGTAGTCCCAGCTACTTGGGAGGCTGAGGCAGGAGAACGGCGTGAACCTGGGAGGCAGAGCTTGCAGTGAGCCGAGATTGTGCCACTGCACTCCAGCCTGGGTGACTGCACTCCAGCCTGGGTGACAGACCAAGGCTCCGCCTCAAACAAAAAAAAAAAGAAAGAGAGAAAAGTTAATTCAGATTTAAGAAAGCATTTGTGGGCCAGGCGTGGTGGCTCATGCCTGTAATCCCAGCAGTTTGGGAGGCCAAGGCAGGTAGAGCACGAGGTCAAGAGATCGAGACCATCTTGGCCAACATGGTGAAACCTTGTCTCTACTAAAAACACAAAAAATTAGCCCGGCGTGGTGGTGGGCGCCTGTAATCCCAGCTACTCGGGAGACTGAGGCAGGAGAATGGCGTGAACCTGGGAAGCAGAGGCTGTGAGCCGAGACTGCACTCCAGCCTGATGACAGAGAGACCCCGTCTCAAAAAAAAAAAAGAAAGAAAAAGAAAAAGAGGCCGGGCGTGGTGGCTCATGCCTGTAATCTCAGCACTTTGGGAGGCCGAGGCAGGCGGATCATGAGGTCAGGAGATCAAGACCATCCTGGCTAACATGGTGAAACCCTGTCTCTACTAAAAATACAAAAAATTAGCCAGGCATGGTGGCGGGCACCTGTAATCCCAGCTACTCAGGAGACTGAGGCAAGAGAATGGCGTGAACCCAGGAGGCTGAGTTGCAGTGAGCCGAGATCACGCCACTGCACTCCAGCCTGGGCGACAAAGCAAGACTCCATCTCAAAAAAAAAAAAAAAGAAAAAGAAAGCATTTGTGGTTTTGTTTGATTTTGGGTTGTTTTTTGAGACTGAGACTTGCTTTTGTCACCCAGACTGGAGTGCAATGGCATGATCTTGGCTCACTGCAACCTCCGCCTCCTGGGTTCCAGCGATTCTCCCCACTCAGCCTACGAAGTAGCTGAGATTACAGGCGCCCATCACCATGTCCAGCTAATTTTTGTATTTTTAGTAGAGACAGGGTTTCACCATGTTGGCCAGGATAGTCTTGAACTCCTAGATCTTGTGATCCGCCCACCTTGGCCTCCCGAAGTCCTGGGATTACAGGCACGACCCACCACACCTAGCCAGGAGAGCATTTAAAAGTCCTAGTTTTTTTTTTTTTTTTTTTTTAACTTGAATTGAGAAACAATTTCCACGTGGTGAACAAGTCTCAAGCAAATTTTTTTGAGACAGCCTCACTCATCACCCAGGCTGGACTACAGTGGCCGGATCTCGGCTCATTGCAGCCTCTGCCTTCTGGGTTCAAGTGATTCTCCAACCTCAGCTTCCCAAGTAGCTAGAATTACAAGCGTGCGCCACTATGCTGGACTAATTTTTGTATTTTTAGTAGAGATGGGGTTTAGCCATGTGGACCAGGCTGGTCTTGAACCCCTGAGCTCAAGTAATCCACCTGCCTCAGCCTCCCAGAGTGGTAAGATCACAAGTGTGAGCCACTGCCCGCGCTAGCCTCAAGTAAATATTTTTTATTTTTCCTTGAGAGGTAAGTTTTGCTCCCTTGCCCAGGCTGGAGTGCAGTGGCACTGTGTCAGAAATTGGTGGATTCTTGGTCTCACTGACTTCAAGAATGAAGCCGTGGACCTTCACGGTGAGTGTTACAGCTCTTAAATGTGGTGCATCTGGAGTTTGTTCCTTCTGATGCTCAGGTGTGTTTGGATTTTCTTCCTTCTGGTGGGTTCGTGGTCTGACTCAGGAGTGAAGCTGCAGACCTACACGGTGAGTGTTACAGCTCTCTTAAGGCGGCCCGTCTGGAGTCGTTCGTTTCTCCCGGTGGGCTTGCGGTCTCACTGGCTTCAAAGGTAAAGCTACAGATCTTCACGGTGAGTGTTACAGCTCACAAAGGCAGTGCGAACCCAAAAACTCAGCAGCAGCAAGATTCATTGCAAAGAAACAACGAACAAAGCCTCCAAGAATCTAAAGGGAGGCTAACAAGTTGCCACTGCTGGCTCGGACAGCCTGCTTTTATTCTCTTATCTGGCCCCACCCACATCCTGCTGATTGGTAGAGCCCAGTGGTCTGTTTTGACAGGACGCTGATTGGTGTGTATACAATCCCTAAGCTAGACACAAAAGTTCTCCATGTCCCCACCACAGTAGCTAGATACAGAGTGTCAATTGGTGCATTAACAAACCCTGAGCTAGACACAGGGTGCTGATTGGTGTGTTTACAAACCTTGAGCTAGATACAGAGTGCCGATTGGTGTATTTACAATCCTTTAGCTAGACATAAAGGTTCTCCAAGTTCCAACTAGACTCAGGAGCCCAGCTGGCTTCACACAGTGGATCTCGCATTAGGGCTGGAGGTGGAGCTGTCTGCCAGTCCCGCACCGTGCGCCCGTACTTCTCAGCCCTTGGGTGGTCGATGGGACTGGGCGCCGTGGAGCAGGAGGCCGCGCTTGTCGGGGAGGCTCAGGCTGCCCAGGAGCCCAGGGAGGCGGAGCGGGGAGGCTCAGGCATGGCGGGCTGCAGGTCCTGAGCCCTGCCCCATGGGAAGGCAGCTAAGGCCTGGGGAGAAATCAAGCGCAGCGCCGGTGGGCTGGCACTGCTGGGGAACCCAGCACACCCTCCGCAGCCGCTGGCCCAGGTGCTAAGCGCCTCATTGCCCAGGGCCAGCAGGGCCGGCCGGCCGGCCGCTCCGAGTGCGGGGCCCGCCGAGCCCAAACCCACCCTGAACTCGTGCTGGCCTGCAAGCACCGCGCACAGCCCGGTTCCCGCCCGCGCCTCTCCCTCCCCACCTCCCGCAAGCTGAGGGAGCCGGCTCCGGCCTAGGCCAGCCCAGGAAGGGGCTCCCACAGTGCAGCAGGGGGCTGAAGGGCTCCTCACGTGCCGCCAAAGTGGGAGCCCAGGAGAGGAAGTGCCCAGAGCGAGCGAGGGCTGTGAGGACTGCCAGCACGCTGTCACCTCTCAGTGCGATCTCGGCTTACTGCAACCTCCGCCTCCTGGGTTCACGCCATTCTCCTGTGTCAGCCTCCTGAGTAGCTGGGACAACAGGCGCCTGCCACCACGCCAGTTAATTTTTTGTATTTTTAGTAGAGACGAGTTTCACCTTGTTGGTCAGGCTGGTCTCTAACTCCTGACCTCAGATGATCCACCCGCCTTAGCCTGGCAAAGTGCTGGGATTACAGGCGTGAGCCACCGCGCCTGGCCAATTTTTGTATTTTTAGTAGAGACAGGGTTTCAGTGTGTTGGCCAGGCTGGTCTTGAACTCCTGACCTTGTGATCCACCAGCCTCAGCCTCTCAAAGTGCAGGGATTACAAGCATGAGCCACTGCACCCGGCCAATTTCTCTCTCTTTTTTTTTTTTTTTTTTTTTTGAGACCCAGCTAATGTTTGTATTTTTAGTAGAGACAGGGTTTCTCCATGTTGGCCAGGATGGTCTTGATCCCCGGACCTCGTGATCCATCCGCCTCAGTCTCCTAAAGTGCTGAGATTACAGGCATGGGCCACCACACCCAGCCTCAGTAGTAATCTTGATGGAATTCTGTTATTAATATTGATTAATCAGTATTTTTTTTTGTTTTTTTGATTCAAGAGTCTTGCTTTGTTGCCTAAGCTGGAGTGCAGTGGTGTGATCTTGGCTCACTACAACCTCCGCCTCCTGGGTTCAAGCGATTCTCCTGCCTCAGCTTTGATTTTTTTGTGTGTTTTTGTTGTTGTTGTTTCTTTTTTAAATATGTATTTATTTATTTATTTATTTTTGAGACGGAGTTTTGCTCTTGTTGCCCAGGCTAGGGTGCAATGGCGTGATCTCGGCTCACTGCAACCTCCGCCTCCAGGTTCAAGCGATTCTCCTGCCTTAGCCTCCCAAGTAGCTGGGATTACAGGCACCTGTCAGCATGCCTGGCTAATTTTTTTGTATTTTTAGTAGAGATGTCGTTTCCCTATGTTTGGCAGGCTGGCCTTGAACTCCTGACCTCAGTTGATCCGCCCCCCCTTGGCCTCCCAAAGTGCTGAGATTACAGGCATAAACCACAGCACCCGGCCTCTTTTTTTGCTTTTGAGACATGGCCTTGCTCTCTGTCATCCAGGCTGGGGTGCAACTTTTTTTTTTTTTTCCCAGAGTTGAGGTCTTGCTAGGTTTTCCAGGCTGGTCTGGAACTCCTGGCCTCAAGCTGAGGCAGATATTAAAATAATAATAATAATGAGTACTGCATTTATTCACTCCAAGAAAAGTAAAAGCTAAGGCCCGGAATGTGGTAAGGCAAGGGTTAAAAAGAAAAGAAGTTTTCCTATGTAAGCAGCTCACTTCAAGGACAGTTATAAGATAATGCTGTCTGAAAAGCCAAGGCCAAAGGAATGGGCTTCAGACACCACTGCCTTCTAGAGTAAGGTTGAGGAAAAAAAAGACAAATTCTTTTTTTTTTTTTTTCTTGAGACGGACTCTTGCTGTGTCGCCCAGGCTGGAGTGCAGTGGCAGGATCTCAGCTTACTGCAACCTCTGACTCCCTGGTTCAAGTGATTCTTCTGCCTCAGCCTCCTGAGTAGCTGGGATTACAGGCAGGTGCCACCATGCCCAGCTAATTTTTGTATTTTTATTAGCAACAGGGTTTCACCATGTTGGCCAGGATGGTCTCAATCTCCTGACCTCGTGATCCGCCCACCTTGGCCTCCGAAAGTGCTGGGATTATCGCCCTGAGCCACCCCGCCTGGCCCAATTTCCATATTAATACATTCATTTTACTTGAGAAAGATATTTCACTATGTTTTTATTTTTTTCTGATAAAATGTTAGCAAGAGTAGAAATATACACCCACAGTATATACTTTAACTGCCTAAAAATCTTTAAAACTGGCTGGGCAGGGTGGCTCACGCCTGTAATCCCAGTGGTTTGGGAGGCCTAGGTGGGTAGATCTCTTGACGTTAGGAGTTCAAGACCAGCCTGGCCAACATGGTGAAACCCTGTCTCTACTAAAAATACAAAAATTCGCTAGGCATGGTGATGGGTGCCTGTAGTCCCGGCTACTCAGGAGACTGAGGCAGGAGAATCACTTGAACCCAGGGCTGGCACAGTGACTGACACCTGTGATCTCAGCACTTTGGGAGGCTGAGGCAGGCAGATTACCTGAGGTCAGGAGTTTGACACCAGCCTGGCCAACATGATGAAACCCTGTCTGTACTAAAAATACAAAACTTAGCCAGGCGTGGTGGCTGCCACCTGTAGTCCCAGCAACCTGGGAGGCTGAGGCAAGAGGATTCCTTGAACCCAGGAGGCAGAGGTTGCCGTGAGCCAAGATCACGCCATTGCACTCCAGCCTGGGCGACAAGAGTGAAACTCTGTCTCAAAAAAATAAAAAATAAAAAACAATAAGGCCGGGTGTGGTGGCTTACGCCTGTAATCCCAGCACTTTTGGAGGCTGAGGTAGGCAGAACCCCAGCTCAGGAGTTCGAGACCAGCCTAACCAACATAGTGAAGCCCCTTCTCTACTAAAAATACAAAAATTAGCTGGGCATGATGGCATGTGCCTGTAATCCCAGCTACTTGGTAGGCTGGTGCAAGAGAATTGCTTGAACCCGGGAGGTGGAGGTTGTAGTGAGCTGAGATGGCGCCACTGCACTCCAGCTTGGCCAACTAAGTGAGACTTCATCTCTAAATAAATAAATAAATAGAATTTAAAACAAAAATGTAAAACAATTTTTTTGCTGGGTGTGGTGACTCACGACTGTAATCCCACCACTTTGGGAGGCCGAGGCGGGCGGATCACCCGAGGTCAAGAATTTCAGACCAGACTGGCCAACGTGGTGAACTCCATCTCTACTAAAAATGCAAAAATTAGCTGGACGTGATGCCCTGTGCCTGTATTCCCAGCAACTCCAGAGGCTGAGACAAGATAATCTCTTGAACTTGGGAGGTGGAGGTTGCAGTAAGCCAAGATCGCACCATTGCATTCTAGCCCGGGCAACAAGGGCAAAACTTCATCTCAAAAAAAAAAAGAAAAAATTTTGTACTCTCTCTCCTAAGCCCAGGAGGTTGAGGCTGCAGTGATCTGTAATCATGCTGCTGCCCTCCAGCCTAGGTAACAGAGCAAGACCTTGTGTTAACAAAATTTTAAAATATTATTCAGCTTTGGCCAGACATGGTGGCTCACGCCTGTAGCCCTAGCACTTTGGGAGGCTGAGGCGGGTGGATCACCTGAGGTCAGGAGTTCAAGACCAGCCTGGCCAATATTGTGAAACCCTGTCTCTACTGAAAATACAAAAATTAGCCGAGTGGCATGCGCCTGTAATCCAAGCTCTTGGGAGGCTGAGGCTGGAGAATCATTTGAATCCGGGAGGCGGAGGTTGCAGTGAGCGGAGATTGTGCCACTGCACTGCAGCCTGGGTGACAGAGCGAGACTCCATATCAAAAAAAAAAAAAAAAAAGAAAAAAAACTATTCAGCCTTAAAAAACAAGATCTTGCCATTCACAGCAACGTGGAGGATATCATGCTAATTGAAATAAGCCAGACAGAAAAAAAAAATTATGTGAACTCTCTTATATATGGGATATAGGAACAGTCAAATACGTATATCAGCCTCCTGAGTAGCTGGGACTACAGGCATATGCCACCATACTCGCCTAATTTTTTTTTTTCTTTGCACCCAGAACTTTCCTGGCATCAATGAGTTTTAAAATTTTTGACAGAGCTTAGGTCCCATTAAGTTGGCTAAGCTACTATTCATCTCTCCACAGACGTTTAGATTGTTTCCATATCTTGGCTATTGTGAATAATGCTGCAATGAATATGGGATGCAGTTATTTTTACAAGGTGCTGGTTTCATTTCCTTTGGATATATACCCAGAAGTGGAATTGCTGGATCATAGGGTAGTTCTGTTTTAATTTTTTGAGGAATCTCCATACTGCTTTCCATAATGGCTGCACCAATTTACATTTCCACCAATGTAAACACTTTCTCTTTTCTCCACTTCAGCACCAACACTTGATTTGGGTGGCTGGGAAGTCCAAGATCAAGGCCCCAGCAAATTCACTGTCTGGGGAGGGCATGCTTCCAGGTTCACAGGTGACTGTACTCTTGCTGCGTCCTCACAAGGAGAAATCCAGGAGAGAGCTCCCTGTTGTCTCTCTCTTTTTTTTTTTTTTTTGAGATGGAGTTTTGCTCTGTCACCCAGGCTGGAGTGCAATGGCGCGATCTCAACTCACTGCAACCTCCGCCTCCCAGGTTCAAGCCATTCTCCTGCCTCCACCTCCCAGGTAGCTGGGACTACAGGCATGTGCCAGCATGCCTGGCTAATTTTTTTTGTATTTTTAGTAGAGATGGGTTTCACAATGCTGGCCAGGCAGGTCTCAAACTCCTGACCTCAAGTGATCTGCCCACCTCGGCCTCCCAAAGTGCTAGGATTACAGACATAAGCCACCGCACCCAGCTTGGTGTCTCTTTTTTTTTTTCTGGGACGAAGTCTTGTTCTGTAGCCCAGGCTGGAGTGTAGTGGCACGATCTCAGCTCACTGCAACCTCCACCTCCTGGGTTCAAGAGAATCTCCTGCCTCAGCCTCCAGAGTACCTGGGATTACAGGCATGCGCCACTGCACCCGGCTAATTTTTTGTATTTTTAGTAGAGGCGGGGTCTTTCACCATGTTGGCCAGGCTGGTCTTGAACGCCTGACCTCAGGTAATCCACCTGCTTCGGCCTTTCAAAGTGTTAGGATTACAGGCTTGATCCACTGACCCTGGCCCTGGTGTCTCTTTTATAAGTACACTAATCTCATTGATGAGACACCACTCTTATTACCTAATCACATTCCAAAGGCTCTATACCCTAATACCATCACATTGGAGTTTAGGATTTCAACATGTTAATATTGAGGGGGTAGAAGCATTCAATTCATAGCAATAATTTTTTTAAATTTTTTTTTTTGAAAGGGAGTTTCACTCTGTCACACAGGCTGGAGTGCAGTGGTGCAATCTTGGCTGACTGCAACCTCTGCCTCCCGGATTCATGCAATTTTCAGGCCTCATTCTCCCAAGTAGCTGGAATTGCAGGCGTGCATCACCATGCCCAGCTAATTTTTGTATTTTTAGTAGAGATGGGGTTTTGCCATGTTGGGCAGGCTGGCCTTGAACTCCTAGCCTCAGGTAATCTGCCTGCCTTGGTCTCCCAAAGAAACTATATATATATATATATATATGTATATATATATATATATGTATATGTATATATATATATATATGTATATATATATAATTAAATATATATATTTAATTTTAAATATATTTAAATATATTTAAATATATTTAAATTTAAATATAATATTAAATATATATAATTTATATATAAATACATATTTATATATGTATGTATAATTTATATATAAATACATATTTATATATGTATGTATGTATAATTTTTATATAAATACATATTTATATATGTATGTATGTATAATTTTTATATAAATACATATTTATATATGTATGTATGTATAATTTTTATATAAATACATATTTATATATGTATGTATAATTTTTATATAAATACATATTTATATATGTATGTATAATTTTTATATAAATACATATTTATATATGTATGTATAATTTTTATATAAATACATATTTATATATGTATGTATAATTTTTATATAAATACATATTTATATATGTATGTATAATTTTTATATAAATACATATTTATATATGTATGTATAATTTTTATATAAATACATATTTATATATGTATGTATAATTTTTATATAAATACATATTTATATATGTATGTATAATTTTTATATAAATACATATTTATATATGTATGTATAATTTTATATAAATACATATTTATATATGTATGTATAATTTTATATAAATACATATTTATATATGTATGTATAATTTTTATATAAATACATATTTATATATGTATGTATAATTTTTATATAAATACATATTTATATATGTATGTATAATTTTTATATAAATACATATTTATATATGTATGTATAATTTTTATATAAATACATATTTATATATGTATGTATAATTTTTATATAAATACATATTTATATATGTATGTATAATTTTTATATAAATACATATTTATATATGTATGTATAATTTTTATATAAATACATATTTATATATTTATATATTTTATATATTTATATACATATTTATATATTTTATATATTTATATAAATATTTATATATTTTATATATTTATATAAATATTTATATATTTTATATATTTATATAAATATTTATATATTTTATATATTTATATAAATATTTATATATTTTATATATTTATATAAATATTTATATATTTTATATATTTATATAAATATTTATATATTTTATATATTTATATAAATATTTATATATTTTATATAGTTATATAAATATTTATATATTTTATATAGTTATATAAATATTTATATATTTTATATAGTTATATAAATATTTATATATTTTATATAGTTATATAAATATTTATATATTTTATATAGTTATATAAATATTTATATATTTTATATAGTTATATAAATATTTATATATTTTATATAGTTATATAAATATTTATATATTTATAAATATGTATATACATATTTATATATTTATAAATATGTATATATATGTATATATATTTATATATACATATTTATATATTTTTTTGAGATGGAATCTTGCTCTCTGGCCCAGGCTGGAGTGCAGTGGCGTGATCTCGGCTCACTGCAACCTCCATCTCCCGGGTTCAAGCAATTTTCCTGCCTCAGTCTCCGGAGTAGCTGGGATTACAGGCGCATGCCACCACGCCCGGCTAGTTTTTGTCTTTTCAGTAGAGACGGGGTTTCACCATGTTGGCCAGGCTGGTCTTGAACTCCTGATCTCATGATCCACCTGCCTCGGCCTCCCAAAGTGCTGGGATTACAGGCATGAGCCACTGCATCCTGCCTAAATATACTTTTAAAATACTCAATGCAAAGGCCAGGCTGAGATGAACATTTTAGTACCTACTTTTTGGTGAATATATGTATACATTTCTGTTGAGTGTATACCTAGGAGTGGAATTCTTGGATCGTGGGGTAGCCATATGTTCTAATAAATATTGCCAAACAATTTATCAATTTGTACCCCATTAACAAATGTGTGAGAGTTCTGAATGTTCCACATTCCCCAGGTTTGGCATTCACTTCCTTTTTTCTCCACACCCCAACTCCCATCTTTGTTTTAGTCATTCTAGTGGGCACGAATTGGTATCTCATGTAGTTTTAATGTGAAGTTCCCTGATCAACAATTCAGTTGCATGCCTTTTGACATGTTTATTGTTGACTGAGATATCCTCGTTTGAGAAGTGCAGTATAGACCCTTTTAATGGCCCTTGTTTGCTATTGACTTGTCAACCCTGTACTGAAGGCCATGCTGTCGTGGTAAGGCTCCAGGTAATTCCAAGGTAAGCCTTATGCTTGGGCTAGGGGAGAACAATCTCTCCAAAACACCTTCGTGCTGTCTGCAGGGGCCTTACCCTGGATGGCACCAATGGGGCAGCAGGGGATGATCTTTATTACTCCAAAGCCGAAAACCTAGAGAGTCTTTTCCAGGAGGTGGAGAGAACGACCGCGGGGCTTTTCATCCAAAAAGAGCTCCTGAGTCCGAAATAACTGTTTTGTTTGTTTGTTTGTTTGTTTTTTGAGACGGAATCTTGAGCTGTTACCCAGGCTGGAGTGCAATGGCGGAGTTCAGCTCACTGTAACCTCCGCCTCCTGGGTTCAAGCGATTCTCCTGTCTCAGCCTCCCAAGCAGTTGGGACTATAGGAGCGCACCGCCAAGCCCGCTAATTTTGTTATTTTTAGTAAAGACTGGGTTTCGCCATGTTGGCCAGGCTGGTCTCGAACCCCTGACCTCAAGTTATCCGCCCTCCTCGGCCTCCAAAAGTGCTAGGATTACAGGTGTGAGCCACCGTGCGCGGCCCGAAATAACTCTTTACAGGATCTCGCCCTGGGCCTTCCCAGCCAGCCGGCCCGCCCGCGGGGATAGCCCGGGCACTATCTCCCTGCTGCAGGCGGTGAGGGGCTCGGGTATCTTTGAAAATAGATACGTTCACACCCTCCTAACGGCGGCGCCAAGGGTGGTGGGTCCCAAAACTGTTTCCCCGTAAAGAGTTCCCCCGCCCGGTCGCAGGAAGACGCCTGAGGGGGCGCTCGGAGGGATCCCCAGCAGCCGCCGGGGCTGGACCGTGCGGTGCGCAGGTGAGAAGCCGGGAGGGGCCGGACAACCCCGACCACGAGCGGGACTCCTGCTCTGACCGCAGGTGGGTGCTTGTCTTGCTTACGGAGGGCGCCCGATGAACCGAGTCACGTTTTGTAACCACATTAACGGACCATTCAAAGTCGAATCCTAGGCTTTTCGAGGCAGTTAGTGGGTCCCAACGGCTGCAGGCGGGGCCGGCGGGAGCGCAGCGGCGCGGTCGCTGTCACTGCCGGGCACGGCGGCGGCCTGGGGCCAGCGCGGGGGCGCAGCGGCCCGGGAGGTGCGTGGTTGAGCGAAGCCGCGGGGCCCAACCGCAGTCGCGGGGTCTGGGAGGTGGGTGCGCCGCGCCGTCCCTGCGGCCGGGGGGTGCGGGAATGAGAACCTGAGCTGGGGTAGAGGTGGTCGAGCTAGAGTAGAGGTGGGCGGCTACTCGGAGGTGGGCCGGGCTAAGAAAGAAGAGAGCTGCGGCTCTGGGAAACTAGCCTTGGAGCCTTGGAGAAGAGATTTGTGATTTACTGAGCACCTACTATGTCCTGGGCTCCGCTCTAGGTGCTGGGATCCCACAGCAAACGAAGCCACCCCAGCCCTTGCCTTGCTGGACTGTATATTCTAGGGAAGAGACAGACAAGAAAATGTATAGATGCGTAACAAAATGCCGTAAATCTTCATGAATAAAAATGTAGTAGGGCTAGGGGAGTGGACTGTAAAGTTGGGAGTGGGGAAGGGGTCAGTCTGAGAGGCCTTTGTGAGGAAGTGTCTTTTGGCAGGAGACCTGAATGAAATGAGGGAGCCTTGGGAGCATGATCCAGGCGGAGGGAACTGGATTCGGGAGGAGGAACTGCCTTGGCCTTGAAAGATACCTACCAGGAGTTCAAGTGCTGTGCGGGTGCATCAGCTTTGTAGATTTGTGCAAGATGAAAATTGGAATTGTCTTAGGAAATTATGGATCATTCATTTATTCAGTGCTGGATTCATTCAGTGATTTATGTCTGAAGTCTGAGAGAATGGGAGTAAGGCCAAATGCCCTTGGTAAAATACTATTATTAGTTTTGTCCCAGTTTAATACACAGATTAAATTTAGAATTTCCATTGATTTTTAAGAAGAATTAATCTGAGTTAATTTTACAGATAAATAAATAGTACCTTACTTTTTTTTTCTTTTTCTTTTTTTTGTTTTTTTTTTCCGTGCTCAGCCCTCTATTGGAGATTCTGCCTCCCCTGGGACAGATGGCTTCTTGAGCACACTCCCACGATGGGTGGCTGCTCTGGGTGGGTGTGCGCTGGTGGCTCAACAGGGTGTAGGGGAGGAGTCTAGTGTCCTGTCCTCTGAGAGGGGACTTTGGTGAACTTGTGTTTGGGTGGGGATGCATGTGAAGTGGTATTGGATCTCAGGACTAAGGGTCCCTTCCTCCTGGGGGCACACAGGTTCCCTTCCTCCTTGGGGAGCAGCCCAGGAATGGCTGTCTTGGGGGCCTTCTCTCAGTACCTCCAGGTCCTGGAGGCCCATCTCTTCATAAGGCGGTCTTTCCTTGGAGGGGTCAGAGACTCCAGCCCA
Organism: Gorilla gorilla gorilla; assembly: GCF_029281585.2. Taxonomy (NCBI): domain Eukaryota; kingdom Metazoa; phylum Chordata; class Mammalia; order Primates; family Hominidae; genus Gorilla; species Gorilla gorilla. The sequence continues at coordinate 23,510,365 of NC_073234.2, read as the reverse complement.
GGGCCCTAGGGTCACAGTGAGAACACCTGCCTCAGTCCTGCACTGCACTTCTCTTGGCGTGATTCTCCACTGGGAGCTGGGACCCGAAGCCCTCAAAGGGAGGATCCCCTGAGAGAAGGTCGTGGGCAGAGAGCTGGTACAGACCAGTGTGTGCCGGGGGTGGGGGGGTGACTGGCGGGGGGGCCAGGGTGTCACGAGGGCTGGGGTGGCCTAGTCATCTTTGCCCTTGGCGCCATGTATGAGGATGCAGGTGAACTCCACCTAGTTGAACTTGCCTTTTTTTATCAATGGGTGCAGTACATCTCATCCACTTCTTCATCTGTGAAGCTGTCACCCATGGTGGTGAGCAGCTCCTGGAGGTGGTCCTCATGAATGAAACCTGAGGATTCCTCGTCGAAGCAGGTGAAGGCGTTTTGGATCACATCCTGGGGGTCTGTTCCATTCAGCTTCTCCCCAAACATGGTGAGGGAAGTGTTGAAGTTGATGGGCCCTGGGGCCTCGCTCATCATGCCCTGCAGGTATTCATCCTTGGGGTTCTTCCGCGGTGAAGCCAGCTTGTCGTGCTGTCCCCCTTGTCAATGAAGCCATCATGGTTCTGGTCAATCGTGTTGAAAGCCTCCTTAAACTCCTGGATGTGGAACTGGTCGAACATCACAAAGACATTGGATGTGGCCCCCTGTGCTGTGGTCGCTTCTTGATGGTCTTGGCTTTGGTCCACTTGCTGAACATTTTGGCTTCAGGTGGGTGGGGGCTTCACTGGGTTCTTGGAGCTGGGCTGACCATACTACTTTACTTTTTTTGAAAAGTATATTTATTTGAGTTAAAAGAGTTCTGAGGTTTTTTTTGGTTTGACTTTATTTGTTTTTTCCAAGTGTGAATGACCTAGAAGATAAGAACTAGCTGATACAGGAACAAAAACAGTGAGGCGCAGGGTGGGGAAGGTAGCAGAGAGAAATGAAAACGAAATAAGGAGGATGTGGAATAGTGGGACAGTCTGTCCTAATTCTCCTCCTCCTAATAGACTCAGGAAATAATACAGGTGTTCAACATAACGTATCTCAGCAGACCTTCAGAACTATCAGTCCAAGTCAGGAGAGCTGGTAGAGGAGAAAACGGACTCACATTTGGTAACTGGTTAAGCAGAATCACGACTTCCAACTTCACTGTAGCTCACTGAAGCAGTTTAGGCTAAGGTGATGCTATGAGGAGAGGTGGCTTGTTCTAAGTGTTTTAAATTTTATATGGCAAGGTAAACCACATTAAATCACAGAATTTTATGACAGCAAGATTACCTAATCCAATCCTTGCTCATTTTGCAGATGGGGAAACTGCTAGTTGGTGACAGAGAAACAACTCAAAATATAGGAGAGACATTTTTACCTTACCTTCAGCTGTCTCTCCCCAGAACCCTTATTTGAAAAAATGCTTCTCAATGGCTACTGAATGAGTAGAGTAAACTTTGTTGAGGATCCCAGAATTGAGTTAATCTAAAACATCAATAGAATTATATAAATTTTCACTTTTCTTCCAGAAGTATTTATTGGAGTGTCCATTGGCGAGGGGGCTAAATCACAGCCTCTTCCCTCAAGGAGCTTAAGTAGATGGAGTAAATGAATAACTAGACAATTACAATTTACAGGAAGCAGTACCTTGAAGAGAAATTGGAGAGGGAGTCAATTCCTAGGATAGCAGAGAGATGGACAACAGACAGAATGTGAGTATTAAAACTGATGTCAGATATCAAATTGGTTTGTCAGAGTTATGTTGATAATCACAGTACCTATCATCTTCCTAAACTTTTCATGTCTTGATAATGTGTAATATACATAAGTGGTGGTGGGAGAGACTGTTACAGCCAACAGACTTGGTACATTCCCAAAATCTTTTTATTCATAAGCAATTACTCTTTGCCATTTGCAGCCTTTTGTGCTTTACTATTATCAAGAACAAGACGAATGATAAAATATTTATGATCAGCATTGTAACTGCAAACAGGCCTCCATAATAATCATATGCAACTGGTTTTGAGGGAATTTCCTTGGAAAGAACCATGGCTATATATGCGTGAAGAGTAACATAGAGTAATATATGAATGTACACAGTAATAATAACTTTTTCTAGAGCAGACTATGGAGTGTAACTGAGTCATTGTACTTGCATACTGTGATAAAGATCAAGAAAATGTATTCAGCAACATATGAGCCTTTGGATTGGGCTGGAGGGTAGGATAGGCAGCATCTGGTGGTTAACTTACATAATGCCTAATTTGCCACATGTGCTCACCTCTGGAAAGACTCACTAAGCTTATTTTCTGGGAACTTACCCGCATCTTGAATGCTTTGCATCTCCGACTCCCAGATTTTTTCTGAACATTTTAATGTCACACTTAGAGAAGCAGAGCATACTTAGTCAACACTTTTTTTTTTTTTTTTTGAGATGGAGTTTCACTCTTGTTGCCCAGGCTAGAGCGCAATGGTGTGATCTTGGCTCACCGCAACCTCCACCTCCTGGGTTCAAACGATTCTTCTGCCTCAGCCTCCCGAGTAGCTGGGATTACAGGCATGAGCCACCATGCCCGGCTAATTTTGTATTTTTAGTAGAGATGGGGTTTCTCCATGTTGGTCAGGTTGGTCTTGAACTCCCGACCTCAGGTGATCTGCCTGCCTCGGCCTCCCAAAGTGCTGGGATTACAGGCTTGAGCCAACGAGCCCGGCATAATTTTTTTGTATTTTTGTAGAGACAGGGTTTCGCCATGTTGGCCAGACTGGTCTTGAACTCCTGATCTCTGGTGATCCACCTGCCTCAGCCTCCCAAAACGCTGGGATTACAGGCATGAGTGAGCCACTGTGCCTGACCAGACATATACTTTTATTCAAGTATTTTTTCTCTAACAAAACAATTTACAGGCTAATATGTAGCTTTTTTCTGGGAAGATGTAGTAGTTCTTTATGACTCATTTATTCACTGAAATATTTCTCGAGTAGCTATTATACTACAGGCACTCTTGGTGCCTACGACTACCCTGATAGAGAAGGAAGTGATAAATTCTAAGAAGAAAAATAAAGCAACATAAGGGGATAGAAAATGGTGGAATGGACGGGGAGGATTTTGATTATTCTAAATACAGGCATACCTCAGAGATAGTGCAGGTTTGGTTCCAGACTACTGAGAGAAAGCTAATATCCAATAAAGTGAGTCAGAAATACTTGGGCTTCCCAGTGCATATAAAAGTTATGTTACACTATACTGTTGTGTATTTCCTGTACCATAGCATTGTGTCTAAACAAAATGTATATACCTTAATTTTAAAATACCTTCTTGCTAAAAAATGCTAACAATCATCTGAGCCTTCAGCATGTCATAATCTTTTTGCCTCTGGAGGGTCTTGCCTCAGCATTGATGGCTGCCGACTGATCAGGGTTGTGGTTACTAAAGGCTGGGGTGGCTGTAGCAATTTATTTATGTAAGACAACAATGAAGTTTGCTGCATCTATTATAGGCTCTTATTTTCACGAAGGAGTTCTCTGTAGCATGTGATGCTGTTTGATAGCATTTTAGCCAAGTAGAACTTCTTTCATAATTCGAGTCAGTTCTTTCACACTTTGTTACTGCTTTATTAACTAAATTTATGTAATATTTGAAATCCTTTGCTGTCATTTCAACAATATTCACAACACGTTTACTAGGAGTAGATTCCATGTCTAGAAACACTTCCTTTTTTTTTTTTTTTTTTTGAGACAGAGTCTCACTCTGTCACCCAGGCTGGAGTGCAGTGGAACGATCTCGGCTCACTGCAACCTCCACCTCCCAGATTCAAGTGATTCTTCTGCCTCAGCCTCCCGAGTAGCTGGGACTACAGGCGCACGCCACCACACCCAGCTAATTTTTGTATTTTTAGTAGAGATGGGGTTTCACCATATTGGCCAGGCTGGTCTCAAACTCCTGACCTTGTGATCTGCCTGCCTCAGCCTCCCAAAGTGCTGGGATTACAGGTGTGAGCCACTGTGCCCAGCCAAGAACCACTTTCTTTGCTTATCCATAAGCAGCAACTCCTCATCCATTCAAGTTTTCTTATGAGATCGCAACAATTCAGTCTCATCTTTGGGTTCCACTTCTAATTCTAGTTCTCTTGCTATTTCTACCACATCTGCAGTTACTTCTTCCACTTAAGCCTTGAACCCATCAAAGTCATCCATGATGGTTGGAATCAACTTCTTCCAAAGTTCTGTTAATGTTGACATTTTGAGCTCCTCCCATGAATCACGAATGTTTGTTTTTTTGTTTTTTTGTTTGTTTGTTTTGTTTTTTTTGAGACGGAGTCTCCCTCTGTCACCCAGGCTGGAGTGCAGTGGCACGAGATCTCGGCTCACTGCAAGCTCCGCCTCCCGGGTTCAAGCCATTCTCCTGCCTCAGCCTCCAGAGTAGCTGGGACTACAGGTGCCCGCCACCACGCCTGGCTAATTTTTTGTGTTTTTAGTAGAGACGGGGTTTCACCGTGTTAGCCAGGATGGTCTCAATCTCCTGACCTTGTGATCTGCCTGCCTCGGCCTCCCAAAGTGCTGGGATTACAGGCGTGAGCCGAGATTGAGCAATTGCACTCCAGCATGGGCGACAAAAGTGAAACTCTGTCTCAAAAAAAAAAAAACCACAAAAGTCCTAGATGGCATCTTCCTCCAATATAAGGCTTTTTCATCTACACTGAAAATCTGTTGTATAGTGTTGCCACTTTTATCAGTTATCTTAGCTAGATCTGGATAACTAGTTGTAGCTTGTATATCAGCACTTGCTGCTTCACCTACCTTGTACTTTTAAGTTATAGGGACAGCTTCTTTCCTTAAACCTCATGAACCAACTTCTGCTACCTTCTAACGTTTCTTCTACAGCTTCCTCACCTTTCTCAGCCTTCATAAAATGAAAGAAAGTTGGCTGGGCCCAGTAGCTTATGCCTGTAATCCCAGCACTTTGGGAGGCTGAGGCGGGTGGATCACCTGAGGCCAGGATTTCTAGATCAGCCTGGCCAACATAGTGAAACCCTGTCTCTACTAAAAAATATAAAAATTAGCTGGGCGTGGTGGCGGGCGCCTATAGTTCCAGCTACTTGGGAGGCTGAGGCAGGAGAATAGCTTGAACCCAGGAGGTGGAGGTTGCAGTGAGCTGAGATCATGCCACTGCACTCACTCCAGCCTAGGTGACAGAGCAAGACTCCATCTCAAAGAAAAAAGAAAAAATTAAAGAAAGTTAGGGCCTTGCTCTGGATTAGGCTTTGGCTTAAGAAAATGTTTAGTGGTCTATCTAGACCACTAAAACTTTCTCCATATCAGCAATACATCTGTTTCACTTTCTTTTCTTTTCTTTTTTTTTGAGACAGTCTTGGTCTGTCACCCAGGCTGGAGTGCAGTGGTGCAATCTCAGCTCACTGCAGCCTCTGCCCACTGGGTTCCAGCGATTCTCCTGCCACAGCCTCCTGGGTAGCTGGGATTAGCTGGGTACAAGTGGACGCCACCATGCCTGGCTAATTTTTGTATTTTTGGTAGAGACAGGGTTTTGCCATATTGGCCAGGATGGTCTCGAACTCCTGACCTCAGATGATCCACCCGCCTCGGCCTCCCAAAGTGTTGGGATTACAGGCGTGAGCTACCATGCCCGGCCCCTGTTTCACTTTCTTATCATTTGTGTGTTCACTGGAGTAGCACTTTTAATTTTCCTCAAGAACTTTTCCTTGGTATTTATAGCTTGGCTAACTGTTTGGTGCAACAGGCCTTGCTTTTGGCTTCTCTTGGCTTTTGACATGCCTTTATCACTAATCTTAATCATTTCTAGCTTTTGATTTAAAGTGAGATATGTTTGACTCTTTCACTTGAATTGTTAGATGCCATTTAGGGTTTTAATTGGCCTAATTTTCAATATTATTGTCTCAGGAAATAGGGAGGCCTGAGAAGAGAAAGAAGGAGAGAGAAATGGGGAATGGCCAGTTAGTGGAGCAGTCAGAATGCATACAGTATTTATTGATTAGATTTATTGTCTTTTTTTTTTATTTTTTATTTTTGAGACAGAGTCTCACTCTGCCGCCCAGGCTGGAGTGCAGTGGCACGATCTCGGCTCACTGTAACCTCCGCCTCCCAGGTTCAAGAGATTCTCCTGCTTCAGCCTCCCGAGTAGCTGGGACTACAGGCATGTGCCACCACGCCCGGCTAATATTTTGTATTTTTAGTAGAGATGGGGTTCCACCATGTTAGCCAGGATGGTCTCGATCTCCTGACCTCGTGATCCGCCCACCTTGGCCTCCCAAAGTGCTGGGATTACAGGTGGGAGCCACCGTGCCCAGCCTGCCTGGCTAATTTTTGTATATTCATTGTATTATATAGGTATGGTTCATGCCAAAACAATGACAATAGTAATATCAAAGATCACTGATCACAGATCACCATAACAGATATAATAATAACGAAATGTTTGAAATATTACAAGAATTACCAGAATATGGCACAGAGACTCAAAGTGAGCTCATGCTGTTGGAAAAATGAGGCCAATAGACTTGCTTAACATAGGATTGCCACAAACCTTCAATTTGTAAAAAAGCGCAATAGGAGCAAAATGCAATGAAGCAAAATGCAATAAAGCGAGATATACCTGTAGTGTGGTCAGGGAAGGCCTCTTTACGGTAAATTTGAGCAGAAACCAGCATGACATAAAGAGCCGGCCATGAGGAGATCTGGAGAAAGAGTGTTTCAGATAGAGAGAAAGGCATATGAAAATACCGTAAGAGTATGGAGGCTTATCTGATTAGAGCCTGGGTCGGCTGACTCTTTTTCTGCAGATAGAGGCTCTGTGGGCCATAGCGGCTCAGTCACCACTACAGCTACTCAGTTCCAACGTCATAGCATTTAAGCAGCCATGTTCATTACATAAACAAGTGAGCATGGCTGTGTTATAGTAAAAGAGACTTAACAGTAAAAGCTCAGCCAGGCACGGTGGCTCACGCCTGTAATCCCAACACTTTGGGAGGCCGAGGCCGGCGGATGATGAGGTCAGGAGATCGAGACCATCCTGGCTAACATGGTGAAACCCCGTCTCTACTAAAAATACAAAAAATTAGCCAGGCATGGTGGTGCGCACCTGCAGTCCCAGCTAGTTGGAAGGCTGAGGCAGGAGTATGGCTTCAATCCGGGAGGCGGAGGTTGCAGTGAGCTGAGATTGCACCACTGCACTCAGCCTGGGCGACAGAGTGAGACTCCATCTCAAAAACAACAACAACAACAACAACAACAACAACAACAAAAGACGGTAAAAGCTCAAGCCACAGGAGGAAAAATTGATAAATTTGGGCTTATCAAAATGAAAAGCTTTTGCTCTGCAAAAGGCCCCATGTATATGGTGAAAAGATAGGATACATTCAGAGAAGATATTTGCAAACCACATATCCCAAAGGATTTGTTTCTAGAGAATGTAAAGCACTCTCAAAATTCAGCAGTAAGCTGTAATCAAAACAATGTGGTGGCCGGGCGCGGGGGCTGACACCTGTAATCCCAGCACTTTGTGAGGCCGAGGCATGCAGATCACGAGGTTAAGAGATCAAGACCATCCCGGCTACCACAGTGAAACCCTGGCTCTACTAAAAAACACAAAAAATTAGCCAGGCATGGTGGCACATGCCTGTAGTGCCAGCTACTCGGGAGGCTGACGCAGGAGAATCGCTTGAACCCGGGTGGTGGAGGTTGCAGTGAGCCGAGATCACGCCACTGCACCCCAGCCTGGGCAACAGAGTGAGACTCTATCTCAAAAAAAAAAGAAAAAAAAGGAAGATGGTTGATATAGGGAGATATATTAAAGTTTTCATCTGAAATAAAAAAAGGAAGTTAGGCTTTTGGCTTCCAAAGCCAAAAGATGTGGCTCACAGGTTTCTCCATAAACAGTAGGTTTGTCATTTAGTTTATATGTCAATGGATTGAATGAGCTATGTCTGTATTCCAAGGTTTTTTTTTTTTTTTTTAAGATGGAGTCACTCTGTCGCCCAGGCGGGAGTGCAGTGGCGCAATCTCAGCTCACTACAACCTCCGTCTGCTGGGTTCATTCTCCTGCCTCAGCCTCCCAGGTAGCTGGGACTGCAGGCATGCACCAGCACACACAGCTAATTTTTTTGTATTTTTAATAGAGATGGAGTTTCACAATGGTGGCCATGTGTCTGGAATTGGTGGGTTCTTGGTCTTACTGACTTCAAGAATGAAGCCGCAGACCCTTGCGGTGAGTGTTACAGCCCATAAAGTGGTGCGTCTGGAGCCCCTCCCTTCTGATGTTCAGATGCGTTCGGAGTTTTTTCCTTCTGCTGGGTTCGTGGTCTTGCTGGCTCAGGACTGAAGCTACAGACTTCCGCAGTGAGTGTTGCAGCTCTTCAGGTAGCGCGTCAGGAGTCGTTCGTTCCTCCCGGTGGCCTCGTAGTCTTGCTGGGCTCAGAAATGAAGCTGCAGACCTTTGTGGTGAGTGTTACAGCTCATAAAAGCAGCGTAGACCTAAAAACTCAGCGGTAGCAAGATTTATTGCAAAGAGTGAAACAACAAAGCTTCACCAGTTTGGAACAATACCCAAGCTGGTTGCCAATGGGGGCTCGGGCAGCCTGCTTTTATTCTCTTATCTGGCCCCACCCACATCCTGCTGATTGGTAGAGACCAGTGGCCTGTTTTGTCAGGGCGCTGATTGGTGCGCTTACAATCCTTGAGCTAGATACAAATGTTCTCCACGTGCCCATCAGATTAGTTAGATACAGAGTTTCCACACACAGGTTCTCCAAGGCCCCACCAGAGCGGCTAGATACAGAGTGTCCATTGGTGCACTCACAAACCTTGAGCTAAACACAGGGTGCTGACTGGTGTATTTACAAACCTTGAGCTAGATACAGAGTGCCGATTGGTGTATTTACAATCCCTGAGCTAGACATAAAGGTTCTCCAAGTCCCCACCAGACTCAGGAGCCCAACTGGCTTCACCTAGTGGATCCCGCACCGGCGCTGCAGGTGGAGCTGCCTGCCAGTCCCGCGCCATGCGCTCGCACTCCTCAGCTCTTGGGCGGTCGATGGGACTGGGCGCCGTGGAGCAGCGGGCGGCATTCGTCGGGGAGGCTCGGCCGCACAGGAGCCCACGGAGGGGGTGGGAAGGCTCAGGCACTGCGGGCTGCAGGTCCCGAGCCCTGCCCCGTGGGAAGGCAGCTAAGGCCTGGCAAGAAATAGAGCGCAGCGCCGGTGGGCTGGCACTCCTGGGGGACCCAGTACACTCTCCGCAGCTGCTGGCCCAGGTGCTAAGCCCCTCACTGCCGGGGGCCGGCAGGGCCGGCCGGGCTGGCCGGCCGCTCCGAGTGCGGGGCCCGCCAAGCCCACGCCCACCCAGAACTCCAGCTGGCTTGCAAGCGCTGCGCGCAGCCCCGGTTCCCGCTCGCGCGTCTCCCTCCACACCTCCCTGCAAGCTGAGGGAGCCGGCTCTGGCCTTGGCGAGCCCAGAAAGGGGCTCCCATAGTGCAGCGGTGGGCTGAAGGGCTCTTCAAGTGCCGCCAAATTGGGAACCTAGGCAGAGGAGGCGCTGAGAGCAAGCGAGGGCTCTGAGGACTGCCAGCACGCTGTCACCTCTCAGCCAGGCAGGTTTCAAATTCCTGACCTCAAGTTATCCGCCTGTCTCGGCCTTCCAAAGTGCTGGTATTACAGACATGTGCCACCGCACGCAGTTTGGTGTCTTCCTTTTTTTTTTTTTGAGAGACGATGTCTGGCTCTGTAGCCCAGGCTGGAGTGCAGTGGCGTGATCTCGGCTCACTGCAAGCTCCGCCTCCTGGGTTCAAGCAATTCTGCTGCCTCAGCCACCTGAATAGCTAGGATTACAGGCATGCGCGACCATGCCCAGATAATTTTTGTATTTTTAGTAGAGACGGGGTTTCACCATGTTGGTCAAGCTGGTCTCAAACTCCTCACCTCGTGATCCACCTGACTTGGCCTCCCAAAGTGCTGGGATTGCAGACCTGAGTCACCATACTGGCCTTTGTTTTTGTTTTTTTTTTTTTTTGAGATGGAGTCTCGCTCTGTCGCCCAGGCTGGAGTGCAGTGGCGTAATCTCAGCTCATTGCAACCTCTGCCTCCCGGGTTCCAGCATTTCTCCTGCGTCAGCCTTCCGAGTAGGTGGGATTGCAGGCGTGCGCCACCATACCTGGCTAATTTTTGTATTTTTAGTATAGATGGGGATTCACCATGTTGGCCAGGCTGGTCTGGAATTCCTGACCTCAGGAGATCTGCTGCCTCAGCCTCCCAAAGTGCTGGGATTACAAGGGTGAGCCTCCGCGCATGGTCTGTTTTTTCAGTTAAAGTTTACAAAGCTTTTATGTATGGTTTGTATAGTTTTGGGGACAAGTGAAGGGCTGAAACTTAGTTGTGCGGTTTTGTGGGATAAGTAGAGGCTGAAATACAGCCTGCAATCCACTGGCCAGGCTCTCCTCCTCCTCCAGAGGAAGGAGCACATTTTTCTTTACACAAAAGTACCGTTCCTAGAAAACCTGCTTTTTCCCAAAAGGGCACCTTTGCCTAATTTGCACAAAAGCAATGGAAAAGCTAGCAGTGGTACTGAAAGCATGTATACCAGATAATAGACAGCAGAAATTAATCCCTGGAAGCTACTTAAACATAAAAAAATTTTCTTAGATGTCAACTTAAAAATGTGTAGGGGAAATACATAGTTTTTGAAAATTATTATGGGGAATAAACAAGCCTCCCCCCCACCAAAAAAAAGACTATTGCTCCAAACTCTCTTCCAATGTTGCTCTGGTGCCTTTTCCTCACCTTGCACTACAGATCTTCACATCTCCCCTCTCTCTTTGGTTCTTCCTTTTGGCTGCTTCTTTCTTTAAACAACTGATAATTAATTTATGAAAACAGTTGATGCCGGGCGAGGTGGCTCACGCCTGTAATCCCAGCACTTTGAGAGACCGAGGTGGGTGGGATCACTTGTGGTCTGGAGTTCGAGACCAGCCCGACCAACATGGAGAAACCCCGTCTCTACTAAAAATAAAAAATTAGCTGGGCATGGTGGTGCATGCCTCTAATCCTAGCTACTCGGGAGGCTGAGGCAGGAGAATCGCTTGAACCCAGGAGGCAGAGGTTGCAGTGAGCTGAGATTGCGCCATTGCACTTCAGCCTGGGCCGCAAGAGTGAAACTCTGTCTCAGGAAAAAAAAAAAAAGTTGACAAGTAAGTACAGTGGTGAGCAGCCTCAATTCCTGACTCAGTACTGATGGAAACAATCTGTTTAACAACCTCAGAAGGACTGTGTGAGGCAGTGAGTCATCTGTGGATTCTCATAGGGAAATGATCCCAAATCCCAGAACCCTCACCATAAGGCGTTTTTCTTGCAGTGATTTATGGAGTCTTGGCATTCCAACTGGTCCTTCATGCTGGGATTCTTTTCCTTTGTGCCTCTGATCCAATCAGCGCACACCTTCTCCAAGGATTTCACGCTGTGGCTGTTTGGGGTAATCCTTATTCAGTGAATTGTCACCTCTGGTTCCAAGAGTGTATTTCCGGAGTTTTGTAAAGCCTAGGGCAGCGTGGCTATCCTGACCAACTAGTTCCTAAAGGAATGGCCAGGAGGACATGGCTGTCCCTCCAAGAGCCCCCTACTACTTTTTAGACCTCCTTGTACTCTCGCCCTGAGGCAATTTCCTTTCCTTTTATCTTCTGCCTGATATTTTCCCTAAATGTTCCCAAATTTATCCTCTTCTCTGAGGGCTTTGCTTCTTCAGGCCTAACTAAATACGCAATCCACAAGCCACTGATCTCACCTCAGCTGTACCTGTGCTAATTCTCACTTCCAGTTTTTCTCCAGGGCCAGTACTGGGAGGGATGGCGCAAAGATATACACTGCCACCTGGTGGCCAACTGCTAACCAGCTCTGGTAATACCAAGGATGCTATTAGCACCACAGCAACGGGCTCTGGAGGCGGATTTGCAAAAGCACCAGGCGTGGGTGGAGCAGTGTCAGCTCTTTGGTTGGTAATAGCATCTCTCTGCCTGGAATTATCTTTCCAAGTCTATTTCTCTCAAAATTCTTTTCATCTTTCAAGGTCCATATAAATGCCATGTTTCCCATGATCCCCTTCTTGATCTTTCAAGTTAGAGGATCTCACTTCTCTGAAAGTACTACAGGGTAGGTTCAGCATTTCGTTTGTAACTCTTATGATGCTGCTCTTTGCCTACTTCAAACTGTTGCTAATCCCTTAAAAACTCAGCTTCTTTTCAGTGCATGCCATCAAGATATTGTAATAATCTGCTGATCTCCTGGGTCACTTCCCCCACATTCTCTGAAAATTTAGAAGCCTGATTCATTCTGTTGGTTTTCACCATTCCTACTGTCATCAGTCCTGGCTATTCCATGATGTGTGGAGACAACTGGCCCTCAGTTTTTTGTCCACTCATTTCCAATCATCTTGTTTTCCAGTCCACCTCAGTCATTTATTCCCATGGTTAATACCCTAGCCCTGGTCATTTATAATAAATGGGCTCCTTGCAAAACCTGTATATTTTGCACCTCACATTGACTATCACTTCGTTTCCAAAATTTATTTCCTTTTTTTTTTATTTTTTGAGACAGCGGAGTCTTGCTCTGTCACCCAGGTTGGAGTGCAGTGGCACCATCTTGGCTCATTGCAACCACTGCCTCCTGGGTTCAAATGATTCTCCTGCCTCTGCCTCCTGAGTAGCTGGGATTACAGGCATGCGCCACTACGCCTAGCTAACTTTTTGTATTTTTAGTAGAGACAGGGTTTCACCGTGTTTGTCAGGCTGATCTCCAACTCCTGACCTCAGGTGATCCGCCCTCCTCAGCCTTTCAAAGTGCTGGGATTACAGGCACCAGCCATCATGCCCAGCCTGTTCAACTGATTTTTGACAAGGGTGCCAAGATTATTCAATGGGGGAAAGAATAGTCTTTTCAACAAGTGGTGAAGGGACAAGAGGATAACTGTATGCCAAAAAATGCAATTGGACCTTTACCTCATACTATATACAAAAATTAACTCAGAATGGATGAAAGTGCTACAACCATAAAACTCTTAGAAGAAAACATAAATGTTAATGTTTGTGATCTTGGATTGGGTAATGATTTCTTAGCTATGACAACAAAAGCATGAGCAAATGAAAAACTGGATATATTGGATATATTCAAAATTTAAAATTTGGGGCTGGGCAGGGTGGTTCACGCCTGTAATCCCAGCACTTTGGGAGGCGGAGGCAGGCAGATCACCTGAGGCTGGGAGTTTGAGATCAGCCTGACCAACATGGAGAAACTCCATCTCTAATAAAAATACAAAATTAGCAGGGTGTGGTGGCACATGCCTGGAATCCCAGCTACTCGGGAGGCTGAGGCAGGAGAATCGCTTGAACCCGGGAGGCGGAAGTTGTGGTGAGCTGAGGTCATGCCATTGCACTCCAGCCTTGGCAACAGGAGCGAAACTCCATCTCAAAAAGAAAAAGAAAAGAAAATTAAAATTTTTGCGTTTCAAAGGATACCCAAGAAAGTGAAAAGACAACCCACAGAATGGGAGACAATTATAGCAAATCATGTGTATGATAAGGGGCTTGTATCTAGAATATGTAAAGTCCTTTTACAACTCAGTAATAAAATACAACCCATTTATATGAACAAGGAGAGAATGATAGGTTTTGTCAGATGTTGAGTGGTTGAGTAAGAAGGCTCGAGAATTGACCATTGGATTTCATAAGATAGTGTTTGTTGATGACTGACAGGAATGGTTCAAATAGAGAAATGGGGCAAATGCCTTACTGGTATAGGTTCAATAGGGAATTATTTAAGGAAATGGAGAAATTTTGTTTTTGTTTTTTTTCAGATAAGAGTTTTGCTGTGTCACCCAGGCTGGAGTGCAATGGCACGATCTCGGCTCATTCCAGCCTCCACTTCCTGGGCTCAAACAGTTCTTATTGCCTCAGCCTCCCAAGTGGTGGGATTAAAGGTGCAAGCCACCACACCAGGCTAATTTTAATTTTTTTGTTGTTTTTAGTAAAGACGGGGTTTCACCATGTTGGCCAGGTTGGTCTCAACCTCCTGGCCTCAAATGATCCTCCTGCCTTGGCCTCCCAAAGTGTTCATGCCACCACGCCTGGCCTGGAATTTTGCTTTAAAAAGGACCATATGGGCCAGGCCCAGCAGCACCTGCCTGTAATCCTAGCTACTTGGGAAGCTGAGGCAGGAGAATTGCTTGAGCCCAGGAGTTCAAGACCAGCCTGGGCAACATAGGGAGACTCTCTGTCAAAAATAAATAAAAGGGAGCGCAGATATAGGGTACTGTTCTATCCTCTCAAGCTGAAGGTAAGATCAAGAGAACTATTTAATTTTTAGAAAGGAATATATGTGTTTGTTTTGTTTTGTTTTGAGATGGAGTTTCACTCTTGTTGCCCAGGCTGGAGTGCAATGGCGCGATCTTGGCTCGCTGCAACCTTTACCTCCCAGGTTCAAGTGATTCTCCTACCTCAGCCTCCCAGGTAGCTGGGATTACAGGTGTGCACCACTGCGCTCGGGTAATTTTGTATTTTTAATAGAGACGGGGTTTCACCATTTTGGTCAGGCCAGTCTCAAACTTCTGACCTCAAGTCATCCACCCACCTTGGCCTCCCAAAGTGCTAGGATTACAGGCGTGAGCCACCGTGCCTGGCCTATATGTGTTTTACGAATGGTTTTTGTTTATGGTTTTTTTTTTTTTTTTTTTTTTTTTTGAGACGGATTCTTGCTCTGTCACCCAGGCTGGAGTATAGTAGCAAGATTTCGGCTCACTGCAACCTCCACCTCCTGGGTTCGAGCGATTCTCCTGCCTCAGCCTCCCGAGTAGCTGGAACTACAGGCACGTGCCACCACACCCAGCTAGTTTTTGTATTTTTAGTAGAGATGGGGTTTCACCATGTTGGCCAAGATGGTCTCAATCTCTTGACCTCGTGATCCGCCCGCCTTGGCCTCCCAAAGTGCTGGGATTACAGGCATGAGCCACCGTGCCTGGCCCAACCATCTTCTTAATTCTAAGACAAATATACTCGGGAACTTTACTTAGGGTTTGTTTACCAATTGATCCTTCTAAAACTTTGCATTCCAACCTGAGCGACAGGGCGACACTGTCTCAAAAAAAAAAAAAAAAAAATTAGCATTCATTAATACCCACTTCAAAGGCTTGTTAATACAGATTTCCTGATCCCACTCTGCTGAAATTGTGACTCAGCAGGCCTGGGGTGGAGCTGAGAATTTGTATGTCTAACAGCCTCCCTGAAGATACTGATGTCATTCATCCATGGATAATCACACTTGGATAAAGTAGGGTGGTGCTCCGTTTAATCATTTCCATCGATGCCGTCAATAGTGCTCTTCCTCAGCAGCTATGCACTCTTAAATTGTGCATCTTGCACCACAGTAAAAGTTTAACATGGGTTAGAGATAGCTTTTCTTTTGCAAAGTAGAAGAAAGTAGCGAAAAGTAGAAAAGAAAAATGAGCAAACCACACACATTAGTTTTTGAGACAGGATCTTGCTATGTTGTTCTGGCTGGAGTGCGATAACTGGCTATTCACAGGCGCCATCCCACTGCGGATCAGCACGGGACTTATATGGGCCATGTTCTGTGGAGAAGCTAGTTCACTTCTCCTTAGGTAACTTTGTGGTCCCCCGCTCGTGGGAGATTATCATACTGATGCCAAACTTAGTGTCAACACCTGATGTGCAAAGCACACTTCAGCCCAGAACTGCTGGCCTCAAGTGATCCTCCCGCCTAAGCCTCCCAACTACCTGGGATTATAGGCACGCACCACTACGACTGGGCAGGCACATTCTTAAGAAAACCAGTTTTAGGAAATAAAACCCATGAAAGCTGAAGTTTTGGAAAATGACTTTGTTAAATACGTGTAATCAAATTAGTCAGAATTTTACATGTCTGGTTTTGCATTAAAAATATAAAAATTTTTACAATATGATATGGCTAATTATAATTATAAAATGATTTTTTAAAAGTCTACTTCATGTTGTGAGGCTGGTGCATTGAGAGGGAGCTTTTGTAAGCCAGGCGTGGTGGCTCACACCTGTAATCCCAGCACTTCGAGAGGCTCAGGCGGGTCACCTGGGGTCAGGATTTCGAGACCAGCCTGGCCAACATGGCGAAATCCCATCTCTACTAAAAATACAAAAATTAGCCGGGCTGGTGGAGTGAGCCTGTAATCCCAGCTACTCAGGAGGCTGAGACAGGAGAATCATTTCAACCTGGGAGGCGGAGGTTGCAGTGAGCTGAAACCGTGCAACTGCACTCCAGCCTGGGCATCAGAGTGAGACCCTGTCTCAACAAAAACAAAGAAAAAGAAAAAAAAAGGAGCATTTGTGGAAGAAGCAGTGGTACATGTGTAAACGTTTAGGGTAAGGGGGGCATCACACTGGTTGAGGAGAACAGGCAGCTGCAGGGGTAGTGATGGCGTGTTTAGATTTCTTCTTAAGCTCCCAACTTTGCTGATACAGCCATTTGGGGAGCAAGGGGGTGGTCATCAAAAAACAAACAGAGAGTTGGGCGCAGTGGCTCATGCTTGTAATCCCAGCACTTTTGGAGGCTGAGGCAGGAAGATGGCTTGAGCTCAGGAGTTTGAGACCAGTCTATGGGCAACATAGGGAGACCCCATCTCCAAGAAATAAAAATGAAAACAAATAGAGGAAGCATGCTTTTGTTTTACCTGCCCTCCCTGAAAAGAAATTGAAATTGACATAACTGTCTTAAGAGGATGTAAAGATAGAATGCCTAATGTCCAGAGTGGGAATCAAGGGGTTACTCTGGGAAGTGATGAAGACTGGACAGATGATGCTCATTGATTTCCCAAGCTATATATAAAGTGCGATACCTGGCTGGATGCGATGGCTTATGCCTGTAATCCCAGCCCTTTGGGAGGCCGAGGTGGGTGGATCACGAGGTCAGGAGTTCAAGACCAGCCTCGCCAACATGGTGAAACCCTGTTTCTACTAAAAATACAAAAATTAGCTGGTCGTGGTGGCAGACACCCGTTATCCCAGCTACTCGGGAGGCTGAGGCAGAGAATTGCTTGAACACGCGAGGTGGAGGTTGCATTGAGCTGAGATCGCACCACTACACTCCAGACTGGGTGACAGAGCGAGACTCCATCTCAAAAAATAAAAAATAAAATAATAAAGTGAGATGCCTGTAATCCCAGAATTTCGGGAGGTCGAGGTGGGCAGCTGAGGCCAGGAGTTTGAGACCAGCCTGACCAACATGGAGAAACCCCATCTTTACTAAAAATACAAAATTAGCCGGGTGTGGTGGTACATGCCTGTAATCCCAGCTACTCAGGAGGCTGAGGCAGGAGAATTGTTTGAACCCGGGAGGCGGAGGTTGCCATGAGCCGAGATCGCACTCCATTGTGAGCCATTGCACTCGTGGGCCATTGCACTCCAGCCTGGGCAACCAGAGTGAAACTCCATCTCAAAAAGCAAACAAACAAACAAACAAAAAACAAAAGAAGAGAGAGGAATCAGTGAGACTCATTAGGAGACTACTTCAGTAGATCAAGGGACACTTTATAATGGCTTTGACAAGTATGGTGTAGCAGACATGTGCGAGTGGAAGGAATCTAAGAGTATTTTGGAGATAAAGGTAACAGTTTTTGTTGGTGGATTAGATATGGAAGGTGTGGGAAAGAGAAAAATCCTGAATAACTCCTAGCTTTTGCAATTTGGTGAACAGTGATAAAATATTTACTGAGATGTAAAAGACTAGAGAAGGAAAAGATTTGGGAGTTTGAAAGATAAACAGGACTTCTCCTTTGGCTATGCTTAATTTGAGAGGCTTTTTGACCACCCAGATACAACAAATAAGACAGGCTATAGATATATGACTCTAATCACTTCTCAGTCTTTTGGCCAAGATCAAGTGAGACTCTGGAAGTCAGGGGGAAAGCCATCAGTGAAAAACTTAACTAACTTACGAGACAACCCATTATATTTAGGATAGCTCTAGTTATCAGAAAGTTCTTGCAGTTACACTAAGGTGACTATAAATGTTATATAAATTTGATGCTCATTTCCATTCGGGGTTCCTGAAAAGTACACACTTTTCTAAGCACATTCAATATTGGAAGAAAGTTATCACATTCTCCATCTTTTATTTTCTGAGCTAAACAATCAATTCTAGTTTCTCCAGCTGTTCTTCATGACCTGTTTCTAGACATGTCATCATCCTGGTTGGTCATATGCCATATGAGGTAGGATGCCAAGGACTAACGTGACCAGAATAATCATATACAAAATGTAGGACTGTCATCCCTCGGATTTGCCATTCTTTCAGAAATATGTTTGCCTTTTATAATTCATCTGTTTTCTTTCTTTTTCTTTTCTTGAGACAGCATCTTGCTCTGTCACCCAGGCTGCAGTGTAGTGGTGAGATCTTGGCTCACTGCAACCTCTGTCTCCTGGGTTCAAGAAATTCTCCTGCCTCAGCCTCCCAAGTAGCTGGGACTACAGGTGCGCCACCACGCCTGGCTAATTTTTTTTTTGAAATGGAGTCTCTCTCTGTTGCTCTGGCTGGAGTGCAATGGCATGATCTGCAACCTCCACCTCCCGGGTTCAAGCGATTCTCCTGCCTCAGCCTCCTGAGTAGCTGGGATTACAGGCGCGCACCACCATGCCTAGCTAATTTTTGTAATTTTAGTAGAGACGAGGTTTCACCATGTTGGTCAGGCTGCTCTCAAACTCCTGACCTCATGATCCACCCACCTCAGCCTCCCAAAGTTCTGGGATTACAGGCATGAGCCACCATGCCCAGCCCTGTTTTCTTTCTTATTGTCATTAGTGTGTCAGTGTTCCTACCTGTGGCATACAATGTCTCTTCTTATTTTCATCTAATCCGTTGTTGGATTTGGAAATCAAATAACCAATTGAAGCTATCAGATATTAACATTTTGCTTTGTATGTTTGGGATATTTTGTAATAATTTAAAAGGAGAGAGAGAGTATGTGCTTCCTGAGAGAGACCAAAGCCTTGCTATGAGTTGTGCTTTGAATTTTGTGAGAAAACCTTTCTTTTTTCTCTGTTTTCTCCTGCCTATATACAAAATAAATGAGTTTCCCAAACAGTTGAGTGTCAGATGGGTGAGGTATTTCAGCCTTTTGCACAGGATCTCATTGGAGATTTTCTGAGATGTCTTGCTGAAATCAAGGTGCATGGTGTCTAAGGCAGTGGTTCTCAAACAGTGTGACTTGCTCCCAGTGGACATTTGGCAATATCTGGAGATATTTTTGTTGTCATGATTACAAGAAAGGGATTACATATTTCTAGTGGGGAGAAGCCAGGGATTCTGCTAACCATTCTGTAATGCATGGGACAAGCCTCTGTAACAAAGAATTGTCTGGCCCCAAATGTCAGTAATACCTATATTTGGGACTATGGTATTTCTCTGATTTTATTAACTTTATGGGAAAAAGTTAGAAAAGTTTTAAACTTACTGAAATAATTCTACTTCCAACTAATCACTGCTCTCTTCTTTTATTACATAGAAATCATCTGTGAATAATCTTTCTAGATGGGGAAAAAATGAAGCACTGCTTTTTTCCACTTTTGTAAAATGGAAAAGTTTACATTTTTCTGTCACCATTCTCAATCTACATAATTTTTTTAATATTAACAGTGCCCAATGATTAAATTTGGACACTATGTTCATATACTGTTATTTAAAGAAAAATTATACTTTCACCATATCTCATTTTCCTTTCTGGCCTTCTGTTTCTCTTCCCCACGTTTATTCATTTGTTACAGTTGTAAGGTTTTTCTTGAGGAGGTAAGTAATCCTGTTTTTCTTCTGTCATCTCTAAAAACTAAGTAAATACAATACAACTTAAACTAGAAGCTCTGTTCTTATCTTTTAGGACCCCTAGTGAGACGTGTAGCTATTTTGGAATGAGGCTATACTAATCATGTTGACTAGCTACTTATTAGTGAGAGAGAAGGGGGCAGAAGTCACTGTCCTGTCACCAGGTGGATAAGAATGTGGGAGACAAAGAATGATGCTGTCTCTGCACGTCCTCCACGTGGGGACATTGGAATCTTTTCCTGGGGCTGTGGCATTTCTTTTGTATTGACTGCAGCTGTCAGGATCAAAGAAGAGCTAATGAGACAAAAGTAAATAGCTTCATTCTCAGGCTACCTGAGAGGAGCAATGTCTAATGGAGATTAAAAGATGAAAGGGGAGAAAAATTCTTTCTCAGCCATACCCAGATACAACTAAGTCACTGTTTTCACATGCTTCTGATTCTTCAAATTCTATGTTAACCACTTAGAATCTAGTGGCAAAAATAATATTTTCCTAATGCTTTTTTACTTATTACATTTTCATTATTTTAAAGATAGAGGACAGTAATGTTTCCTGATCTCAATGCTTTTATATTTAGAGCTAGAGATTTATTCAGTCAGCCAGTCATTTATTAAATTATATATTGACTATGTCTATATGTTCCAGACCCAAACATGAACCAGGGAAAGGCTCCAAAAACTTGGCAGTTTCAAGTATATATTTGAAAGAGGATTGATAAGTGAATACCTGATTTGTAGTTGAAATATTTACATAATTTTTCACCTTTCTTCTGAGGTGATGACTACTTCAGATGCATGGATCAGGAAGTATTTGTTAGGGCAGTACATTTGTAGAACCCTTGAGACTGCACAGAATAAAATAGCTAGCATTCTTCTTCAGCCATAAGTCCACCTTCTAGAATTAGAGAACTGAGACACAGGTTTAATGACTTAAGTTTTCAGCACAGTCTGTAGCGTAGTCTGTACCACAGTCTGTGCTGATACTTACGTTTTCTAACTTCCAACCTTGTCTTTGTTCTAAAAACACAGTTGAGGGAAGATTGCTTGCAGAAAATGCTTTCTGCTGTTGTACCAAGGGTGTTTCTCTCCAGAAAGCCTCTGAAGCAACCAAATTGGGGTTCAGGGTTGAGGTCGAGGAAAACAATGGAAAAGCAAAAGTGAAAAAAGCACAGACCAAGAAAAAACATTTTAACTGAGGCAAAGCATCTAGGATAAAGAGACACATTTGATGTATCTGGAATACAAGTAGTATGTAGGTGCTGTGACGGAGCAAAAAAGCCCTAAGATTTTCCTTCATAGCTGGTCTAAACGCAGTGGTCCTTACAACTAACTGATCACAACCAGTAACAATTTTCTTTGTTCCTTCTCCACTCTCACAGCTTCATTTGACTAGCCTTCAAAATAAATAAATAATAAATAAATGGCCGGGCCTGGTGGCTCACGCCTGTAATCCCAGCACTTTGGGAGGCCGAGGTGGGTGGATCACGAGGTCAAAAGATCGAGACCATCCTGGCCAACATGGCGAAACCCCGTCTCTACTAAAAATACAAACATTAGCCGGGTGTGGTGGTGCATGCCTGTAATCCCAGCTACTTGGGAGGCTGAGGCAGGAGAATGGCTTGAACCCAGGAGACGGATGTTGCAGTGAGCCGAGATCACACCACTGCACTCCAAGCCTGGCGACAGAGCGAGACTCCGTCTCAAAAAAAAAATAATAATAAATAAATTAGTTCATTCCTCACCTGAGGACTTACACTTGAAGTAGAACTACTGCTATTCAAAGACTGCTGCAGCATCCCCGAACTTGCTTTTCCAGCATTATCTCTTACTAGACTCCCGTAAGTGCCTTATTCCGCAGCTAAACTGGACTAAGCACCATTCCCCAGCCTTCCCACAAACTGCCTACCACCAGACATGTGCCCAGGCCATTCCACCTTACTGAAATGCTCTTTTCTAATCTTTATCTCTTATCTCTTAGTCTACCCATCTTCCAAGATCCCTTCCAAATACCAACTTCAAGAAGCCTTTCTGGGTGTTTCCACGTGAATAAAATCTCATGATTCTTGGCTCTTTTTTTTTTTTAGCACTTTCTTGTCTTGTCCCCTCCAGCACCACATTGTAACTTGAGGTCAGGGACTTTGGGTTTCCTGCATCGTACAGCAGAGTGTTGTGCATTTTGTAGACTTTTTCCTTTTTTTTTTTTTTTTGAGATGGAGTCTCGCTCTGTCACCCAGGCTGGAGTTCAGTGGCCTGATCTCGGCTCACTGCAACCTCTACCTCCCAGGTTCAAGCGATTCTCCTGCCTCAAGGCCTCCCGAGTAGCTGGGACTACAGGTGCCCGCCGCCACGCCCGGCTAATTTTTTTTTTCATTTTTAGTAGAGACGGGGTTTTACCAGGTTGGCCAGGCTGGTCTCCATTTCCCTACCTCGTGATCCGCCTGCCTCAGCCTCCCAAATTGCTGGGATTACAGGCATGAGCCACTGCACCCAGCCCAGACTTTTTCAATATATATCCACATACATTTTAATTTTTTTCATCATCTTTAAAAAAAAGCTCATTCAATTCTTTCTGGGTTTATAAAGCTGTTATTTCTTGATTTACTTAAGTGTGTAACAGTCTTGCTGTCTTGCCCAGGCTAGAGTGTAGTGGCATGATCATGGCTCACTGCAACCTCAACCTCCAGAGCTTGAATGATCCTCCCACTTCAGCCTCCCAAGTAGCTAGGACCACAGGTGGGCGCCACCACACCTGGCTAATTATTTGTATTGTTTGTAGAGATGAAGTTTTGCCATGTTGCCCAGGGTGGTCTTGAACTCCTGGACTCAAGCAATCCTCCCACCTCGATCTTCCAAAGTGCTGGGATTACAGGCATGAGCCACCACGCCCAACGTATGGATGTTTTTATCAAGATGTTATCTTGCCCGAAGATTGAGAGGTCCAAATAAGAACTCAGTTAAAGCGGGCGCAGTGTCTCAGACCAGTAATCCCAGCACTTTGGGAGACGGAGGTGGGCTGACTACCCTGAGGTCAGGAGTGCCAGACCAGCCTGGCCAACATGGCAAAACCCTGTCTCTACTAAAAATACAAAAATTAGCCGGGCGAGGTGGCAGGTTCCTGTAATCCCAGCTACTTGGAGGCTGAGGCAGGAGAATCACTTGAACCCGGGAAGCGGAGTTCAGTGAGCCCAGATCGCACCACTGCACTCCAGCCTGGAAAACAGAGCAAGAATCTGTCTCAAAAAAAGAAAAAAAAAGAGGCCGGGCGCGGTGGCTCGTGCTTGTAATCCCAGCACTTTGGGACGTCAAGGCGGGTGGATCACCTGAGGTCAGGAGTTCGAGACCATCCTGGCCAACATGGTGAAACCCCATCTCTACTAAAAATACAAAAATTAGCCGGGCATGGTGGCAGGCACCTGTAATCCCAGCTACTTGGGAGGCTGAGGCATGAGAATTGCTTGAACCCAGGAGGTGGAGGTTGCAGTGAGCTGAGACTGCGCCATTGCACTCCAGCCTGGGCAACAAGAGCAAAAACTCTGTCTCAAAAAAAAAAAAAAAAAAAAAATGGAATTGGAAAAAGCAAAATTTGTGGCTAGGATGGGCGGGGACAAGGATGACTAGGTAATAGAGACTGGGAAAGAGAATGGAATAGATGTAAGGAGCATTAAGTTGGTGGCTACCTGGGGCAAATGGAAAAAGAAAAAAAAAAGAACAAGAAAGGGAATTGTAAAAAAAAATAATAAAAAAAGATAATCTGAGATACAAATATTGAAGGATGGCAGGAGAACAGTCAAGACATAAGAGTTGTGTCTAAGGGACATATTCCTGGCTTTTGGTTGTCCTAGGGAGGTTCCTTTCTGTGCACGTCAGAAGATGACAGGCAAGAAAACAAAGTGGAAAACAACAAGGAAGTGAAGGTAACCCCTTTATAACCTCCCACTGGTTCATTCCTTGGAAATCTGCCTCAGGGAGGCAGATGAGGATAAATAAACGCTGCCTTGAAACAGTCTCTATGCTTAGCTAGATTCTGTCTGCAGCTGCTTTCTGCAGAATCCTGCAAACTGGGTTTGTCATCTGACCGTGTCTCTCTCCTCCTGTGTCTCTACATCTATTTCAGGTCCCTGGGTTTGCTCATGCCTGTTGCCTTGGTTCCTCTGCTGTGTTCCTCTAACTGTGGGCAATGCCTCCATCCATTTCTAGAAGTAAATGTGTTGATGGCATTTTATCACCTGTGTAGTTCCTCTTTTGACCGTCTCAATTCTCGCCTATGTCTGCGCCTATTGTTTTTACCTTCGTCTTTTATTTTTCTTTCTGCACCCTTTTGTTTCTGCTTCTGTCACTGCTTCTCTCTACCAGCTGGCTTTGTATGATGATGCCATCCCCATAGCAACCTCTTTCTGGGGAAGAATGAGGGGAAGGAAAAGAGAGAGCTAGAATAGATGGGCTAAGAGAAGCCAGATTGGAGCTGGAAGGTGACCTTTTAGATTGAGTCCTAGAACAGAGTACAGACAAACTATGAAGACTGATACCAGCCAAGTTACACAAAACCCTAAGAAAACACAAATTGGGAGCCCAAATCCAGTCCCTGCTGGCAAAACTCATTCAGCAAATCCTTTCTGTTGTAAATTAACTTGTCATCTGTTTTCCCTTCCTTGTGATTCAGATGAACTATTCTTTCTTTCTTTGTTTCTAGGTCTCATGATTCTTAAACATGTATAGTTCTTTTTTTCTTCTTAAAGCTAGTCAAGTGAAGCAGTGTGAGTGGAAAAGGAACAAAGAAATTCATAATTGGTTGTGATCAGTTAGTTGTAAACACCACTGTACTCAGATCAGCCACATGTATATTTTCTTTTCTTTTCTTTTCTTTTTTGAGACAGAGTTTCTCTCTTGTTGCCCAGGCTGGAGTGCAATGGCACGATCTTGGGTCACTGCAACCTCTGCCTCCCGGGTTCAAGTGATTCTCCTGCCTCAGCCTCCTGAGTAGCTGGGATTACAGGCATGCACCACCACACTCGGTTAATTTTGTATTTTTAGTAGAGACGGGGTTTCTCTATGTTGGTCAGACTGGCCTTGAACTCCCAACCTCAGGTGATCCACCCACCTCGGCCTCCCAAAGTGCTGGGATTACAGATGTGGCCACCGCGCCCGGCCGCCACAGGTATATTTTCTTTTAAAATTTATGAATATTCAGGGCCAGGCGTGGTGGCTCACGCATGTAATCCCAGCACTTCGGGAGGCCAGGGCAGGTGGATCATGAGGTCAGGAGTTCGAGACCAGCCTGGCCAACACAGTGAAACCCTGTCTCTACTAAAAATACAAAAAAAATTAGGCGGGCGTAGTGGCGGGCGCTTGTAATCCCAGCTACTCCAGAGGCTGAGGCAGGAGAATCGCTTGAACCCAGGAGGCAGAGGTTGGAGTGAGCCAAGATCACGCCATTACACTCCAGCCTGGGTGACAGAGCGAGACTCCATCTCAAAAAAAAAAAAAAAAAATTATGAATATTCACATTGTAACCACAAGGTCTTTCTTTTGATATACTATAGTTTTTTCACTAAGATTAGTTCTGGACACCATACTTTAAGTGATACATGAAATACACTTGGAATGCCCTTAGAAAAAGACCAATAAAGAAAAAAACCAACATGAAATGATATTATCCACTCTCATTTAGGACCAGAATGTTAGATAAGAGATTTAATAAGGATAAAGTTTTTTTTGTTTGTTTGTTTTTTGTTTTTTTTTTAAACCAATAACGAGATTTGTTTCATGTAGGGAAGGGTTATTGAGTGAGTTAAAGCAATGGAATAATTCTGCTCGGAGATCTTTAAATTATATAAATATCCAAATATCTGTAAATAAAATTGGTTAGATCAGTTTTCCCTCAAACTTTAGCTTCCTTTTTCCACCGTTTCCTTTGACCTCCACCTGGAGAGCTGGTCAGACACAAATTCCTGAGCTGTACTCTCAGTAATTCTGATTCTGTAGGTCTGGGGGGATAGGAGGGGCTTGAGTTTGCATTTCTAGTTCTTCTTTTTCTTTCTTTCTTTTTTTTTTTTTTTTGTTTAGACAAGGTCTCCCTTTGTCACCCTGGCTGGAGTGCAGTGGCACCATCTCAGCTCTCTGCAGCCTCGACCTCCCAGGCTCAAGCTATTCTTCTGCCTTAGCTTCCTGGGTAGCTGGGTTTACAGGCGTGCACCACCACACCCAGCTAATTTTTTGTATTTTTGATAGAGATGGGGTTTTGCCAGGTTGCCCCCACTGGTCTTGAACTCCTCAGATCAGGAAATCCACCCGCCTTGGCATCCCAAAGTGCTGGGATTACAGGCGTGAGCCACCACGCCTGGCCTTGAGTTTGCATTTCTTTTTTTTTTTTTTGAGACAGAGTCTCGCTGTGTCGCCCAGGCTGGAGTGCAGTGGCGCGATCTCAGCTCACTGCAAGCTCTGCCTCCCGGGTTCACGCCATTCTCCTGCCTCAGCCTCCCAAGTAGCTGGGACTACAGGCGCCTGCCACCACGCCCGGCTAATTTTTTGTATTTGTAGTAGAGATGGGGTTTCACCGTGTTAGGCAGGATGGTCTCAATCTCCTGACCTCGTGATCCACCTGCCTCGGCCTCCCAAAGTACTGGGATTACAGGCATAAGCCACCACGCCTGGCCTTGAGTTTGCATTTCTAACAGGATCCTGGGAGATTCTGATGCTGCTGGTCCCCAGACCACAATTTGAGTAACACTAGTCTAGATGATTTCCGAAGTCAAGCAATACAGTTGACATACATAGTACGTAAATGTGTGGATATTTTATTGTTCCTTGATTAAAAATAACTTTCCTTTGGGAATGGAGGAGCATGAATAGACTAAATCAAGTTGGTTTTGTTTTTCTCTGCCATTTGCAAGCTGTGATATCCATTGACCCCTTTCTTTGTTTTGTAAAATGACCAACCATAGAGGTTTGCCCAGGTACTTTCACTGCTAAAACTGAGATAGTCCTGGGCAAACGGGATGATTGGGTGACCTCTCCATTCACGAGGCTAGTGAAATAGAAAGAATGTATAAGGAAAAATGAACTTGGCTAGGGATCAGAAAATGCAGTTTCTAGTCGTAATTCACAACTTATTAATATTCTGACCTTAAATTGATCATTTAAATTCTCTTTCAGTTTTTGCACCTATAAAATGGTGATAATGTTAACTACTTTACTTACTTCCCACAAAAGTTTTGAGGATCAATTGAAATAATGGATAAAAAGATTATTAAAATACCATATACATATTAAGACAAAGATGTAGCTCACTTGTTTTTGCTTAGAGTTTATGATTTACAGCCCGGTGTGGTGGCTCACACCTGTAATCCCAGCACTTTAGGAGGCCAAGGCGGGTGGATCAGCTGAGGTCAGGGGTTCAAGACCAGCCTGGCCAATATGGTGAAACCCCTCTCTACTAAAAATGTAAAAATTAGCTGGATGTGGTGGCATTTGCCTGTAATCCCAGCTACTCGGGAGGCTGAGGCACGAAAACTGCTTGAACCTGGGAGGTGGAGGCTGCAATGAGCCGAGATTGTGCCACTGAACTCTAGCCTGGGTGACAGAGTGAGACCCTGTCTAAAAAAAAAAAAAAAAAGGAATTTACTATTTACTGGCAAAAAATAGCATCCCAGCAATCTCATTCCTAAGCATACAGCAAGTATACAACCGAGAGAAAAGAATTCATACATTCAGCAAATATCAGGAATGTTTATAATGGCTCAAACTGGAAACAATGATGCGTACATCAATGGGAGAATAGATAAGTAAATGTTGTCATAGCCAAAAGTGGAATACTACTCAGCAGTAAGAAGGAATGAACTACCAACACAACCACAATAGTACTCGTAGACATGATGCTCAGTGAAAAAACATCTGAGCACAAAAGAGTACATACTGTATGGTTCCATTTAAAGGTCAAGAACAACAAAATTCATTGATGATGGTGGAAGTAAAAATAGCAGTTTCTTCTGGAGAAGGAGGCTATAGACTGGAACCAGCACTAGGAAACTTTTTGAGGAGCAAGAAATGTTAAAGAATCTAGATCTTGATCTGGTTAATGGTTATGCCTGTGAATACAGATATAAATATTCACCCAACTGTAAACTCCAGATTAGTGCATTTTTATCTGCTTTATTGCATGTGTACTTCAGTAAAGAAGAAAAAACAAAGGAAGAGACACAAATAAAGGAGGGAAGGACTCACCCTCAATTCTATCACCACTAGAAAACAATGTTTTTTTTTCTTGAAATGTTTGCATTCTAACTGCCCCAGCACTAAGAAGAGGTTCAGTTTTGTAATTGGAATGTCTGATGAGCATCTGATGAGTGGATCCAGAGGTTATCCCCTCATGTCGAGTTGATGATGATATTTCAGCTTCTAGACTTGAGCAAGTTGACAGTAAAGGGAAGTGGAAACCCTGGGTCACTGGTTCAGGAAGAGGGCCAGGTTTACATCAACGTTGCAACAAATCTGGTGGCTTTTTTTTTTGTTTTGTGTTGCTGTTTCTTTTCTTCCTCTTCATCTTTGGGTCCGTTTGCTACTTTTCTTGGATTGATTTTCCACTCTACCCCACTACACAACATACTCTTTGGGGAGGAGGGGGGTCTTTACATTTTCTTCCACTCTCCTACTTTCCCATATTTTCTCATGTGTCTCAGTGAATTCAATGGTATATGTGCTAACATTTTCTTTTATGAGTCTATTCCAGAGGCTCACATCCTGTCCCCTGCCCGAGGAGCCTTCCAGTAGCCTTTACAGCCGCATTCTCAGGCTTTTATCCACTCTTTTTGAAACAGCGCCTGTGACATTCCCACTCATTACAGCGTGCCCCTCCCATGCCTCCAGGAAATTCTCTGTTTTCCCACCGGCTTTCTACTCAGCAGCTATTCTCAGTCTAATGTGCTTCATTCACCGTCAGCCTTCCTCAGGAAGACATAAAAAAGGGTAAAAAAGAACATTTATTTCTCAGGAAGGATTGGTCAGCTGACTGAGTTGTCTGAGGGTCTAAAAAGATGAGGGGGTAACTCAAAGCATAAATGCTTGAGGAGATGGATACCCCATTCTCCATGAGGTGATTATTTTACATTGCATGACTATATTAAAACATTTATGTGGCCAAGCGCGGTGGCTCACACCTGTAACCCCAGAACTTTGGGAGGCTGAGGCGGGCGGATCACCTGAGGTCGGGAGTTCGAGACTAGCCTGATCAACATGTAGAAACCCTATCTCTACTAAAAATATAAAATTAGCTGGGTGTGGTGGCACATGGCTGTAATCCCAGCTACTCGGGAGGCTAAGGCAGGAGAATCGCTTGAACGCGGGAGGCGGAGGTTGTGATGAGCCAAGATTGCACCATTGCACCCCAGCCTGGGCAACAAGAGCGAAACTCCATCACAAAAAAAAAAAAAAAAAAAAAAAAAAAAGAAAAAGAAAGAGTAGATGTGAGTCAGCTAAGCACTTCAGTCATCATGTAGCTGTTTTCCTGTGAGTGGGGGAAGGGGGCTGGTATCCTGGTGATTGTGTCCCACTAATAGCTACACAGAGAAAGAAGGACATTTATAGCTTTAAGAGCACTGCTAGAGAAAAGTTAAGGAACTCAAAGAACTGTCTTCACTTCATGCAAGCAATTATCTGTGTTGCTTTTATATTGGCACTTGTACAGAAGAAGACTTTTCTCGCTTCTCAGCCTTTTGGCTAAGATCAAGTGAAGATGACTTTTAAAACCCTTGTCTGTGATCCTGCAATCACCCTCCTTGGTACTTACACAAATGAGTTGAAATCATGCATCTACATGAAAACCTGCAAACGAATGTTTAGAGCAGTTTTATTCATAGTTGCTAAAACTTACCAAGATGTCCTTCAGTAGGTGAAGGGATAAACTGTGGTGCATCCAAATAATGGAATATTATCCAGTGATAAAAAGAAATGAGCCACAAAAAGACATGCAGGAACCTTCAATGAATATCACTAAGTGAAATAAGCCAATCTGGAAAGGCTACGTAATGTATGACTCCAACTGTATGACATTCTGGAAAAGGTAAAACTATGCAAAAAGACAGCAAAAAGATCAGTGATTGCCAGGGGTTGGAGGAGTAGGGAAGGGAGGTGGAACATGGGATCTTTTTTTTTTTTTTTCTTTTGAGACAGAGTTTTGCTCTTGTTGCCCAGGCTGGAGTGCAATGGTGCAATCTCGGCTCACTGCAACCTCTGCCTCCCGGGTTCAGTCAATTCTCCTGCCTCAGCCTCCTGAGTAATTGGGATTACAGGCATGCACCACTACGCTCGGCTAATTTTATATTTTTAGTAGAGATGGGGTTTCACCATGTTGGTTGGGCTGGTGTCAAACTCCTGACCTCGTGATCTGCCCACCTCGGCCTCCCAAAGTTCTGGGATTACAGGCGTGAGCCACTGCACCCAGCCTGGAACATGGGATTTTTAGGGCAGTAAAGCTGTTCTGTATGATATCACACATTTATCAAACCTACAGAATATACAACACAAAGAATGAACTTGAATATAAACTGTGGACTTTATGTAATAATAATATATCAATATTAGCCCATCAATTATTAACATGACAGATGTGGCTCGGCGAGGTGGCTCACGCCTGTAATCCTAGCACTTTGGAAGGCCAAGTCAGGCAGATCATCTGAGGTCAGGAGTTCAACACCAGCCTGGCCAACATGGCAAAACCCCGTCTCTACTAAAAATACAAAAATTAGCCGGGCATGGAGATGGGTGCCTGTAATCCCAGCTGCTTGGGAGGCTGAGGCAGGAGAATCGCTTAAACGTGGGAGGTGGAGGTTGCAGTGAGCCGAGATCACGGCACTGAACTCCAGCCTGGGTGACAGAGTGCAAGAAAAAAATAATAACAATAAATAATAATGATAATAATATAAGAGATGTATCACACTAATGCAAATGTTAGTATTAGGGGTGTTAAGGGAGTACATGGGAACTCTGTGTACCTTCTGCTCAATTTTTCTGTAAACCTAAAACTGCCCACCCCCAATAAATCCTATTAATTAAAAAACAAAGCGAAACACTTGTTTATATGTCTCTCTCCATCCGCTTCACCACCATGAGAACTTAAAGGGAAGAACATGTTTTTTATCTTTATGTTCCCGGCATCTGGGATGAAAGAGAAAGGGAACACTATTTTTAGTGCATACCCTAACAACATCTCCGACTTAGCACATCTAAAATAAAAGTCTTGATTTGATCCTCAGGTCTCTGTCTGCTTTCCTGACTGAGGTAAATGGCAACTCCAGTTCTCCAGTTGCTCCAGCCAAAACCTTTAGGATCATTCTTGACTCCTTTTTTTTCTTTTGTGCCCAAAATCTAGACCGCCAGTAGGTTGCACCTTGAAAATATATTTCAAATCCAACAGCAACCCACTCTATGCTTCTATCCCTACCCTCTGTCTAAGTCTGTTCATGCCGCTATAACAAAACAACACAGGCCAGGTGCAGTGCCTCACGCCTGTAATCCCAGCACCTTGGGAGGCCCAGGTGGGCGGATCACCTGAGGTTAGGAGTTTGAGACCAGCCTGACCAACATGGTGAAACCCTGTCTCTACTAAAAATACAAAAATTACCTGGGTGTGGGTGTGGTGGCGGGTGTCTGTAGTCCCAGCTACTCTGGAGGCTGAGGCAGGAGAATCGCTTGAACTCAGGAGGCGGAGGTTGCAGTGAGCCGAAATCACGCCATTGCACTCCAGACTAGGCGACAAGAGCGAAATTCTGTCTCAAAAAAACAAAAAACAAAAACAAAAACTGAGTAATCTATAAACAGTAGAAATGTATTTCTCACCGTTCTGAATGCTGGGAAGTTCAAGGTACCCGCAGGTTTCATGTTTGGTGAGGGCAGCTCGCTGCTTCTAAGATGGCGACTGTTGCTCCGTCCTCATTAGGGGGACGAGTGCTGTGTCCTCACATGGTGGAAGGCAGAAGGGCCAAAAAAAAAAAAAAAAAGGAGCAAACTCTCTGAAGTCCCCCCACCGCACTTTTTTTTTTTTTTTTTTTTTGTGAGACAGGGTCTGGCTCTGTCTATCAGGCTGGATGGAGTTCAGTGGTGCAATCACAGCTCACTGCAGGCTTGACCACCCGGACTCAAGTGATCCTCCCACCTCAGCCACCCGAGTAGCTGGGACTACAAGTGCAAACCACCATGCCCCACTAATTTTTTGTATTTTTTTTTTTTTTTTTTTTTTGTAGAGACAGGGTCTCCTTGTGTCGCCCAGGCTGGTCCAAAAGGGGGAAATAAGAACTCCTGGACTCAAGCGATCCTCCCGCCTTGACCTCCAAAAGTGCTGAGATTACAGGCATGAGCCATCGAGCCTGGCCTCCGAAGCCCCTTCTGTATGGGTATTAATCCCTCCATGGAGGCAGAGCCCTCATGACTCAGTCACTTCCCAAAAGGTCCTGCCTCTTAATATCACCACAATTAGGATTAAGTTTCTGCATGAATTTTGGAGGGAACACAGATTTAAACCACAGCACCCTCCTTCAGCATCTTCTCCATTCAACGGCACATACTTTTTTAAAAACACGAATCAACTCGTGTCATGCTTCTGCTCAAAAAACTAAAATGGCTTCGTAGCTTCCTGGCTGTCTGTCACATTCGGAATATAAACCAGAACGTTCATGACTGCTTACAGCGTCCTGCATGAGCAGACTCTTAGCTGTCTTCAACATCATTTCTCCTGCCACTCTGCCCCCGCTTCACTCCACTCCTGCCAAATCCGCCTTTTGACACCCTGCCAAGCACGAGTCCTCCTTTTGGTGTCTGCGTTTGAAATGCCTTCTGTTTGAAATGCTGTTTTCAGATACTCCCAAGGTTGACTTTCTCGTGTGATTCAGGTTTCTGTTCAAGTATCATCTCTACTGAGAGAGGAACCCTAACCACCCTATCTTAATCTTCCCCAGCCCCAACCCTTTATCGCCTTACCTTGATATTTTCTCCTTCAAAATGCTCCCTTATTACTTGACAGTATATATTTATTGTCTGCTAAGGCTGCCATAACAAAATACCACAAACAGGTGGCTTAAACAACAGGAATTTGTTTTCTCAAAGTTCTAGATGCTGGACATCCAAGATCAAGGTGCCAGCAGGCTTAGTTTCTCCTGAGACCTCTCCCTTCAGTAGCAGATGGCTGTCTTCTCAGTGTCCTCACATGGCCTTTTCTCTATTCACAGGCCTAATGCCTCTTCCTCTTCTCATAAGGACACCCGTCCTATTGGACTAGAGCCCCACCCTAGTGACCTCATGTAACCTTAATTACCTCCTTAAAGGCCCCATCTCCAAATACAGTTCCATTCTAAGTTACTAGGGCTTAGGGCTTCAACATATGAATTTTAGGACACAATTTAGTCCATAACACTTTGCCCTCTGGCCCCCCAAAATGTATGTCCTCACATCCAAAATAGATTTATCTCTATCCCTGTAGGCCCTAAAGTCTTAACCCATTCCAGCATGAGTTCCAAATCCAAAATTTCATCTGAATATCATCTAAATTTGGTATGGGTGAGACAAGAGGTATGATTAATCCTGAGGCAAATTTTTTTCCAAACTGAGCCTGGGAAACCAGACAAGTTATGTGCTTCCATAATATAATTGTGGGACAGGCATAGGCTAGACATTTCCATTGCAAAAGGGGGAAATGGGGGAAATAAGAAAGAAGAAAGGGGTACCTGGTCTTCCAAGTTCAAAATTCTAGTAAGGCAAATTCCATTTTTTAAAAAAAATTGTGGGCCGGGCACGTTGGCTCACACCTGTAATCCCAGCACTTTGGGAGGCCGAGGCAGGTGGATCGCAAGGTCAGGAGTTCAAGATCAGCCTGGCCAATATGGTGAAACCCTGTCTCTACTAAAAATGCAGAAATTAACCAGGCATGGTGGCAGGCGCCTGTAGTCCCAGCTACTCTGGAGGCTGAGGCAGGAGAATCACTTGAACGTGGGAGGTGGAGGTTGCAGTAAGCCGAGATCTCGGCACTGCACTCCTGCATGGGCGACAGAGCGAGATTCTGTCTCGAAAAAAAAAAATTGTGGTAAAAACACATAACAACAACAAAAAAGGTAGGCTGGGCATGGTGGCTGACACCTATAATCCCAGCACTTTGGGAGGCTGAGGTGGGTGGATCATCTGAGGTCAGGAATTCAAGACCAGACTGACCAATATGGTAAAACCCCACCTCTACTAAAAACACAAAAATTAACCAGGTGTGGTGGCGTGCACCTGTAGTCCCAGCTATTTGGGAGGCTGAGACAGGAGAATTGCTTGAACGCAGGAGGTGGAGGTTGCAGTGAGCCAAGACTGCGCTACTGCACTCTAGCCTGGACAACGGAGTGAGACTCCATCTCAAAAAAAATAAAAATAAAAAATTAGCCAGTCGTGGCGGTGTATGCCAGTAATCCCAGCCAGAGTGAGACTTCATCTCAAAAAAAAAAGAAGAAAAATGGTTACCATGTGAACCATCTTTTTTTTTTTTTTTTTTGAGACGAAGTTTCACTCTTGTTGCCCAAGTTGGAGTGCAATGGTGGAAGCTCGGCTCACCGCAACCTCTGCCCCCAGGTTCAAGCGATTCTCTTGCCTCAGCCTCCAGAGTAGCTGGGATTACAGGCTTGCGCCACTATGGCTGGCTAGTTTTGTATTTTTAGTAGAGATGTTGTTTCTCCATGTTGGTCAGGCTGGTCTTGAACTCCCAACTTCAGGTGATCCTCCTGCCTCAGCCTCCCAAAGATTACAAGTGTGAGCCACTGCGCCTGGCCCATGTTAACCATCTTTTAATACTTTATCTTACATTTATTTTATTACAGTTTTTAAAATATCTTTTCAGCTTTACTGAAGTATAATTGACAAATAAAATTGTGTACATTTAAAGTATGTGCACATGATGTTTTGATATACGTGTATATTGTGAAATTATTATCACAAGTTAGTTAACACGTTAACTTTTTTTTTTTTTTGAGATGGAGTCTCACTCTGTCACCCAGGGTGGAGTGCAGTGGCGCGATTTTGGCTCACTGTAACCTCTGCCTCCCAGGTTCAAGCGATTCTCTTGCCTCAGCCTCCCGAATAGCTGGGATTACAGGCACGTGCCACCATGCTCGGATAATTTTTGTATTTTTATTAGAGATGGGGTTTCACTATATTGGCCCGGCTGGTCTTGAACTCCTGATCTTGTGATCCACCTGCCTCGGCCTCCTAAAATGCTGGGATTATAGGCATGAGCCACCGTGCCTGGCCAATATGTTTCTTTTTATTTTTTTAATGTGGCTACTGAAATTTTCTTTTTTTTGTAAAATTGAACACTTGGTCACCCAGGGTGGTGTGCAGTGGCACGATCTAGGCTCACTGTAACGTCCGCCTCCCGGGTTCAAGTGATTCTCATGCCTCAGGCTCCCAAATAGCTGGGATTACAGGCGTGTGCCAGCACGCCTGGCTAATTTTTTTGTGTCTTTAGTAGAGATGGGGATTGGTGATATTGGCCAGGCTGGTATTGAATTCCTGAACTGGAGTGATCCATCCGCCCTCCTCAGCCTCCCAAAGTGCTGGGCTTACAGGTGTGAGCCACCATACCCAGCAGAAAAATTTTAAATTACATCTGTGGTTGGGCTGGGCACAGTGGCTCACGCCTGTAATCCCAGCAGTTTGGGAGGCCGAGACAGGCAGATCACAAGGTCAGGAGTTCGAGACCAGCCTGGCTAACATGATGAAACCCTGTCTCTACTAAAAATACAAAAAATTAGCCGGGCGTGGTGGCACACGCTTGTAGTCCCAGCTACTCAGGAGGCTGAGGCAGGAGAATTGCTTGAACCGGGGAGGCAGAGGTTGCAGTGAGCCGAGATCATGCCACTGCACACCAGCCTGGGTGACCAAGTGAGACTGCGTCTCAAAAAAAAAAAAAAAAAAAAATTACATCTGTGGCTCACATTATATTTGTATTGGACAGTACTGGCCTGGCTTTGTTCAATAATCATTGAAGATATTTGAGTAGGACACTGACACGATTCAAATTTTGATTTAGGATAATTCACCTAGCCCTGATGTGGAACGGATTCATTTTTGAAGAAGGGAGAGGAAAGAGGAAGGAAGACCTTCGTGAAAGTGGGACGGGCCTGAGAGCTGGGATTAGGCCCTTCAGGATCAACGGGAGTGATGGATGGATGATTTAAACCCAGTTTAGACAGGAAAATCAACATTTCTCAAATGTTTTCTTTCTTAATCCTGAGGACTTATTTTCTACAGTGTTATCAAATTCAAAGTGAACTCTGCCTACACTAACCTAATAAAGGAAGATTAAAAAGTTGCTTTAACAAAAGTCGTTCTTTATGAGGACTATTACAGATGCAAGCAAAGTTTTAGAGCAGTTACTAGCTTTTTGTGTGTGTCTTGAAATGCCATTTACATTGTTTTATGAAAGAGACAGTTTTCCCTGTCTTTACCTCAATGCGTTTAAAGCCTTGTGTTCCCTGACTTTAGATTTTATGTTTGTTTTCCACCTGGTTATCATACTAGCAAGCATCCATCCCACAAAGCTGCATGAAACTAGGATTGAGATTTACATTCTGCAGATTTAGATTCTAGGATTGAGATTTACATTCTGCAGATTTAGATTCTAGAATTGAAATTTACATTCTGCAGATAACTGCATTTGGAACTAAGCGACCTCAGATATTATTCTATTCATTCCTTTTTTTCTAGGCACACCTACATTAAAGTATTAGGTGTAAATTTTGTTTGTTTGTTTGTTTGTTTGTTTGAGACAGTCTCGCTGGCACCCAGGCTGGAGTGCAGTGACGCAATCTCAGCTGACTGCAACCTCTGCCTCCCAGTTTCAAGCAATTCTCCTGTCTCAGCCTCCTGAGTAGCTGGGACTACAGGCGCGCGCCATCACGGCCGGCTAATTTTTGTATTTTTAGTAGAGACGGGCTTTCACCATACTGGTCAGGCTGTAGGTGTAAATTTTGTAACATTCTCACTAACTTACTCTGTTTTGAAATTTACCCATCGCACCTCACATTTCCTCTTTTTTTTTTTTTTTAATAGAGATACAGAAAGATTTCAAAAGGAATCAAATGACACAGCATATGTGTTTGAGGGCATCTAGCCTCACTGGCCCATCCTGACATACTTAATCCCTCATGCCTCATCACCAGAGCTGTGACTGTGACTGAGCCAGGCTCCTCCCAAAGTACACTGAAGACCCAGCTCAACCAACCAGTCTCTCGAAGCACATCAGCAAACAGTTATATGGAGCAACTCTTCTCTAGTGGCCAGAGTGAAGGATTATCTACCTTGGACATCTCTGTTGCTTTGGGGGCCAGCCCAGTCCAGAACTGGTTTTTGAGCATCAGGTTCCTCCTAGGTCCCACTTGCTCAAGGAACACTTGTCTCAATATGCTCAACACACTATTTTTTTTTTCTTTTTTGAGGCAGGGTCTCACTCTGTTGCCCAGGCTGCATAGCTCACTGCAGCTTCTACCTCCTGGGCTCAAGTGATCCTCCCACCCCAGGCTCCCAAGTAGCTGGGTCTATAGGCGCCTGCCATTACCGTACTCAGCTAATTTTTTTTTTTTTTTTTGATAGAGAAGGGGTCTCAAAAAAAAAAAAGAGAGAGAGAGAGAAGGGGCCTCACTGTGTTGTCCAGGCTGGTCTCTCAAACTGCTAGGCTCAAGTGATCCTTCTGCCTCGACCTCCCAAAGGGCTGGGATTATAGATGTGAGCCACTGTGCCCAGGTCAACACATTTTTTAGATTCTCGAGACTCAGTTTAATTCCAATTGTAACCTTTAAAAATAATCCCAGCATTTGGGAGGCTGAGGCATGAGGGTCACTTGAGGCCGGGAGTTTGAGACCAGCCTTGGGCAATACAGTGAGATCCCATCTCTACAAAAAAGAAAGAAAAAGAAGGAAAATAAGAGAAGGGATGGAAAGTTATGAGACTAATGAAAAAAAAAGGCTCTCAAAGATAGTGAATGATGAGAGGAGAAAGAAGGGACTTTTACTAAAAGGAAAAAGATTTAACAGAGAGCATTGTACTGGCAGGGCCCTCCAGGGTATCGATGCTTAGTTGTGACTGAGGCATCTGGGAGGCTGCAGGCAAGGTCAGTTCTCCTACTGAAGCTCCCAGCCTGTGACCTACCCTGTCTGACTTGAAAGGAAAGGAATTTAACATAAGAAAGGTTGAAAGGATTGGTGGGGGTGCGGGAAAGGACATAGAAGATGGCTTCAGGTATAGAAATTGAGCTGCCCCAAGGTGGAAATCTAAAATAATATCCACTTGCCCAGCTGAATTATTCCAGGCAAGGTGAAGATGACTGGTTCTCCCCACTAAGAAATGTCTCTCTCTCTGTCTTTTTTTTTTTTTTTTTTTTTTTTTTTGAGACAGAGTCTTGCTCTGTTGCCCAGGTTGGAGTGCAGTGGCACAGTCTCGGCTCACTGCAACCTCCGCCTCTCAGGGTCAAGTGATCCTCCTGCTTCAGCCCCTCCTAGTATCTGGGATTACAGGCACACCCCACCATGCCCGGCTAATTTTTGTATTTTTAGTAGAAATGGGGTTTCACCATGTTGGCCAGGCTGGTCTCGAACTCCTGATCTCAGGTGATCCACCTGCCTTGGCCCACCTGCCTTGGCCTCCCAAAGTGCTGGGATGACAGGCATGAGCCACCGTGCCCGGCCAGAAATGTCTTATTTGTTAGGTTTGTAGTGAGCCAAGTGTTCTTTCTTCCCCAACCCGGGGGTTAGGTTAGGGATAGCAGAACAGTATTTAATAAACCAGAAGACTGAAATGGGGCCAGGATGCAGTGAGTAGATCCAGTAGGTTACATGGTCCTGAGAGATAAGAGACTCAAAGAGCCACCCAGCAGTGAAGACACAAACTACTACCACCTCCCCCTACCACCACCACTGGGCTTCCGTGGAGTCTGGGGTACAGATCAGACGGCACTGTATTTGTTTCCAAAATGATCAATTCTTAGTAATCCTACCCAAGGCTGTGTTGTCCTCTGCCCTCCCAGTTCATGAGTGGAATTCTATGCCTACCTTCACCTGATGCAGGTTTTTAAATATTTCCAAACTGACCAACCCAGTTTCTCTTAACTTCTTCCTTCTCCAATTTTCTTTTCCACTTTTACCAAGTTAACTTCACATTCTTATCTCCAGATAAGTTCTTTAGTATAATCTATTACTTTGTCTTCCCGATTAATTACCTAAATCTCATTTGATGTTTGTCCTTTTCATACCACTCATAGGTCAGATTCTCCTAATACAGCTCCATAATTAATAATAAACAGTCATCAATTACAAGTTTTAAGGACTATTCTCTCCTCCCTGTCCTCTGTCTCTCCAGGTCACCCCAGCTCTGATCTTTGCCATCGCAGTTGCTACAATCGGCTCTTTCCAGTTTGGCTACAACACTGGGGTCATCAATGCTCCTGAGACGGTGAGTGCCAGGCCACAAGAATTAGAATCTGGAATAGGGAAATTATTCCTTTAAGTAGGGTTTCAAGAATTCAGAATTTAAGGCCAGGCATGGTGGCACCTGCCTGGAGTCCCAGCTACTCCGGAGGCTGAGGCTTAAAGATCACTTGAGCCCAGGAGTTAAACACCATCCTGAGCAACACAGTTAGTGAGGGTCCCTCCCCCAACTAGGGGAATTAAACTTTGTATCTATCCTGTCCAAGACTGAAGATGGAGACAATATTGGTGGGGAAAATTAGTGGGGTCATTTAATCAAAGGAAAAAGCTCATTTACTCCTTATACCCTGGGCAGTGCTGTTCTTCCTCCCACTCTTTCACTCTGTAGTAATACACTTCCTGTATTATCCCTTAGGGGTTAGTTACCAAGCTGGCCAGGTTCGCTTAGCAGAGGGCTGGGGTGAACATCAGTGGTGCCACCTACTGGGATATTCAGGACAAATGAAAAATTACTATTCCAGGGAGAGTTAACATTAATTCCAATATGTTATCTGCCTCTTCCATTCCCGTCTATTTATTCCCTTGATTCTCTAGGGAGGAAATGATACCTAATATTTGTTTTGTTTGTTTGTTTGTTTTGAGATGTAGTCTCGCTCTGTCACCCAGGCCGGAGTGCAATGGCGCTATCTCGGCTCATCGCAAACTCCGCCCCACGGGTTCAAGCGATTCTCCTACCTCAGCCTCCCGAGTAGCTGGGATTACAGGCATGCGCCACCACAACTGGCTAATTTTGTATTTTTAGTAGAGACGGGGTTTCACCATGTTGGTCAGGTTGGTCTCCAACTCCTGACCTCAGGTGATCCACCCGCCTCGGCCTTCCAAAGTGCTGGGATTACAGGCGTGAGCCACTGCACCCAGCATATTTGTATCTTTTGTTCTCATCCAACTGTAATAGTCTGTCCTCCCACCTTTTATTTTGCAGATCATAAAGGAATTTATCAATAAAACTTTGACGGACAAGGCAAATGCCCCTCCCTCTGAGGTGCTGCTCACGAATCTCTGGTCCTGGTCTGTGGCCATATTCTCCATCGGGGGTATGATCGGCTCCTTTTCCGTCGGACTCTTTGTTAACCGCTTTGGCAGGTATTAACTAGAAACTGGGCAAGGAAGTGGGCTCTACCAGATGCACTGGGGACAAGTGTGGAGAGTTAGGGCAGGGAGGTGATGATGCCTTTTAATAAGAACACCTTGAATTCTAATCAAGGGAAACTAGCCCAACTGGCCCCGAATATGACTGCCCTTGCTTGGAGCTCTGCTACCCCGGAGAGCTCCCACCCAGCTGTGCAAGAGATGAACTGTGTGAGTGATTGGCCTTTGCAGTCCAGTTAGGGATAGTTCAGAATTATTCACTAGTAAGCTCAACTATGGGGTTTCCAGGAACATACTTAATTTACAAGATCCAAAGTTGATTACTTTTCTCAAAAAAAAAAAAAAACAAAAACTGGGGTCTCATATAAATGTTTTTGTTACCTCTACACAGGATTGGTAGGAATTATCTTTAGTCTATGGCAAATGTGGATAATGGCCAAAAAAAGAAAACTGAATCGTCTTTTTTTTTTTTTTTTTTTTTTTTTTGAGATGGAGTCTCTCTCTTGTCACCCAGGCTGGAGTGCAATGGTGCAATCTCAGCTTACTGCAACCTCTGCCTCCCGGGTTCAAGTAATTATCCTGCCTCAGCCTCCCAAGTAGCTGGGATTACAGGCGCCCACTACCACGCTCGGCTAATTTTTGTATTTTTAGTAGAGATGGGGTTTCACCATATTGGCCATGCTAGTCTCGAACTCCTGACCTCACGTGATCCGCCCACCTCAGCCTCCCAAAGTGCTAAGCTTACAGGCATGAGCCACTGCGCCTTGCTGAAAACTGAATCTTCTTATTTTATACTAGCTTAGTAATCTATTTTGGAAGGTAGAATATATTTTCAGTTATGACTGACAAAGGAACTGTTTTAATTTGCCAATTAGATATTCTAGAAATGCAAGAGTGTAATTCACATTTAAAAATTGCTAAGGCAACCTATTTTACTTGCTAATGTTCTTCCCCCTCTGCCCTCCCTCTGCCCAAGAAGCAGGGTCTTGCTCTGTCACCCAGGCTGGAGTGCAGTGGCGCAATCATAGCTCACTATAGCCTCGACCTCCCAGTCTCAAGCAATCCTCACACCTCAGCTCCCTGAGTAGCTGGGACTACCAGTGGGCACCATCATGCCTGGCTCCCAACTAGAAATGTTCTGATAATAGAAAGTAAAAAAGGGCTGGGCGTGGTGGCTCACACCTGCAATCCCAACACTTTCGGAGGCCGAGGTGGGTGGATCATGAGGTCAGGAGTTAAAGACCAGCCTGGCCAAGATGGTGAAACCCCATCTCTACTAAAATACAAAAAAATTAGCCGGGCATGGTGGCAGGCACCTGTTATCCCAGCTACTCGGGAGTATGAGGCAGAGAATTGCTTGAACCTGGGAGTCAGAAGTTGCAGTGAGCGGAGATTGCGCCACTGCACTCCAGCCTGGGCAACAGAGCGAGACTCTGTCTCAAAAAAAAAAAGAAAGAAAAGAAAAGAAAGTGAAAAAGAAAAGTTAGACCAAAAAAGGAGTTGATATAAGCCTGGAGAAGAGCAGAATAATGAGTACAGAAGAGGAGAAGTTAGGAGCCTCTCACTTTGCTAATTCCATGTTGTCTTTGATTAACCTTACAGGCGCAATTCAATGCTGATTGTCAACCTGTTGGCTGCCACTGGTGGCTGCCTTATGGGACTGTGTAAAATAGCTGAGTCAGTTGAAATGCTGATCCTGGGCCGCTTGGTTATTGGCCTCTTCTGCGGACTCTGCACAGGTTTTGTGCCCATGTACATTGGAGAGATCTCGCCTACTGCCCTGCGGGGTGCCTTTGGCACTCTCAACCAGCTGGGCATAGTTATTGGAATTCTGGTGGCCCAGGTACTCTAGAACTTCTCATACTTAATGAGTGTTAGTTTCATGGGTCATTAAAAAAGTTAACATAGGTGAAGCACTGAAGAATATCTGGCACATGTTCAATTACATATGGAAGTTTTAGATAATAGATAGTAGCTGAAGAAGCAGGTTGAGTAGAGAAAGGAAAAGAAGCACAATTTCTTTTTTCCTTTTTTCTTTTTTTTTTTTTTGAGAGGGAGTCTCACTCTGTCACCCAGGCTGGAGTGCAGTGGCATGATCTCGGCCCAACCTCTGCCTCCCGGGTTAAAGTGATTCTCATGCCTCAGCCTCCCGAGTAGCTGGGATTACAGGTGTGCACCACCACGTCCAGCTAATTTTTGTATTTTTAGTAGAGACAGGATTTCACCATGTTGGCCAGGCTGTTCTCAAATTCCTGACCTCAGGTGATCCACCCGCCTCGGCCTCCCAAAATACTGGGTTATAGGCGTGAGCCACTGTGCCCGGCAATTTTTTAATTTTTTTCAATGGTAAAATAATGTATGATTTTCTGAACTTTTGTTTTGTTTTGTTTCTGAGATGGAGTCTCACTTTGTCGCCCAGTCTGGAGGGCAGTGGCGCGATCTCGGCTCACTGCAACCTCCGCCTCCTGGGTTCAAGTAATTCTCTGCCTCAGCCTCCTGAGTAGCTGGGATTGCAGGTGCCCACCATCATGCCTGGCTAATTTTTGTATTTTTAGTAGAGACGGGGTTTCACCATCTTGGCCAGGCTGGTCTTCAACTCCTGATCCACCTGCCTCAGCCTTCCAAAGTGCTGGAATTACAGGCGTAAGCTACTGCGCCCAGCCAACTTTTTGTGTTTCAATGAACTTGTGGCCTGTGAATTATGGGGTTTATAGCATTATCTTTGTGTGGTTTCTAGATCTTTGGTCTGGAACTCATCCTTGGGTCTGAAGAGCTATGGCCGGTGCTATTAGGCTTTACCATCCTTCCTGCTATACTGCAAAGTGCAGCCCTTCCATGTTGCCCTGAAAGTCCCAGATTTTTGCTCATTAACAGAAAAAAAGAGGAGAATGCTACGCGGAGTGAGTATCTTTCACTCTTTAGTATACGAAGTATATGGTTGTGGTTTGTTTTAAGGGTGAGGGTACTGGATCTATTTTCTGTCGTACCCTTTCCCTGCCCGTCAGAATCCAAGTGAAGATGGTTCTGATTACTCTACTTCGTTTTTTCTTTTTTTGAGACAGAATCTCATGCTGTTGCCCATGCTGGAGTGCAGTGGTGCGATCTCGGTTCACTGCAACCTCCGCTTCCTGGGTTCTAAGCGATTCTCCTGCATCAGCCTCCGGAGTAGGTGGGATTATAGGCATGTGCCACCACCACCACGCCTGGCTACTTTTGTACTTTTTTTTTTTTGAGACAGAGTCTTGCTCTGTTGCCCAGGCTGTAGTGCAGTGGCGCAATCTCGGTTCACTGCAACCTCTGCCTCCCAGGTTCAAGTGATTCTCCTGCCTTAGCCTCCCGAGTAGCTGGGACTACAGGTGTGCGTGACACCACGCCAGCTAATTTTTTTTGTGTTTTTATTAGAGATGGAGTTTCACCATGTTGACCAGGCTGGTCTCAAACTCCTGACCTTGTGATTCGCCTGCCTTGGCCTCCCAAAGTGATGGGATTACAGGTGTGAGCTACCGCGCCCAACCCATCTAATCTGTATTTTTTTTTAAGTGAAAGCAAGTTTATTAAGAAAGTAAAGGAATAAAAGAATGGCTACTCGATAGACAAA
Source organism: Gorilla gorilla gorilla (assembly GCF_029281585.2). NCBI lineage: Eukaryota > Metazoa > Chordata > Mammalia > Primates > Hominidae > Gorilla > Gorilla gorilla. The sequence continues at coordinate 23,466,310 of NC_073234.2, read as the reverse complement.
GCAGCGACTAATTTGTATTTTTATTAGAGATGGGGTTTCACCATGTTAGCCAGGCTGGTCTCAAACTCACCTCAGGTGATCCACAAGCCTCGGCCTCACAAAATGCTGGGATTACAGGCACGAGCCACCGCGCTGGGCTCTGATTACTCTTGAGTAAAATTTTCAGCCCCTAAAGAATGAGGTGAGAGGGCAGGTTCAGGAATGGATGCTATCCATCACCTCACCTCCTGCGGCCCTTTCCTGGCTGCCTTACAGGAAGAATGAATTTGGGGCAGCACATTCTCTTTATCCTTTCCTCTTTCTTCTTTTCACCAGTCCTCCAGCGGTTGTGGGGCACCCAGGATGTATCCCAAGACATCCAGGAGATGAAAGATGAGAGTGCAAGGATGTCACAAGAAAAGCAAGTCACCGTGCTGGAGCTCTTTAGAGTGTCCAGCTACCGACAGCCCATCATCATTTCCATTGTGCTCCAGCTCTCTCAGCAGCTCTCTGGGATCAATGCTGTGAGTATGATACTTTAGGGTCAAATGTGTCTTAACAATATTTCACTTAAAATGCCGGGCGTGGTGGCGGTGTGCCTCTGTAGTCCCAGCTACTCAGGAGGCTGAGGCAGGAGAATCGCTTGAACCCGGGAGGCAAAGGTTGCAGTGAGCTGAGATTGCGCCATTGCACTCTAGCCTGGGTGACAGAGTGAGAAACTTCGTCTAAAAAAAAAAAAAGACAAAAATTAGCTGGACGTGGTGGTGCGCTACTCAGGAGGCTGAGGCCGGAGAATTGCTTGGATCCGGGAGGCGGAGGTTGCAGTGAGTGGAGATTGCGCCATTGCACTCCAGCCGGAGCAACCAGGGCAGAACTCCTTATAGAAAGAAAGAAAAAGAAAGAAAGAGAGAGAGAAAGAGAAAGAAAGAAAGAGAGAGAGAGAAAGAGAAAGAAAGAAAGAGAGAAAGAAAGAAAGAGAGAGAAAGGAGAGAGAGAGAGAAGAAAGGAAAGAAAGGAAAAAGAAAGAGAAAGAAAGGAAGGAAGGAAGGAAGGAAGGAAGGAAGGAAGGAAGGAAGGAAGGAAGGAAGGAAAGAAAGAAAGAAAAAAGAGCGAGCCTGGAAGGACACTGGCAATTCAGACTGAGCTGACTTTACCAGTCTCTATGTTTTTACAACTAGAATAGGGAGCATGATTGTTTAAAGAGTGTGGCAAAACAGAAGCTAGCATTTGGCAGGTAGCCCTTGTATTCCATGCAAATATCAGCTTCCTGCTATTGAGTGTGGATTGTGGGAAGAGAGTACTCCTGTGCCTTCTAGTCAATTGTGGATAAAATACGGATATGAAGAGCACCCTTGTACTTCATCCCCTGAGGGTTTTCCATTAGTCTTTGATCAATGGGATTAAATCATTTTGTAACAAAGCATTTTGCAAAACTTAGTATTTTGAGCATTTTAATACTAAGTTGGTTCTTGGCCTTTTCTCCTACCTAACACATCAGATATTTGTATTTGAAGTGGCAGTGCTTCTTGTGAGAGGTTACAAGCTGTTTTATCAGAATGTACAAGGAGCCAGGTGTGGTGGCTGCTCATGCCTGTAGTCCCAGTTACTACTCAGAGGTTGAGGTGGGAATATCACTTAAGCCAAGGAGTCAAGCCTGGGCAATATAGCATGACCCTGTCTTAAAAAAAAAAAAAACTTGGGAGGAAATACACAGTAGTTAGAAAAAGCCTCCTAGGTGATTTTGATGAATCCCAGTCTCAAATTTCCTCATTTGGAAATGATAATGTAGGCCACACAAATTACTGGAGAAAAATGTGCTCCCGAGACTTTCCAGAGCAGCAGAGCTGGGACTAGGCAGGTGAGGCAGCTACGTGCAAGTGTAGCCCTGAGAATGAGCACCTCTTTAAAGAATGTACCTTGCGTTAGTTCTGTGCCTGTTTAAAAAAAAAAAGAAAGAATAAAAGAATGCACCTGAGGCAACTCCCTAGCTGCCTCGCCACAGTCTGGGCCCTGCAAAACAGGGTCAGAAAAAAATCACCTGTGGGAAATTACAGATGATCCATGAGCATTCTGAGGAACAGACTCCTCCCACTTCAGAGTGTGGTATGTGCATACTTTCTTTCTTTCTTTCTTTCCTTTTCTTTTCTTTTCTTTCTTTTTTTTTTTTGTGAGACAGAGGAGTCTCACTTTGTCACCCAGGCTGGAGTGCAGTGGTACAATCTCGGCTCACTGCAACCTCTGCCTCCGGGTTCAAGCGATTCTTCTTCCTCAGCCTCCCAAGTAGCTGGGACTACAGGCACGTGCCACCATGCCCAGCTAATTTTTTGCATTTTTAGTAGAGATTGGGTTTCTCTGTGTTAGCCAAGATAGTCTCAATCTCCTGACTTTGTGATCTGCCCGCCTCGGCCTCCCAAAGTGCTGGGATTACAGGCATGAGCCACCGCGCCTGGCTCTTTCTTTCTTTTTTTTTTTTTGAGAGGTAGTCTTGCTCTGTCGCCCAAGCTAGAGTGCAGTAGCGCAATATCAGCTCATAGCAACCTCTACCTCCTGGGTTCAAGTGATTCTCCTGCCTCAGCCTCCCAAGTAGCTGGAATTACAGGCGGCCAACACCACATGCAGCTAATTTTGTATTTTTAGTAGAGACGGGCTTTCACCATGTTGACCAGTCTGGTCTTGAACTCCTGGCTTCAAGTGATCCACCCGCCTCGGCCTCCCAAAGTGCTAGGATTACAGGCATGAGCCACCATGCCCAGCCTGTACATTAATTATTGTTGGACCAAAGTGGCTCCCAATTTAGTCAATGAGCGGATTTTGCTCCACATATAATCATCACCCAAAGTTAGCTGCACCAGAATTATGGGGGATGGGATTCCTGAGTCGGCTGAATCCAGAGTCTCCGTGTAAGAGGGCTGGAAATTGCCTGTAAAAAAATAAATCTGGGCCGGGGGCGGTGGCTCATGCCTCTAATCCCAGCACTTTGGGAGGCTGAGGCTGGCAGATCACCTGAGATCAGGAGTTCGAGACCAGCCTGCCCAACATGGCAAAAGCCTGTCTCTACTTAAAATATAAAAATTAGCCGGGCGTGGTGGACGCATCATCTAAAAATCAGTCAATCAATCAATCAGTCTGATGCATAGCAGGCTTGGAAATCACTTTTCCAACCTACTTTTGTGCAAACGATGTATTCTTTTTTTTTTTTTTTTTTTTGAGACAGAGTCTCTGTCACCCCGGCTGGAGTGTAGTGGCACGATCTCGGCTCACTGCAACCTCCGCTTCCTGGGTTCAAGTGATTCTCCTGCCTCAGCCTTCTGAGTAGCTGGGATTACCGGCGTGCACCACTTTGCCTGGCTAATTTTGTGGTTTTAGTAGAGACAGGGTTTTTCCAGGTTAGTCAGGCTGGTCTCGAACTCCTGACCTCAAGTGATCTGCCCGCCTACGCCTCCCAGAGTGCTGGGATTACAGGTGTGAGCCACCTCACCTGGCCCAAGAAGTTTTATTGAGATGTGTACATGTACATTAGGTTTTTGATGTGTAGGCATTGTGATAAGGTAGATAATTGTGACTATTTATTGCTTGTTTAAACTGCTCAAGTAATTACTTTTGTACCAACCTAATATCTTTCCCCACAAGCTTGACGTCATCACCTAGTATGTTGAGGTTTTGTTTTGTTTTGTTTTGAGACAGAGTCTTATCCGTTGCCCAGGCTGGAATGCAGTGGCTCGATCTCGGCTCACTGCAACCTCTGCCTCCCAGGTTCAAGTGATTCTCCTGCCTCAGCCTCCCAAGCAGCTGGGATTATAGGTACCCACCACCACACCCAGCTAATTTTTTTATTTTTATTACAGACAGGGTTTCACCATGTTGGCTAGGCTGGTCTTGAACTCCTGACCTCAGGTTATCCACCAGCCTCAGGCTCCCAAATTGCTGGGATTACAGGAATGAACCACTGTGCTCGGCCAGCAACCTTACACTTTAGCGCAGTGCCTAGTAAATAACAAACATAGTAATTTATTTAATATATATTAAATTGCAATAGTAGCTGGTGTTATTTCATAAAACACTTCAAAAGGGCCTAGGCCTAGGAAATACAGCCCAATCTCTGCTTATTCAAGGAGCAGGATAAGGTTATTCAATTAGTTCACTATCAAATTGAGACATCAATGTGCCTATCAGTGTTTTGAGGGTTTGGGGAAGAGTCAATTAAAAAAGCATTTAGCTGGGCCTAATGGCACATGCCTATAATCCCAGCAATTTGGGAGGCTGAGAGGCAGGAGGATCACTTGGAGACCAAGAGTTTAGGACCAGCCTGGGCAACATAGTGAGTTGCTGTCTCAACTTATAAAAAAGAAACCAGTTAGTAGGAATTACACTTTCTTTTTTTTTTTTTTGAGATGGAGTCTTGCTCTGTCACCCAGGCTGGAGTGCAGTGGCACCATCTCGGCTCACTGCAAGCTCTGCCTCCCAGGTTCACGCCATTCTCCTGCCTCAGCCTCCCCAGTAGCTGGGACTACAGGCGCCCGCCACCACGCCTGGCTAATTTTGTTTTTGTATTTTTAGTAGAGACAGGGTTTCACCACGTTAGCCAGGATGGTCTCGATCTCCTGACCTCGTGATCTGCCCGCCTCGGCCTCCCAAAGTGCTGGGATTACAGGCGTGAGCCACTGCGCCCAGCCTACACCTTCATATAAGTTGGTGAAGTAGACATAAGCAAGAGGAAATGGAACAGTGGGAATAAGCATAGTTAGAAGCAACAATGGACATTAGTAGCTAAAATTGAGAACATTTAAAAAGAGAAAGGAGGGCGAGGTGCAGTGGCTCACGCCTGTAATCCTAGCGCTTTGGGAGGCTGAGGTGGGTGGATCACAAGGTCAGGAGTTCAAGACCAACCTGGCCAACATGGCGAAACCATGTCTCTACTAAAAAAATACAAAAATTGGCCAGGCGTGGTGGCTCACGCCTGTAATCCCAGCACTTTGGGAGGCCGAGGCGGGTGGATCATGAGGTCAGGAGATCAAGAACATCCTGGCTAACATGGTGAAACCCTGCCTCTACTAAAAATACAAAAAATTAGCCAGGCCTGGTGGCACATGCCTGTAATCCCAGCTACTTGGGAGGCTGAGGCAGGAGAATCGCTTGAACCCAGGAGGTAGAGGTTGCAGTGAGCCGAGATCGTGCCACTGCATTCCAGCCTGGGCAACAAAGAGAGACTCCATCTCACAAAAAAAAAAAAAAAAAAAATACAAAAATTAGCTGGGCGCGGTGGCAGGAGCCTGTAATCGTGCCACTGCACTCCAGCCTGGGTGACAGATTGAGACTCTGTCAAAAAATAAAAAGAGAAAGGAGATAAGATTCAGAAGATAATTCATTTGCAGAAGAGATATTAGGATTGAACAAAAATTGTAGTAAAAGGACTTCTTACCTCCTGGGACTTTTAAGTATTTTTTAAATTTTATTTTATGGTGACAGAGTCTCGTTCTGTCTGGCCTCCCAAGTAGCTGGGACTACAGGTGTGTGCCACCATGCCTGGCTAATTTTTGTATTTTTAGTAGAAACAGGGTTTCACCATATTGGCCAGGCTGGTCTCAAACTCCTGACCTCAGGCGATCTGCTTGCCTTGGCCTCCCAAAGTGCTGGGATTACAGGCCTGCGCAACCACGCTCAGCCTTAAGTATTTTTTGAGGGTTCTGTGTAACTGGTGTGCAGAATTTTATCAAAGCTGCGTGTTTTCTTTTCTACTAGGTGTTCTATTACTCAACAGGAATCTTCAAGGATGCAGGTGTTCAAGAGCCCATCTATGCCACCATCAGCGCGGGTGTGGTTAATACTATCTTCACTGTAGTTTCTGTAAGTTGGATGGTTTGATAATTTTGGGGGGAGAAATGAATCCTTGCTACAGATGTTCAAAGATGGATTGCATGGCCGCACCGTTATTTAGTTACACCTTTTTTGTTATTTATTTATTTTTTTTAAATTTTTTGAGACAGAGTCTTGCTCTGTTGCCCAGGCTGGAGTGCAGTGGTGCAATCTCGGCTCACTGCAACCTCAGCCTCCTGGGTTCAAGTGATTCTCCTGCCTCAGCCTTCCGAAGTAGCTCGGATACAGGCGTGCGCCACCACGCCCAACTCATTTTTGTATTTTTAGTAGAGACGGGTTTTCGCCATGTTGGGCAGGCTGGTCTTGAACTCCTGACCTCTGGTGATCCACCTGCCTAGGCCTCCCAAAGTACTGGGATTACAGATGTGAGCCAGCGTGCCCGGACTGTTGTTTAATTTTCCTTTGGAAAAAAGAGATACATTCAATGCTGAATGTAGTCTTCATTCTTCAAGCAAATATGGGATGGATGGGAAAAGAGGAAGTATAGAAGGGACTATACAGTATGCTTTGAACTTGGAATTGGAGGAGAGGTGTTTGGAAAAACTTTCAAACTGTTATTCCTCTGTTTTTACACTAAAACAACAATAATAACAGATTTCTGTGACCCCCAAAATATATAAGGATTTGTCCCCATCAAGTAAGCAATCAGTTCCGTAGTGGACACTATCTAGGTGTCCTGTGATTTAATTCTGACACTACCTGGAGATAGCATCAGATCTCACAGGTTGGTGGCCCAGTTCCCAAGACTGCCCCCAACTCCTGATGCCAGTCACAAGCTCCAGGTTGTTTTACCTGTGCTTCTGACTCACCAGCTGTAGATCAGGATTCCCATGACACCCTCTTTGGGTTTGATTAATTTGCTACAGTGGCTCACAGAACTCAGGAAAATTGTTTCCTAGTTTGATTTAAAGGATATTTTAAAGCACAGAAATAAAGAACCAGATGAAGAGATTCACGGGGCGAGGTCTGGAGGGATCCTGAGCATGGGAGCTTCTGTCTCTGTGGGGTTGGGGTGCACTCCTAGCACATAGATGAGTTGTTGCTGACCTTCCTGTCAGCTTTCACAGGTTCAGATATCTGGAAGCTCCCCACACCCTGCCTTTTGGGCCTTTTATGCAGACTTAATTGGTTCTCCATGATTGAAGCATGGACAACTGTTCTGACATGTGATTGGACAAAAAGGGAATGATCTGAACCCAGCTGGGTCTGTCTGCTTAGATTATTTGTTGGCCTCTCTGTAGCGTTTCTTCCTGTAGGGTATGGGGCAGGACCCTCTCTGAAATGAGGGTTTTATGACCCACAGTCAGATTAGCATCCTGCCAAGTGGGAGGGCAAGAGAAAGTCAGAGAAGAATTCTGGTATCTGAGGCCTGCTTCTGAGGCCTGAAGCATCCCAACATTATGGCAAAAGACTCTACCAAGGGCTATGGGGATTTTGAGCCAGGACCTGTGAATGGAACACAATATGTATGTATATAAAATCATAAATCACAGGAGGGGTATCCATAACAAGTGTTGTTATGGATATGCCTGCTGTTGGTAAGGCAGATTTCAAGTAGCTCAGATGCTGTTTTCATGGAAAGGAAAACTGAAGTTTCATGTCATATTCTTCTTCCAGCTATTTCTGGTGGAAAGGGCAGGAAGAAGGACTCTGCATATGATAGGCCTTGGAGGGATGGCTTTTTGTTCCATGCTCATGACTGTTTCTTTGTTATTAAAGGTAAGTGCTCTTTGAGTGAAGAAAAGCAAGGGAGGGGGAAAGAAGAGAGGTTACAGTTGACTTCTGTGACACAAGGGGTGGGTTGTTAGGTTGCAGTTTGTCAATAAAGTCAGAGGAGAGAAGCAGGATGCCCAGAGTTTAAGAAACATGGGTCATCAGAGAACTGGAGGTAAACTGTTAGAATCTTTACATTTAGAGAACATTATTATGGTTTATAAAATAAATTATCTAATTTAATTCTTTTTTTTGTTTGTTTGTTTGTTTGAGACGGAGTTTTGCTCTTGTTGCCCAGGCTGGAGTGCAGTGGTGCAATCTCGGCTCACCACAACCTCTACCTCCTGGGTTCAAGTGATTCTCCTGCATCAGCCTCCCGAGTAGCTGTGATTACAGGCATGCACCGCCACGCCCAGCTAATTTTTTATTTTTAGTAGAGACAGGGTTTCTCCATGTTGGTCAGACTGGTCTCGAACTCCCGACCTCAGGTGATCCACCTGCCTCGGCCTCCCAAAGTGCTGGGATTACAGGCATGAGCCACTGTGCCCTGCCTAATTTAATTCTTAAAATAATATCAAGGTAATCACACTTTATGGATGATGACGGGGTCTCAGTACAAAGTGACATATATGAGATCACATAGATGGGATTCAAAAATCCAAGGCTGGCTGAGTGCAGTGCTTCATTCCTGTCATCTTAACACTTTGGGAGGCCAAGGTGAGAGGATTGCTTGAGCCCAGAAGTTCAAGACCAGCCTAGGCAACATGGCAAGAAACTGTCTCTAAAAAAAAAAAAAAAGTATTTTTTTGTTTTTGTTTTTTGTTTTTTGAGACAGGGTCTTGCTCTGTCACCCAGTCGGGAGTGCAATGTCGCCATCTCGGCTCACTGCAATCTCTGCCTCCCAGGCTTCATTGATTCTCTTGCCTCAGCCTCCCTGGTAGCTGGGATTACAGGCATGCGCCACCACACCCAGCTAATTTTTGTGTTTTTTAGTAGAGACAGGGTTTCACCATGTTGGCCAAGCTGGTCTCCAACTCCTGACCTCAAATAATCCACTCACTTCACCCTCCCAAAGTGCTGGGACTATTGGCGTGAGCCACAGTGCCCAGCCAAAAAAACAACGAAAACCTTTTGTTTAATTAGCCAGGTGTGGTGGCACATGCCTCAAGTCCCAGCTATTTGAGAGGCTGAGGTGGGAGGATTGCTTAAGCCCAGGAGGTGGATGATGCAGTGAGCTGTTATAGCACCACTGCACTCTAGCCTGGGCAATAGAGTAAGACCCCGTCTCAAAAAATAAATATAAAAATAAAAATAAATCCAAGCCTTTTGATTCCACAGCCACTGTTTGTATTGTACGTCAGGACAGGAGGAGCTTGCCATTAGTTGCCTCTGGGAACCTAGATCCTGGGTTACACTGTCTTTAAACTTAATCTTCTGTGTTCCTTCCTCTTACAGAATCACTATAATGGGATGAGCTTTGTCTGTATTGGGGCTATCTTGGTCTTTGTGGCCTTTTTTGAAATTGGACCAGGCCCCATTCCCTGGTTTATTGTGGCCGAACTCTTCAGCCAGGGCCCCCGCCCAGCTGCGATGGCAGTGGCCGGCTGCTCCAACTGGACCTCCAACTTCCTAGTCGGATTGCTCTTCCCCTCCGCTGCTGTAAGTAAACTCACCTTATCTATGTATCTATCTATGTATCTATCTATGTATCTATCTATCTATCTATCTATCTATATATATATTTTTTTTTTTTTTTTTTTTTGAGACTGAGTCTCAGCCTGGTGTGCAGTTGCCCGATCTCAGCTCACTGACAAGCGATTCTCCTGCCTCAGCCTCCTGAGTAGCTGGGACTACAGGCACCTGCCACCGCGCCCAGCTAATTTTTGTATGTTTAGTAGAGATGGGGTTTCCCCATGTTGGCCAGGATGGTCATGATCTCTTGACCTGGTGATCTGCCCGCCTTGGCCTCCCAAAGTGCTGGGATTACAGGCGTGAGCCCCCATGCCCGGCCAACTCACCTTATCTTAAAACCAGCCTACGTAGGCTGACATATTGAAGATACACCTTAATAATACAGTAGTCAGGCTGGGCGAGGTGGCTCACTCCTGTAATCCCAGCACTTTGGGCGGCTGAGGCGGGCAGATCACCTGAGGTCGGGAGGTAGAGACCACTCTGACACTCTGACCAACATGGAGAAACCCTGTCTCTACTAAAAATGCAAAATTAGCTGGGCATGGTGGGGCATGCCTGTAATCCAAGCTACTTGGGAGGCTGAGGCAGGAGAATCGCTTGAGCCCGGGAGGCGGAGGTTGCGGTGAGCTGAGATTGGGCCATTGCACTCCAGCCTGGGCAACAAGACAGAAACTCCGTCTCAAAAAATATATGTAATAATAATAATAATACAGTAGTCCCTCCTTATCTGCAGTTTCAGTTACCTGCAGTCTAAAAATATTAAATGGAAAATTCCAGAAATAAACAAATAATAAGTTTTAAATTGCACCCGGGAGCAGTGGCTCAAAGCCGGTAATCCCAGGACTTTGGGAGGTGGAGGCGGGCGGATCACTTGAAGTCAAGAGTTCGAGATTAGCCTGACCATCATGGCGAAACACCATCTCTGCTAAAAATACAAAAATTAGCCAGGCGTGGTGGCACAAACCTGTAGTCCTAGCTACTTGGGAGGCTGAGGCAGAAGAATCGCTTGAAACCAGGAGGTGGAGTTCGTGGTGAGCCAAGATCTTGCCATGACACTCCAGCCTGGGTGACAGAGCTAGACTCCATCTCAAAAACAAAACAAAAAAATTTATGAATAGAGACAGGGGCTTGCTATGTTGGCCAGGCTGGTCTCAAACTCCTGGGCTCAAGTGATCCTCCCACCTCAGCCTCCCAAAGTGCTGGGATTACAGGCATGCACCACTGTGCCCAGCTTAAGAATATATCTTTTGTCCATAAAATTGTGAAGAAGAAAAAAGAAGATGGGTGAGGTGGCTCACGCCTGTAATCCCAGCACTTTGGGAGGCTGAGGTGGGAGGATCACAAGGTCAGGAGTTCGAGACCAGCCTGGCCAATATTGAGAAACCCCGTCTCTACTAAAAATTCAAGAAATTAGCTGGGTGTGGTGGCAGGTGCCTGTAATCTCAGGTACTTGGGAGGCTGAGGCAGGAGAATTGCTTGAACATGGGAGGCAGAGGTTGCAGTGAGCCGAGCTTGCACCATTACACTCAAGCCTGGGCAATAAGAGCGAAACTCCATCTCAAAAACAAAAACAAAAACAAAAAAACAAAAAAAGAAACAAAACTGGCCAGGCACGGTGGCTCACACCTGTAATCCCGGCACTTTGGGAGATCAAGGCGAGAGGATCACCTGAGGTTGGGAGTGTGAGACCAGCCTGACCAACATGGAAAATCCCCACCTCTACTAAAAATACAAAATTTGCCAGGTTTGGTGGTGCATGCCTGTAATCCCAGCTACTCAGGAGGCTGAGGCAGGAGAGTCGCTTGAACCTGGGAGGCGGAGGATGCGGTGAGCAGAGCTCATGCCATTGCACTCCAGCCTGGGCAACAAAAGCGAAACTCCGTCTCAAAAACAAAAAAAAACAAAAAAAACAAAAAAAAAACTGGATAACTGGGGACTACTGTAATTACTGATGCTATGAAAGATTAGACATCAAGGGCTATAAACCAGATTTTCAACAATACATAGAAAAAAATGACGGCAGAAAAGATTGAAATGGGATGGCAAAACTGGGAACCATTCATTTTTTATTATTTGAGACGGAGTCTCACTCTGTTGCCCACGGTGGAATGCAGTGGCTCACTCTCGGCTCACTGCAACCTCTGCCTCCTGGGATCAAGTGGTTCTCTTGCCTCAGCCTCCTCAGTAGCTGGGATTACAGGCACGTGCCACCACTCCCAGCAATTTTTTTTTTTTTTTTTTTGTATTTTTAGTAGAGACGGGGTTTTGCCATGTTGGCCAGGCTGGTCTCAAACTCCTGGCCTCAAGGGATCCACCCGCCTCAGCCTCCCAAAGTGCTGGAATTACAGGCATGAGCCACCACACCCAGCTCAGCAACACAGATTTTAAAAATAATACTCAAGGCCAGGTGCAGTGGCTCACGCCTGTAATCCCAGCACTTTGGGAGGCCAAGGCGGGCGGATCACAAGGTCAGGAGTTTGAGACCAGCCTGGCCAATATGGTGAAACCCCATCTCTGCTAAAAATACAAAAATTAGCCAGGCGTGCTGGTGGGCGCCTGTAGTCCCAGCTACTCAGAAGGCTGAGGCAGGAGAATCGCTTGAACCCAAGAGGAGGAGGTTGCAGTGAGCCGAGATCCTGCCATTGCACTCCAGCCTGGGTGACAGAGCGAGACTCCATCTCCAAATAATAATAATAATAATAATACTCAAAAGTCCAAAAATACTCAGTAGACATTTGGAAGCTTCTAACTTTAATGAAAAAGAATGACAGAAAGAAAAATACAGAGAAATATAGTAAGTTAGCAATAGAATCATAAGCAAATCTCTGAAGAAACCTTTATGTTTTCATTAAATATGGAAGGGTTATAGCTTGAAGCCTATTGGAAATATGAATGTGAAGGAAATTGAATTTGTCAATGACCAGATTTTTATATCAACCTTTCTTTTTTCTGTCCTTTCACTAGTACTATTTAGGAGCCTACGTTTTTATTATCTTCACCGGCTTCCTCATTACCTTCTTGGCTTTTACCTTCTTCAAAGTCCCTGAGACCCGTGGCAGGACTTTTGAGGATATCACACGGGCCTTTGAAGGGCAGGCACACGGTGCAGATAGATCTGGAAAGGACGGCGTCATGGAGATGAACAGCATCGAGCCTGCTAAGGAGACCACCACCAATGTCTAAGTCGTGCCTCCTTCCACCTCCCTCCCAGCATGGGAAAGCCACCTCTCCCTCAACAAGGGAGAGACCTCATCAGGATGAACCCAGGACTGCTTCTGAATGCTGCTACTTGATTCCTTTCTCATCCCATGCACTCCATGAGCACCCCAAGGCTGCGGTTTGTTGGATCTTCAATGGCTTTTTAAATATTTTATTTCCTGGACATCCTTTTCTGCTTAGGAGAGACCGAGTGAACCTACCTTCATTTCAGGAGGGATTGGCCGCTTGGCATGTGACAACTTTGCCAGCTTTTCCTCCCTTGGGTTCTGATATTGCCGCACTAGGGGATATAGGAGAGGAAAAGTAAGCTGCCGTTCCCCCAACCTCAGACTTACCAGGAAGCAGATACATATGAGTGTGGAAGCCGGAGGGGGTTTATGTAAGAGCACCTTCCTCACTTCATACAGCTCTACGCGGCAAATTAACTTGAGTTTTATTTATTTTATCCTCTGGTTTAATTACATAAATATTTATTTTTTAAGTGTAATTTTGCCAAATAATAAAAACAGAAGGAAATTGAGATTAGAGGGAGGTGTTTAAAGAGAGGTTATAGAGTAAAAGATTTGATGCTGGAGAGGTTAAGGTGCAATAAGAATTCAGGGAGAAATGTTGTTCATTATTGGAGGGTAAATGATGTGGTGCCTGAGGTCTGTACGTTACCGCTTAACAATTTCTGTCCTTCAGATGGAAACTCTTTGATTTCCCAGAAAAGTTGTATGCCTATTTAATAAAGCTACTGATTTCCTTTGGAACTTTATCTTTAAGATAATAGTTTACATGTAGTAGTACTTGAAATCTAGGATTATTAACTAATATGGGCATTGTAGTTAATGGCGGTTGATGGGTTCTAATTTTGGATGGAGTCGAGGGAAGGGAAAGTGATTTCTAGAAAGCCTGTTCCCCTCACTGGACGAAATAACTCCTTGTAGTAGTCTCATTACTTTTGAAGTAATCCCGCCACCTATCTCGTGGGAGAGCCATCCAAATGAGAAACCTAAAATAATTGGTTCTTGGTAGAGATTCATTATTTCTCCACTTTGTTCTTTCTTTAGGAGATTTTAGGTGTTGATTTTCTGTTTTATTTTAACTCATACCTTTAAAGGAATTCCCCGAAGAATGTTTATAGCAAACTTGGAATTTGTAACCTCAGCTCTGGGAGAGATTTTTTTCTGAGCGATTATTATCTAAAGTGTGTTGTTGCTTTAGGCTCACGGCACGCTTGCGTATGTCTGTTACCATGTCACTGTGGTCCTATGCCGAATGCCCTCAGGGGACTTGAATCTTTCCAATAAACCAGGTTTAGACAGTATGAGTCAATGTGCAGTGCAGCCCACACTTGAGAGGATGAATGTATGTGCACTGTCACTTTGCTCTGGGTGGAAGTACGTTATTGTTGACTTATTTTCTCTGTGTTTGTTCCTACAGCCCCTTTTTCATATGTTGCTCAGTCTCCCTTTCCCTTCTTGGTGCTTACACATCTCAGACCCTTTAGCCAAACCCTTGCCAGTGACAGTATTTTGGTTCTCAGTTCTCACTGTTCCCTCTGGTCGTGGAGACTTTGAATAAAAATGCACATAGCTATGGAGTGGGGTTTAGCTGGAAATGTGGCCTTCCAACTTCACGTCAACTTCTGGCTCCTCAAACAGTTTGGCAGTAAGGCAGGGAAGTTGTTTTCCTATTTCTCACTGAGAAGATTGTGAATATTTCCATATGGATTTTCCATTATTGTTAGTTTGATTCTTTGTTTTAAAATAAAAATTCTGAATGTACACGACATCACGAGCACATTATTTATTTATTTTTTGCCGTTCCTGTAACAACAAAATCAGCTTTAAATCCTGAGTTGGCTACTCAGTACCTGTTGTGACCTTGAGACTTGTATGAGACTCTGTTCTTAGAGTCTCATACATAAGAGAATAGCAATATTTGGCCGGGCCCGGTGGCTCACGTCTGTAATCCCAGCACTTTGGGACGCAAAGGAGGGTGGATCACCTGAGATCAGGAGTTTGGGACCACCTGGCCAATATGGTGAAACTCTGTCTCTACTAAAAATACAAAAATTAGCCAGGTGTGGTGGCAGGTGCCTGTAATCCCAACTACTCGGGAGGCTGAGGCAGGAGAATCGCTTGAACCCAGGAGGCAGAGGTTGCAGTGAGCCAAGATTGCGCCATTGCACACCAGCCTGGGGGATGAAAGCGAGACTTTGTCTCAAAAAAAAAAAAAAAAAGAGAATAGCAATATGTGTTTATTATGCAGATTAAGTGAAAAAGCCTTCGTGCCTTGCTTTTCATACTTGATGAATTATGTTGCTTTCTTTCCCCAGTGAGAACTAGTTATTATTTTTTTCTGTTTTTCTCGTGTTCCTTTCCACTTCCTTCCTCCTCCAGTCTTTGCTCTCTACAATTCATCCCACACTGCTGTCAGGGCATCCATGTGACATACAGCAGTCCCTTGCCATCCCCAGGGGACTGGTTCCCAGACCCCTTCTTAGATAACAAAATTCAGGGATACTCAAGTCCCTTATATAAAATGCATATAGTCTGGGTGCAGTGGCTTATGCCTGTAATCCCAGAACTTTGCGAGGCCAAGACAGGCAGATCACGAGGTCAAGAGATCCAGACCATCTTGGCCAACATGGTGAAACCCCGTCTCTACTAAAAATACAAAACTTAGCTGGGCGTGGTGGCATGCACCTGTAGTCCCAGCTACTCAGGAGGCTGAGGCAGGAGAATCCTTTGAACCTGGGAGAAGGAGTTTGCAGTGAGCTGAGATCATGCCACCGCACTCCAGCCTGGTGACAGAGCAAGACTTGGTCTCAAAAAAAAATGCATATAATTATTATTGTGATGATTTAAATGCAAATAATCTATGCACATCATCTCATGCACTTTAAATCATCTCTAGATTACTTTTAATACCTAATACAATGTAAATAATTGTTAAACTGTATTGTTTTTTATTGTTGTATTGTCTTTTTTTCCAAATATTTTCCATCTGTAGTTCTTTGCATCTGCAGATACAGAAGTCGGACTGTATATCACTATCCTACTTAAAATCCTTCGGCCGGGCACGGTGGCTCACACCTGTAATCCCAGCAATTTGGGAGTCCAAGGCAGGCGGATCACGAGGTCAGGAGATCGAGACCATCCTGGCTAACATGGTGAAACCCCCTCTCTACTAAAAATACAAAAAAAAAAAAAATTAGTGGGGCATGCAGCGGGCGCCTGTAGTCGCAGCTACTCAGGAGGCTGAGGCAGGAGAATGGAGTGAACCTGGGAGGCGGAGCTTGCAGTGAGCCGAGATCGCGCCACTGCACTCCAGCCTGGGCGACAGAGGGAGAGTCCATCTCAAAAAACAAAAGAAAACAAGCCGGGCATGGTGGCACATGCCTGCAGTCCCAGCTACTTGGGAGGTTGAGGTGGGAGAATCACCTGAGTCCAGGCGATTGAGGCTGCAATGAGCCAAGATCGCACCACTGCACTCCAGCCTGAGTGACAGAGTCCCTATCTCAAAAAACAAAAAAAGTATATTATACTAAAATTTGTCTTCCCAAGGATTATAATTTTTTTTTATCGGAGGAGGGGAACAGGATATCACTGTATTGCCCGGGCTATTCTCCTGGGCTCAAGCAACTGTCCGGCTTCAGCCTGCTGACTAGCTTGGACTTCAGATTCGAGCGACCAAGTCTTTCACATTACAATTGTTTTTTTAATTAATTAACTATTTATTTATTTGAGATGGAGTCTTTCTCAGTTGCCCAGGCTGGAGTGCAATGGTGTGATCTCGGCTCACTGCAACCTCAGTCTTCAGGGATCAAGTAATTCTCCCGCCTCAGCCTCCCCAGTAGCTGGGATTACAGGCACCCGCTGTCGTGCCTGGCTATTTTTGTAGTATTGTAGAGACAGGGTTTCACCATGTTGGCCAGGCTGGTCTTGAACACCTGAGCTCAGGTGATCCGCCCACCTTGGCCTCCCAAAGTGCTGGGATTACAGGCGTGAGCCACCGCGCCTGGCCAATTGTTTTTTTATTATTGAAAGGTAGGAACACTGAGAAAAGCAGGGAAAGAGTAGGACCTTCCTGGTAGGAGCAGAAACCCATAAACTTAGACAGGGTAAAGCCTCATAAATCCTACAGTCAGGCCAAGGGCAGTGGCTCACACCTGTAATCCCAGCATTTTGAGAGGCCAAGGTGGACGGATCACTTGTGCCCAGTTCTAGAGCAGCCTGGCTCACATGGAAAAACCTCATCTCTACTAAAAACACAAAAATTAGCAGAGTGTGGCGGCATGTGCCTGTAATCCCAGCTACTTGGGAGGCTGAGACAGGAGAACCGCTTGAACCTGGGAGGCGGAGGTCGCAGTGAGCCGAGATCGCACCATTGCACTCCAGTCTGGGCAACAGTGGGAGACTCCATCTCAAAAAAAAAAATTAGCTGGGCATGGTGGTGCACACCTATAATCCCAGCTACTCGGGAGGCTGAGGTGGGAGGACTGCTTGAACCCAGGAGTTGGAGGCTGCAGTGAACTATGATAGCACCACTGTACTCCAGCCTGGGAGAAGACAAAAAAGAGTACACTAAGTTTGGACCGGCCCATGTAGCTCATGCCTATAATCCCAGCTCTTTGGAAGGCCAGGGCAGAACAATAGCTTGAGGCCAGGAGTTCAAGGACAGCCTGGACAACATAACAAGACCCCAGTCTCTACAAAAATAAATTTTAAAAAAATTTTATTTCATAAAAACAATTAGCCAGGTGTGGTGGTGCATATCTGTAATTCTAGCCACCGGAGAGGCTGAGGCAGGAGGATCACTTGAGCCCAGGAGTTCGAGGCTGAGGTGAGCTATGATCGATCCACTGCACTCCAGCCTGGGTGACACAGCCAGACACTGTCTCAAAAAAAAATAAAAAATAAAAAATAAAAATAAATGCTCATGTAAATGTAAACTGAAAAAAAGTAAAAAATAAAAATAAGTAATGTTAAAAATAAAATGATTGACCGGGCACGGTGGCTCACGCCTGTAATCCCAGCACTTTGGGAGGCCGAGGCGGGCAGATCACAAGGTCAGGAGATCAAGACCATCCTGGCTAACACGGTGAGACCCCGTCTCTACTAAAAATACAAAAAAAATTAGCCAGGCGTGGTGGCGGGTGCCTGTAGTCCCAGCTACTTGGGAGGCTGAGGCAGGAGAATGGCAGGAACCCAGGAGACGAAGCTTGCAGTGAGCCAAGATCGCGCCACTGCACTCCAGCCTGGGCGACAGAGCGAGACTCTGTCTCAAAAAAAAAAAAAAAAAAGATTTAAAAAATGAATGTATTCCTCATTCCTCCACAGCTCAGGTGACAGAAAACTGAAATCTATTTTTTTTTTTTTTTTTTTTTTTTGGTGATGGTGCTGGGGAATGATGAACCCAGGGCCGTGTGCAGAAAGCTGAAATTTTATGGCTGGAAGTGCCCAAAACCAACAGAGCAGTTTGAAATTAGGAGTGAATTGGCTGGGCACGGTGGCTCACACCTGTAATCCCAGCACTTTGGGAGGCCGAGGCAGGTGGATGGTGAGGTCAAGAGATCAAGACCATCCTGGCTAACACAGTGAAACCCCATCTCTACTAAAAAATACAAAAAAAATTTAGCCAGGCGTGGTGGCAGACGCCTGTAGTCCCAGCTACTTGGGAGGCTGAGGCAGGAGAATGGCGTGAACCCAGGAGGTGGAGCTTGCAGTGAGCCGAGATCACGACACTGCACTCCAGCCTAGGCGACAGAGTGAGACTCCGTCTCAAAAAAAAAAAAAAAAAAAAAAAGGAGTGAATCCTACCAAAAACAACTAAAAAAGGGGGAAAAAAAACCATAGAGAAAGTCATTCCTAAAAGTCTGATCATATTTTCTGCCCAAATTCCTGACTGACCAGCGAATTTTGCAAGCACAGGTGTCTCCAGGCCAAAAAGCAGCAGATGAAGACCCTAGATCAGGATAGAGAGATCAGCTGTTGCTCGTTGCTGGGAAGATAACGTTTTTGCCTACTAGAACAAAAATACAAAATGCCCAGAAGAACACAAGAGAATCCAGAATTTCTACAACATAATATTTGCAACATCAAGCTTTCAATCCAAAATGACTAGCTCACGTCACCCCCTACAAGTGTTGGGCTGTGAACTACTCCTAAAGACTGGCGGTAGATCCCAGGAGCCTACCTCCCTGGTGCCATGTTGCTGGATGTCCTGCACCTGTCCCATACTATAGCTGTGCTAGATGTTCTGATTCTAATAAACTCTGAATTTTCCTCAGCTAACGCATGATCTTGACCATGAATCTCCACAAGGATCTCTTGTAAACTGTGAGGGAAGCTGAAGCCAATCCTATGACTCCGACACTCTGTTCAGCTTGCCTTCTGTTAGTCTTTGTTCAACCGTGGCCCTGTTCATACACACCTGCGGGCTTGCTACCCAATTTTCTAAAGCTAAATAGGTGACAAAAGAGAAAGGCCAGGCGCAGTGGCTCACGCCTGTAATCCCAACACTCTGGGAGGCCGAGGTGGGCGGATCACGAGGTCAGGAGATTGAGACCATCCTGGCCAACATGGTGAAACCCCGTCTCTACTAAAAAATACACAAGTTAAAAATCAGCTGGGCATGGTGGCGGCGCCTATAATCCCAGCTACTTCCTAGCTACTCAGGAGGCTGAGGCAGGAGAATCGCTTGAACCCGGGAGGCGGAGGTTGCAGTGAGCCAAGATCATACCATTGCACTCCAGCCTCGGCGACTGAGCAAGACTCTGTCTCAAAAAAAAAAAAAAAAAAAAAAAAAGATGAAAGAGACTGATACACTTTTAGTTAAACTCCACAGCAACAGATTTCTTTTTTCCAATGTCCTCAGCAAAGTTGTATCTTCATTACGATATCTAAACACACACTTCCAAGAACATTTCCATGTCTGCCTGCTGGCTTAGTTTATAACCACTATGAATCACTTGTAAAAGCAGTGTCACTTATTCTGCTAAGGTTTTCAATCCATTTTTTTTCCCTAGGGCCTCCAGTTTATTCCATTTAGAGGAACTTCTACTTCATCAAGTACATCTGATCCATCATTCTCAATTGATTTCTATCTTGAACCACATGTAATTGAAGAATATGTCTGGGCATCCATTCCCTTGTCCCTGAACATGTGATGGTTAAGGAAAGTTCCCTATTATTGTAAAACAGTTGGGAGATTGGTGAGCCCAGTGCCACGGTAGACCACTAGAGGGGGGTGTGACTCTCTCAGTGAGCTTAACATTGACTTAATGGCTTTGCCCAAAGAGAGACAGTCTAATCTGTGTTTCAAAAGCAAGAGTTCCAGTATTCTAGCATGTCCTAAAGGTATCAGTACAAGTACTTGAGTTATTTTCATATTTCAAACATGTTCACGGAAATGTTACTTTTACTAGCAATTATTTAGTTCCATAGAGGCTACTCTTACGCTTTCCAAATAGATTTATCTATTATTTTTGTCAGATATGTTCTAAAAATAGAGGAAAAGCAAAAAATGCCTCCTAATTTTATTTCCTAGAGATAACTATTACTTTCATTTCTATATCTGTATCTATCTTTCCACACTTAATTTATCTCCATATATGACATGAATGGGATCACCTTAACCTATAAACGAATCTGCTCTTTTACCTTAATAATGGAATTTTCCCATACATTTAAATCTGCTTCATCCTTTTTGTTTTTGTTTTGTTTTGTTTTGAGACAGGGTCTCACTCTGTTGCCCAGACTGGAGTGCAGTGGCTCAATCTCAGCTCACTGCAACCTCCGTCTCCCGGGTTCAAGCAATTTTCCTGCCTCAGCCTGCCAAGTAGCTGAGATACAGGCACTCGCCAGCATGCCGAGCTTATTTTTGTATTTTTAGTAGAGACGGGGTTTTGCCATGTTGGTCAGGCTGGTCTCAAACTCCTGACTTTGTGATCCACCAGCCTCAGACTCCCAAAGTGCTGGGATGACAGGCATGAACCACTGCACTTGGCCATCTTTTTTGTTTTTTATGGCTACATAATACTCCAATATATCATAACACATTTAAGGAAAGTCCTATTGATATACATTTAGATTTAAAAAAATATTTTTGGCCGGGCGCAGTGGCTCACACCTATAATTCCAGCACTTTGGGAGGCCGAGGCGGGCAAATCACCAGGTCAAGAGATCGAGACCATCCTGGCCAACACGGTGAAACCCCGTCTCTACTAAAAATACAAAAATTAGCTGGCGTTGGTGGTGCGCAACTGTAGTCCCAGCTACTTGCGAAGCTGAGGCAGAATTGCTTGAGCCCAGGAGGTGGAGGTTGCAGTGAGCCGAGATCGTGCCACTGCACTCCAGCCTGGTGACAGATTGAGACTTCGCCTCAAAAATAATAAATAAAAAAATAAAAAATAAAAAATTGTTTAGCTATTACCAACAGTGCTGTAATGAGTATCTTTATGTGGTTGTTTGATTAATGCCTTGGCATACATTCCTAGGGGGTGTATCAAAGGATGATCACATTTTACATTGCCATGCAGGTAACTGACATTAATTGTATATGTTCTATGAGCTAGACAAAATACATATTAGATGACAGAAATCACTTCAAGTATTATTTCTATTTACACAAAAGGGAAGACCTAAAAGCCTGCAAAATAATTTGCCCAAGGTCATAATGGTGGAGCTGAGATTTTAATGTGTGTATTTTCTTTTCTTTTTTCTTTTTTTTGAAACAGAGTTTCACACCTATCTCCCTGGCTGGAATGCAGTGGCATGATCTCGGCTGATTGAAGCCTCTGCCTCCTGGGTTCAATCAAGTGATTCTCCTGACTCAGCTTCCTGAATAGCTGAGACCACAGGCATGCACCACCACGCCCGGCTAATGTTTGTATTTTTTTGTAGAGACTGGATTTTGCCATGTTGGCCAGGCTGGTCTTGAACTTCTGGCCTCAAGTGATCCACCCGCCTAGGCCTCCCAAAATGCTGGGACTACAGGTGTGAGCAACCTCTCACGGCCTATTGTTTTTTGATTGTTTGTTTTTTGAGACAGGGTCTTTCTCTGTCACTCAGGCTGGAGTGCAGTGGCACAATCACAGCTCGTTGCAGCCTCAACCATCAGGCTCAATTGATTCTCCCTCCTCAGCTTCCCAAGCAGCTGGGACTACAGGCAAGCGCCACTGTGTCCAGCTAATTTGTTTTATTTTTTGTAGAGATGGGAATTTGCTATGTTGCCCAGCCTTGTCTAAAACTCCCGGGCTCAAGTGATCTTCCCACCTCAGCCTCTCAAATTGCTGGGACTACAGGTGTGAGCCATGGCACCCAGCTTTCATGTAACCTAGAGTGAAGCAGGACTCTATGAACTTTCCCCCAAACTGAGAATTGTTACTTCTATTTACTAAATAATTTATCATTTATCTATTCATCTGAAATGTAAATTTTGGGCGTATGTTTTTATCCTCCCAGAAAATGTTTGTATCTATGTGGCTTATATTTTTTAATTCAAATAGAATAAATCATTCATATGGTTTTGTGCCTTGTTTTTCTTTCTTTTTTTTTTTTTGAGACAGAACCTTGCTCTTGTCACCTAGGCTGGAGTGAGTGTAGTGGCATGGTTTCTGCTCACTACAACCTCCACCTCCTGGATTGAAGCGATTCTCCTGCCTCAGCCTCCCAAGTAGCTGGGATTACAGGTGCCCACCACCACGCCCGGCTACTTTTTGTATTTTTAATAGAGACAGGGTTTCGCCATGTTGGCCAGGCTGGTCTTGAACTCCTGACCTCGTGATCTGCCCAGCTCAGCCTCCCAAAGTGCTGGGATTACAGGCGTGAGCCACTGCTCCCGGCCTGTTTTTCTAACTAATAATATAGTGAACTAAACTAGAATTCTTAATCAAATATGCAGTTTCTATATATATTTGGTAGTCTTCCTGGACTCTCTACCTTGTAAAATTGATTTAGTTGTAGCTGTGCTAGAGGAGATACACACTGGTTGCTGTAGCAGAAACTGTTCGTTTTCCATTCACATACAATTATCTTAACTTCTTCTGAAGGCCATGTCTTTTAGTTAGGAGGTAAATCATTTTATTTTATTTTATTACTATTTTTTTTAGAGACAGGGTCTCCCTCTGTCACCCAGGCTGGAGTGCAGTGGTGCAGTCATAGCTCATTGCAGCCTCAAACTCCTGAGCTCAGGCAATCCTCTAGCTTCAGCCTCCTGACTGGCTAGGACCAAAGGCATGCACCATCACAGCTGGCTAAGTTTTTAAATTTTTCTGTAGACATGGAGTTTTACTATGTTGACCAGGATGGTGTCAAACTCCTGGCCTCAAGTGTTCCTTCAGCCTCGGCCCCCAAAATACTGGGATAACAGATGTATACCACTATACCCAGCAGTGGGAGGCAAATTGTAATGATCTCATTCGCTTTGCCAAATTGTTAGTTTAATCATGGGCTTATGTCAATTTTGGATAATATGTGAGGAGAAGTCGCAGAAAGACTTCTGAGATTTTTCTGGCTTTTCAATTGTCTGCACATAAAGTCAATATCTGCAACTACCCTTAATTACAGCAATACCAGCGATCAGTTTTGATCTCTAAATATTATTCCTTGCTAAAAGTAACTAACGCTTCTTGGAGAAATGGCCAATTCTAGAAGAATGTGTAAAATGGGCTGACAACCAATTGCACAAAAACAACAACAAAAACAAAATTAGCCGCGCGTGGTGGTGGGCACCTGTAATCCCAGCTACTTGGGAGGCTAAGGCAGGAGAATCACTTGAACCAGGGAGACAGAGGTTGCAGTGAGCTGAGATTACACCACTGCACTCCAGCCTTCCAGACAGGAGCGAGACTCCATCTAAAAAGAAAAAAAAGCCGGGCCGGTGGCTCAAGCCTGTAATCCCAGCACTTTGGGAGGCCGAGGCAGGCAGATCACAAGGTCAGGAGATTGAGACCATCCTGGCTAAAATGGTGAAACCCCGTCTCTACTAAAAATACAAAAAATTAGCCAGGTGTGGTGGTGCATGCCTGTAATTCCAGCTACTCAGGAGGCTGAGGCAGGAGAATCACTTGAACCTGGAAGGCGGAGGTTGCAGTGAGCAGAGATCACGCCACTGCACTCCAGCTTGGGCAACAGAGCCAGACTTCGTTGCAAAACAAACAAACAAACAAACAAAAACAAAAAAATCCATGATCTCTAACATAGCTGTTGAAGAAGGAAAAAAAAACTCCAAAAATCATTTTGATTAGGGTGGTATACTTGAGCCAGGAACAGTGGCTTATGTCTGTAATCTCAAAACTTTGGGAGGCCAAGGCAGGTGGATTGCTTGAAGCCAGCTGGGATTACAGGCGCCCGCCACCATGCCCAGCTAATTTTTGTGTGTTTTTAGTAGAGAAGGGGTTTTACCACATAGGCCAGGTTGGTCCTGGACTCCCTGACCTCAAGTGATCCACCCACCTTGACCTCCCAAAGTTCTAGGATTACAGACATGAGCCACCACATCCGGCTATGAAATCATTCTTTGATCATCTCCTTACTTCTGTCATATGTAACACACTGTTTCCCAATGAATCCTAATCTAGGCCCTTATAAATAGGCATAATCATTAAAATAGACTAATCTTTGGTCTTGCTCCCTTCCGATACCTTCCCATAGTACAGGGAGAACAATCTAAAATGCAAATCTAAGTATGTTACTCCTTAAAGCTTTTAAAGGCTTATATTTTGCCTAACCTGTTTTAGTGTTTCTCTAGTATACCGTCTTATACTACCATCCTTTCTCCCTTTTTTTTTTTTTGAGACCCCATCTCTACTAAAAATACAAAAATTAGCTGGGTGTGGTGGCACATACCTGTAATCCCAGCTACTCGGGAGGCTGAGGTAGGAGAATTGCTTGAACCCAGGAGGCAGAGGTTGCAGTGAGCCACTACACTCCAGCCTGAGAGACAGAAAAAGAGTCCATCTCATAAAAAAAAAAAAAAAAAAAAAAGCTGGGCATGGTGGCTCATTCCTGCAATCCCAGCACTTTGGGAGGCTGAGGCAGGCAGATGACGAAATCAGGAGTTGGAGACCAGCCTGACCAACACGCTGAAACCCTGCCTCTACTGAAAATACAAAAATTAGCCAGGCATGGTGGCGTGTGCCTGTAGTCCCAGCTACTTGGGAGTCTGAGGCAGAATTGCTTGAACCTGGGAGGCAGAGGTTGCAGTGAGCCGAGATTGCGCCACTGCACTCCAGTCTGGGTAACAGGGCTTTAAAATTTTTAAATTTAAATTTAAAATTAAAATTTTAAATTTAAATTTTAATTTAAAAGTTAAAATTCAAATTTTAAATTTAAATCAAAATTTAAACATATAATGTGGCTGGGTGCGGTGGCTCATGCCTGTAACTCCAACACTTTCAGAGGCCGAGGCCGGTGGATCACCTGTGGTCAGGAGGAGTTCCAGACCAGCCTGGCCAACATGGTGAAACACCGTCTCTACTAAAAATATAAAAATTAGCCGGGCATGCTGGTGGGTGCCTGTAGTTCCAGCTATTCAGGAGGCTGAGGGAGGAGAATCGCTTGAACCCAGAAGGTGGAGGTTGCAGTGAGCCGAGATCGCGCCATTGCACTCCAACCCAGGAAGCAAGACCAAAAGTCGGTCACTAAATAAATAAAAACTTCCAGCCTCGTCTGAAGGTAGTCAGTTACCTCAATTGTTTGTTCACAGTGAATTACAGATCGAACTCCTTGTTCTACTCTTCCCCACTTCTCACTACTGCACTTGTCTTAAAAACAGAGCTTTAGCTTCTTAACCCACAAATGGTAGTTAACCTCAGAGTGTAGCTTAAGATTCAAGTGAAATACAGTTTATAAATATTTTCCTATGTTGTTGAGTGCTGTGTAAATCTTTTTTTTTTTTTTGAGATGGAGTCTCGCTCTGTTGCCCAGGCGGGAGTGCAGTGGCGCTTTCTCGGCTCACTGCAACCTCCACCCACCGGGTTCAAGTGATTCTCCTGCCTCAGACTTCTGAGTAGTTAAGATTACAGGCATGTGCCACCACGCCCAGCTAATTTTTGTATTTTTAGTGGAGACAAGGTTTTATCATGTTGGTCAGGCTGATCTCAAACCCCTGAGCTTGTGATCCACCAACCTCAGCCTCCCAAAGTGCTGGGATTACAGGCGTGAGCCACCGTGCCCAGCCCAGTGCTATGTAAATCTAAAGTACTCTTAAAGGTATTTACCTCCAAACAGAACTCATTTTAATTTTCAGTTTTTTTTTTTTTTTTTTTTTTTGGAGACAGGGTCTTGCTCTGTCTCACAGGCTGGAGTGCAATGGTGCGATCTCGGCTCACTGTAACCTCCACCTCCCAGGTTCAAGCAGTTCTCCTGCCTCAGCCTCCTGAGTAGCCGGGATTATAGGCCCCTGCCATCATGCCCGGGTACTTTTTATTTAGGAGACGGGGTTTCGCCACGTTGGACAGGCTGGTCTTGAACTCCTGTCCTCAGGTGATCTACCCACCTCGGCCTCCCAAAGTGTTAAGATTATAAGCTTGAGACACCATGCCTGGCCTGCAAATAGATTTCATAGCTGCTCAATGAGCCAAGAACTACTTTCGTGGCCGGGAATAACTGTCCCTTTGTCTCTCTGATAAGAGCACATTCACACCTATGTGTCCAGGTACATCTGTTCTGAAGATGCCTGGCCCTAATTGAATCTCAAATTCTCACCCTTGGTTCTTGTCCTTAGCTCCTGT
The DNA here is from genome assembly GCF_029281585.2 of Gorilla gorilla gorilla. Classification (NCBI taxonomy): domain Eukaryota; kingdom Metazoa; phylum Chordata; class Mammalia; order Primates; family Hominidae; genus Gorilla; species Gorilla gorilla. Next base: position 23,440,107 of record NC_073234.2, on the reverse strand, counting down.
GACTACACCAGTGTTATCAGAGGACATATAAACACTGCTACCCTTTCTACTCCACATGCACCTTATCCTAAATGGATTAATGTATCCCATCTTTTTGCCTGTTTTGTTCCATGTATTTAATTGATTTAATACAATTCTAGCATCTTAATTTGTTCTGTGAGCTTTTCTGTTTAATAGTTTGCTTGGTAGTATCATCAGAGGTAGTGCTACCATTGCATTGAAGTAATTTCCCAGATGCTTAACCTTCTAAAATTCTCAAGGACACTTTATTCAAGGACCACAGAGTTTACGCCAACTACCCAGAAGCCAGGAATAGCTTAAGGAGAGACTCACCACCAGCAGCTTCTTTTCAATCAAGTTTCACTTCAACCTCACACCCAGGAACCCATTCAAATTCCTACATTTCGGTATCCTTAGTCGAACTAACTTCCTGTGCCGGAAGCTTTTGTCTGTCCCAGTGACTTCTTTCTTTAACAAATTCCCTTCATCTCCCCCTTCAGTCAAAGCCCATGGGGGCCCCAGGAGGCATGCAATATTTACCAAGGGCTCTCCCCCACTTTCCTGCCTCTGTCTGGCAGTTGTTTGCCTTTACTTTTAGGTTTGTGGTCACAGCCTGTTTTTTCTTCCTTAGACACACCAGGTTTTCTGAACGGTAGAATTATTCAGAGTAGAATTAACCTTGTCCTTCACCCCGAGAACTGAGCTTGAAATTCACTAATCAAGGCCTGTATTCCTCCCACTTCTGAGTTTTAAATTTATATTATGAAATTCAGAAAACCCGGGCAAATTCAATCCATGCTTCTCTCCTTCAGGTACAAACTGAAATGAAAATGAAAGCTGAGAAATCAAAATAATGAATTTAAAAAACTAAAATATGGTAATGCTACTAAAATATAATATTGGAAGTAACACACACCTCCTTTTGGGAAAAGAAAGGAAAATTTTCTAGGGAAAGGAAGAAATGTTAAACAGAGAGCCTTGTACTATCCTTTTTGCCTAATCTCCTATTACATTTGTTTATTTTTGAGACAGTGACGCTCTGTCGCCCAAGCTGGAGTGGGGTGGCATTATCTCGGGTCACTGCAACCTCCCGGGTTCAAGCGATTATCCTGCCTCCGCCTTCCAAGTAGCTGAGATTACAGGCGCAAGCCAAAACCTCTGGCAAATTTTTGTATTTTTAGTAGAGACAGGGTTTCGCCATATTGGCCATGCTAAACTTGAACTCCTGACCTCAGGTGATCCACCTGCCTTGGTCTCCCGAAGTGCTGGGATTACAGGTGTGAGCCACGGCACCTGGCCCACTAATCTTACTGCTTTTGACTGTAGTTATTATTGTTACTTTAAAGATTATTCCAAATAGATCTCTCAATTCTTACATGCCAAGAGGTTGAAGATTAATACTGGGTGATTAAAAAAAAAAGTTCAGAAAACATAATACAGGGCTAGGCTGGTGGCTCATGCCTGTAATCTCAGCACTTCGGGAGGCCAAGGCTGGTAGACTGCTTGAGCTCAGGACTAGCCAGGCCAACATGGGGAAACCCCGTCTCTCCTAAAAACACAAAAGTTAGCTGGCATGGTGGTGTGCACCTATAGTCTGCGCTATTTGAGAGACTCAGGCAGGAGGATTGCTTGAATCCGGGAAGTCGAGGCTACAGTGAGGTGAAATGGTGCCACTAAGCCCCAGTCTGAGCAGCAGAATAAGCCCGTCTTAAAAAAATAAAAAAGAAGGCTGGGCACTGCGGCTCATGCCTGTAATCCTAGCACTTTGGGAGACCGAGGAGGGTGGATCACCTGAGGTCAGGAGTTCGAGACCAGCCTGGTCAATATGGTGAAACCCCATCTCTACTAAATACAAAGAAGTAGCTGGGCATAGTGGCAAATCCCTGTAATACCAGCCACTTGAAAGGCTGAGGCAAGAGAATCGCTTGAACCTGGGAGGTGCAGGTTGCAGTGAGTAGAGATTGCATCATTGTGCTCCAGCCTGGGTAACAAAAGCAAAGTTCCATCTCAAAAAAAAAAAAAAAAATTGCCCAGACACAGTGGCTCACACCTATAATCCCACCACTTTGGGAGGCCGAGGCAGGCGGATCACCTGAGGTCAGGAGTTCGAGACCAGGCTGGCCAACATGGTGAAACCCCATCTCTACTAAAAATACCAAAAATTAGCCGGGTGTAATGTTGGGTGCCTGTAATCCCAGCTACTTGGGAGGCTGAGGCAGGAGAATTGCTTGAACCCAGGAAACAGAGGTTGCAGTGAGCTGAGATCGCACCACAAAAAAACAAAAATTAGCTGGGCTTGGTGGCAGGCGCCTGTAGTCCCAGCTACTCGGCAGAGGCTGAGGCAGGAGAATTGATTGAACCCAGGAGGCGGAGGTTGCAGTGAGCCAAGATTGTGCCACTGCACTCCAGCCTAGGCAATAGAGCGAGACTGTCTAAAAAAACAAACGATAGGCCAGGCGCAGTGGCTCACGCCTGTAATCCCAACACTTTGGGAGGCCAAGGCTGGTGGATCACGAGGTCAGGAGTTCAAGACCAGCCTGGCCAACATAGTGAAACCCTGTCTCTACTAAAAATACAATTAGCTGTGCATGGTGGCTCGCGCCTGTAGTCCCAGCTACTTGGGAGGCTGAGGCAGGAGAATCACTTGAACCTGGGAGGCGGAGGTTGCGGTGAGCAGAGATCGCTCCACTACACTCCAGCCTGGGCAACAGAGTGAGACTCCAGTCTTAAAAAAAACAAAATAAAACAAAAAAAAACAAACACTTGGAACTATACCTTACTTCTTCTCTTGGCCAATTAGCTAGATAATTAGACTGGATAGTCTTAGAGAGTAACATTGGACAATTGGAGAAATAATGAGAAAAGACTGGAAAAAACCACTCTGATAACCTGCATCATGCTGCTTCAGAGTGAAGGGAAGTGCTCTCAGATCAGATACATTTAGGGCAGGCACAAGATGGGAAAAGGACAGTAAAGGATTATTAGTATAATTCACAGATGCCTGCGTAGCTGCTCTTAAGGTGAGAACATAAATCTGTTTCCACTAGCCTTAGAATTTACTTACATATACGCCTCTGATGAAACTTTAAATGTTAGCATCAATTACAGATTCATACACTGAAATAACCCATTACATTTGTAGATTACCTACAATGCACGTAAGTGCCCTTTTTTCTAAAACTGGCATATTTATTTATTATTCATTTATTTATTTATTTATTTTTGAGATGGGAGTTTTGCTCTTGTCGCCCAAGCTGGAGTGCAATGGTGTGATATTGGCTCACTACAACCTCCACCTACCAGGTTCAAGCGATTCTCCTGCCTCAGCCTCCCAAGTAGCTGGGACTACAGGCATAGGCCACCACGCTCAGCTATTTCTATGCATTTCTAAGATAGCAGTGTCCTCAGCTAATTTCCTTCTCCACCCCAACCAAAAATTTAACAAAGATTTATGTTTAAGCTGTATATTTACTCATTGAAACACTCAGTGAAATCAGGGTAAAATCAACTAAAGGAAAAATAGTTTCATTCATTTGAATTTAAACCAACTAAAGTAGTACTAATGTCATTATGATGCAGCAAATACGAGACCTCTTCCTACAAAGATTAGCATAACCAACAAATTAGGGGATATAGCAAAACAGAGCCAAAAACGGTAAGAAATCAATTAAGTATGTTACAGCTTAACCCTTTACCTCAATAGTTTTTAAAAAATAAGCAAAGCCTCCCAATCCCAAACAATACGAATACATATTCATCACCAATTTGTACTTGTATTTCTTATTCTTGAGGTTAGATTCTAAACCCTAAAGATATCCAAACTAGTATTAGATCTACTTATCTATAGCCAGAGACGGCTTCTATCAATGTTGTCCTTAGCAGCCAAGGTTATTAAAATGTCTTTTCTAGGCAGGGCGCGGTGGCTCACGCCTGTAATCCCAGCTCTTAGGGAGGCCGAGGTGGGCGGATCACAAGGTCAGGAGATCGAGACCATCCTGGCTAACACAGTGAAACCCCGTCTCTACTAAAAATATAAAATATTAGCCGGGCAAGGTGGTGGGCGCCTGTAGTCCCAGCTGCTCGGGAGGCTGAGGCAGGAGAATGGCGTGAACCCGGGAGACAGAGCTTGCAGTGAGCCAAGACCGCGCCACTGCACTCCAGCCTGGGCGACAGAGCAAGACTCCGTCTCAAAAACAAACAAACAAAAAAAGTATTTTCTCCAGGAAGATCCAATAGGAAAAAAAAAAAAAAAGAAACCTCGCTGATTAGGCTCCAACCATAATCCACCCTCCATGAGATTGACTGGATAGGCATCATGGAAACCAGAACACGTGGTTTCCAAACAAGAAAAATCCTATGAGGGATGGGAGGAGGGGAAAGGAAGGATTCAGCCAGTGTCCAGACTGAAATTGAGTAATATCAATTTCACTCATCTTCACACGTCTTCAGGTTGCATGTTCGTGGAGTAGTTTAGGAATAAATCCATGGTTTGTGGAGTACTAAAATACCTAGTGGTCTGCTGTATTACATTAAGGCCTTCCCCAGCAGCTTCCAAGGCAGACTCCAAGTCACTGGCAGGAGAATTTGGCTGGAACTGCATGCAGGACTGCAGAGATTCTTCTCCACAGTTATAGAAGGGACTGTTCCAGGCCTGATTGTTCCAGGATTGGGTGCACCAGGTCTGAGTGTTCCAGGAGTGGTTGCTCCAGGACTGGATGTTCTGCGTCTGGTTGCTCCAGGTTGAATTGTTCCAGGTCTGGTTGCTCCACATTGGAAGGTTCCCAGTTGGGTTCACCAGGCATCCCTGGTGGTAGGAAGAGTAGAGGCTGGGGTAGGTAGGTGCTGAGGCCTTCTGAAAGAGAAGGAGGCATTAACAGAAAGGGTACAAAGGACAACAAGAACTGTCTGTGACTGGAGTTGTGTGTTTCAGGGATGGACAAGATTGAAAGATCACTGAAAGGAAAGAACAGAATGAAGTTTCCTGTTACCTGCGTCACACCATTGCTATTCTTCGGCCAGTTGTTTTTCTGCCACCTCTTAGATTTCATTCTCTGGTTCTGGAACCAGGTCTTCACCTGCAGGAAAAAATGACAGAAATTGTAAAATATTCGTAGTACAGAGGTACTTTGAATCAAAGTATATTGCTAACTTTTATTCCTGGCCAGGTGCCATGTCTCATGCCTGTAATCCCAACACTTTGGAAAGCCAAGGCAGGCAGATTGCCTGAGCCCAGGAGTTCGCTACAGGCTAGCCAACATGAGGAAACACCGTCTCTACAAAAATACAAAAAATTAGCCGAGTGTAATGCTGCACGTCTGTGGTCCCAGCTTCTCAGGAGGCTGAGACGGGAGGATCGCTTGTACCTGGGAAGTGAAGGCTGCAGTGAGCCAAGATTGCATCACTGCACTCCAGCTGGGTGACAACAGAACCAGACTGTCTCAGAAAAAAAGAGAGAAATGAACATTTTGGATAGAAAATAAAGGCAAGGGCCAGGTGTGGTGGTTCACACCTGTAATCCTAGCACTTTAGGAGGCAGAGGCAGGTGGATCACTTGAGGTCAGGAGTTGAAAACCAGCCTGGCCAACATGGTGAAGCCCCATCTCTACTAAAAAATACAATAAAATTAGCCAGGTGTAGTGGCGGGCGCCTGTAATCCCAGCTACTTGGGAGGCTGAGGCAGGAGAATCCCTTGAACCCAGGAGGTGGAGGTTTCATCCATTTGTACTTAAACCAGCCAAAGTAATGCTAATGTCATTATGAGGTCTCATTATGAGGCCACTGCACTCCAGCCTGGGAGACAGAGTGAGACTCCATCTCAAAAATAAACAAAAGAAAAGAAGTAAATAAAGCCTAGAAGAGGATAAGCCAATTAATGAAGGAAAATGGCCAACAAGTAATAAACAATGATTGGCCTTATTGAATGCACACAGATAAAAACAAAACAAGCTGGAGGTTGCTGGCAGAAAGAAAAAAAGGAAAAAAAAAGTTTTTATTTTAATGAGAACCAGTGTGAGTTAGGGATTCTCCTACCCTGGAAAGTGGAGTTACATACTTCTTTTTTATTAAGGAAACGTTGGAAAGATTTTCACAATATTGGTCTGTGCAAGAAAGTGGTTAAATTATGACATAATTATTCACATAATAGAATATTTAAGGAAAGAGGTGAAGGAAGTTACAAAAGCATTTCATCTTCATAAATTATTTGCAAGAGGCGATGTACGGACACATAGTACACACATCTACATGCATCCACAGAGGTCTTAGCCATGCAAATTAGTCCAATTTTTGTTCACCTTATTGCAAGGACAAAACAAGCCTACCTGTTTGTAGCTGAGGTTCAGGATGTTGGAGAGTTCTTGCATCTGCTGGAGGCTGAGGTATTTCTGTCTCTGAAATCTATCATTGAGTACACACAGCTGGGTGGAAGAGAACACAGTTCTGGTCTTCTGTTTCTTGACTGGGACCTTGTCTTCCTTTTTTGTGGCACTCTTCTCTGCAGAAGTGGGTTGTTTGCCTTTGGGACTGGTGGAAGAATCAGGGCTGTCCTGAATAGGCAGATCCATGGAGGAAGGAAGAGGAGAGACTGTTGGGAACAAATAAAAGGACACTTTTGTCTAAAATTTTTCAAATATTAAAATATCCTGTTGAAAAAATTGTTTTCAAAGTACTTTGATAATTCCCAGAACCCCAGATCTAAGTAATAAGAAGCAATTTCTTAACCAGCCCTGGCACTTTGGCAAGCTTTGTATAGTATTACTCCAAGAAGTCTTATCAGTATCTCCATTTGGTATATAATAGACTGCACTGGGACAGATCTATAATGGTGGCCATTGCATTGCTGAGCAGCGCTACCCCTTTTTTTTTACATTAGGATGGAGTTTCACTCTTGTTGCCCAGGCTGAAGTGCGATGGCACAATCTCGGCTCACTGCAACCTCCATCTCCTGGGTTCAAGCGATTATTACAGGCATGCACCATCACGCCCGGCTAATTTTGTATTTTTAGTAGAGACAGGGTTTCTCAATGTTGGTCAGGCTGCTCTCGAACTCCTGACCTCATGATCCGCCTGCCTCGGCCTCCCGAAGTACTGAGATTACAGGTGTGAGCCACCTCATCAGGCCGGCGCTACCACCTTTTGCTTTAAACTGATGCTCAAAAGCCCCCACACTGGGTGTTAATAGGTCAGAATGGAGATTCACCAATTTTCACGTATTGCATCTCACCCTAAATCACTTTGTTTATGATCTTCATCAACACCTACATGATTGCTTAAATGACATGATTCTGGGGATTCTATAAAACCAGCACCTCAGCTAGGTGGGATGGCTCACGCCTGTAATCCCAACACTTTGGGAGGCCAAGGTGGGCGGATCACTTGAGGTCAAGAGTTCAAAACCAGCGTGCCAACATGGTGAAACCCCATCTCTACTAAAAATTACAAAAATTAGCCAGGAGTGGTGGCGCATGCCTGTAATCCCAGCTACTGGGTAGACTGAGGCAGGAGAATCGCTTGAACCCAGGAGGCCGTGATTGCAGTAAGCCAAGAGTGCCACTGCACTCCAGCCTGGGCGACAGAGTGAGACTGTCTCAAAAAAATAAAAAACAAAACCAGCAACTGACTGCCCAGTTCTCAATGCTAGGACCAGCAGGATATGTGAATCTGGATAAGCTTCTGTTTCAATCCAGGCCTTCCCTTTACTAGCTCTGACCTCATCTCTAAAATTATTTTTTTATTAATTAAAATGAGGTAACCAATTGAAATTCTCTAGCATAGGGCCTGGCATTTACTGATTTTGTAACTAGAAATGAATATCTAGATTTAGTCATCACTTATATACCTAATTGCTCTGCGGTTTTCCCAGTGTTCAACTCTCAATTCTACCCCTGCAGTCACATAACAAATGGACAGGCTCTAAAACAGCAAAAATTCACAATCTCTTCTCTCTTGCAAGTAGATCTGAAAAGCAGAGGAAGCCTTTCAACTAATGATTAGAATTGGGGAAAATCCTAAATATTAGCTACCTATATAAACTGTCACTTGATGTGTGCTAAAGAAAACATCCCCACTTGCTCATTCCCAAACCCAGCAATGTATTTTTAACATTTGAAATTATAAAGGTGGCCAGGCGCGGTGGCCAGCCGGGGCAGGTGAATCACTTGAGGTCAGGAGTTTGAGACCAGCCTGGCCAACATAGCGAAACCCCTTCTCTACTAAAAACTACAAAAATTAGCCAGGCGTGGTGGCATACATCTGTAATACCTGCTACTCGAGAGACTGAGACAGGAGAAATCACCTGAACCTAGGAGGCGGAGGTTGCAGTGAGCCAAGATCACGCCACTGCACTCCAGCGTGGGCAACAGAATGAGACCCTGTCTCAAAAAAAAAAAAAAAAGAAAGAAAGAAATTATAAAGGCAAGAACATTAATGCATAGTTTAGAAAAACTGGGTGAATAGCCATGCAGAGTGGGTCAGCGCCTGTAATCCCAGCGACTTGGGAAGCTGAGGGTGGAGGATCACTCGAGGTCAGGAGTTCAAGACCAGCCCAAGCTGCAAAGTGAGACCCTGTCTCTACAAAAAGAATTTTTTAATTAGCTGGGCATAGTGACACACGCCTCTTGTCCTAGTAGTTGGGAGGCTGAGGCAAGAGGATCACTTGATCTCAGGGTTGAGGCTGCGGTGATCCATGATCACACCATTGCACTCCAGCCTATGTGACTGAGTCCCTGATTCTAAAAAAGAGGAAAAGCAGGGTGACATTCAAATCTGAGGCTCAAATATAGCAATCATGTTTACTTATTCCTTTTCCACAACCTACTCTTTACAACTGTAGTTATAATGTAAATGCGCTTTTTAAGCTATTTTACAGCGTTCAGTGTTACCAATGGCATTCTTGGTAAAGTTGGTTCATTCTCAAGTTTTTGAAAACTACTGAAAAATTGATTTTCAAAAAAGTGGTAGCGGCTTTATGAGTATCCCCCACCCCTTGCAGCTACCAGTCAGAAGCATGAGTACTAGAGCACAGGTTTTGAAGCCAAGCTGGACTTCTAGCTACATTCTGTTTGACTGTCAGTAGATTAAACTTTCTGGAATTACCTTTACCATAAAGTTGGGTCAACACTTCCCAGGACTTAGGAGAAGTAGACATGGGAGGTGCTCCCAAATTCAGAGCTGCCCAGTAACATCCACAAACCCAGAGAATGGAGAAGAGACAGCCGTTACTGACATAGAAAGAATTACCCAAATTATGTATTACAGAAATCTCATCGTGATTTGCCATGCCATTTTTGGCAAAACAAAAACATCATGCTCATCCCTGAGCTATGACGTTAGGTCTTCTGGCTAATTAGCAATAAATCTGCTATAGCTGTGTGTCCAGCGCTATGTGAAGATGTACACATCACCTTCATTTAACTACAACGATACATTTTTGTTTCCACCATGCCTAAGCACATAGGTTCTCAAATTTACTGCACACTGTTCAACTGCCGAATTCTGTGTGCTTCAACTCAATGCACACTCCTGAGACCTGGGACATAGTTCAAAGGGCAGGTGCCACCAAGTTATAATTGAAAAAGGGGTTTCCAGAGGATCAGTTGATAGTAACACTTGCTTATAGTAATGGTCCATCATTGCTCAAGAGGGAAATGATCCCTTAACCCTCTCTCCTTCTCTCTTTTCCCTTAAGGAACTTGGCCTTTCAAGGATAAATTTCTTTCTTACCAGTCTCCGTGTGAGGTATCTCAGCAGAAGACATTTGCAAGGATGGATAGTTTTCTTCAGGCCCACAAATCACAGGCATAGGTGAAGATTCTTTACAGTCGGATGCTTCGAAGCAAGGCAAGCTTTGGGGACAAGCTGGATCCACACTCATGTTAGTATAGAGGAAGAGGAGGAAAAAATTTAAGAGGTGGACTGGAAAAAAGGTTAAAGCAGCTTTAAGACTTTTCTGGAAGATGTTAGAGAGGTAGGACCTCCAGAAGGAAAAGTTCAAGAAATTGGGATAAAGTGAGTCGCCTGCACAATAACATGAAGCAACCAGCTCAGTCCAGCAGAACGTTAAAATCCTGGAGTCTCTAGATTTATAATGAAGGCTCTATCACCTTAGACCCACCCCTCCTGGCAGGCACGCCCCCCACCGACCCACCCTTGTGAATTCTCAGTTAATCCCGTCTACCAGTCTCACCAAGGCCATTGTAATGCAAAAGCAGCTGCAGAGTAACCCAGACTAGGTGGGGAACTAGAAAACCGGGCAACGGAACCTGAAGACAAACCCAGCAACAAATACTTCTAGGTTCACCACGTTTCCAACTTTTAAATCAGGAATATGGTTCAACAGGAATGGGATAAAACTTTAATATTTTTAAAAATTAAGAAAAAGGCCGGGCGCGGTGGCTCACCCCTGTAATCCCAGCAAGTTGGGAGGCCGTGGCAGGCGGATCACCTGAAGTCAGGAGTTTGAAACCAGCCTGGCCAACATGGCAAAACCCCCTCTCTACTAAAAATACAAAAATTAGCCAGGCGCGGTGGTGGGTGTCTGTAGTCCCAGCTACTCTGGAAGCTGAGGCGGGAGAATCCCTCGAACCTGGGAGGCAGAGGTTGTGGTGAGCCGATATCACGCCACTGTACTCCAGCCTGGGCAACAGAGCGGGACTGTCTCAAAAAGAAAAAAAAAAAAGCGGGGGGGGATGCATGCACCTTAAATTCCTGAGGTTATTGAAATTCTCATTAGGGTGATTCCTTCATTTGAGATAACTTAGTGTCTCAAAATCTGGCTAGTTTAGGCAGAAATTTCAACTAGCTCCATTTTCCTCTTTCATTCACTCTGAGGTTATAGTGAAACACAACATGGCATTACAGCATGAAGCCAAGGCATCACTTAATGTTGAAAATGGTACTTGTTTTCAGCACCTACCTTAGTTTCCTTTAGTTTGGTCTCTTGTCTATCCCTCCTCCCAGGTAGTCGACTTCTGGCTTTTTCCCTCTGGCTCTTTAGCTTCTTCTCAGGTCTGGTGATTTGTCATGTCTTTCAAGACTACTCCGTGCCCATCTTGTGTGGGGGTGTGTGTGTGTGTTTCTGGGGGAAGGGAGGTGTTTTCCAAAGGAACAAAGTTTTTAGAGTGGGGTTCCAGCACTAACATTTATGGACAAAGTCTACAGTTTTCGATTTTCCTTCCTATTCCCAAACCCAACATTCAAGAAACCTAAGATTTCTTTCTCTTTTCCAATCTTCCATACCGAAAAGTAAACTCTTAGCAAATCCCGATTATGTAATTTTTGAAGACAAAACTCTTTGACTCATTCTCCTCTGCACTCTGCTCCTGGGTCTGCACCCAGAGCAGCTGGCTTTGCTCCCACACAAGCTGACTTTTGTTCACGATGCAAAGACTCAAAAAGTATTGCTGGATGTGAAACAAGGAAATGAAATTGGGCGTAATCTTTTTTCTTCTCAGACCACCATTCCGGAGAAGATTAAGCATAGGGGCATCAGGGAGCCGGTGAGTGGAGCTAGGTACATCATGCTTCAGGCAGATAGTCTATGTCTCGTAGGAAATAGGATGATTTCTTTAAAAAAAGGGAAAAACTTGCCCTCCTGTCTCTCTTAATCAGCACAGTTTGTTAAGTGGGGGCTGCCAAGGCCACCAAGACTCACCGAGGCTGAGTTTGCCCTCAGCTCTCGAAAGGGCAGGTACCAGAAGCTTTGTTCTTTGCAGAAGGGGGTCTTTGCATAAAAGCCTGGGCTGAATTCCCCCATCCCCCGCTCCCTGTCCCATTGTGTCTAGGGTAAGAGCCTCCGGAGTGAAAGACCAAAGGGAAGGGGCTGGTGGCTGGAAGGCCGACTTACTACATTCTTCGCCAAGGAAAGCAATTGGAATAAAGTTGAGGTTTAGGAAGCTATCTGACTTTAGATTTTTTGGAACAGGCTGGACTAAGGATGTGTTAAAATGAGCTAACGGCTGGGCACGGTGGCTCACACCTGTAATCCCAGCACTTTTCGAGGCCGAGGCAGGTGCATCATCTGAGATCAGGAGTTCAAGACCAGCCTGGCCAACATGGTGAAACCCTGTCTGTACTAAAAATACAAAAATTAGCTGGGCTGGGCGTGGTGGTGCACGCCTGTAATCCTATCTACTAGGGAGGCTGAGACAGGAGAATCACTTGAACCCCAGAGGCGGAGGTTGCAGCGAGCCGAGATCACGCCACTGCACTCCAGCCAGGGAGGCACAGTGAGACCTTGTCTCAGAAAAAAAAAAAAAAGATTTAGTAGAGTAGATCAAATAGACCAAAAAGACAATTACAATGTTAATTATAATTGTAATGTTGTGTAATAAGTAAGGAAAAAAATGCACTGGATGCTAAGAGAGTACAAATAATCGAGGTTGGGGTAGGGGAGGGATGGGCAGGGAAGATTGAACGATCTTCAGTGATCTGAGAAGGAAAAATGTGGAGAGAAGGGAATACCAGAAAACTAACAGTTTGGGTAAAGACATGAGAGAAAATGATGGATTCCAATACTGTTGTTTAACGGGACTCAAAGGCAGGGGTGCAACAGGAGGGAGTTGTGGGAGAGAACACGGCAACTAACACTTAGTGAGCAGATTACTATCAGAGCCGTGTGAACCAGAACGACTCCATCTTAAATAGGAGCTGGGTAAAATGAGGCTGAAACCTACTTGGCTGCATTCCCAGATGGTTAAGGTGTTCTAAGTCATAGGATGAGATAGGAGGTCAGCACAAAATACAGGTCATAAAGACCTTCCTGATAGAACAGGTTGCAGTAAAGGAGCTGACCAAATCCCACCAAAATGAAAATGGGAGACTTTTTGAATAAATCAAGTGATAGGATTTGGATAGGGCAATAGGTAGCCTTGGAGATGATTAGAAAAAGTCAAGTGCAGCTTGAGTTGACACACATGCCAAATGTGAACCTACCCTTTGGCCAGGCAACACAGGTAATATACTGTCTGTCTATCTATCTATTTATCTAGCTAGCTAGCTACCTATCTGATTTATCCCCTACTACCACTAGAATGTAAGCTCTGTGAGGGCAATTTTTTTTTTTTTTTTTTTTTTTGAGATGGAGTTTCCCTCTTGTTGCCCAGGCTAGAGTGTAATGGCACAATCTCGGCTCACCGCAACCTCCGCCTTCTGGGTTCAAGCGATTCTTCTGCCTCAGCCTCCAGAGTAGCTGGGACTACAGGCACACACCACCATGCTTGGCTAATTTTTTTTTAGTAGAGACAGGGTTCACCATGTTGGCCAGGCTGGTCTAGAACTCCCGACCTCAGGTGGTCCACCCCCTTGGCCTCCCAAAGTGCTGGGCTTACAGGTGTAAGCCACCGTGCCAGCCTATTTTTATTTTTGCCTGTTTAATTTATTATCTACAGCCCTAGAAGAGTATGAATGGATCATTCACCAGCATCCTCAGCACCACTTGGAAGCTTGTTAGAGATGCTGATTGATGGGCTTCACCACTGAATAGGAATCTTTGGTGGTTGGGACCAGGAATCTGTGTTTTAAAATTCTCCCTGTGATTTTTTTTTTTTTCATGACAGCCTACCATTGAAACCAGGTGATTTTTCTGAATGCTATTGTTTAAGAACTACTCTTCTAGAGAGAACCAGGCAAAAAGTAGAAAATCATTATTTGTTGATGAAGGAAGGGGGGCATAAATGAGAACTAGGGTTTTGTAAACAAATAGAGGGTAGGAGTCATTTCCTTACATTTAAATATTGAACTGCACATCAATGTGATATACAGAATAACTCTTGAAAACAACAATGCTCTTTGCCTCAGGTCCCCTACACTGACAATTCAATGAGGCTTGAACAATGAGCCTTTAATTTACAACAGTCCTCCTTCCTCTGGGAGGTAGAGTTACTCTCCAATTACCAATGATGGAAAGATGAACACCACAGCTACGGAAACTGCTAGTTTGAAGATTACAATGGAATTATATAGCATATTCTTCACTTATTTTGCCTGTTATACCTATAAAAACACAAGCAGCTAGGTGCAGTGGCTCACGCCTGTAATCCCAGCACTTTGGGAGGCCGAGGTGGGCGGATCACGAGGTCAGGAGTTCAAGACCAGCCTGACCAACATGGTAAAATCCCGTCTCTACTAAAAATACAAAAATTAGCCGAGGATGGTGGCATGTGTTTGTAATTCCAGCTACTCAGGAGGCTGAGGCAGGAGAATCGCTTGAACCCAGGAGGCAGAGGTTGCGGTAAGCCAAGATCACGCCATTGCACTCCAGCCTGGGCAACAAGAGCAAAATTCCGTCTCAAAAAAATAACTCAAAACAAAACAACAAATTTCTTCTCTTAATTTTTTTATTATGATTTTTTTCCTATGGTGCTGAGAAAAAAATTTCTGACTCATGGCTCGGCTTTGAATTTGTCAGATCTTACTCTAACTAAAGGCTTTTAATATTCAAGGACTGAATTACTATGTATACCAAGTTCTAAGGTCTACTGGAGAGTTCAGAAGACTAAACCATCAAACCGAATTGCCAAAAATAGTCCTGACCGTTTTTTGGTTCCTGAAAAATAGGAGGAAAAAAAATGGTCCTGACCTTGACCAACACTATTGTTGCCAGGGTATTTATGACTTCCTCCTTCCCACCCTACCCTCAGGGGACCTTTGACCCAATGTAAAAAGGGATTTCTTTTTAACCCCTAGTAAGTCTAGCCCGCAGGGAGGAGGAATATCTCAGAATGCCTTCCAAAGTTTAGCATATAGAACCTTGCTCTGGAATAGTGTAATATTATTGGCCAGAAGAGAATCGCCTTCTCAATTTCTCAGTAGGTGTTAGAGAAGGAGGAAGAAGAACATGTGGGCGGAGTTGAGGAAGGTGAAGTGATGATGTTGAGGAGAGAAAAGTCCAGCACCTATGACAATTCTCTTATCTTGACTTTAGCTGTTGCTCCAGTTAGCTGATGTGGGATAAAATAAAGCTGTTGACCCTAATAATACAGCATCTAAATAGTGAATTATCTAGGCAGTGAGTTATCCCAATTGATTGTTCAGGGTCAGTTACAGATCAAACTCCTTGCTCTACTTTCCCCCCCTTCTCACTACTGCAGTTGAGTAGTATTAAAAGCTTTTTACAAAAAATAAATAAATAGTAAGAATATTGCAGGACATCAGAGTACTTCAGTTATTGTAAAGGGGTTGGAGGAAGAAGGGGCAAGAGGTCCCTGCCACCAGGAGCAAATAAGTTTAATTATGTAAAAGGAAGAGTTCAGCCAGGTGCTGTGGCTCCTGCCTGTAATCCCAGCACTTTGGGAGGCTGAGGTGGGTGGATCACGAGGTTAGGAGTTCGAGTCTAGCCTGACCAACATGGTGAAACCCCGTCCCTGCTAAAAAAAAAAAAAATACAAAAATTAGCCAGGCATGGTGGCGCTTGCCTGTAATCCCAGCTACTCAGGAGGCTGAGGCAGGAGAATCGCTTGAAACCCATGAGGCAGAGGTTGCAGTGAGCAGAGATTGCTATTCAGCTAGGAAAAAAATTAATTATATCACCGGCCGGGCGCAGTGACTCACGCATATAATCCCAGTACTTTGGGGGGCGGAGGCGGGACAATCGAGAGGTCAGGAGTTTGAAACCAGCCTGGACAGCATGGTGAAACCCCGTCTCTACCAAAAATACAATAATTAGCCAGGCATGGTGGCACCTGTAGTTCAGCTACTTGGGAGGCTAACGCAGGAGAATCGCTTGAAACTGGGAGGCGGAGGTTGTGGTGAGCTGAGATCGCACCACTGCACTCCAGCCTGTGTGACAGAGCGAGACTCCATCGAAAGAAAGAAAGAAAGGAAAGAAAAGAAAGAAAAGAAAGAAAGAAGAGAGAGAGAAAGAAAGAAACAGAGGGAGAGAGAAGGAAGGAAGGAAGGAAAGGCCAGGCCCGTGAGCCACAGAGCCCGGCCTCTGCTCATCTTTTAAGGCTGAATTTAAGTACCACATTTTTCTTTCTTTCTTTCTTTTTCTTTTTTTTTTTTTTTTTGAGACAGAGTCTCGATCTGCCGCCTGGGCTGGAGTGCAGTGGCGCAATCTTGGCTCACTGCAACCTCCGTCTCCCAGGTTCAAGCGATTCTCCTGCCTCAGCCTCCCGAGTAGCTGGGATTACAGGCATGCGCCACCGCCCCAGCTAATTTTGTATTTTTAGTAGCGACGGGGTTTCTCCATGTTGGTCAGGCTGATCTTGAACTCCCGACCTCAGGTGATCCGCCTGCCTCGGCCTCCCAAAGTGTTGGGATTACAGGGGTGAGCCACCACGCCCAGCCAACTAAGGATGATTTTCACATCTTTAAATGATTAGGGGAAAAATCAAAATAATATTTTATAACTTGTGAAAAGTATACAAAATTCAGATTTCTGTGTCTTTTTTGTTTTTCTTTTCTTTTCTTTTCTTTTAAGGAAACAGGGTTTTGGCCAGGCAAGGTGTCTCCCGCCTGTAATCCCAGCAATTTGGGAGGCTGAGGTAGGAGGATCACCTGAGGTCAGGAGTTCAAGACCAGCCTGGCCAACATGGTGAAACTCTATCTCTACTAAAAATACAAAAATTAGCTGGGCATGGTGGCCTACGCCTATAATCCCACCTGCTCTAGAGGCTGAGGCATGAGAATCTCTGAACCTGGGAGGCGGATGATGCAGTGAGCCAAGATGGTGCCACTGCACTCCGGCCTGGGTGACAGAGGAAGACTCCGTCTCAAAAAAAAAAAAAAAAAAAAGAAACAGGGTTTTGCTCTGTCACCCAGGCTTGAGTGCAGTGATGCTGTCATAAGTCACTGCAGTCTCAAACTCCTGGTCTGAAGCAATTCTCCTGCCTCAGCCTCCCTAGTCCCTAGGGCTACAGGTGTGTGCCACCACCCCTGGCTAATAAAAAAAACAAAACAAAAACAAAAAAACACTTGTAGAGAATGGGTCTCACTATGTTACCCAGTCTGGTCTGGAACTCCTGGACTCAAGCAATCCTCCTGCCTTAGCCTTCTGAGTAGTTAGAAGTGCAGACATATGCCACCATTCCCAGCTAATTTTGTTTGTATTTGATTTGTCTTTTTTGAGAGACAAGGTGTCACTCTGTTGCTTAGGCTGGAGTGCATGGCAAAATCATGGCTCTCCTGCAGCCTCAACCTCCTAAGCTCAAGCAAACCTCCCACATCAACCTCCTGAGTAGCTAAGACTATAGGTCTGCGCTATGACACTGAACTAATTTTAAAATTTTTTTGTAGAAATGGGGTCTTGCTATGTTGCCTAGGCTCTGTGGTCCTCAAGCAACTCTGAGGATCTTCCCGGCTCAAGCGATCCTCCTGCCTCTGCCTCCCAAAGTGCTGAAATTACAGGCATGAACCACCGCTCCTAGGCCTAATTTTAAAATATTGTAATGCCTGTAATTCCAGCTACGCGGGAGGCTAAGGCAGGAGAATCCCTGGAACCCGGGAGGCGGAGGTTGTGGTGAGCCGAGACTGCGTCACTGCACTCCAGCCTGAGTAACAGAGTGAGACTGCACCTCAAAAAAAAAAAAAAATTGTTTTGGGTGGGGCTTGGTGGCTCATTCCTGTAATCCCAGCACTTTGGGAGGCTGAGGTGGGTGGATCACCTGAGGTGAGGAGACCAGCCTGACCAACATGGCGAAACCCCATCTTTACTAAAAATACAAAATTAGCCAGGTGTGGTGGCACATGCCTGTAATCCCAGCTACATGGGAGGCTGAGGCAGTAGAGTTGCTTGAACCCGGGAGGCAGAGGTTGCAGTGAGCCGAGATTGTGCCATTGCACTCTGGTCTGGACAACAAGATTGAAATTCCGTCTCAAAAAAAAAAAAATTGTTTTGTACAGATGGGGTCTCACTATGTTGCCTAGGATGCTGTCAAACTCCTGGCCTCAAGTGATCCTCTTGCATCAGCCTCCTGGGTAGTTGAGATTACAGGTGTGAGCCACTGTGCCCAGCTCAGTAGCTTTCAATAAAGTTTTATTGGAACTCTGCCACATATATTCACTTATGTATTCTCTATGGCTTCTTTTGTGCTACAGCGGCAGAATTTAGTTGTTGTCACAGACCATATAGTTTGCAAATTCTTTTTTTTTTTTTTTTTTTTTGAGGTGGAGTCTCACCCTGTTGCCCAGGCTGGAGTACAGTGGAGTGATCTCGGCTCACTGCAACCTCTGCCTCCCAGGTTCAAATGATTCTCCTGTCTTGGCCTCCTGAGTAGCTGGGATTACAGGCGCTTGCCACCATGCCTAGCTAATATTTTGTATTTTAAGTAGAGACAGAGTTTCACCGTGTTGGCCAATCTGGTCTCGAACTCCTGACCTCAGGTGATCCACCCATCTCAGCCTCCCAAAATGTTGGGATCACAGGCGTGAGCCACCGTGCCTGGCCTGCAAATTCTTATGTGTTGACTACTTGGCCCTTTGGAGATAGTTTGCTGACCCTGGTGCTAGACAAAAGTGATGAGTCTTTTTTTGTTGTTTTTTTAAGATGGAATCTTGCTCTGTCGCCCAGGCTAGAGTGCAGTGGGACCACAGGCACGTGCCCTGGCTAATTTTTTTTATGTTTTGTAAAGATGGGATCTTGCTATGTTGCCCAGCCCAGGCTGGTCTCAAACTCCTGGGTTCAAGCGATCCTCCTACCTTGGCCTCCGAAAGTGTTGGGATTACAGGCATGACCCACTGTACCCAGTTGATATATATATTTTTTTAAAGACAGAGTTTCGCCGGGCGTGGTGGCTCACACCTGTAATCCCAGCACTTCGGGAGGCTGAGGCGGGTGGATCACGAGGTCGGAGATCGAGACCATCCTGGCTAACACAGTGAAACCCCGTCTCTACTAACAATACAAAAATTAGCCAGGCGTAGTGGCGGGCGCCTGTAGTCCCAGCTACTCGGGAGGCTGAGGCAGGAGAATGGTGTGAATCCGGGAGGCGGAGCTTGCAGTGAGCCGAGATTGCGCCACTGCACTCCAGCCTGGGCGACAGAGCAAGACTCCGTCTCAAAAAAATAAAATAAAAAAAAAAAAAAAAAAAAAAGACAGAGTTTCACTCTTGTCGCCCAGGCTGGAGTGCAGTGATGTGATCTGGGCTCACTGCAACCTCCAGCTCCCAGGTTCAAGCAATTCTCCTGCTTTAGCCTCCTGAGTAGCTGGGACTACAGACACCTGCCACCACGCCCAGCTAAATTTTTGTATTTTTAATAGAGACGGGGTTTCACCATGTTGGCCAGGCTGGTCTCAAACCCCTGACCTCAAGTGATCCACCGACCTCGGCCACCCAAAGTGATGGGGATTACAGGTGTGAACCACCGCTCCTGGCCTAGTTCTGCCATTATTATTATTATTATTATTATTTTTTGAGACAAAGTCTCTCTCTGTTGCCAGGCCGGAGTGCAGTGGCATGATCTCTGCTGACTGCACCCTCCACATCCTGGGTTCAGGCAATTCTCAGGCCTCCCGAGTAGCTGGGATTACAGCCATGTGCCACCAGACCCAGCTAATTTTTGTATTTTTAGTAGAGACGGGGTTTCACCATGTTGCCCAGGATGGTCTTGATCTACTGACCTTGTGATCCACCCACCTTGGCCTCCCAAAGTGCTGGGATTACAGGCGTGAGCCACCATGCCTGGCCAAGTTCTGCCATTATTAACATTTACATAGGCATGGTACATTTGTCACAATTAATTAATCAATATTGGGTAATCAATATTGATTAATTTTGATTAATCAATATTAATCTTGATGGAATCCTGTTATTAATATTGATTAATGTTTAGGATTCTGGAACATAAAAAGACCATAGATTAAAAACTTGTTTTTTTAATGTGTGCTTTTTTTTTTTTTTTTTTTTTTGAGAGGTCACTCTGTAGCTAGGCTGGAGTGCAATGGTGCGATCTCGGCTCACTGCCACCTCCACCTCCCAGGTTCAAGAGATTCTCCTGCCTCAGTCTCCCGAGCAGCTGGGATTACAGGCATGAGCTACCACGCCAGGCTAATTTTTTGTATTTTTAGTAGAGCTAGGGTTTCACCATGTTGGCCAGGCTGGTCTTGAACTCCTGAGATCAAGTGATCCTCCCTCCTTGCCCTCCCAAAGTGCTGGGATTACAGGTGTGAGCCACTGTGCCCGGCCTAAAAGCTTGTTCTTTTTATGTTCTAGAATCGCATCCAGGATCTCTTCTATTTACTCATTATGTCTCCTTTGGCTCCTCTCGGCTATGACGGTTGGTCTACTGTATCGTAAGAACTCCCATTTCACCCACGGCCTCACCTATTCTCGCGTTTGGTCTCCTATTTGTTCCCTTTTCCTCTATCTGTACTTATTGCCTACCCTCTGAAGACATAATTTGTTTCATACCCACTGCTTTTAAAAGCATTATTGTCTTTCCTTAAGATCTTTGTTTTTTTTATAACTAAGAAAAGTGAGAATTCTAAGGTCAGAGTAGATAGAATTTTTTGTATTCTATTTTCCTCTTGCAAAATTCTCTCAGATTAATCCCATTCTTCTACTGTAGCGCTTACAAATTATAAATAGGATGATATGGTTTTGGGGAATCTGAAAAGGCAGCCTCTAGTGATAAGGTTAGTCAGACCTGGGTTTAAATTCCAGATTTACCATTATTCCAACTACTTGAATCTTGGGTGAATTAATTTAACTTGTCTAATTTCTTAGTTCCATTATCTGTTGAACAGCTATATTACTATCCAACGTGGTTGATGTGAGGGTTTTCTTTATTTTGTTTTTCTTTTTTTGTTTTTGAGACAGGCCTTGCTCTGTCATTCAGTCTGGAGTGCAACTTTTTTTTTTTTTTGTAGAGATGAGGTATTGCTAGGTTTTCCAGGATGGTCTGGAACTCCTGGCTTCAAGCGATCCTCCCTCCTGGGCCTCCCAAAGTATTGTGATTACAGATGTGAGCCACCATGCCTGGACTTAGAGACGTTTAAAATACATGGTTCTGAGTAAATTCCCAAGTAAATTACCAAATCCTCAAATGTCCTGTGCTCTAATCTGTCTTTATTCATACCGAGTATTACTGGGAACTGTAAGGTATTGGGAACTGATTTTTTTTCCTGATCCAATTTCCATATTAATACATTCAATTTACTTAAGAAAGATAATTAACTATGTTTTAATTTATTTCTGGTAAAATGTTAGCAAGAATAAAAATATACACCCACAATACATACTTTAACCATGTATAAATATTTTTATTTATTTATTTATTTATTTTGAGACAGAGTCTCACTCTGTTGCCCAGGCTGGAGTGCAGTGGCGTGATCTCAGCTCACTGCAACCTCCGCCTCCCAGGTTCAAGGGATTCTCCCGGCTCAGCCTCCCGAGCAGCTGGGATTACAGGTGCGTGCCACCAGCCCTGGCTAATTTTTTGTTTTTTGGTAGACGCGGTTTCACCATGTTAGCCAGGATGGTCTGGATCTCCTGACCTCGTGATCCACCTGCTTTGGCCTCCCAAAGTGCTGGAATTACAGGCGTGAGCCACGGCGCCTGGCCCTTAACCATCTAAAAATCTTTAAAACTAGCTGGGAACCGTGGCTCACGCCTATAATCCCAGCACTTTGGGAGGCCTAGGAGAGCAAATCACTTGAGGTCAGGAGTTCGAAACCAGCCTGGCCAACATGGTGAAACTCCGTCTCTACTAAAATTCCAAAACATTAGCTGGGCGTGTTGATGAGAGCCTGTAATCCCAGTTACTTGGGAGGCTGAGGCATGAGAATCACTTGAACCTGGGAGTTGGAGGTTGCAGTGAGCCAAGATGAGGCCACTGCACTTCAGCCTGGGTGACAGAGTGAGACCTTGTCTCAAAAATAAATAGATAAAGAAAATAAAAATAAGGAACAGTCTTACATCACTATTTTTTCTAGTATTTGTTCCAAATTAAAAAATTGTTTTAATTATTGTTTAAATTTAAGGTATACAACATAATGTTTTTTGTTTGTATTTGTTTGTTTGTTTTGAGACGGAGTTTTGCTCTTGTTGCCCAGGCTGGAGTGCAATGGCGCGAGCTCGGCTCACTGCAACCTCTGCTTCCCAGGTTCAAGCGATTCTTCCGCCTCAGCCTCCTGAGTAGCTGAGATTACAGACACCCACCACCACGCCCAGCTAATTTTGTATATATATATATTTTTTTTAGTAGAGATGGGTTTCTTCATTTGTCAGGCTGATCTCAAACTCCTGACTTCAGGTGATCTTCCTGCCTTGGCCTCCCAAAGTGCTGGAATTACAGGCATGAACCACTGCGCCTGGCTGATCTCTCTTATATATGGGATGTAGAAACAGTTAGGGTTGCTCGTGTTGCCCAGGCTGGAGTGCAATGGTGTGATTTCAGCTCACTGCAACCTCCACCTCCCAAGTGCAAGCGATTCTCCTGCCTCAGTCTCCGCAGTAGCTGGGATTACAGGCACCCGCCACCACGCTCGAGTAATTTTTTTGTATTTTTTTTCTTTTGGAGACAGAGCCTCACTCTGTTGCCCAGGCTGGAGTGCAGTGGCCTGAACTCAGCTCACTGCTACCTCCGCCTCCTGGGTTCAAGCAATTCCCCTGTCTCAGCCTCCGGAGTAGCTGGGATTACAGATGTGCACCACCACGCCCGGCTTATTTTTGTATTATTAGTAGAGATGGAGTTTTCACCATGTTGGCCAGGCTAGTCTCGAACTCCTGACCTCAGCTGATCCTCTCACCTCAGCCTCCCAAACTGTTGAGATTATAGGCATAAGCCACCGAGCACAGCCAATTTTTTTGTATTTTTAGTAGAGACAGGGTTTTACCATGATGTCCAGGCTGGTCTCCAACTCCTGACCTCAGATGATCCACCCACCTTGGACTCCCAACACACCGAGCCAGGATGCAGTTATTTTTACAAGGGGCTGGCTTCATTTCCTTTGGGTATATACCCAGAATTGGAATTGCTGGATTATACAGTAGTTCTGTTTTTAATTTTTTGAGGAATCTCCATACTGCTTTCCATAATGACTGCACCAACTTACCTTCCCATCAATGTCAAAACTTTCTCTTTTCTCCACATCCTCACCAACATGTGTTCTGGGTGACTGGGAAGTCCAAGATCAAGGCTCCAGCAAATTCACTGTCTGGGGAGGGCATGCTTCCTGGTTCACAGGTGACTGTATTCTTGGTGCATCCTCACAAGGAAAAATCGGGGAGAGAGCTCTACAGTGTCTCTTTTATAAGTACACTAATCTCATTTATAAGATGCCACTCTTACTGCCTAATCACCTCCCAAAGGCCCTATCTCCTATTATCATCACAATGGGGGTTAGGAAATTTTTTTTTAGATGGAGTCTAGCTCTGTCGTCCAAGCTGGAGTGCAGTGGCTCGATCTTGGCTCACTGCAACCTCCGCTTCCTGGGTTCAAGCCATTCTCCTCCTCAGCCTCTGGAGTAGCTGGCATTACAGGCTCCCGCCACCACACCCGGCTAATTTTTGTATGTTTATTAGAGACAGGGTTTCACCATATTGGCCAGGCTGGTCTCTTACTCCTGACCTCGGGGATCCGTCTACCTCGGCCTCCCAAAGTGGTGGGATTACAGGTGTGAGCCATCGTGCCCGGCTGGAGCGGTTTTATTCACAGTTGCTAAAATTTACCAAGATATCCTTCAGTAGGTTGAATGGATAAACTGTGGTCCATCTACATAATGAAATATTAGTAAGTGATCAAAAGAAATGAGCCGGCCAGGCGCAGTGGCTCACGCCTGTTATCCCAACACTTTGGGAGGCCGAGGGGGGTGGATCACCTGAGGTCAGGAGTTGGAGACCAGCCTGACCAACATGGAGAAAACCCATCTCTACTAAAAATAACTAAATTACCCAGGTGTGGTGGCTCATGCCTATAATCCCAGCTACTTGGGAGGCTGAGGTATGAGAATCGCTTGAACCTGGGAGGCAGAGGTTGCGGTGAGCTGAGATTGCGCCCTTGCACTCCAGCCTAGTCAACAAGAGCAAAACTCCATCTAAAAAAAAAAAAAAAACACTGAGATTAGGAAATAGAAATTCTTTTCTCCAAATTTCTCTCACTCCGTGATATAGGGAATGGGAGATAAACTTACCAAAGTTGGAAATGTCCTCTACTTAAGAGCGCTAGTTCAATAAACTGGCTCCCCCAGCTTTACTGAGGGCTGATAAATTCACCTGGTTCTTTTACTTATCTAGAAACACAGTACAGATATTAAAATACCTAAATCCCCAGTGGCCGCTTTGAACATAGTGCTACCCTACATATTACTGGAAAGAGGAAAAGTCAGGACTGGATTAGAGAAATGGCTAATGAAAGATGGGCTGATGGCTAATCTTAAATTCCACTCTCCCTGTCTTCCTTAGCTTCACGGTCATTTTCTGTGATCCAAAAATGTGGTAAAAAGACTGCATTTTATCTAACTACCAAAGATGTATAGGCAGGAAGCCTGTAAGAATGGCTGATGTGTACAGTAACACACTTATAGACTAGTGCCTGGGCTTTCTCATCTTCTAACTAGTGTTCTTTTTTTGAGTTGTAGAGTGAAAGTCTCAAAAGTTGGGGATAGAAACTGGAGCTCAAAAATTACCACCACAGGCTGGGTGTGGTGGCTCATGCCTGTAATCTCAGCACTTTGGGAGGCTGAGGTGGGCGGATCACCTGAGGTCAGGAGTTGGAGACCAGCTTGGCCAACATGGTGAAACACCATCTCTACTAAAAATACAATATTGGTGAGGCGTGGTGGCTCACCTGAGGTTGGGAGTTCGAGACCAGCCTGACCAACACAGAGAAACTTCGTCTCTACTAAAAATATAGAATTAGCCAGGCATGGTGGCATATGCCTGTAATCCCAGCTACTGGGGAGGTTGAGGCAGGAGAATTGCATGAACCTGGGAGGCGGAGGGTGCAGAGAGCTGAGATCACGCCATTGCACTCCAGCCTGAGCAACAAGAGGGAAACTCCATCTCAAAAAAAAAGAAAAATATTAAATTCCCCATGAAATAATGTATCAAACCCTACTAACTTATACACTTTATTTTAATTTAATTAATTCATTTGTTTATTTATTTATTTTGAGATGGAGTTTTGCTGTGTCACCCAGGCTGGATTGCAGTGGTGCCATCTCAGCTTACTGCAACCTCTGCCTCCCGGGTTCAAGCGATTCTCCTGCCTCAGCCTCCCAAGTAGCTGGGACTATAGGCACCTGCCACCATGCTTGGCTAATTTTTTTGAATTTTTAGTAGAGATTGGGTTTCACCATGTTGGCCAGGCTGGTTTTGAACTCCTGACCTCAAGTGATCCACCGGCCTCAGCCTCCCAAAGTGCTAGGATTACAGGCATGAGCCACAGCGCCAGGCCAATAAATTTTTATTCCATATTTATTCAATAATATTTATTGAGCACCTACTGTATATCAGAAACTAGTTGAAATACATGTGATTATGACAATGAATGAGATCAACAAGTTTCCAACACTAAGAGAGCTCTCATTATGGTGGGGGTAGAGAGATGAAGCAATATATAAATATAGTAATTTTAGATGATGCTGAGTGCTATAAAGTAAATAAAAATAAATAATATGACCAGGAATGACTGAGTATGTGTAGGGCTACTTCAGATAGGTAGTCACAGAAAACATTTTTGAATAGGTGACATTAGAAGTGAGATCTGAATGTTGCAAAGGAGGCAGCCACTCTCAAATCTGGAAGCAGACCATTGTAAGCTGTGGGAACAGCAAGAGCATAAGTCTGGAGATGGCAAGAAACTTACTGTCTCTGAGAAACAAAAGAAGGTGTGTTTGGCGTGTAACGAGCAAGTCAGGGAATGTGGTCAGATGAGATTGGAGACTTTAGCAGGGACCAGATCTTTTAGGTTTTTACAGGCCATAGTCAGGAATCATAATTTTATCCTAAGTGTGATGGCAAGCTATGCAGAGTATATCAGTGTTCTTAATAATAAACAACAAAATTAGTTTAAGGTGAAAAGCATTTAAAGAATATTAGAAGCCAGGCACAGTGGCCCATGCCTATAATTCCAACAGTTTGTGAGGCAGAGGTGAGACAATTGGTAGAGTCCAGGAGTTCAAGATCAGCCTGGGCAACATGATGAAACCCAGTCTCTACAAAAAATACAAAGATTGGTCCAGGCGTGGTGGCTTATGCCTGTAATCCCAGCACTTTGGGAGGCCGAGGCAGGCAGATCACCTGAGGTCAGGAGTTCGAGACCAGCCTGACCAACATGGAGAAACCCTGTCTCTACTAAAAATACAAAAGTAGCCAGGCGTGGTGGCGCATGCCTGTAATCCCAGCTACTCCGGAGGCTGAGGCAGGAGAATCACTTGAACCCGGGAGGCGGAGGCTGTGGTGAGCCAAGATCGCACCATTGCACTCCAGTCTGGGCAACAAGAGGGAAACTCCATCTCAAAAAGAAAAAAAATCTAAATGACCTTAGTCCTCTGACTCAAGTCACACATCAGAAAACAGTCACCCTTGTCTGGGCACTGTAGCTCATGCCTATAATCCCAGCTACTTGGGAGGCTGAGGCAGGAGAATCACTTTAACCCAGGCAGAGGTTGCGTGAGCCGAGACTGCACCACTGCACTCCAGCCTGGGCAACAGAGCAAGATCCTATCACAAAAACAACAACAACAACAAATTGCCCTTCCAGGAGTATAATCACATTTGTAGAGAAAAGTCATGTTTGGAGGGGATGTTTAGAGATATATTGACAAATTGCAGAAGGCACTGAACCCGTTAGCTTCTATAATGGATTTCCCTTTCAGTCTCAAAACATTTCCACAGGTTGGTAATTTTTTCATTGATTTTTTTATTTTCTTTTTTTTTTTTTTTTTTTTTTGAGACAGAGTTTCGCTCATGTTGCCCAGACTGGAATGCAATTGTGTGACCTTGACTCACTGCAACCTCCACTTACCAGGTACAAGCGATTCTCCTGTCTCAGCCTCCCAAGTAGCTTGGATTACAGGCATACACCACCAAGCCTGGCTAATTTTTTTGTATTTAGTAGAGACAGGGTTTCATCATGTTAGTCAGGCTGGTCTCGAACTCCCGACCTCAGGTAACCCACCCGTCTTGGCTTCCCAAAGTACTGGGATTACAGGCGTGCTCCACTGTGCCCGGCCTTGACTCGATTTTTTTTCTTAAATAAAATCAATTAACATCCATTATAAAAACTTTAAATCTACAGTAGGGTAAAAATAAAACACATAAAAACTCCTTTGCATACCCCTCATTTAGTTCTACTCCACGGAATCAACGACTGTTAATGTTTTCTTGTTTATCCTTTCAGAACTCCATTTATTGGTGAGAATGGTGTCATGTAAAATGTCTTAGCCAGTGCGATGGCTCATGCTTGTAATCACAGCATTTCTGGAGGCCAAAATAGGAAGATCACTTGAGGGCAGGAGTTCGAGACCAGCCTTGGCAACACAGAGATCTCCATCTGTTTAAAAAAAAAAAAAAAAAAAAAGAGTTTCACAACACAGTCTATATATTTATTTATTTTAAATTTTTTTTTGAGATGGAGTTTCACTCTTGTCACCCAAGCTGGAGTGCAATGGCACAATCTCGGCTCACTGCAACCTCCATCTCCCAGGTCAAGCAATTCTCCTGCCTCAGCCTCCCGAGTAGCTGGGATTACAGGCGCCTGCCACCAAGCCTGGCCTTTTTTTTTTTTTTTTTTTTTTTTTGTATTTTTAGTAGAGATGGAGTTTCACCATGTTAGTCAGGCTGGTCCCAAACTCCTGACCTCAGGTGATCCACCTGCCTTGGCCTCCCAAAGTGCTGGGATTACAGGCATGAGCCATGCACCCAGCCGCTGTCTATGTATTTAATATATACATCAAAATATGTTAAATCTGGAAAACAATTTTCATTGAAGGCCAAAGTAATCTTTCTAAAATACATTTTAAAATTTCAAAGTGATAAGAAAGTTATGGAGGCAGAAATGGTGCAAGAACATTAGAAACACCATCACACCAGCTGGGCATGGTAAGGTACACCTGC
Organism: Gorilla gorilla gorilla; assembly: GCF_029281585.2. Taxonomy (NCBI): domain Eukaryota; kingdom Metazoa; phylum Chordata; class Mammalia; order Primates; family Hominidae; genus Gorilla; species Gorilla gorilla. Next base: position 23,412,112 of record NC_073234.2, on the reverse strand, counting down.
AATCCCAGCTACTCGGGAGGCTGAGGTGGGAGGATCGCTGTAATCTGGGAGTTTGAGACCAGCGTGGGCAGCATAGTGAGACCCCCATCTTTGAAAAACAAACAAAAAAAAACTATCACAGTTGGATTTTAATAGAGGACACTAAGAGTAAACAACACTACATGTGAAACAAATTGATAGAGCCTAGACTATGTCTCGAGTTATAACTGAAAATATACACTTCCTCATTTATAATTTAGAGTAATGATTGCTGGGAAATGCAGTCTCATGCATGTAACTCTTTTAATCCCCACTTGGCTGCATAAGAATAGATCCTGGGCCTGGAATACTTCCTTACCAAGAGGTAAAAGAGCCCGGATGGGTGCAGTGGCTCATGCCTGTAATCCCAGCACTCTGGGAGGCAAGCAGATCACTTGAGGCCAGGAGTTCGAGACCAGTCTGGCCAACATAGTGAAACTTAATGTATACTAAAAATACAAAAATTAGCTGGGTGTGGTGGTACACATCTGTAGTCCCAGCTACTAGGGAGGCTAATGCACGAGAACTGCTTGAACCTGGGAGGTGGAGGTTGCAGTGAGCCAAGATTGGGCCACTGTACTCCAGCCTGGGCAACAGAGCAAGACTCTGTCTCGAATTAAAAAAAAAAAAAAAAAAGGCCGGGTGCGGTGGCTCACGCCTGTAATCTCAGCACTTTGGGAGGCTGAGGTGGGCAGACCAAGAGGTCAGGAGATCGAGACCATCCTGGCTAACATGGTGAAACCCCCATCTCTACTAAAAATACAAAACTTAGCTGGGCGTGGTGGCGGGCACCTGTAGTCCCAGCTGCTCAGGAGGCTGGGGCAGAAGAATGGCATGAACCTGGGAGACAGAGCTTGCAGTGAGCCGAGATTGTGCCACTGCACTCCAGCCTGGGCGACAGAGTGAGACTGTCTCAAAAAAAAAAAAGAGCCCATGTAACCTGTGCTAGCTTATTGTCTTCTGTGAGACTATCTTTCCCTGTGGCAAGCCCAATGCACCAGAGGGGTACGCATAGCCAATTTCCCTGCACTGGCTGCCAGGAAGCTGATCTTGCTCTGTAAGTAAAGCATTGCTCCACCCATGGCTTGACTGCATTGTTTTGCACAACTCTGATACTGAGGTGCATTGAGTGGAGACATTTGGAGTTCTATTTTTGTCGGTTGGCACAGTGATGATCTTTGCAATCCTCCATGTGGTGGGAGTCATTCCCTCGGTGTTGGTAACCAGTGTTCATTGTTCTGCTCTCCTGGGATTGATAACCGGGTGCACCATATTTTGCTTAATGATCAAGTGAGTCCAGGCGTGGTGGCTCACACCTGGAATCCCAGCACTTTGGGAGGCCGAGGCGGGCGGACCATCTGAGGTTAGGAGTTTGAGACCAGCCTGGCCAACATGGTGAAATCCGGTCTTTACTAAAAATACAAAAATTAGCTGGGCATAGTGGCGCGTGCCTGTAATCCCGGCTACTTGGGAGGCTGAGGCAGGAGAATCGCTTGAACCCAGGAGGTAGAGGTTGCAGTGAGCAGAGATCACGCCATTGCACTCCAGCCTGGGTGACAGAGTGAGACTCTGTCTCACAAAACAAACAAAAAACAATGATCAAGTGAGATAATATTTAAACATTTCTAAATAAATATACATAAATAATACATTAAAATTCTATATACGGTCTAGTGCTGTTAAAACTGTTGATATTGGCTGGGTGCGGTGGCTCACACCTGTAATCCCAGCACTTTCGGAGGCCGAGGCAGGCGGATCACAAGGTCAGGAGATCGAGACCATCCTGGCTAACACAGTGAAACCCCGTCTCTACTAAAAATACAAAAATTAGCCGGGCGTGGTGGTGGGTGCCTGTAGTCCCAGCTACTCAGGAGGCTGAGGCAGGAGAATGGTGTGAACCCGGGAGGCGGAGCTTGCAGTGAGCCAAGATCGCACCACTGCACTCCAGCCTGGGCGACAGCGCAAGACTCCGTCTCAAAAACAAGCAAACAAACAAACAAAAAAGCTGTTGATACTGTCCTTAATTCCTTCCAAAAATCACATGAGCTTTTGCCACTAACTAGAGAGGAACAACAATCATCAGATATATTTAGCATCAAAGGAACGAACAGGACAAAATTATCAATTCTGTACTGCAATCAATAAAAAGCTAATGTCTGTATTTGTACATTTGGTAATATGATTACATGTTAAATGGTGGCATGCATATGTGAGTGTGTGCCTGTGTGGTGTTTTGAGTAGAGTGAAAAATACACAGTAAGTGGTTTTTCTGCCACTGGCTGGAACATTAAAAAGTTTATGGGCACTGGATGTGGTGGCTCACGCCTGTAATCCCAGCACTTTGGGAGGCCCAGGCTGGTGGATCACCTGAGGTTGGGAGTTCGAGATCAGCCTAACCAACATGGAGAAACCCCGTCTCCACTAAAAATACAAAATTAGCTGGGCGTGGTGGCGCATGCCTGTAATCCCAGCTACTCGGGAGGCTGAGGCAGGAGAATGGCTTGAACCTGGGAGGCGGAGGGTGTGGTGAGCCGAGATGGCGCCATTGCACTCCAGCCTGGGTAACAAGAGCGAAACTCCGTCTCAAAAAAAAAAAAAGTTTATGGGCATACCCAATAATGATGGAAACACAAACCAACTCCAGAAGTCAATATATTCCTTCTACTTCCTTTTATTTTACAAGAAACACTTTCTTACCTCATATGTTTTTTCTTATGCTTTCTCTTGGACATTTCTTTATTATATTTCTTCCTCGTTTTACAAAACCATTGACTTATCTACAAAAAAATGAGGTGTGGGAGGTGATTAATACAGGAATAAGGATATTGGTCTATATAGCAATAGTACTATACAAGTGACTTTGTCTATCAATGAAGAAATGTCTATTAATGTTGTCATACCTGTTTATGTGTCATGTCAAATTCAAATGAGAGTGATAGACTCTCTTGTATAGTGGGGCACCTGTTTAACTTAAACTTTGCCCAGAGAGTATGCATGAGGGATTTGCTGACTAATCTTTTCTCGGGATACTGTTTCTGTTTCTCATTTTCCCTTTTCCTTTTGTTTTCCTGTTCATCTTGCAGCTCCTTTTCATTTTTTTCTTTTTCTCGTTCTCTCTTTCTGCCTGCTTCTCCTCCTTCTTCTCTCCATTTCTGCTTTCCGTTTTGTTCATCTTCACTGTAATTTCCAGTTGATTGTTCTGGATCTTGATCCCAAGGCATAGCTGATTGTTTCTGTATAAAAAGATCCGTGGAATAAAATCAAGCTGCAGCTAAATTTGACTTTCAGAGCATAGTCAACAATCTTCCCTGGGAGAATATATTTGATTTTCCTAAGTTAGCAATGTTGTACATTGGTGGAAAACATAGAGCAAAGAAAAAGTGAACTTGAGGCTGGGCACGGTGGCTCATGCCTGTAATCCCAGCACTTTCGGAGGCTGAGGCGGGCAGATCACGAGGTCCAGAGATGGAGACCATCTTGGCTAACATGGTGAAACCCCGTCTCTACTAAAAATACAAACATTAGCTGGGCATGGTGGCACGCGCCTGTAGCCCCATGCTACTCGGGAGGCTGAGGCAGGAGGATCGCTTTAACCCAGGAGGTGGTGGCTCACGCCTGTAATCCCAGCACTTTGGGAGGCCGAGGTGGGTGGATCACCTAAGGTCAGGAGATCGAGACAAGCCTGGCCAATATGGTGAAACCCCGTCTCTACTAAAAATACAAAAATTAGCTGGGTGTGGTGGCATGCACCTGTAGTTCCAGCTACTTGGGAGGCTGAGGCAGGAAAATTGCTTGAACCCAGGAGGCAGAGGTTGCAGTGGGCTGAGGTTGCGCCACTGCACTCCAGCCTGGCGACAGAGTGAGACTGCATCTCAAAAAAAAAAAAAAAAAAAAAAAAATTTGCCAGGCATGGTGGCAGGCACATATAATCCCAGCTACTTGGGAGGCTGAGGCAGGAGAATTGCTTGAACCCGGTGGGTGGAGGTTGCAGTAAGCCAATATCGCACCATTGCACTCTAGCCTGGGCAACAGGGCCAGACTCTGTCTCAAAAAAAATAAAAATAAAAATAAGAAGAAATTCATTGCAGGGAATTGGCTTACGCAATCTTGGAACTGTCTTGGCAAGTCCGAAAGGATGGCTGGAACCCTTTGGTGTGCGATGGAGCTGCTCTCCCTAGGCAGAATTTCCTCTTAAAGCCTTAACTGATTGGATTAGGCTTTCTCAGATTATAATCCCTTTTACTTGAAGACAATTAATATGGATTTTAATTACATCTAAAAATGCCAGTAGCAAGGCCCGGCGTGGTGGCTCATGCCTATAATCCCAGCCCAGCCACTGCACTCCAGCCTGGGCGACAGAGCAAGACTCTGTCTCAAAAGAAAAGAAATATGCCGGCCGGGCGCGGTGGCTCACGCCTGTAATCCCAGCACTTTGGGAGGCCGAGGCGGGCAGATCACGAGGTCAGGAGATTGAGACCATCCTGGCTAACACGGTGAAACCCCATCTCTACTAAAAATACAAAAAATTAGCGGGGCATGGCGGCGGGTGCCTGTAGTCCCAGCTACTCCGGAGGCTGAGGCAGGAGAATGGCAAGAACCAGGGAGGCGGAGCTTGCAGTGAGCTGACATCCTGCCAGCTGACATCGTGCCACTGGACTGCAGCCTGGATGACAGAGCGAGACTCCCTCTCAAAAAAAAAAAAGAAAAAGAAAAAGAAAAGAAATATGCCAGTGGCACCTAGTGTTTGATTGAATAACTGGGGTCTATAGCCTACCCAAGTTGCCACATTAAAGACCATCACACTGATACTCAAACCAGACAGATATCACCCCCAAAAAACTATAGATTAATGTCCATTATGAATATGGAGGAAAAACTTCAACAAAATGCTAGCAATCCTAAATCCAGCAACATAGTAAAACGATTATGCACCATAACCAAGTAGGATTTATTCTAGAAATATGTGATTAGTTCAAAATAGGAAAATCAATGTAATACATCATATGAATAGAATAAAGGAAAAAAACATGCAATCATCTCAATAGAGGCAGAAAAAGACCGTTTCTCTAAAATTTAAAGTTACCATATGACCCAGCAATTGCCCCTTTAAACAAAATGTATTATATCTATACAATAGACTATTATTTAGTCACAAAAGGAAATAAAATGCTGATTCATGCTCAACATGGATGAATATTGAAAACAAGCTAAGCGGGGGGTTGGGTGTGGTGACTCACGTCTGTAATCCCAGCACTCTGGGAGGCTGAGGCGAGAGGACTGCTTGAGCCCAGGAGTTTGAAACCAGCCTGGGCAACAGAGTGAGTGAGGTCTCCTCCCCGCAAAAAATAAAAAAATGAGGTGAGAGGATCACTTGAGTCCAGGAGGTCAAGGCTGCAGTGAGTCCTGATCATGACACTGCACTCCCACCTGGGTGACAGAGCAAGACCCTGCCACACCGGAAAAAAAAAAAAAGAGGAAAAAGGAAAGCAAGTTAAGTGAAAGTTGAAATACAAAAAGTCATATATTGTATGATTCTGTTTATATGAAATGTCCAGCATAGGCAAACCTATAGAGACAGAAAGTAAATTAGTGATTATCAGAGATTAGGGTGGGATAAAATTCGGAGTGTCTGCTAATTGGTATACATTTTCTTTTAAAAAAAGTAATTTATTTATTTTTAAGAGACGGCAGTGGGTGAGGTGGGATGGCAGCTAACTGTGTTGTTGTTGGTCTCGAAATCGTCAGCTTCAGTGATCTGTCGGCCTTGGCATTCCAAAGTGCTGAGATTACAGGCGTGAGCCACCGCACCAGGCCACAAGTTTTCTTTTGTTAGAAAAAAAAAAAAAAAAAAAACCCTCTTGTAACCCACATCCTTCTATTGCTACCACTCCTCTTCTCAATTTCTTTTACAGAATGTGATAAAGTGTAAGAAAATTTTAAAGAGTTCTCTGTATGTGTTCTTTGCCTGTTGGTGATTTTTCTCCCCTCATTCTCTCTTGAATATTCTCCAATCAGGCTTTCACATCCACTTCCACACATTCCTCTTCAGAGTCAGACATTAATGACCTTGACATTGCAAAAAAAGTAAAATGGCCACCAGGCACGGTGGTTCCCGCCTGTAATCCCAGCATTTTGGGAGGCCAAGGCGGGCAGATCACCTGAGGCCAGGAGTTTGAGACCAGCTTGGCCAACATGGTGAAACCCTGTCTCTACTAAAAATACAAAAATTAGTTAGGCTTGGTGGCGCACGCCTGTAGTCCCAGCTACTTGAGAAGTTGAGGCAGGAGAATCGCTTGAACCCGGGAGGCAAAGACTGCAGTGAGCTGAGATCGCCCCACTGTGCTCCAGCCTGGGCAACAGAGCAAGACTCAGTCTCAAAACAAACAAACAAACAACAACAAAACAAAGGCCAGGCGTGGAGAGTCACTCCTGTAATCGCGGCACTTTGGGAGGCCGAAGTGGGTGGACCACTTGAGGTCAAGAGTTCAGGACCAGCCTGGCCAACATGGTGAAACCCCATCTCTATTAAAAATACAAAAAACTAATCAGACATGTCTTTTGAACCCCAGGAGGGGGAGGTCGCAGTTAGTTGAGATTGTGCCACTCCAGTCTGGGCAACAGAACAAGACTGTGACTCAAGAAACAAAAACAAAAGAAAAGAAATCAAATGGCCAATTTCCCATCCCCATTTTCTTTTAAGGGTATCGTGGTGGTGAGATAGTGGGTTTGTTTTGTTTTGTTTGTTTGCTGTTTTGTTTTATTGAGACGGAGTCTCACTCTGAAGCCCAGACTGGAGTGCAGTGGCTGGATCTCAGCTCACCACAACCTCTGCCTTTTGGGCTCGAAGGATTCTCTTGCCTCAGCCTCCTGAGTAGCTGGGACTACAGGCGTGCCTCACCAAGCCCGGCTAATTGTTGTATTTTTGGTGGAGATGGGGGGGTTTCATCATCTTGGCCAGGATGGTCTTCAACTCCTGAGCTCAAGCGATCTGCCCCGCTTGGCCTCCCAAAGTGCCGGAATTTGAGGTGTGAGCCACTGTGCCTCGCCTGTCCCCATCTTACTTACTTGAATGATCAGGGGCTTCTGAAGTATCGGGATCTCTCTCCACATTGAAAGAGTTTATTCTCCCACTTCCTGAACACCATCCTTTCCTGGGGCTTCCTCAAGTCAATGGCTGCTCTTTCAAAGCTTTCTTTGTTGCTCCTCTTTCCCCTACTGATTTCTGTCCCTGTGCTTTTTCAATCACACTCAAGGTTAAATCCCTTCACCTCTTATCTCCTTTACATGTAGCTCTAATCCAGGTCATCTAATCTCATGGTTTTTAATACTGCCCAAAAGGGAGATTATTTTCAAATTTTTATTTCCAGTCTTGTATGTCAAACTCCCAATTCAATATCTCTGCTTGGATGTCTAATAAGTTATGTGAATTGAACTTAAAATTCCCAAACTCAGTTTATGGCTCCCTTCACTGAACGCTGACCCACTCAGGCCTCTCTATCTTAGTAAAGCCAACTCCATCTGCCCAGTGGTTTGAGTCAAAAAGCTTGGTGCTGTCTTTCACTTCTTCCCTTTCTCATAGCTCAACTCAATCTGTCAGAAAGTCTTGCTTTTCTTTCTTTAAAATATATCCAGACAACTGCCACTTCTTTTTTTTTTTTGAGACGGAGTCTGGCTCTGTCGCCCAGGCTGGAGTGCAGTGGCGCGATCTCGGCTCACTGCAAGCTCCGCCTCCCGGGTTCACGCCATTCTCCTGCCTCAGCCTCCAGAGTAGCTGGGACTACAGGCGCCCGCCACCGCGCCCAGCTAATTTTTTGTATTTTTAGTAGAAACGGGGTTTTACCTTGTTAGCCAAGATGATCTCGATTTCCTGACCTCGTGATCTGCCCGCCTCGGCCTCCCAAAGTGCTGGGATTACAGGCGTGAGCCACCGCGCCCGGTGCATTGAGGAATTTTAAAGACCAATTAGTCCTTGGCAGGGAGGTTACAGAGATGACCGACCAGATAAGGTAGATGTCATCCATCTTTTGGATGTCAGTGGGCCACAAATATGAGCACCCAGTGGTAATTCACAAAAGGAATTCCACAAAAAGAACACATTTCCTGACATCTATTTTTGGAGCCATGAAGAAAAAAAACTTTTCAAATAGCCATATGAAAAATGTTCAATTTACATGTTGCAGAGTGTCCGAAATAGTGAGATATACTGATAAGAAAATGCTTTCCAAAATACAGTGGAGAGACAGGAAAAAAAAAAATGTAGGGCTGGGCGTGGTGGCTCATGCCTGTAATCCTAGCACTTTGGGAGGTCAAGGCGGGCAGATCATTTAAGGTCAGAAGTTCAAGACCAGCCTGACCAACATGGTAAAACTCCATCTCTACTAAAAATACAAAACTTAGCTTGTGTAGTGGTACGTGCTTGTAATCCCAGCTACTTGGAGGCTGAGGCAGGAGAATCGCTTGAACCTAAGAGGCAGAGGTTGCAGTGAGCCAAGATACTGCCACTGCATTCCATTCGGGGACAGAGAGTGAGACTCCATCTTAAAAATAAACAAATACATAAATATTTTATGAAAATGCTACTTGGTTGGGTGAGGTGTCTCACATCTGTAATCCTAGTATTTTGGAAGGCCAAGGCAGAAGAATTGTTTGAGCTCAGGAGTTCAAGAACAGCTTGGGCATCACGGTGAGACCCCTGATTCCATTATTATTATTATTATTATTATTATTATTATTATTATTATTTTTGATTTTTGAGACGAAGTCTCCTTTCTTGTTCCCCAGGCTGGAGTGCAATGGTGCGATCTTGGCTCACTGCAACCTCCGCCTCCCAGGTTCAAGCGATTCTCCTGCCTCAGCTTCCCGAGTAGCTGGGATTACAGGCACCTGCCACCACGCCCAGGTAATTTTTGTATTTTTAGTGGAGACAGGGTTTAACCATGTTGGCCAGGCTGGCCTCGAATTCCTGACATGAGGTGATCTGCCCGCCTTGGCCTCCCAAAGTGCTGGGATTACAGGTGTGAGCCACCGCTGCCCAGCCCATTTTATTTATTTATTTATTTATTTATTTATTTATTTATTTATTTTTGAGACAGAGTCTTACTCTGTCACCAGGCTGGAGTGCAGTTGTGTGATCTCGGCTCACTGCAAACTCCACCTCCCAGTTTCAAGTGATTCTCCTACCTCAGCCTCCAAGTAGCTGGGATTACAAGCAAGTGCCACTATGCCCAGCTAATTTTTTGTATTTTTAGGAGACATGAGGGTTTCTCCATGTTGGCCAGGCTGGTTTGGAACTCCCGACCTCAAGCGATCTGCCTGCCTTGGCCTCCCAAAGTACTGGGATCATAGACATGAACCATCGTGCCTGGCCTCCGACTATACTCTTACCTGGTCACACAACCAGCCTCACACTCTGGTAGAATAAACCACTTGTTAACCACTTCGTTAATCTCAGCTAAGAGAAGAGAATTTTATTTTATTTCATTTCATTTATTTATTTATTTTTGAGACGGAGTCTTGCTCTGTCACCCAGGCTGGAGTGCAGTGGGGTGATCTCGGCTCACTGCAAGCTCCGCCTCCCGGGTTCACACCATTCTCCTGCCTCATCCTCCCAAGTAGCTGGAACTACAGGCGCCCGCCACCACGCCTGGCTAATAATTTTTTGTATTTTTAGTAGAGACGGGGTTTCACCATGTTAGCCAGGATGGTCTCGATCTCCTGACCTCGTGATCCGTCCGCCTCAGCCTCCCAAAGTGCTGGGATTACAGGCGTGAGCCACCGCACCTGGCAGAGAAGAGAATTTTAAAGAATCACTGAAGACCAAGTGCGGTGGCTCATGCTTGTAATCCCAGCACTTTGGGAGGTGGAGGCGGGCGGATCATTTGAGGTCTGGAGTTCGAGACCAGCCTGGCCAACATGGTGGAATCCCATCTCTACTAAAAATACAAAAATTAGCTTGGCGTGGTGGCACACCCCTGTAATCCCAGCTACTCCAGAGGCTAAGGCAAGAGAATTGCTTGAATCTGGGAGGTGAAGATTGCAGTGAGCTGAGATCACGGACAGCACTCCAGCCTGGGTGACAGAGCAAGACTGTCTCAAAAAAAAAAAAAAAAAAAATCACTCAAAGTTTGACTTTTGTGTTTGGGGATACCCAGGATCCGACACCTGACTCAATCATGACAATGTTGAAAAGTGAGAGGGAATCAGGAGCTGTCCACGGTGGCCAAATGTGGACAGGAGGTCTCTGTTCGTCATGGTCGCTGGTAGTCCCCTCAGATGCAGGTAAGCTAGGGGAGTAAACATTTGATAGAGGCTGCTTTTGAGCTGTCCTGGGCACATTAGAGTTGCTGCCTATGGCCTTACAGGTCTTCCATCCTAGCAGCTCCTCTTGAAAGGAACACGGACTATCAGAAGCTGGGGGCTGAGGAGGGAGTTCCACAGGCCAGCTGTAAGAGATAAGTTCCCAAAAAGCAAATTCGGGGAATAGGCACTCATAGGGAAGAGATCTTAAAAAGCAACAGAGAAGGCCGGGTGCGGTGGCTCACGCCTGTAATCCCAGCACTTTCAGAGGCCGAGGTGGGTGGATGACGAGGTCAGGAGTTCAAGACCAGCCTGGCCAATATGGTGAAACCCCGTCTTTACTAAAAAATACGAAAATTAGGCTGGGCACAGTGGCTCACGCCTGTAATTTCAGCACTTTGGGAGGCCGAGGCAGGCGGATCATCAGGTCAGGAGTTCGAGACCAGCCTGACAAACATGGTGAAACCCCGTCTCTATTAAAAATACAAAAAAATTAGCAGAGTGTGGTGTCGCATGCCTGTAATCCCAGCTACTTAGGAGCTGAGGAAGGAGAATCTCTTGAACCTGGGAGGCAGAGGTTACAGTAAGCCAAGATTGTGTCACTGTACTCCAGCCTGGGTGACAGAGCAAGACTACATCTCCAAAAAAAAAAAATTAGCTGGGCGTGGTGGCACACAACTGTAGTCCCAGCTACTCAGGAGGCTGAGTCAGGAGAATCGCTGGTACCTGGGAGGTGGAGGTTGCAATGAGCCAAGATCCGGCCACTGCACTCCAGCCTGGGCGACAGAGCAAGACTCTGTCTTAAAAAAAAAAAAAGGGGGGGCTGGGCATGGTGGCTCGTGCATGTAATGCCAGCACTTTGGGAGGCCGAGGCGGGTGGATCATGAGGTCAGGAGATCAAGACCATCCTGGCTAACACGGTGAAACCCAGTCTCTACTAAAAAATACAAAAAAAAAAAAAAAAGCCGGGCACGGTGGCTTACTCCTGTAATCCCAGCACTTTGGGAGGCCGAGGTGGGCAGATCACAAGGTCAGGAGATCGAGACCATCCTGGCTAACATGGTGAAACCCCGTCTCTACTAAAAATACAAAAAATTAGCCAGGCGTGGTGGTGGGTGCCTGTACTCCAAGCTACTCGGGAGGCTGAGGCAGGAGAATGGTGTGAACCTGGGAGGCGGAGCTTGCAGTGAGCCGAGATCATGCCACTGCACTCCAGCCTGGGCGGCAAAGCGAGACTCCCTCTCTAAAAAAAAGAAAAAAAAGCAACAGAGAAATCTGGGCTCGGTGGCTCACACCTGTAATCCTAGCACTTTGGGAGGCTGAGGTGGGTGGATCACCTGAGATTAGGAGTTCGAGACCAGGCTGGGTAACATGGTGAAACCCCGTCTCTACTAAAAATACAAAAAAATTAGCCAGGCATGGTGGCAGGCGCCTGTAGTCCCAGCTACTGGGGAGGCTGAGGCAGGAGAATGGTGTGAACTCAGGAGGTGGAGCTTGCAGTGAGCCGAGATCACGCCACTGTGCCCCAGCCTGGGCGACAGAGTGAGACTCCGTCTCAAAAAAAAAGAAAAAAAAAAAAAAGAAACAGAGAAGACCTGGCTCGGTGGCTCATGCCTGTAATCCCAGCTACTTGGGAGACTGAGGCAGGAGAATGGCTTGAACCTGGGAGGCAGAGGTTGCAGTGAGCTGAGATCGCGCCACTGCACTCCAGCCTGGGCAACAAGAGGGAAGCTCCATTCCCGCCCCGCGTCCCCCCAAAAAAGAGAGAGAGAGATCCTCCTGCCGCGGCCTCCCAAAGTGCTGGGATTACAGGCATGAGCCACTGTGCCCGGCCGAGAATGGATTTTTAAATACCCAAATAAAGGTAATTATTTGTTAGGAAGCAAGAGAGACTGGAAAGGCTCTGGGATCTGCTTGAGATTTCCTCTGGGGTCAGGGCAAGGCAAGTCAGCAGAACAGGTTAAAGGGACAGTTATCGACAGAGAATAATCTGCTCCTGTTCTAACCCTTCCAAGTTCACCTTATCCAAAAGCAGTTAGGCTCTGATGACTATTTTATTCCCTTGCAGATGCATCTTATGAAAATAGAGATTTGGCCGGGTGTGGTGGCTCACGCCTGTAATCCCAGCACTTTGGGGAGGCCGAGATGGGCGGATCACGAGGTCAGAAGTTTGAAACCATCCTGGCTAACACGGTGAAACCCCGTCTCCACTAAAAATACAAAAAATTAGCCGAGCGTGGTGGTGGGTGTCTGTAGTCCCAGCTACTTGGGAGGCTGAGGCAGGAGAATGGTGTAAATCTGGGAGGCAGAGCTTGCAGTGAGCCGAGATCGCGCCACTGTACTCCAGCCTGGGCGACAGAGCAAGACTCCATCTCAAAAAGAAAAAAAAAAGAAAATAGAGATTTAACCCTTGGCAGAGAATATGGAGCAGAGGCTAGAGAAGGCTTAGACTAGTAAGAACTGAAATGGACACTTCAGGCCTATGATGATAGCTACATCACATATTCCCCCGTTTTATGTATAAACCAGCTGACACTTTGAGAGGGTAAGTGACATGTCTTAGGTACACAGCTTAGAAAGTGGCACAAACTAAAAAGGAACAAAGCTGTTTGGTTTCAAATCTCAAATGGAAGAAGGACCTGACCCAGAGGTGACCAGTCCAGTGAAGACAGTGGTCCTTAGGATCCAGGTAAATAAAATGCACTGAAAATAGAGCAGTTCTGCAGGGTGAAGTAGTTTCATCTGTCTGTGCAGAACCAACCTTACAAACAAATGGAGAAAATGGAGTGTGGCTTTCATTCTTGCGAGTTTGAATTTTGCAGGGGTAGTGATTGAGATTGCAAGGGACCTTAGTTTGTGTGTGTGTGTGATGTGGGGGGTGGGTGTCAGTGTGTTTTCAGGATTTGGATTTTCTAGAAATCAGACCCTGTCGGCCGGGCACGGTGCCTCACGCCTGTAATCCCAGCACTTTGGGAGGCCCAGGTAGGCAGATCATCTGAGGTCAGGAGTTCAAGGCCAGCCTGACGAACATGGTGAAACCCCATCTCTACTAAGCCCCATCTCTACTAAGCCCCATCTCTACTAAAAATACTGGGCATGGTGGCGCACGCCTATAATCCCAGCTGCTCAGGTGTGGGAGGCAGGAGAACCACTTGAACCTGGGAAGTGGAGGTTGCAGTGAGCCGAGATCACACCATTGCACTCCAGCCTGGGCAATAAGAGCGAAACTCCGTCTCAAAAAATAAATAAATAAAAATAAATATTCTCTAACGCTTAAACTAATCCTATGAGATAGAAATTATTCAAGTCCTCATTTTATAAATGAGGAAGCTGAAGTTTACAAGACCAGTGCTCTAACCCCTGAGCTATGGAACCAACTGCGAAGCTGAAGTTTAGAGCAGGGCAGTAACTTGTAGATCACAGCTTAGTTAAGTGGCAGAGCCTGGAGAGGAAGAAAGGCTGTCTGATTACAAATCTCAAAAGTAAGAAAGATGTCATCCAGAGAAATGAGAAGGATTGTCCTGGAGGATTTGAGAATCATGTGTGGTATTTCTGTTCTGATCTACCCAGCTGTTTGAGAATAATAACCATCTACACTTAATAGATGGTTTTTCATTTCCAAAGTGAAAAAGAACAACAGTACAGGTAAGCGATGAAAGAAGGCACATCTGGGGGCCGGGCGCGGTGGCTCACTCCTGTAATCCCAGCACTTTGGAAGGTCGAGGTGGGCGGAACACCTGAGGTCAGGAGTTCGAGACCAGCCTGGCCAACATGGTGAAACCCTGTCTCTACGAAAAATACAAAAATTAGCCGGGCATTGTGTGTTGTGGCGTGCACTTGTAATCCCAGCTACTAGGAAGGCTGGGCCAGGAGAATTGCTTGAACACGGGAGGCGGAGGTTGCAGTGAGCCAAGATTGCGCCACTGCACTCCAGTCTGGGTGACAGAGCGAGACTCTGTCTAAAAAAAAGAAAGAAAGAAAGAAGGCGCATCTGAATCTTTCCAGCCACAGGGGAAATCCTGCCAAAACGCAGATAAATAAACCCCCTGAAGTCTCTGTACAACACATTTATTCAAACCTGCTTTGAATAATTTGACAAATCTGCTTGACAATAACCTGATTAAGGGGTAGACACAAAAAGGAGGTGGCACAGTGATTTTCTAGTACATTTTTCTTCTTAGGAAGCTCTTTACAGCTATTCTATTGGAGAGGAACAACCATAGTAATTATTGAAATGGCAAAACCCTATATCCTCTGGAAAGCATTCTACCCGCCTTTCCCCTTCCCCCTCCCTGCCAGTGGCTCTCAGAGTTCAGCATGCATAATAATCCCCAGGAAGGCTTGTTGAAATGAGGTTCCTGGGTCCCACCCCAGAATTTCTGATTCAGTAATTCACACGCGGGGCTCAAAAATTTGCATGTCTGTGTAGGGGCGGAGAGGGTGTGATCCCTTTCCTCCTGATAGTAAGAGTCAGGAGGACACTCCAATAACAAAAGGCAGATTAACAAGAGAAAAGCATAACAAATTTATCTAATCAAAGTTTTACTTGACAAAGGAGCCTTCAGAGATGAAGATCGAAAGACTCAGGAAAAAAGTGTCTATTTTTATGCTTAGCTTCTCTGAAGAATGGACAGCTGTGTAGAAATGTGACTGGACAAAAAGGGAACGACCTAATGGTAATAGACTGAGTGGGGAAACCCAGCAAAGCCTGATTTTTTTTTTTTTTTTTTGAGACGGAGTCTCACTCTTGTCGCCCAGGCTGGAGTGCAGTGGCGCGATCTTGGCTCACTGCAACCTCTGCCTCCTGGTTCAAGCCATTCTCCTGCCTCAGCCTCCCGAGTAGCTGGGATTACAAGCACGCACCACCATGCCCGGCTAATTTTTGTATTTTTAGTAGAGATGGGGTTTCACCATGTTGGCCGAGCTGGTCTGGAACTCCTGACCTCGTGATCTGCCCGCGTCGATTACAGGCTTGAGCCACCGAGCCCGGCTGACAATGTATTTTCACATGTACTTGAGAAAATGTCCTGGTGTTCCAGATGCTGGCAGTTTCTAAATATGAAATATACATTTCCGGAGATCCATTTTGCAGAGAGGCATTCCCAGTTTGTTTGTTTGTTTGTTTGTTTATGACAGAGTTTTGCTCTTGTTGCCCAGGCTGGAGTGCAGTGGTGCGGTCTCCGGTCACTGCAACCTCCGCCTCCCGGGTTCAAGCGATTCTCCGGTCTCACCCTCCCAAGTAGGTGGGATTACAGGCGCCTGCCACCACGCCGGCTAATTTTTGTATTTTTAGTAGGGATGGGGTTTCACCACGTTGGTCAGGCTGGTCTCGAACTCCTGACCTCAGGCAATCCACCCACCTTGGCCTTCCAAAATGCTAAGATTACAGGTGCGAGCCACCGCGCCCGGCCTCCCAGTATTTTTATATCAAAGAATTTTAAAATATTGTTTTCAATAAAGATGTAAACTTTCCCATAGAGAGTAACTTAATGTCTGAAACTAACCAAAAAAAAAAAAAAAAAAAAGAAAGGAAGGAAGAAAGAGAGGGAGACAGGCTTTCAAAAAATATGCCTGTGCTGGAATTGCGAATTGTTCCTTGATAAAAGTCCTCTGTTGAAAGGCATTCCTTTAGACCCTGAGACTCACCTGCTGAGGCAGCACTGAATCTTCCATTTCTGTCTCAACCACAAATGGAATGCTCAGGTCAAGACTCCACTCCTACACATGTGCCTGGGGCAGTCTCATTTTTAATTCCATGCCTCTCTTGATGCCTGTAAAAAGGTATATGGTAATATAAACATTATATCATGTTTACAGCTAAGAAGACTAAAAGGAAAAGCAAGATGTTCAGGATGGTTCTTTCTAAGTAATTGAATTGCAGGTGGTTTTTCATTTTTTCTTTTTCACTTTTTGTATTATTTACATTCTCCATGGTGAAAATGTAATGTTTCTAAAGTTAAGAGAAAATATTGTTTCATTTTCTTTATTTATTTTAGAGATGGAGTCTTGCTCTATTGCCCAGGCTGGAGTGCAGTGACACCATCATACCTCATTACAGCCTCGAACTCCTGGGCTCAAGCAATTCTCTCGTCCCAGATTCTCCAGTAGCTGGGACTGCAGGTGCATGCCATCTCACCTGTTTTTTGTTTTGTTTTGTTTTGTTTTTTGTTTTTTTAGGTGGAGTCTTGCTCTTGTTGCCCCAGCTGGAGTGCAACGGTGGTACGATTTCGGCTCACCATAACCTCTGCCTCCTGGGTTCAAGTGATTCTCCTGCCTCAGTCTCCCGAGTAGCTGGGATTACAGACATGCACCACCACACCTGGCTAATTTTTGTATTTTTAGTAGAGATGGGGTTTCGCCATGTTGGTGAGGTTGGCCTTGAACTCCTGACCTCAGGTGATCCGCCCGCCTCAGCCTCCCAAAGTGAGCCACCACGCCTGACCTCACCTTGCTATTTTTAAAAGATTTTTTGTAAAGATGGGGCTCTCACTTTGATGCCCAGGCTGATCTTGAACTCCTGGCCTCAAGCGACCCTCCCATCTCAGCCTCCCAAAGTGCTGAGTTTATAGGGATGAGCCACCACACTCAGCCTTTCTTTTAATGTGAAAGCTCATACTCCGGCTCGAACTCCTGACCTCAGGTGATCCGCCTGCCTTGGCCTCTCAAAGTGTTGGGATTACAGGTGTTAGCCACCACGCCTGGCCAATCTTCTTTTTTTCCAGAGACAATTTACTTTTTTATTTTTTGATATGGAGTCTCGCTGTTGCCTAGGCTGGAGTGCAGTGGCACGATCTCAGCTCACTGCAACCTCTGCCTCCCGGATTCAAACGATTCTCCTGCCTTAGCCTCCCTGAGCAGCTGAGTCTACAGGCACACACCACCATACCTGGCTAATTTTTGTATTTTTAGTAGAGACAAGGTTTCACCATGTTGCCTAGGCTGGTCTCAAACTCCTGACCGCAGGTGATCTGCCTGCCTCTGCCTCCCAAAGTGCTGAAATTACAGGTGTGAACCACTGCGACCAACCGACAATTTACTTTTGCTTTTGCTTTTGCTTTGGCAGACGGAGTTAAAGTAGATTTTACCTTGATTCAAACAGGCATTGAGTTTGTTCAAAACCAATTTCAAAATTTTAGGCCAGGCTCAGTGGCTAACGCCTGTAATCCCAGCACTTTGGAAGGCTGAGGCGGGCGGATACCTAGAGTCCAGGAGTTTGAGACCAATCTGGGCAACATAGCAAAATTCTGTCTCTACTGAAAATACAAAAATTGGCCGGGCGCGGTGGCTCACACCTGTAATCCCAGCACTTTGGGAGGCCGACGCGGGTGGATCACGAGGCCAGGAGTTCGAGAGGAGCCTGGCCAAGATGGTGAAATCCCGTCTCTACTAAAAATACAAAAATTAGCTGGGTGTGGTGGTGCATGCCTGTAGTCCCAGCTACTTGGGAGGCTGAGGCAGGAGAATCGTTTGAACCCAGGAGGCGGAGGTTGCGGTGAGCTGAGATCGTGCCATTGCACTCCAGCCTGGGCGACAAGAGTGAAACTCCGTCTAAAAAATAAATAAATAAATAAATAAAAATAAAAATACAAAAATTAGCTGGGCAGTGGCTCATGCCTGTAATCCCAGCTACTTGGGAGGCTGAGGCACGAGAATTGCTTGAAACTGGGAGGTGGAGGTTGCGATCAGTTAAAATGCACCACTGCACTCCAGCCTGGGTGACAGAGCCAGACAAGACTTCATCTCAAAAATAAAAAAATAAAAAAAATAGCAGGGCATGGTGGCTCACGCCTGTAATCCCAGCATTTTGGGAGGCCAAGGCCAGCAGATCACCTGAGGTCAGGAGTTTGAGACCAGCCTGGCCAACGTGGTAAAACCTCGTCTCTACTAAAAATACTAAAATTGGCCAGGAGTGGTGGCTTGCACCTATAGTCCCAGCTACTCAGAAGGCTGATGGAGGAGAATCGCTTGAACCTGGGAGGCAGAGGTTTCAATGAGCTGAGATCAGGTCACTGCACTCTAACCTGGGCAACAGAGGAAGACTCTGTCCTAAATAAATAAATAAATAAATAAATATATAACAAACTGGATTTCATTCTTTATGAATTAATAGTCTCTTTTTGGGCCAGGCACAGTGCCGCATGTCTGTAATCTCAGCACTTTGGGAGGACAAGGTGGGCGGATCGCTTGAACTTAGGAGTTCGAAACCACCTTGGGCAACCTGGCGAAACCCCATCTCTACCAAAAATGCAAAACTTAACTGGGCATGGTGGTGTGTGCCTGTAGTGCCAGCTACTTGGGAGGTTGAGGTGGGAGGATGGCTTGAGCCCAGGAGGTGGAGGTTACAGTGAGGCAAGCTTGGGCCACTGCACTGCAGACTGGGCAAATAGAATGAGATCCTTCCTCCAAAAAAAAAAAAAAAAAGGTCCATTCTCGCTCTTCATTATTCATAAAGGAGTCCTTGTCTAAAGTTTTATTATTTAGTTACCAGCCTCCCAGTTGTACAGACACTGCACAGACACTCAGTCCTTCAGTCACTGCTGAAGAGCCAGCAGATGCCATGTCCAGCTTTCTCTCTCTCTAGGGTCTTGGCTCCTGAAATTCCTTGTTCTGTGGAAGCCTTTCTGATGCTTCCTAATAGTTTTTTTGTATTGATCCAGCTTTCCTGGTTGGTCTCAGCAAACAATTGGTCTGCCACAAGCTATTTAAGCCACAATCCAAACTGGAAGTTTCTGCTTCTCATTTTTGAGGTTGGCTTTCATTTCCTCATTGATTCAAAAATTCTAAAAAATATATGCTGTCCATGAGCCCTGGTGCTTCTTTTTAAGGAAAGCCAAAATTTAGTAGTAGCATTTTAAAAATCAATCAGATTTTAAAAATGAAATAGATGCTAAAAGTGATAAAGAACTACCAGGCACGGTGGCTCATGCCTGCAATCTTCCGGGTTCACTCCATTCTCCTGCCTCAGCCTCCTGAGTAGCTGGGACCACAGGCACCTGCCACCACACCCGGCTGATTTTTTGTATTTTTAGTAGAGATGGGGTTTCACTGTGTTAGCCAGGATGGTCTCAATCTCCTGACCTCGTGATCCGCCCGCCTTGGCCTCCCAGAGTGCTGGGATTACAGGCTGAGCCACCGCGCCCGGCCCCCTTGGCTTTCTTGACACTTGGTGTTATGGTCTGAATGTTTGTGTCTCCCCAAAATTCTTATGTTGAAATCCTAACCTCCAAGGTGATAGTATTGGAGGTGGGGACTTTGGAAGGTGATTAGGTCATGAGGGTTCAACCAAATGAGTGAAATTAGTGCCCTTATAATAAAAGACCCCAGAAAGCTGGCTCATCCCTTCCACCATGTGAGGACACAGCAAGAAGGAGCCATATATAAACCAGAAAGTGGGCCTTTGCCAGACACCAAATCTGCCAGTGCCTTGATCTTGAACTTTCCAGCCTCCAAAACTGTGAGAAATAAATTGCAGCTGCTATTGGCCACCCAGTTTACAGTATTTTCTTATAATAGCCTGAATGGGCCGGGCGTGGTGGCTGATGCCTGTAATCCCAGCACTGTGGGAGGCCAAGGTGGATGGATCACCTGAGGTCAGGAGTTCGAGACCAAGCCTGGCCAACATGGTGAAACCTCATCTCTACTAGAGATACAAAAATTAGCTGGGCGTGGAGGCATGCGCCTGTAGTCCCAGATACTGGGGAGGCTGAGGCGGAAGAATCACTTGAACCCGGTAGGTGGAGGTTGCAGTGAGCCAAGATCGTGCCACTGCATTGCAGCCTGGGTGACAGAACGAGACTCCATCTCAGAAAAAAAAAAAAAAAATAGCCTGAATGGACTAAGACACTCACTTTTCCTATTTCTCTGGATATTCTTCTTTGTCTCTTTTGCCACTTCATCCTCTGCAAACAATACATTCAAAGTTGGACTTTTTTTTTTTTTATTTTTTGAGACGGAGTCTTCCTCTGTCGACTCTGTCTCAAAAAATAAATAAATAAATAAAATATAATCTGATCCTTTCACCACACTGCTTTAGTGCCTTTAATGACTCTTTCTGCTATTGGATAAGTTAAACTCTAACTTCACCCTGCGTGGTCTGACCACTAACTTCCTCTTACACAAGCCCAATATCTCCACCTGGCTAGCTATAAAATAGAATCTTAAACCCTAAGGACTGCTTTTCTCATTGGTTTCTTTCTTTCTTCCTTTTGAGACAGAGTCTCCCTCTGTCACCCAGGCTGGAGTGCAGTGGCGCAATTGAGAGGTGACAGCGTGCTGGCAGTCCTCACAGCCCTCGCTCGCTCTCGGCGCCTCCTCTGCCTAGGCTCCCACTTTGGCGGCACTTCAGGAGTCCTTCAGCCCACCGCTGGACTGTGGGAGCCCCTTTCTGGGTTGGCCAAGGCCGGAGCCGGCTCCTTCAGCTTGCAGGGAGCTGTGGAGGGAGAGGCGCGAGCGGGAACCGGGGCTGCGCGCGGCGCTTGCGGGCCAGCTGGAGTTCCGGGTGGGCGTGGGCTTGGCGGGCCCCGCACTCGGAGCAGCCGGCCGGTCCTGCCGGCCCCGGGCAATGAGGGGCTTAGCACCCGGGCCAGCGGCTGCGGAGGGTGTACTGGGTCCCCCAGCAGTGCCAGCCCACCGGCGCTGCACTCGATTTCTCACCAGGTCTTAGCTGCTTTCTCGCGGGGCAGGGCTCGGGACCTGCAGCCCACCATGCCTGAGCCTCCCACCCCCTCCATGGGCTCCTGTGCGGCCGAGCCTCCCCGATGAGCGCCAC
Source organism: Gorilla gorilla gorilla (assembly GCF_029281585.2). Classification (NCBI taxonomy): domain Eukaryota; kingdom Metazoa; phylum Chordata; class Mammalia; order Primates; family Hominidae; genus Gorilla; species Gorilla gorilla. The sequence goes on along the minus strand of NC_073234.2, from coordinate 23,391,030 downwards.
CCCCTGCTCCACGGCGCCCAGTCCCATCGACCACCCAAGGGCTGAAGAGTGTGGGCGCAGAGCGTGGACTGGCAGGCAGCTCCACCTGCAGCCCCAGTGCCGTGATCCACTGGGTGAAGCCAGCTGGGCTCCTGAGTCTGATGGGGCCGTGGAGAACCTTTATGCCTAGCTCAGGGATTGTAAATACACCAATCGGCACTCTGTATCTAGCTCAAGGTTTGTAAACACACCAATCAACACCCTGTGTCTAGCTCAGAGTTTGTGAATGCACCAATCGACACTCTGTATCTAGCTGCTCTGGTGGGGCCTTGGAAAACCTTTATGTGGATACTCTGTATCTAACTGATCTGATGGGGAGGTGGAGAACCTTTATGTCTAGCTCAAGGTTTGTAAACGCACCAATCAGCGCCCTGTCAAAACAGACCACTCGGCTCTACCAATCAGCAGGACGCGGGTGGGGCCAGATAAGAGAATAAAAGCAGGCTGCCCGAGTTAGTAGTGGTAACTGGTTGGGGGTTGCTCTCCACGCTGTGGAAGTATTGTTCTTTTGCTGTTTGGGTCCATGGTGCTTTTATGGGTTGTAACACCGTGAAAGTCTGTAGCTTCATTCCTGAAGCCAGCAAGGCTACAAGCTCGCCGGGAGTAAACGAACAATTCCAGAGGCGCCATTTTAAGAGCCGTAATACCGCGAGGGTACGCGGTTTCATTCTTGAAGTCAGACCAAGAACCTACCAATTCCGGACATGATCTCGGCTCATTGCAGTCTCTGCCTTTTGGGTTCAAGTGATTCTTCTGCTTCAGCCTCCTGAGTAGCTAGAATTACAGGCTAGTGTCACCACACTAAGCTAATCTTTGTATTTTTAGCAGAGATGGGGTTTCACCATGTTGGGCAGCCTGGTCTTAAACTCTTGACCTCAGGTGATCCACCTTCCACACACTTCCAAAGTGCTGGGGTTACAGGTGTGAGCCACTGCCCGGCTTCTCATTGGTTTTTTTGCTTGATAATATGTTGCAAATATAACAGTATTCACATAGAAATCTGTTTTTCTGAAGGTGTAAATACTAATATATTGGGGAGGTTTCTTTTTCTTTCTTGGTTTTTATTTTATCTTAAAGATAGGGTCTCTGTCACTCAGGCTGGAGCACCGTGGCTTGTTTGTAGCTCACTGCAGCCTTGACCTCCCAGGCTGAGGTGATCCTCCCACCTCAGCCCCTCAAGTAGTTAGGACTACAGGTGCATGCTACCATGCCTGGCTAATTTTTGTGTTTTGTTTTTTTGTTTGTTTTTTTTGTAGAGAGAAGGTCTCACTGTGTTGCCCATGCCTCAAGTAATCATCCTGCCTTTGCCCCACAAAGTGCTGGGATTACAGGCGTGAGACACTGTGCCCAGCCAATAAGTTTTAAGTGGAAGAGAGTGGTTGTCTTTTAATGTTATAATTGGAGTGATTTGGTAATTTCCTGGCACACAAGTTTTTAAAAGCATGTACACAATAGGGCTTCTTTTCTTGCTACTATTGGAATCCTCCTGCCACAATGTACGTAAATCCAGGCTAATCTGCTAGAGGATGACCAAAGAGAGACGTGAATCAGCCAACCCCAGCCAGCACACCAGCTTATTGCAGAGTGAGCTCAGCTGAGATGGAACCGATCCAATCTAAACCAGAATCACCCAGTGGCGTTCAGCCCAAATTGCTGACTCTCGGGAACTATGAACTAATTGAATAGCTGTGTATTTTAAGTTTTAAGTTAATTGATTATACAGCAAAACCTAACTGATGCCATGTCCTGATTCCAAACACTGGGTACTCATGTTAAAAGAGCGTCACCGGCCAGGCACGCTGGTTTTTACATCTGTAATCCCAGCACTTTGGGAGACCAAGGCAAGAGGATCACCTGAGCCCAGGTGTTCGAGATCAGCCTGGGAAATAACATAGCGAGACCCTGTCTCCACAAAAAATTTAAAAGATCCCCAGGTGTAATGACGTGTACCTATAGTCCCAGTTACTCGGGAGGCTGAGGTGGGAGGATCACTTGATCCCAGGAGGTCAAGGCTACAGTGAGTGAAGGTCGTGACACTGCACTTCAGTCTGGGCAACAGACTGATACCCTGTCTCAAAAACAAAACAAAATGGCCAGGCATGGTGGCTCACACCTGTAATCCCAGCACTTTGGGTGGCTGAGGTGGGCGGATCACCTGAGGTTGGGAGTTCAAGACCCGTCTGACGAACATGGAGAAACCCCGTCTCTACTAAAAATACAAAATTAGACAGTCGTGGTGGCGCATGCCTGTAGTCCCAGCTACTCGGGATGCTGAGGCAGAAGAATTGCTTGAACCCGGGAGGTGGAGGTTGCAGTGAGCCAAGATTTAGCCACTGCACTCACTCCAGCCTAGGTGACCAGAGTGAGACTCCATCTCAAAAAAAAAAAAAATATTTGTTTCCCACTCAGCCAGTTTCCATCTCAGCTGGGCCAGCTGCACTCCACTTGGTCCTCAAGCTAATAGATTTCACTTCCCTGAAGGCCCACAAAATCTTTTTTTTCTTTCTTTTTTTTTTTCGTTGAGACAGAATCTCACTCTGTCACCCAGGCTGGAGTGCAGTGGTACGATCACGGCTCACTGCAATCCCTGCCTCCCAAATTCCAGTGATTCTCGTGCCTCAGCCTCCTGAGTAGCCGAAATTACAGACGTGTGCCACCATGCTTGGCTAATTTTTTGAATTTTTAGTAGAGATGGGGTTTCACTATGTTGGCCAGGCTAGTCTTGAACTCCTCGCCTGAAGCAATCCGCCCACCTCAGCCTCCCAAAGTGCTGAGATTATAGAAGCGAGCCACTACACCTGGCCACAAAATTCTTTAAAGAAGCCAATCCCATCCTCCCTCAAGAGCCAAGGGGCCACCTCACCTTCTTGTTACAGCAGATCCTGCCTCTCACAGTCACCCTGCTCCCAAGTGCAACCTCTGTCTGACGCTGCGTGGTGTGCGGTGCCCTCCTGCCTCAGGCCGTGAGTACATGCAGCTGAACTGCTGTCAGTCTTATCTGTCCAGTGTCGGGTGTTGTGTGTCCAGCCACCCCATAACCCTGGGTTGGGACTCCCTCCCTCACCAACCGGGGGAAGAAGTAGTGAGCAAACTATCAGTTCTTATCTAGATTTATCCTCTTCAGCTGTAGCTTTTGCAATACTCTGGTCATACTCAAAGCATTCTGCTGGGATGTCACCTGACCTGAGCCTACATGCAATTCTGCTTTTCTTCTGAGAAAATAATTTGTCATTCTTTCTGCTTTTATAATTTGTTCTATTTTAAATTATTTTTCTCATTTTTGCCTTTGCTCCTTTCTTCTCAGCATTGTATACTCAAAGGAATACCCTCATACTCTACATTTTAATCCAAGACAGAGGAAAGCAACAGGGAGAACCCCTGAGGCAGGGGCAGAGGGAGGTTCAGGGAACTGTAAACGGGAGGTAGACAAGAGACCAAACAGGACTTTAAGTTGTTTCAGCAAGTATACAGCTTAGAAAGGATCTCATTGGTCTGGGTCCTAAAATATCTCAATGGATGGCTGATAACTCAAAACTTTTTTTTTTTTTTTTTTGAGACTGAGTCTTGCTCTGTCACCCAGGGTGGAGTGCAGTGGCACGATCTCGGCTCACTGTAAGCTCCGCCTCCCGGGTTCAAGCAATTTTCGTGCCTTAGCCTCCTGAGTAGCTGGGACTACAGGCATGCGCCACCACACCTGGCTAATTTTTGTATTTTTAGTAGAAACGAGGTTTCACCATGTTGGCCAGGATGGTCTCAATCTCTTGACCTCGTGATCCGCCCACCTCAGCTTCCCAAAGTGCTGGGATTACAGGCATGAGCCACCGCGCCCGGCTCAAAACTTTTTTCTCACTACTCTACAATTAAATCTCAGTTGAACTCTGGGAAGATTCTGGAATACCTAGGTTCTTTCTTTCTCAGTGTCTATTTCACCAGTAGTTGTAACCATCCTTCAACCAAACATCTCCATTTGAGTAGCATAGGCTATAATGGATTTTCTCTATTTAAAATTACTCAGCAGTGGCCGGGCACGTGGTGGCTCACAATGGTAACCCCAGGACTTTGGGAGGCTGTATTAGTCCGTTGTCATACTGCTGATAAAGACATACCTGAGACTGGGCAATTTACAAAAGAAAGAGGCTTTTTTTTTTTTTTTTTTTTTGGAGATGGAGTTTTGCTCTTGTTGCCCAGGCTGGAGTGCAACGGCAGGAGGTCAGGAGTTCGAGACCAGCCTGGCCAATATGATGAAACCCTGTCGCTACTAAAAATACAAAAATTAGCTGGGCATGGTGGCACATGCCTGTAGTCCCAGCTGCTCGGGAGGCTGAGGCAGGAGAATCGCTTGAACCCGCGAGGCAGAGGTAGCAGTGAGCTGAGATTGCACCACTATACTCCAGCCTGGGTCAGAGTGAGACCCTGTCTAGAAAAAAAAAAAAAAAAAAAAAAGACAATCAGACCTGCAACCATGAACTGTTTTTCATGTATTTCTCGATTTCCTTGTTTGTGTTTCCTTATTTCTGAACATGATGTATGTTTTAAATTGAAAGCTTTAGCTCACTGCAGAGTCTCCTAAGTCACATCTCTTCCTTTGCAAGAGTAGGCGAAGAAAGATCTAAGGGCTTGGCTTGTTTGAAAGAACCACACCCCCAAAGTAACATCTTTGGAGAAAGTGATACAAGAACTTCTGCACCTCCTGATAGAGGAAGTCCAAAGGGTGTGTGCACACACAATGGTGCCTGAAGAAAAGCCTCAAGACCGAGGTAAGCACTCATCTTCTCAGTTCTAGGGAAGGTAGTAGGAGCAGGATGGAGTGGGAAACAGGCATTGAGGTGATAGGGATAACTTTGGAAGAAGTAGGCAGCTTTTCATAAATAATAGTAATTTCAGTATGGAAACAGGTATGGACCCAAGATACTTGGATCAGGGAAAGATGAAAGAAAAAAAGAAAGGCCAGGCGGGCGCGGTGGCTCACGCCTGTAATCCAGCACTTTGGGAGGCCGAGGTGGGCAGAGCACCTGAGGTTGGGAGTTCGAGACCAGCCTGACCAACATGGAGAAACCCTGTCTCTACTAAAAATAGAAAATTAGCCAGGCGTGGTGGCACATGCCTGTAATCCCAGCTACTTGGGAGGCTGAGGCAGGAGAATCACTTGAACCTGGGAGGCGGGGGTTGCAGTGAGCCGAGATTGTGCCATTGCACTCCAGCCTGGGCAACAGGAGTGAAACTCCATCTCAAAAAAAAGAAAAAAAGAAAACTCGGGCCTAGAAGGCCTTAAAGGAATATGAATTTGGCCAGGCGTGCAGGCAAATGCCTAAAGTCCCAGCTACTCAGAGGTTGAGGCAGGAGGACCACTTAAGCCTGGAAGTTTGAGGCCAAGGCTGTGCAATTCAAGGGAAAAGAGAGTAAGGAATTGGAAAGTACAGTTTACTCTGAGAGTTTTGCCTGGATTTGTCTTGGGTTCCAGGGTACTATCTGGTCATTTGTTCTGAGATAATTTCTATAATCTCTTTTTGCTTTCACATTTTTTCTGTTTTAATTAGTTTTGATCATAGCCTGACTTTATTATTCTAAGATTTTTGGGACTCTGGTTTCCTGGCTCTTTGGCAGTGGGGATTATGACTGTGCATTTGTCTTGCTGATCTGACAGAGAAAGGACTCTGGTGGTTCCAGTTAAAGGTCTGGTCCATGGCAGTCGTATCCATCTTGCTCCTCAGTGTCTGTTTCACTGTGAGTTCTGTGGGTAAGTTCTTGGCTGGAGTGCAGTCATCTCTTGGTCCTTTTCCCAATCACATTTTATCAATTTCCCAAAGAAACACGTTCCTCTTTCTTTTTTTTTGAGACGGAATCTCACTGTGTCGCCCAGGATGGAGTGCAGTGGCACGATCTCGGCTCACTGCAAGCTCACCTCCCAGGTTCATGCCATTTGCCTGCCTCAGCCTCCCGAGTAGCTGGGACTACAGGTGCCCGCCACCATGCCTGGCTAATTTTTTGTATTTTTAGTAGAGACGGGGTTTCACTGTGTTAGCCAGGGTGGTTTCGATCTCCTGACCTTGTGATCCGACCACCTTGGCCTCCCAAAGTGCTGGGATTACAGGTGTGAGCCACCGCGCCCAGCCACGTTCCCCTTTCTTGACATAAAATGGCAACCCTAACTGAGAAGGCTATGTTTCTAATAAAATGAGTTATTACTATTATTAATTATTCTGGATAATTGTGTGTACTTCCAGGTTTCTTTGCCTGGTTTTAGTTGCATTTTTCAAATGTGATCATAACTGTCTTGGTCAGCTTGGGCTGCCATAACAAAATACCATAGACTGGGCCAGGCGTGGTAGCTCATGCCTGTAATCCCAGCACTTTGGGAGGCCAAGGCAGGCAGATCACCTGAGGTCAGGAGTTCAAGACCAGCTTGGACCATATAGTGAAACCCTGTCTCTACTAAAAATACAAAAATTAGCTGGGTGCAGTGACTTGTGCCTGTAATCCCAGCTACTTGGGAGGCTGAGGCAGGAGACTCAGTTGAACCCAGGAGGCAGAGGTTGCAGTGAGCCGACATCACGCCACTGCCCTCCAGCCTGGGTGACAGAGTGAGACTGTCTCAAAAAAAAAAAAAAAAAAAAAAAAAAAAGCATAGGTGAGTTAAAAAACAGATATTTATTTTCTGATGGTTCTGGAGGCTGGAAGTCTGACATGAGGATGATGGTTGGGTATGGTGAGGTCCCTCTTCCTGGCTTACAGCTGATGCCCTCTTGCTGTGTCCTCACATGATGGAGGGAGTGCTAGCTCGTCACGGTTTCTTCTTATAAGAGCACTCATCTCATCATGAGAGCCCCCCCTCATAACCTCATCTAAACCTGATTTCCTCCCAAAGCCTCTATCTTCAAATACCACAAATTGGAGCTTAGGACTTCCACATATGGACTTGGGGAGGACGCAATTCATTCTATAACAATAACTCCACTTTGATGGGTGTGCTGATGGTGGGTACCATCTAGTTGATCTGCTCCTTTGTTTTAAAAAAGTCTCTATTGGGAACATAACTATTATTCTTTCTATGATGCTATAATTGTATTACTGTGGGGTTTTAATCTTCATGTGAGATTCTTCCCAACATGACAGGAAAAATTGTTCATGTGGCCAGGCAGTGGCTCACACCTGTAATCCCAGCACTTTGGGAGGCTCAGGTGGGAGGATCGCTTGAGGACAGGAGTTCAAGACCAGCCTGGGCAACAGAATGAGACCCTGTCTGTATAAAAAATAAAAAATATAACTTGGCATGGTGGCATGTGCCTGTGGTCCCAGCTACTCAGGAGGTTGAGGCAGGAGGATCGCTTGAGCCCAGGAAGTTGAGGCTGCAGTGAGCCATAATAGTACCACTGCAATCCAGCCTGGGCGACAGAGAGACCCTGTCTCAAAAAATAAAAATAAAAATAAATGTTTATACAGAGATACAATGGAAGAATAAACAAAGTAAACTATTATTTAATTGCTACTCCCTTTGCCAAGTTTTATATTTTTGTGACACCTGAGAAATTTCCCAACTCTCTTGTTTACTATTTGGGTGTCAAAATGTGCTCTATTATCTAATATTATGATTAGAAACAGAAATGAAACATCTGTGAGGAAGTTATTGAATACGATGACTTCCTATGTCAAGTAAAAATGTGTTGATGATACAGTCTTCAGTTTCTTTCTAGTTGTAAATACATCTCACAGTTTTCAATGTAACCCCAAGAGGCAGAATTATTACTAAAGTTAAACTTTGCTTTGCTTTTTATAACAAAGGGCAAGAGACAAAAGGGCTTAAAGATGTGATATGGTTAGGATAGTTGTCCCTTCCAAGTCTCATGTTGAAAATTTGAAATTTGGAAGGGACAACTATCACTTGAAATTTGAAATCCCCACTGTTGGAGGTGGGGCATGGCAGGAGGTTTTGAGTGATGCAGATGGATCCCTCATGAATGGCTTGGTGCCCTCCTCGAAGGAATGAGTGAGTTCTTGCTCTGAGTTGGGGTGAGATCAGCCCCTCCCCCTCACTCTCTCTTGCACCGTCTCTTGCCATGTAATATGCCAGCTCCTGCTTTGCCTTCCACTATGACTGAAAGCTTCCTGAGGCCTCACCAGAAGGTGAGCAGATGCTGGCACCATGCTTACTGTACAGTCTGCAGAACTGTGAGCCAGTAAAATGTCTTTTCTTTATAAATACCAAGTCTCAGGTATTCCTTTATAGCAATGCAAAAACGGACTAATACAAGATGGTTATTTAATTAGCTGAGAGGAAAGAAGACATGCAAGAACTTAAAGACATAAATTCAGAGAAAATAGAAGAGTCTGACTAGGTTTAGTCTCAAAATCAGAATGATGAAATACATGAATAAAGAATTAAGGCCGGGCGTGGTGGCTCACTTTGGGAGGCCGAGGCGGGTGGATCACGAGGTCAGGAGATCAAGACCATGGTGAAACCCTGTCTCTACTAAAAAAAGATACAAAAAAAATTAGCCGGGCGCAGTGGCGGGCGCCTGTAGTGCCAGCTACTCGGGAGGCTGAGGCAGGAGAATGGCGTGAACCCAGGAGGCGGAGCTTGCAGTGAGCCAAGATCGCACCACTGCACTCCAGCCTGGGCGACAGAGCAAGACTCCATCTCAAAAAAAGAAAAAAAAAAAAAAGAATTAAGTGAGGATAAGTGAAAAGTCAGATCTTGCTCTATGTGCATACCAGTGAACAAAAGAGACCGTTTTTAGCAAAAGATGTCTAAATGTCTCCAAAGGGTTAGGTTTTACCTTATATTTAATTTGACCCAAATGGTTTACTTACAGTTACAGCCATCAGAAAACTATAGAAAAACCGAAAGACCTGTGATATTTCAGGATTAATAGAATTAGATGCTGTTACCTAGTAAGTCAACAAATGCTTACTGAACACTTACTATGAGCAGGCCACTTTTCTAGGTGCTGGGTATATAGCGTGAATACAATGAAATTCCTTCACTAGACTGTATGTTATTGTAGGGGGAGATCAAGATATATACATATGTAAACTTATAAACAAACAAGATAAATGAATATAAGAAAGGGTTAAGAACATATTTTTTACTGGACCTGCACAGAAAGAAGCATGAGAAAAAACAGTACGGCTTGAAATGGGATGGGCAAGAGAGAGATGTTGCAGACTTTGTAAGAGCATAACGTTTATTTATTTATTTATTTATTTATTTTTGAGATGGAGTCTCGTTCTGTGGCCAGGCTGGAGTGCAGTGGTGCGATCTCGGCTCACTGCAACCTTCGCCTCCCAGGTCGAAGTAATTCTCCTGCCTCAGCCTCCTGAGTAGCTGGGATTAATAGACACGTGCCACCACGCCTGGCTAATTTTTGTATTTTTAGTAGAGATGGGGTTTCACCATGTCGGTCAGGCTGGTCTGAAACTCCTGACCTCATGATCCACCCACCTCGGCCTCCCAAAGTGCTGGGGATTACAAGCATGAGCCACTGTGCCCAGGCTTTTTTTTTTTTTTTTTTTTCTCGAGACAAAGTCTGGCTCTATTTCCCAGGCTAGAGTGCAATGGCACGGTCTCTGCTCACTGCAACCTCCACCTCCCAGGTTCAAGTGATTCTCCTGCCTCAGCCGCCTATAGCTGGGATTACAGGCATGTGCCACCATGCCCACCTAATTTTTGTATTTTTAGTAGAAACAGGGTTTCACCATGTTGGCTGGGCTGGGCTTGAACTCCTGACCTCAGGTGATCCACCCGCCTTGGCCTCCTAAAGTACTGGGATTACAGGTGTGAGCCACCATGCCCAGCCGTAAAGTCGTAAGATTCTTTATTTTTATTTATTTATTTATTTATTTTTTTTTTGAGATGGAGTTGCACTCTTGTCACCCAGGCTGGAGTGCAATGGCACGATCTCGGCTCACTGCAACCTCTGTCTTCCAAGTTCAAGTGATTTTCCTGCCTCAGGCTCTTGAGTAACTGGGATTACAGGCGCCTGCCACCACCCTTGGCCAATTGTTTTTTTTGAAACACAGTCTTGCTCTGTCGTCCAGGCTGGAGTGCAATGGCGCGATCTCGGCTCACTGCAACCTCTGTTTCCTGGGTTCAAGCAATTCTCTTGCCTCAGCCTTCCAAGTAGCTCGGATTATAGGTGCCCGCCACCACGCCTAGCTAATTTTTGTATTTTTAGTAGAGACGGGGTTTCACCATGTTGGTCAAACTCCTGACCTCAAGTGATCCAACCAGCCTCGGCCTCCCAAAGCGCTGGGATTACAGGTGTGAGCCACTGTGCCTGGCCACCTGGATAATTTTTATATTTTTGGTGGAGACGGGGTTTCACCATGTTAGCCAGGCTGGTCTCTAACTCCCGACCTCAAATGGTCCTCCCACCTCGGCCTCCTAAAGTGCTGAGATTACAGGCATGAGTCACTGTGCGTGTCCACAGCATAAGATTGTATAGTACAACATAGATCCACTTAAAAGAGTGAGAACTAACTCCGATTTCTCTTTCCCAGTGCCTCACAATTTTATGTATAGCAAAACTGTCAAGAGGCTGTCCAAGTTACGAGAGTATCAACAGTATCATCCAAGCCTGACCTGCGTCATGGAAGGAAAGGACATAGAAGGTACAACTCTGCAATGAGCAACAAGACTTCCCTTGCTATTAATCAAATTCCTAGTCTGATGGTTTATATCTTCAGCACTAAAATTATCAACTGCAGCCTGGTTTTTCCTACTGCATTCTTTAACTATCTACTTGGTATCTTAAATAGACACCTCAGGCTGGGCCCAATGGCTCACACCTGTAATCCCAACACTTTGGGAGGCTGAGGTGGGTGGATTACCTGAGGGTCTGGAGTTTGAGACCAGCCTGACCAACGTGGAGAAACCGCATCTCTACTAAAAATGCAAAAAAAGTCCGGGCGCGGTGGCTCACGCCTGTAATCCCAGCGCTTTGGGAGGCCGAGGCGGGCGGATCACGAGGTCAGGAGATCGAGACCACGGTGAAACCCTGTCTCTACTAAAAATACAAAAAATTAGCTGGGTGCAGTGGCGGGCGCCTGTAGTCCCAGCTACTCGGGAGGCTGAGGCAGGAGAATGGTGTAAACCCAGAAGGTGGAGCTTGCAGTGAGCCGAGATCACGCCACTGCACTCCAGCCTGGGTGACAGAGCGAGACTCTGTCTCAAAAAAAAATAGACACCTCAAAATTAAAGTATCAAACAGGGGTCCTCAGAACTGTCTCACTTCCTCCTGCTCCCATCAATATTAAAGCCTAAAACTCAAGAATCATTCTTAGCAGTTTTTTTCTCTTTTTTCTTTCTTTTCTTTTTTGAGACGGAGTCTCACTCTGTCGCCCAGGCTGGAGTGCAGTGGCGCGATCTCGGCTCACTGCAACCTCTGCCTCCCAGGTTCAAGCAGTTCTCCTGCCTCAGCCTCCCAAGTAACTGGGACTACAGGCACACGCTGCCAGGCCTGGCTAATTTTTTTGTATTTTAGTAGAGGCGGGGTTTCACCTTGTTGTCCAGGCTGGTCGTGAACTCCTGAGCTCAGGCAATCCTCCCGCGTCAGCCTCCCAAAGTGCTGGGATTACAGGCGTGAGCCACCGTGCCTGGCCAGCAGTTTTTCTTTGCTTATCATCTTCACCCCTGCATCCAATTAATCACTAAGTTCAACAGTAAATATATCCCTCTCCCTATATAGTTCTGGATTAACTGAAAAATAAATATACACAGGATTCAGATAAGAATAAAATTATGCCTGGCATGGTGGCTCACGTCTGTAATCCCAGTGCTTTGGGAGGCTGAGGAGGGGTAATCACCTAAGCACAGGAGCTTGAAACCAGCCTGGGAAACATGATGGGACCTCAACTCTACAAAATATTTGAAAATAAATCACCCAGGCGTAGCACGGTGGCTCATGCCTGTAATCCCAGCACTTTGGGAGGCCGACGCGGGTGGATCACCTGAGGTCAGGAGTTCGACACCAGCCTAACCAACATGGAGAAACCCTGTCTCTATTAAAAATACAAAATTACCCAGGCGTGGTGTCGCATGCCTGTAATCCCAGCAACTCGGGAGGCTGAGGCAGGAGAATCACTTGAACCTGGGAGGTGGAGGTTGTGGTGAGCTGAGATTGTCCCAGCCTGGACAATAAGAGTGAAACTCCATCTCAAAAAAAAAAAAAAAAAAATTACTGAGCTGTGGTGGCATGTGCCTATAGTCCTAGCTACTTTGGAGGCTGAGGTGGGAGGATCAGTTGAGCTCCAGAGGTTGAGGCTACAGTAAGCAGCAATTACACTGCTGCACTCCAGCCCGGGTGACAAAGTGAGACCCTGTCTAAAAAAAGATAATAAATAAAATAAAATTATCAGCTTTATTGATGGTAAAATCAAACCATGAAATATGGCCTAGAGTGAGGCCAAACTGTTGCTCCCTAGTCCAGGCCTACTCACCTCAGGGATAATTGGTCAGCTGTGTCCAGGATCAGGGACTGCCTACAGCCTCGTATGCAGAGCCGGAGGGAGACAAGTTCCACCCCAGAAATGCCTCTATGGCCTTAATCCTTTGCAGGAAGGAAATATGGACCCAAAGGGCATCAAACAGTTATTTCAAGAATGAAACAGGCCGGGTGCGGTGGCTCACGCCTGTAATCCCAGCACTTTGGGAGGCCGAGGCGGGCGGATCACGAGGTCAAGAGATTGAGACTATCCTGGCCAACATGGTGAAACCCCATCTCTATTAAAAATATAAAAAGTAGCTGGGCGTGGTGGCGGGCGCCTGTAGTCCCAGCTACTCCAGAGGCTGAGGCAGGAGAATTGCTTGAACCCGGGAGGCAGAGGTTGCAGTGAGCCGAGATCTCACCACTGCACTCCAGCCTGGGCGACAGAGCGAGATGCCATCTCAAAAAAAAAAAAAAGAATGAAATAATTCATTCTTTACTTACAGGGAAAAACTGTGAGAGGTAAAAAGATGACAAGAGTTTCTTTTTCAAAACTACTGGTGGGAATCGAACAATGAGAACACTTGGACACAGGGTGGGGAACATCACACACTGGGGCCTGTTGTGGGGTGGGGAGGGGGGAGGGATAGCATTAGGAGATATACCTAACGTAAATGACGAGTTAATGGGTGCAGCACACCAACGTGGCACATGTATACATATGTAACTAACCTGCACATTGTGCACATGTACCCTAGAACTTAAAGTATAATTTAAAAAAAAAACAAACAAAACAAAACTACCATAGGAGGCCAGGCTCAGTGGCTCATGCCTGTAATTCCAGCACTTCAGGGCAGCTGAGGCCAGTGGATCACTTGATCCCAGGAGTTCCAGATCAGCCTGGGCAACAAAGCAAGACTCTGTCTCTACAAATAATACAAAAAAAAATTAGCTGGGTGTGGTGGCGTGCCCCTGTGGTCCCAGCTACTTAGGAGGCTGAGGTGGGAGGATCACTTGAATCCAGGTCAAGGCTGCAGTGAGCCATGGTTATGCCACTGCACTCCAGCTTAGATGACAAAGCATGATCCTGTCTCTAAAAAATTTTTTAAATATTTATTTTGGTATAATGTATGTCAAAATATAAAGAAAAACATTTTGATATGGTCTACATTGTCACTGTTTGTTAGAGGGAATGTATATAATCTCTTTTGGGCTGACAGTGGAAGAAACTGGTGCTTCGAAGGAGGAGAGATGGATATTTTTCAGCACGTACTGCTCTTAAGTGTTTTGCATGTATTATGTCACCTCAACCTCTCAACATTCTGAGTGACAAATATTCCCATTTACAAACGAAAAGAAAAATATTTAAGGCTTAGAGTGGTTATATAATTTTCCCAAAATTACAGCACAGAAAATGAGGTTGCAACCCAGATCTGTCTTACTCTAGACTCATTCTTTATAATGGGATGCTAAACTCTAAATGATATTTATATCTATAATTATTAGTGACAAATATAACATTGTCAAGCTTATTTTTGCTAAAGATGTGGACATGGTTCATATATGACCACCAATGAATGATGAGAACCTGAAGTTAAAGTATTTGTCTTTCAAATCATTTTTGTGGGTTTAAAGCAGGGCCTGGAAAACTAAGGCATGGGCCAAACTCAACAAGCTGCCTAGTTTTGTAAATGGTATTTTATTGCCATACTCATGTTCTTTTTTTTTTCTTTGGTAACATATTGCCAGTGGTTGCTTTCGTACTGCAGTAGCAGAGTTGAGCAGTTGCAACAGAAACCGTATGGCCCAAAAAGCCTGAGATATTTACTATCTGGCCTTTTGCAGGAAGTTTGCTGGTCCCTGTATAGAGTGAAATGATCTAGGGATTAGTAAATACACCAGGAAATGAGTTCAGCTTTGGAAAATCCGTGGAGATCCATAGATGAAAACTAATTAAACCTCAGCAAGCTAAGCTTATAACTTTATGTGAGGAGAATTCTCTGTTAATATTTTTTCTTCTTCTATACTCATTTGGCAAGATTGGAGCTGCTGCCCAACCCCTTGGACTTCATTTCAGTCTAGTTGCTACTTTATTTCTACTGGGATGCAATCTTGGACTAAGAGTCAAAAGAACTGTTCTGTGATGGGGGCTGATCTGGTGGTGATCAACACCAGGGAAGAACAGGTATGTTCTAACAGGCAACGTGGTCAGCTAATCTGTTTCCTTTCTTATCTGATAGAGTCTTTTTATTGCCCTGAAAGTTCAAAGACAGGAAAAAAAAAAAACTTCTGGGTAAAAAAAAACCCAAAAAACAAAAAACACAGGAAAATCTCCTTAATCTGGAACACTCAAAAATGACTTTTATTTTTATTTTTTTTGGGGGGACTGTCTCCTTTTGTCGCCCAAGCTGGAGTGTAATGGCACAATCTCAGCTCCCTGCAGCCTCCGCCTCCCGGGGTCAGGTGATTCTCCTGCCTCAGCCTCCCAAGTAGCTGGGAGGATAGGCATGTACCGCCACGCCTGGCTAATTTTTGTATTTTTAGAAGAGACAAGGTTTCACCATGTTAGTCAGGCTGATCTTGAACTACTGACCTCAAATGATCCACCTGCCTCGGCCTCTCAAAGTGTTGGGATTATAGGCGTGAGCCACCATGTGTGGCCAACAATAACTTTATTTTTTATTTTTATTTATTTATTTATTTATTTATTTTGAGACGGAGTCTTGCTCTGTTGCCCAGGCTGGAGTGCAGTGGCACAATCTCGGCTCACTGCAAGCTCAGCCTCCCGGGTTCACGCCATTCTCCTGCCTCCCAAGTAGCTGGGACTACAGGCACCTGCCACCACGCCCGGCTAATTTTTTTGTATTTTTAGTAGAGACGGGGTTTCACTGTGTTAGCCAGGATGGTCTGGATCTCCTGACCTCGCGATCTGCCCGTCTCGGCCTCCCAAAGTGCTGGGATTACAGGCGTGAGCCACCACATCCGGCCAACAATAACTTTAATAAAACACATTCTGGAGCAAACTTCAGGCAAACATTGATGTTGAAATTTGATCCTGGAGAATTTTAATTTTAAAAATATAAGAAAAAAATTCAGGCAAATAAAATAGTGAATTTGAAAAATGGAAAAATGATATTAATATTTGCCATCTAAGAAATGTCAACCAATTAAACATTAGTCCTTCGTATACTGTATCCTCTGCATTTCTGACCTTCTTTTCAACATTTTCCAATCTGTTTTTCTCTTTGTACTTGATTTTATACAGTTTCTTCTGTCCTTCTGTTCTATTCCAGTTCACTAATCTTCTTTTTGTTTTTGAGACAGAGTCTCACTCTGTTGCCCAGGCTGGAGTGCAATGGCACGGTCTTGGCTCACTGCAACCTCCGCCTCTCAGGTTTAAGCAATTCTCCTGCCTCAGCTTCCCGAGTAGCTGGGACTCCAGGTGCGTGCCACCACACCCAGCTAATTTTTGTATTTTTAGTAGAGACGGGGGTTTCACCATGTTGGCCAGGCTGGTCTTGAACTCCTGACCTCGTGATCCACCCACCTCGGCCTCCCAAAGTTCTGGGATTACAGGTGTGAGCCACCACACCCGGCCCTCCCACTTGACTAATCTTCTTCAACTATGTCTATCCTGCTATTAAAGCCATATATTAACATCTAAATTCAATTATTGTATTTTTCAAATCTAGAATTTATCTTGCTTCTCTTTCAAATATGCTGTCAAACTTTATAATGTTCAACACTTAAGCTTGTTTTTTTGCTGTTACTGGTTTTTGCTTTTTTTTTCTTTTTTTTGAGATGGAGTCTTGCTCTGTCGCCAGGCTAGAGTGCAGTGGCTCGATCTCAGCTCACTGCAACCTCCGCCTCCCGCGTTCAAGCGATTCTCCTATCTCAGCCTCCCGAGTAGCTGGGATTACAGGCACCCACTACCACACCTGGCTAATTTTTGTATTTTTAGTAGAGACGGGGTTTCACCATATTGGCCAGGCTAGTCTCAAACTCCTGACCTCGTGATCTGCCTGCCTCGGTCTCCCAAAGTGCTGGGAATACAGGCGTGAGCCACTGTGCCTGGCCGTTTTTTTTTTTTTTTCTTTGAGACAGAGTCTAGTTCTATCACCCAGGCTGGAGCGCAGTGGCAAGATCTCTGCTCACTGCAACCTCTGCTTCCTGGGTTCAAGCGATTCTCCTGTCTCAGCCTCCTGAATAGCTGGGATTACAGGCGCCTGCAACCACGCCCAGCTAATTTTTGTATTTTTAGTAAAGATGAGGTTTTACCATGTTGGCCAGGCTAGTCTCGAACTCCTGACCTCAGGTGATCTACCTGCCTCAGCCTCCCAAAGTGCTGGGATTACAGGTGTGGGCCACTGTGCCCAGATCTTCTTTTTTTATTTTTTTGAGACAGAGTCTCTCTCTGTCACCCCAGGCTGGAGTGCAGTGGTGTGATCTCGGCTCACTGCAACCTCTGACTTCTGTGTTCAAGTGATTCTTCTGACTCAGCCTTCTGACCAGCTGGGATTACAGGTGCATGCCACCGCTCCTGGCTAATTTTTGTATTTTTAGTAGAGATAGGGTTACACCATGTTGTCCAGGCTAGTCTCAAACTCCTGGCCTCAAGTGATCAGCCTGCCTTGGTCTCCCAAAGTGCTGGGGTTATAGGCCTGAGACACCATGCCTGGCCTATAGAATGTTTCAAATTATCCTTGTGTGATGGATGTTGTACTTCAAAAATTATTTATAAAAATAATTGGAGGCCAGGCACGGTGGCTCATGCTTGTAATCCTAGCACTTTGGGAGGCTGAGGCGGGTGGATCACCTCAGGTCAGGAGTTTGAGACCAGCCTGGCCAACATGGCGAAACCCCTTCTCTACTAAAAATACAAAAATTAGCTCGGCATGGTGGCGCATGCCTGTAATTACAGTTACTCGGGAGGCTGAGGCAGGAGAATCGCTTGAACCCAGGGGGCAGAGGTTGCAGTGAGCCAAGATCATGCCACTTCATTCCAGTCTGGGTGAAAAAGCAAAACTGTCTCAAAAAAAAAAAAAAAAAATTGGAGGCCTAAGATATTATTCTCTTCCAAAGAGTATTTTCATTTGCTTTTGCCACATGCCTTGGCACAAGTCCTACAGTACATTACGGCAATTTCAGGGCTTGAAATTTCTACAATATCCAAATGATTCAAAGCCAGATCATAATCTATATGAGGTCTGATTTACTGCCTATTTACCCTTACCTCTTTCTTGGCTCTGGACTCTAATTTTTGCCTAACCCTACAAAGTTTTCAAAAGTGCTATTCATCCTGTCTCCCCAGTGATGTTGTAAACTTTTATTTGTTTTGACTTCCTATGCCACATTTAGCACAGAGTCTGAGCAGACAATAGACTGCTTGAATGTTCAATGAATGAATGAATAGATAAATTGATATGGTGGAGAGGGAGGGAAGCACACAAACCACTAACAATGTCTCGTATATGTTCATTTACATTCAAAATAATCTGAAAACCTATGTCAAAATATCTTTTCTTGTTTGTACAACATTATTTGAGGCCTGGCGACGTGTTTCATGCCTGTAGTCCCGGACACTTGGGTGGCTGAGGCAGGAGAATTGCTTGAATCTGGGAGGCAGAGGTTGCAGTGAGCCGAGATCATACCACTGCACTCCAGCCTGGGTGAGAGAACAAGACTCCATCTCAAAAAGAAACAAGTAAAACAAAACAAAATATATGACGGCTGGGTGTGGTGGCTCACGCCTGTAATCTCAGCATGTTGGGAGGCCAAGGTGGGCAGATCACTTGAGGCCAGGAGTTCAAGACCAGCTTGGGGGCCAGGCGCGGTGGCTCACGCCTGTAATCCCAGCACTTTGGGAGGCTGAGGCGGCTGGATCACAAGGTCAGGAGATTGAGACCATCCTGGCTAACATGGTGAAACCCCGTCTCTACTAAAAATACAAAAAATTAGCCGGGCATGGTGGTGGGAGCCTGTAGTTCCAGCTACTCGGGAGGCTGAGGCAGGAGAATGGCGTGAACCCGGGAGGCAGAGCTTGCAGTGAGCCGAGATCTCGCCACTGCACTCTAGCCTGGGCAACAGAGCAAGACTCTGTCTCAAAAAAAAAAAAAAAAAGACCAGCTTGGTCAACATGGTGAAACTCCATCTCTACTAAAAATACAAAAATTAGCCAGGTGTGGTGGCATACACCTGTAGTCCCAGTTACTCAGGAGGCTGAGGCATGAGAATTGCTTGAACTCAGAAAGCAAAGGTTGCCGTGAGCCGAGATCACACCATTGCACTCCAGCCTTGGCAACAGACCAAGACTCCATCTCAAAAAAAAAAAAAAAAAATTTGGCTTTCTAAAATTTGATTATAGACCTCTATCTTTCTTGTAACACAGAACACGTACTGGTTAAGAATATGGGCTCTAGAGTTAGATCTCTGTTATTTATTAGTTGTGTGACCTTTGACAACTTTATCTTTCTAAATCTCTGTTTCCTGAGACGTAGTAAAATGGAGACAGCAACACTATCTTCCTCACAGTAGTAGTTGTAAAATTTACATGAAGTAACTTATGCAAACTCATGGCATAATACTTGGCATATAGTAGACAATGACTAATTTTAACTACTACTATTATAAATATCTTTATTTTTTGAGACAGAATGTTGCTCTGTCCCTCTGTCGCCGAGACTGGAGTGCAGTGGCGCGATCTCCGCTCACTGCAGCTCCGCCTCCTGGGTTCATGCCATTCTCCTGCCTCAGCCTCCTGAGTAGCTGCCTGCCACCATGCCCGGCTAATTTTTTGTATTTTAGTAGAGACGGGGTTTCACCATGTTAGCCAGGATGGTCTTGATCTCCTGACCTCATGATCCGCCATCCTCAGCCTCCCAAAATGCTTGGATTATAGGCATGAACCACCACACCTGGCCATAAATATCTTTATTTTAAAGTGACCTGTGGCCGGGCATGGTGGCTCACGCCTGTAATCCCAGCACTTTGGGAGGCCGAGGAGGGTGGATCACAAGGTCAGGAGATTGAGACCATCCTGGCCAACATGGTGAAACCCCATCTCTACTAAAAATACAAAAAAATTAGCTGGGCATGGTGGCTCGTGCATGTAATCCCAGCTACTCTGGAGCCTGAGGCAGAAGAACCGCTTGAACCAGGGATTTGGAGGTTGCAGTGAGCCGAGATCACACCACTGCACTCCAGCCTGGCGACAGAGTGAGACTCTATCTCAAAAAAATAAATAAATAAAATAAAAAAATAAAGTGACCTGTGGTTGGACATCATGGCTCACGCCTGTAATCCCAGCACTTTGGGAGGCCTAGGCAGGCAAATCACCTGAGGTCACGAGTTTGAGACCAGCCTGGCCAACATGGTGAAACCCCCTCTCTACTAAAAATACAAAAATTAACCAGGCATGATGGTGCATGCCTGTTATCCCAGCTACTCAGGAGGCTGCGGCAGGAGACTCACTTGAACCCGGGAGGCAGAGGTTGCAGTGACCCGAGATCGTGCCACTGCACTCCAGCCTGGGTAACAGAGTAAGACTCTGTCTAAAAAAAGAAAGAAAAAAAAGTGACCTGAAGCATTTGGAGTGTGCATGCAAAGTTGTTTTTTATTTTTGGGCAGGGGGTGGGTTTGCATTTTTTGGACACAGAGTCTCATTCTGTCACCCATGCTAGAGTGCAATAACGTGAGCTTGGCTCACTGCAGCTTCTACTTCCCAGGTTCAGGCAATTCTCATGCCTCAGCCACTCGAGTAGTTGAGATTACAGACTCCCTTTATAAGAAGAATATATTAGGAGTGAGGGAGAATTTCCTCACTACATGCAGTCTTGAAGAATGCGGTCACTTAGCAAAGAAGTAGGAAAGCAAGTGTGACATGAGGATTTATGATGGCCATGGCTAGAGCGTGCTCCTGTACGTGCCAAACATCATGCTCACAAGTGATGTCTCTGATCCAGCCCTGCTCAGCCAGAGGCCTCTGCTCTTGGATAGGGGCCCTTTGTGGCTACTCCTGGGTCTTCTCCTTTTATTCTTTTCTTCCTATGGCCGTAAGAACTCAGTTCAACTTGAGTCCCCTAAAGGCTATTGTAAGAATTAAAGAAAGAGGAAAGAAATACGAAAGGTGGCTTGCCAGTCTATTTTAGAGAATTATTTTAGAGAAAATAAACCTGAGAGGAGCTTCTGGCTGAGTTAGATCAGAGGCCCACTCTCTTACAGACCAAGAGTTTTTAAGGATTCAGGGTGGGAGCGTTTATCAGAGGCTTGGACTGCTTCTGTGTCTCTTTGTTGTGCTTATCTGGGGGGGAGAGTTGTATGTCTGTTCCCATACATCTTTCTACAGCTGCAGGCATATCCCCCCAGTCTGCCTTTGGCCTTCCTATCTTAGTGCACCTGAAGGGAAAGGAATGTGCTTATTAAGGCCCACTGTTTTACTGGGGTCCATTGTATGAGGGTGAAGTTTGGCAGTTACCCAAGAGACTTTTCCTCCACCTCCGTCTGTGCCTGAGCTGCCTGTGCCTGAGCTGCCTGAGCTCAGGCAGATAGCTGCCTGAGCTATCTGTGTTTTGCTGTCTGCTCTTTCTGTCTGCTTGTAGTTAGAAGAGAAGTGATTTCCTTGAAATGCATGAGGCTAGAAAGGGAGCTGGAACTTAAAGTGGCGGTGTTCGTCCCAGATGAGGGTGCTCCTGCTCTATCAGCTATGACTCTTCCATTTTCTTCCCTCAGGATTTCATCATTCAGAATCTGAAAAGAAATTCTTCTTATTTTCTGGGGCTGTCAGATCCAGGGGGTCGGCGACATTGGCAATGGGTTGACCAGACACCATACAATGAAAATGTCACGTGAGTATAGAATGAGGTAAAGGACCCTGGGTCCTGATCATGTAGGGGTTTAGGGTGTTCCATCAGCTATTAAGCAAACAAACAATAAAACCCACAACACTTTTTAAAACCTAGGTCTATTTGACATCAAGGGTTGTGCTTTTTTTTTTTTTTTAGACAAGAGTCTCACTCCATCACCCAGGCTAGAGTGCAGTGGTATGATCTTGGCTCACTGCAACCTCTGCCTCCTGGGTTCAAGTGATTCTCCTGCCTCAGTCTCCTGAGTAGCTGGGATTACAGGCATGTGCCACCACACCCAGCTAATTTTTGTAATTTTAGTAGAGATGGGTTTTTACCATGTTGGCCAGGCTGGTCTCAAACTCCTGACCTCAAGTGATCCACCTGCCTTGGCCTCCCAAAGTGCTGAGATTACAGGTGTGAGCCACCATGCCTGGCCATTTATGTATTTATTTACAAATTTTAAAGCACTTTAGTACAGATTACCACTTTTAACATTTGTATCAACTATGTCAAATACGTAAGGACATTGTTCTAGTTCCCATTTTTTCAGATAGAAGAACTGAGAATCAGGGAAATTAAATTACTTGCACTAAATAACAGAGACTAAGTAGCAGATCCAGGGAATTTACCTAGTTCTTCAGACTCCAAAAGCAGTGCATAGAACCTGATTAATACTTGTGACTAGGGAAAAAAAATCCTTGAATCATTTAACTCTGTGAGTTGGAATTTCTATGGTAATTGGACATAGGGATGGCCAAACTGAAGGAATCCTCTTGGATATCTACCAGGAGGATGTTCAACATACGCTTGAGTTGATTAAGATGACAGAGTACTAGGTCGTATGGGAACAGTTTTCAGGGGAAATACCAGAGACACAAGTGGAGAGGAAACTGCCTGAACATGAGGTTTTACAAAACGTGGCAGCAGAAGTGAGAAGGTGGTTTGGGTAGACGTGACTTTGACTTTCGCACTGTTTAACCCTAGCCCTCTCCCAGTCTCTAACCTTTTCCAAACCACTGTTTCAAAACACCACTGTCCTTTATCTACCTTTCAGATTCTGGCACTCAGGTGAACCCAATAACCTTGATGAGCGTTGTGCGATAATAAATTTCCGTTCTTCAGAAGAATGGGGCTGGAATGACATTCACTGTCATGTACCTCAGAAGTCAATTTGCAAGATGAAGAAGATCTACATATAAATGAAATATTCTCCCTGGAAATGTGTTTGGGTTGCATCCACCGTTGTAGAAAGCTAAATTGATTTTTTAATTTATGTGTAAGTTTTGTACAAGGAATGCCCCTAAAATGTTTCAGTAGGCTGTCACCTATTACACTTACGATATAATCCATTCACACATTCATTTATTCATTTATTCATTCATAAAATGAGTGTTTAGTGAACATTTTTCTATGTGCCAGAGACTACTGGAGAATGCTTTTGCAGAAAAACAGAGGGAGCATGAGCATCTGCTCTTCTTTTCTTTTTTTTTCTTGAGACGGAGTCTTACTCTGTCGCCCAGGCTGGAGTGCAGTGGCACGATCTCGGCTCACTGCCAGCTCCGCCTCCCGGGTTCATGCCGTTCTCCTGCCTCAGCCTCCCCAGTAGCTGGGACTACAGGTGCCTGCCACCACGCCTGGCTAATTTTTTGTATTTTTTAGTAGAGACGGCGTTTCACTGCACTGTGTTAGCCAGGATGGTCTCGATCTCCTGACCTTGTGATCCACCCACCTCAGCCTCCCAAAGTGCTGGGATTCCAGGCGTGAGCCACTGCGCCTGGCCACATCTGCTCTTATTTTCCGACAGCTGAGGGGTGAATTGCCTGTTATGGGCTGAATTGTGTCCCCTCAAATTCTTATGTTGAAGCCGTAACCTACAGTACTTCAGAATGGGAGTCTATTTGGAGATAGAACCTTATGAGAGGAAATTAAGTTGAAACGAGGACATTAGGAGCCTTAATTCAATCTGACTGATGTCCTATGAGGAAATTCAGGCAGGTAATGTAGCTCATGCCTATAGTCCCAGCACTTTGGGAGGCCAAGGCAGGAGGATCCCTTGTGTCCAGGAGTTCCAGACCAGCCTGGGCAATATAGCAAGACCCTATCTCTACAAAAAATTTTGTTAAAAAATTAGCCAGGTGGCTGGGCGCGGTGGCTCATGCCTGTAATCCCAGCACTTTGGGAGGCCGAGGTGGGTGGATCACTAGGTCAGGAGTTCAAGACCAGCCTGGCCAACATGGTGAAACTCCGTCTCTACTAAAAAACTCAAAAATTAGCCAGGCATGGTGGTGGATGCCTGTAATCCCAGCTACTCGGGAGGCTGAGGCAGGAGAATCACTTGAACCTGGGAGGCGGAGGTTGCAGTGAGCCGAGATCACGCCATTGCATTCCAGCCTGGGCAACAAAAGCAAAACTCTGTCTCAAAAAAGAAAAAAATTAGCCAGGTATGGTGGCATACGTTTGTAGTCCCAGCTACTCGGGGACTGAGGTGGAAGGATCACTTGAGTTTGAGGTTGCGGTGAGCTATGATCACGCCACTGTGCTCCAGCCTGAGTGACAGAATAAGACCTTGTCTCAAGAAAGAAATTAAAGAAATAAGTAAAAGAAGAGGATATTTGAACACACACAAAGACACCAGGGGTGTACGTACACAGAGGGCCAACCATGTGAAGACACAGCAAGAGTGTGGCCATCTGCAAGCCAAGGAGAGAGTCCTCAGAAGACACCAACCCTGCTGGCACCTCGATATTGGACTTCCAGCCTCCACAATTGAGAGGAAATAAGTATTTGCTGTTTAAGTAACGCCATCTGTGCCATTTTATTATAACAGCCCTAGCAAACCAATCATGCAGTACTGATGTCAGTATTTGATGTACTTTCTGTGTTTGGTCAAAATGTTTCCCATTTCGTTCTGCTTTATTACTTTTAGCTGAAAGCAGACTATGCAGCAAGATACACAAGAACACAAGATATCCAAAGAAAGCAGTGTTCTTGCTTAGGTCCAATAAATTACTTGGGCTTCTTGATATTTGTTCAGTCTTGGGCTGGCACCTCACCTGAAGGTGCACAGAGAGGGAGATTAGACATGATTATTCTCCTGGTTAGCTGGCAAACAGAATTATATTCCTTGTCCTCAGGTATCCCAATAAGTTTTTTTCTTTTTCTTTTCTTTTTTTTTTTTAGACGGAGTTTCGCTCTTGTCACCCAGGTTGAAGTGCAATGGCATGATCTCGGCTCGCTGAAACCTCTGCCTCCTGTGTTCAAGCGATTCTCCTGCCTCAGCCTCCCAAGTAGCTGGGACTACAGGCGTGCGCCACCACACCCGGCTAATTTTTTGTATTTTTTTTTAGTGGAGACAGGGTTTCACCATCTTGGCCAGGCTGGTCTCGAACTCCTGACCTCATGATCCACCCGCCTCGGCCTCCCAAAGTGCTGAGATTACAGGCGTGAGCCACCGCGCCCGGCCCCCAATAAGTTTTTCTTTGGTTCAAAGTTTCTGTGTATGGATTGCCACCTCAAATGTTCCCCGATTTGTTCTTATTCTTTTTACTGAAGTTCCCACAGGTCACTTTATTTCTAGTATAGTAAAAATACATCATATTTACATCAGAGTAATGCATTGCTCTGGTATAGTGATCAGAATTACAATAAAGTTGGTTCCATCCATGACTACTTTTGTAGATTTTCCCAATGTGACTTCCAACTTTCTGAGATTGTGCCCTGATCATCTTGATGCAACAGAATCATTTCATTTCTTCAGCCACTGATTTCTTCACTGTCCTTTAGGATGGGCTATTTTGAAAGAGCTGAACTTGGCTGGGTGCAGTGGCTCACACTTGTATTCCCATCACTTTGGAAGGCCGAGGCAGGTGGACCACTTGAGGTCAGGAGTTTGAGACCAGCCTGGCCAACACAGTGAAACCTCCTCTCTACTAAAAATACAAAAAAATTAGCCAGGCATGGTGGCGGGTGCCTATAATCCCAGCTACTCAGGAGGCTGAAGCAGGAGAATCGCTTGAACCTGGGAGGCAGAGGTTACAGTGAGCCGAGATCACGCCATTGCACTCCAGCCCGGGCAACAGAGCGAAACTTCATCTCAAAAAAAAAAAAACAGAAAGCCAGAAAGATCTGACCTCACCTTAACCACTGTAGGTAGAATTTATCAGTTTAACTCTTAGAAATCAACTTAACCAATTCCTCTCATTTGCCCATCCCTATGAGTAGTTTTAAGCCTTGCTTGCAAATTATAATCAGAATGCTAGGGAGCTTTTAAAAAAATGCCTCACCCCAGACATCCCCATGTTTAAGTTTCTGGGATTAAGAACCCCTGATCTACATTTGCTGTTGTGCAATATCATTTCATACGCAAGCTCAGCAGTATGAGGCGGACACCTCCTGAGCAGATGGGAAAATTACATTTGATAGCCACATTAGTTTCCTGTTCCTGCTGCAACAAATCAACGCAAAATGGCTTAGAACAACACAAATTATTTATTTTTTTCTTTGAGACAGGGACTCACTCTCACCCGGGCTGGAGTGTAGTGGCACGATCTCAGCTCTGCAACCTCAGCCTCCCAAGTAGCTACGACTGGCATGCACCAACATGCCCAGCTATTTTGTATTTTTGGCAGAGATGGGGTTTCGCCATGTTGCCCAAGCTGGTCTCGAACTCCTAGGTACAAGCCATCTACCTGCTTCGGCCCCCCAAAGTGCTGGGATTACAGTGTGAGCCACTGTGCCTGGCCACAAGTTAATTTTTTTTATAGTTCTGGAGGTCAGAAGTCCAAAATGAGACCCAGTTCTCTGAAGTCAGGGAGGCAGCAGGGCTAGTTCCTTCTGCAGGCTGTGAGAGAAAAATCTGCTTCCTTGACTTTTCCAGCTTCTAGTGGCCACCTATATTCCTTGGCTTGTGGCCACTTCATCTGCCTTCAGAGAGCGCCTCTCCAAAATCTCTGCTTCTGTGATCACACTGTCTTCTCCTCTAACTCTGACTTCTGCGTCCCTCTCATAAGGATCATTGTGATTACACTGGGCCCCCTTGGACAATCCTGACAATCTCCCAGACTCAAGATCTTTAAAATAATCACATTTGCAAAGTCCTTTTTGCCATATAAGGTAACATTTGCAGGCTCTGGAGATTAGAGTGTGGGCATATCTGAGGGCCATTCAGCATATTACAGTAACTTTTTGTTTGTTGGTTGGTTTGAGACAGAGTCTGGCTCTGTCACACAGGCTGGAATACAGTGGCACCATCTTAGCTCACTGCAACCTCTGCCTCCCGGGTTCAAGAAATTCTTGTGCCTTAGCCTCCTGAGTAGCTGGGACTGCAGGCACATGTCACCATGCCCAACTAATTTTTGTATTTTTAGTAGAGACGGTGTTTCACCATGTTAGCCAGGCTGGTCTCAAACTCCTGGCCTCAAGTGATCCGCCCCCCTCAGCCTTCCAAAGTGCTAGGATTACAGGCATGAGTCTGTAATCCTACGCCCAGCCCTTACAGTAACTTTTGACAGGAAGTATACAAGAGTAGAAAGATTAATCAGAATTTCATTGAATTCTATTTCATTTATTTCAAGATACCTAAGTTATAATGTAATATTGAAGCATGAAACCCAAAGTTATACACAGAAAGCTTGTTTGATTGAGGAAACTCAACTAAGATATAAATGTGAAATTGTTTTGTTGATTTCAATACCTGCTACCGTTGGGGTCTGTGAAACCCTTTTTTTCCAGGGTAGCAGGGTCTTCATTAATGAAATATTAGTCCAGTTCCACGATATTTGGGTCATTTTCAGTTACTGAAACACTTTTGACCAGGCATGGTGGCTCATGTCTGTAATCCCAGGACTTTGGGAGGCCAAGGCAGGAAGATCGCTTGAGCCTAGGAGTTTGATACCAGCCTGGGCAGCATAGCAAGACCCCCATCTCTACAAAATAAAAATAAAAATTAGCTCTGTGTGGTGGTGTGTGCCTTTTGTTCCACCTAGTCAGGAGGCTGACGTGGGAGGATCAGTTGAGCCTGGGAGGTTGAGGGTATAGTGAGATATGACCATGTCACTGCACTCCAGCCTGTGCTATAAAGCAAGACCTTGCCTCAAAAAAATAAAAAATGTTTAAAAAACCAGTTTCTTGGGGTTGGATATGATGAATAAAAAGAAAAAAATTAAAAAACCTTTCAGTTATTAAGTTTAGAATTTAGAAATATAATACTCTATAATGAAAAAGTAATTTGTAATAAAATATATACTTGACATGTAAATGTTCACTTTAAATGTTTGAATTATACTTGATTCAAAGCTCTCCCATTCCAGTGATAGTCAGGGGTGGTTTTGGATTCTCAACACTGACCAGCCATCAGTTTCCTCTCTGTGGCAATGGCCTAAAACTTGGCTGTTTCATGGGGTTGCGTTGATTGGATTTGAGAGAGCTCTATGGGTGTTGGTCTCTGCCCAGTCCTTTGTCATAAAAATGGAACTGAGGCTTAAACTTTTACTCCATCCCCACAACCTTTTGCTTTTGGGAAATTCTCATCCAGCAGTCCCTTGTTGGGGGAAGGTCATGGGTGGTTACTTACAAGATGGTTTGTGTTCCACCCACTTTCTGAACTGTACTTGCGTCACCAAATGGTAGGAATGCCAGCTGTTTGCAGACACTCTGCCTAGCATCACCCTGCACTCCTTTCTCACCAACCGGCAGCATCAGGCCTGGCTCTCAGGCTCTCTGCTGGTTCAATGGCTCAGCAATTAGATTAGATGTAATCACCAGCTCCAGTTTTATTTGCGGGCAAAGATACTTTGGTCACATCTGATCCTGCAAGGAGGAGGGGGTACATATAAAATGCCCTGCCCTTTCCCAAAAAAAGATAAAGCAGATAGGAATCAGTAACATAAGGTCGGCATTCTCCCAAATGTACTCTCTTATCCTATTGCTAGCCTACTTTTGATAGTGAAAGATGTTCTTGTGTCTGATCTTACAAAACGATGTCCCTTAGCAAACCCTGCAGGAAGGAAACTGAGCTGGAGTTACTCTGAAACTAAAATGTGACTATGGGTCCTGGTAACCAGGAAATAGGAAAGATCTCATCTACCACCTCTAATTTAGCAAGTTACACACACCATTTCTTCCTGATATTTATTACTAGATTCTCACCTTTTTTTTTTTGAGATGGAGTTTCACTCTTGTTGCCCAGGCTGGAGTGTAATGGCGTGATCTCGGCTCACTGCAACCTCGTCTCCCGGGTTCAAGTGATTCTCCTGCGTCCCACTCCCGAGTAGCTGGGATTACAGGCAAGCATCACCACGCCCAGCTAATTTTTGTATTATTAGTACAGACGGGGTTTCACCATGTTGGCCAGGCTGGTCTCGAACTCCTGACCTCAGGTGATCCACCTGCCTTGCCTCCGCCTCTCAAAGTGTTGGGATAACAGGCGTGAGCCACTGTGCCTGGCCAAGACTCTCACTATTTTGAAAAATAATGGATCTTAAGATAAACTTAATTTTCAATCTCTTTTTTTTCTTTTTTCTGAGATGGAGTCTTGCTCTGTCGCCCAGGCTGGAGTGCAGTGGTGTGATCTCACCTCACTGCAATCTCCGCCTCCCAGGTTCGAGCGATTCTCCTGCCTCAGCCTCCTGAGTAGCTGGGATTACAGGCATCCGCCACCATGCCTGGCTAATTTTTGTATTTTTAGTAGAGATGAGGTTTCACAACATTGGCCAGGCTGGTCTTGAACTCCTGACCTCAGGTAATCCACCCGCCTCGGCCTCCCAAAGTGCTGGAATTACAGGCATGAGCCACTGTGCCTGGCCTCAATCTTATAAGGAATTCAAAAGAATAGAGAAAAGCCCACAAGCATATGAGAAATCTCATTATGGCACAGCACAAATTTGATAAGTGATATATCAAACCAAAGTATCCTTATAACAATTTTTTATTTTTTGAGACAAGGTCTCACTCTATTGCCCAAGCAGGGCCGTGATCTCAGCCTCTCAAGTACCTGGGACCACAGGTGCACACCACCACACCCAGCTGATTTTTTTATTATTTGTAAAGATGAGGTCTAGCTATGTTGCCCAGGCTGGCCTTAAACTCCTGGGCTCAAGTGATCCTCTTGCCTCAGCCTCCCAAAGTGCTGGGAGAGCAGACGTAAGACACTGTGCCCCGCCTATTTTTAATTTATTTTTAGAGAAGGGGCCTCACTATGTTGCCCAGGCTGCAGTGCAGCAGCTATTCACAGTGTGATCATAGGGCACTACAGCCTCGAACTCCTGGCCTCAAATGATCCTCCCTCCTCAGTTCAGGAGTAGCTGGGTCTACAGGTTTATGTCACCTTGCCCGGCCTAATAATATTTTAAATTAATAAAGTCTCAACAACTTGAAAAAGAAGAATAAAGTTGGAGGACTCACACTTCCTGATTTCAAAATGTACCACAGAGCAAGAGTAACCAAGACAGTGTGATATTGGCATAAAAACAAACATATAGATCAGGCCGGGTGAGGTGGATCACGCCTGTAATCCCAGCACTTTGGGATGCCAAGGTGAGCGTATGGCCTGAGATCAGGAGATCAAGACCAGCCTGGCTAACATGGTGAAACCCAGTCTCTACTAAAAATACAAAAATTAGCCCGGCGTGATGGCACACACCTGTAGTCCCAGCCACTCAGGAGGTTGAGGCAGGAGATCGCTTGAACCCAGGAGACGGAGGTTGCAATGAGCCAAGATCGCACCACTGCACTCCAGCCTGGGCAACAGAGCAAGACTTCATCTCAATAAATAAATAAATAAACAAATGTATAGATCAATGTAATAAGCAAATTCAAAAATAAACATTCACATTAATAGTCAATTGATTGTTAACAACTCAATAGGGAAAGAATGGTCTTTTTTAATTTTAATTTTTATTTTTTATTTATTTATTAAGAATGGTCTTTTCAACACATGTTGCTTGGACAGCTAGATAACCATATGCAAAAGAATTAAGTAGGACCCCTATCTAACATCATATAGAAAAATATATGTATATTTTTTAAGTCATAGAAACTTTTATTGGAAAGGAATGAGCTGTAGTAAAGTGACAACCAGTGCATGTGACCAAATGGGTGAGGTGGGGGTACAGGTGGGCACCAAGGGCTGGTCCAAGACCAGAGCTGGTGACCGCTGGGGCCTGATTGTGGGGCCTTGGGCCATAGGCCCTTTGGGCTGGACTGCGTGGGCCAGTAGAAATACAAAAATAAACTCTGGGCCGGGCGTGGTGCCCGCGCTGGGATTACACCTGTAATCCCAGCACTTTGGGAGGCTGAGGCGGGCGCATTGCCTGAGGTCAGGAGTTCCAGATCAGCCTGGCCAATGTGGTGAAACCCCGTCTCTACTAAAAATACAAAAATTAGCTAGGCGAGGTGGCAGGCACCTGTAATCCCAGCTACTCAGGAGGCTGAGGCAGGAGAATCGCTTGAACCCAGAAGGCGGAGGTTGCAGCGAGCCGAGACTGCACCATTGCACTACAGCCTGGGCTACAAGAGTGAAACTCTGCCTCAAAATAAATAAATAAATAAATAAGTTGCCTTTTGAACCCCTGGGGTCCTGTAGCCCATTTCCTCCCTTCCTATCCCTTCCTACCCCTTCCCCGCTTCCTATCCCTTCCACATCTTCCCCCTGGCCCCCAACACTACACCTGGCTAATTTATTTTTTGTTTGTAGAGACTAGGATCTCACTATGTTGCCAGGCTAGTCTCGAACTCTTGGCCTCAAGCAAATCTCTGGGCTCAGCCACCAAAAGTGCTGAGATTATAGGCATGAGTCACCACATCTGGCTATAAATTTCTTGAATTTTATCCTTCTACTGTGGTTATATAAGTCAATATTCTTGTTCTAAGAAAACACAAACTATTTTGGGATGAAGTGTTATCTGAAATTTACTCTCAAATACCTGTTTAAAAAGAGAAAATATAGAATGTTAAATGAAATGTGGCTAATGCTAACAATTGTTGTATCTAGGTAAAATGTACACACAGGTTTATGAGCTTAAGCTTGCAACTTTATGTAGTTTGAAATTTTTTTAAAAAAAGTTTAAAGTAAAACAAAAAATGTTGAGTGAACAGCAAATATAGAAATTAACAGCGTTAGCCTGGGCAACACGGTGAAACTCTGTCTCCTCAAACAATACAAAAAATTAGCCGAGCATTGTGGCTCATGCCTGTAGTTCTAGCTACTCAGAAGGCTGAGGTGGGAGGATTGCTTCAGCCCGGGAGGTGGAGTTTGCAGTGAGCCAAGCCTCACTACACTCCCAGCCTGGGCAACTGAGCGAGACCCTGGCTCAAATAAGTAAATATAGAAAAAAAACAACTTTCATATATTACAACCAGTTGAAAAATGTAATGGCAATATTTTAACACACCATAATATAATCTGAAGAGGAAGATATCTGTAGAAAGTACGACTTGGGCCAGGCGCAGTGGCTTACGCCTGTAATCCCAGCACTTTGGGAAGCCGACGTGGGGAGATCACCTGAGGTCAGGAGTTTGAGACCAGCCTGGCCAATGTGGTGAAACCCCGTCTCTACTAAAAATACAAAAATTAGCTGGGCATGGTGGCAGGCACCTGTAATCCCAGCTACTTGAGAGGCTGAGGCAGGAGAATTGCTTGAACCCAAGAGGTGGAGGTTGCAGTGAGCCGAGATTGCGCCATTGCATTACAGCCTGGTCTACAAGAGCAAAATTCCATCTCAAAAAAAAAAAAAGAAGAAGAAAGTACCGACTTGGCTTAGCTGACTTCCATCTCAGATAAGCCACTTCTTATGTAACTTTGAGCAAGTTCACTACTTTTGTGCTTTTTTTTCCTGTAAAATGAAGACACCGAAAGTGACCTATCTCAGAAGTTTTGAGGTTTAAATAAGCTAATGCACGTAAAGTCCTTAGAATAATGCCTAGCACTCAATAAATGTAAACTGGGAGCATAAAGATTCAGGGCAACTTGAACTGATGCTCTCGGCAGGAAATACATGAAAGGAAGATATTATAGAAAGGTTTAAAAATATACCTAAATACTAGCCAGGCGCGGTGTCTCATGCCTATAATCCCAGTACTTCGGGAGGCCAAGGCAGGCAGATTGCCTGAGGTCAGGAGTTCAAGACCAGTCTGGCTAACATGGTGAAACCCTGTCTCTACTAAAATTACAAAAATTAGCTGGGCGTGGTGGCACACGCCTGTAGTCCCAGCTACTTGGGAGTCTGAGGCAGGAGAATCGCTTGAACCTGGGAGGTGGAGGTTGCAGTGAGCAGAGATGGCACCACTGCACTTCAGCATTGGTGACAGAGCGAGACTGCATCTCAAAAGAATACTAAAGGACATGTGACATGTAGAATTAATGTTTTCATTAATTTACAAATTTAACATGATTGCAATAAAAATAAGTTGCCTTTTTTAACTAGTCAGTGATTTTCAAGCTCATACAGAAAAATAATAAAAGTTAGCTTTGCTACTAGGAACGATTTGTAAGTTATAACAAATGCTCTGCCGGGCACAGTGGCTCATGCCTGTAATCCCAGCACTTTGGGAGGCTGAGGTGGGTGGATCATCTGAGGTCAGGAGTTTGATACCGGCCTGACCAACATGGTTAGACCCTATCTGTACTAAAAAATACAAAATTATCTGGGCGTGGTGGCACATGCCTGTAATCCCAGCTACTCAGGAAGCTGAGGCAGGAGAATCGCTTGAATATGGGAGGCAGAGGTTGCAGTGAGCTGATATTGCGCCACTGCCCTCCAGCCTGGGCAACAAGAGTGAAACTCCATCTCAAGAAAAAAAAAAAAAAAAAAAAAAGAAATATAACCAATGCTCAATCTGCCCCACATTTGTCCTTGCTGGTAGACCATGTTAAATTTAGTTCTTCAGTGGGGTAACTTCTGATGACCAAACTTGGCAGTGTGGTCCTGCACTCCAGCCTGGGCAACAAAGTGAGACCCCATCTCAAAAAACAAAACAAAAACCACAAAGAAATCACTGGATAGCATCTTCTTGGGTTATTACATATCATGCAGATATCCTTTCCAATTCTCCCTGTGATATTATGAAATATATTTGTTCTTAGTCACCATTTCCTGTCATATAGCTCCTAAAATCTTCGAAATCTCTGGAGTGATAATTTTTGTATGCTAATGGTGACTGCTTTGCTGGGGGCTCCAAGATACCCTCAGGATGTGGGCAGGTTGCCAGGAGAAACCACCAAGTGATTGGAGGGTTGAAAGTTTCACTCCCATTCCGGGACCTCCAGGGGAAGGGACAGGGGCTGAAGGTTGAGTTGATAAACCAATGGCCAGTGATGTAATCAATCATGCCTACCTAATGAAGCTTCCCTAAAAACACAAAAGGAGTTCTGAGGGCTCCTGGACAGCTGCATACTCCTTAAGGGTGGTTCACCCTGCTTGTCTTTTCTCCTATACCTCGCCCTATGCATCTCTTCCATCTGGTTATTCATCTGTATCCTTTGTAATATCCTTCACAGTAAGTAAGGTGTTTTCCTGAGTTCTATGAGCCACTAGAGCAAATTAATCAAACTCAAGCAAGGGGTCGAGGGAACCCTGATTTGTAGCTGGTCAGTCAAAAGCACAGGTAAGACAACCTGAAGCTTGTGATTATCATTAGAAGTGCAGGCAGTCTTGTGGGACTGAGCCTTCAACCTGTAAGATCTGGAGCTATTTCCAGGTAGACAGTGCTGGAATTGAATTAGACACCCAGCTGATATCTATGGCAGAATTGCTTGCTTGGAGGCCAGGTGCCGTGGCTTACACCTGTAATCCCAGCACTTTGGGAAGCCAAGGCGGGCAGATCATCTGAAGTCAGGAGTTCCAGACCAGCCTGACCAGTATGGTGAAACCCTGTCTCTACTAAAAATACACAAATTAGCCAGGCGTGGTGGCAGGTGCTTGTAATCCCAGCTACTCAGGAGGCTGAGGCAAGAGAATCGCTTGAACTCAGGAGGTGGAGGTTGCAGTGAGCTGAGATAGTGCCATTGCACTCCAGCCTGGGCTACAAGAGCGAAACTGTGTCTCAGAAAACCAAACAAACAAAAAAGAATTGCTTGCCTGGTGTGAGGACCCCTGCATATTTCCTATCAACAACATAGTAAGCTCCACTTCTGTTCTACCTCCTTCCGATTTTCACATCTCTAATGGGAAGTTGATATTCGCAACCATCTGTGCCTGTGTTTTCCAATCTCACCCAAATGTACA
This sequence comes from Gorilla gorilla gorilla, assembly GCF_029281585.2. NCBI lineage: Eukaryota > Metazoa > Chordata > Mammalia > Primates > Hominidae > Gorilla > Gorilla gorilla. Next base: position 23,356,506 of record NC_073234.2, on the reverse strand, counting down.
ATGAAGTTTCTTCCCAGTGGGAAGATATAAAATATTAGAATGCCAGATATTTACATTCTAGGAATGTAATAAAACTATTGTTCATCTAATTGTTAGTAAGAACAAGAATAAAATCAAGAACAATTTTTAAAAGGTACTCAAAATGTCAACTTTATTGTTTCTATATAAACACTTTTGTACTGAAAACTGTAAAAATAACAAAGTTTGCTGTGATTGCAATCCAAATTTTTGAAAGCCAGAAAATCTAATTATGCTATAGCCAAACTACCTAATGCTTTCTTTACCCACAAGTAACTTTGCTTCAATTTCTTGATGTTGGGTTTCATCTCACTGACTTTGGGCTTCTAAGACACATGGGAATACTTATATCGTCTTGGCTTCTTTGGGTCAAATCAAACAGTAGAGCTAAAGTTATTCAAATACATTCAGATTACACAGATCCCTTATGAATTACTAGTATCATAGTAGGAAGAAAAAGATACAAGAAAAATACATCCTAGAACTCATTATCAAAATTATTGGTGTATAGTCTATACTAGCATAGAGCAGCTTTCTCAACCTGCTATATAAAATTACTAGCAAGAAAAAAAGGTGCAAGAATAAGATTTATGGCTGAAGTGGCTTGGTGTCTTGATTCCCTATTCTAGCATTCTCAGAAGGATCCCATCCATTAGACACGCAGAAACTGCAGGGACATTTGAATGGTCTTGATTCCTTCTGAAAAAAAATGATGAAATGGATTAATTGGAATATTGTACCCCAGAGAAATGTAATAAACCCTCAACTATAATGTTGTTTATTTTGGTAAGTGTTGGAACAGGGAACACACACAAAAAAGGACACACGGGCCAAAAGCAAAACATTTTAGGAGAAAAAAAGAAGATCAAAATATGGCTACCACAGAATGGCAGCTTGTGGGTCATTTTGTAATGGTAACAAGTGCAGATTGTCAATAAAACATTCTAGTCTCCGTTCTCTGAATGCCTTAAATGTAACTCATTCTGCTGCTAGACACTCTGCTGAAGTGTTTGTCCTCTTACTATACAGTGCTACCGTGAAGATATTTGTGACAGCACGTGAAAGTATCAACCTAACACCAAGAGTGACCCCTAGTGTAAACTATGAACTCTGGATAATCCTGTCAGGGTGAATTCATCAGCTGCAAAGTGTGCAGTTCTGGTGTGTGACATTGACAGTAGAGGCGGCATGTGTGGGGTGTGGGGGAAGGGCTATGAACATAAAACTTCTCTGAAAAATAAAGAATAAAGAATATATTTTTAAAAACTACAAACATGAACTGACTTATCCAGAGTCCCTGGGGATTCAGAAAGTCCAAGCAAATTCCCTAATTCCCTATTCCGGCAAAAGGAAACAAACCAGATACCAATCCACATGTATAGCCAAAAACAAAAAAAAAAAAGGAAAATAAAAAGAAAAAAATTATACTTACCTTAACTCCCTTAGGCTCCTTGTTTGTTGGTCTTCTTTCATGCTTCATGGGGAAAAAAAAATATATGTTTATTGAAAACTATTAAGAAAAAGATTACTAATATTACACATCTATATAAGGGAGAGAAGCTAGGGAATTTGTTATTGAGACAGGGTCTTTCTCTGTTGCCCAGGCTGGATTGCAGTGGAGCAATCATGGCTCACTGCAGCCTTAACCCCCCAGGCTCAAGTGATCCAGCTGCCTCAGCCCTCAGCCACCCATCCCACAGCAGCTGGGACTTACAGACACGCACCACTACACCCAGCTAATTAATTTTTTGTAGAGATGGCTGATTTTATTAATTTTTTATATTGCCTAGGCTGGTCTGGAACTCCTTGAGCTCAAGTGATCCTCCCACCTCAGCCCTCCAAAGTGCAGGGATTACAGACGTGAGTTGGGAGTCTTTTTTTGAGACTCTTGTTTTGCTCTTGTTGCCCAGGCTGGAGGGCAATGGCACAATCTCGGCTCACTGCAACCTCTGCCTCCAGGGTTCAAGCGATTCTCTAGCCTCAGCCTCCCAAGTAGCTGAGATTACAGGTGCCCACCACCAGGCCCAGCTAACTTTTTGTATTTTTAGTAGAGACAGGCCCAGCTAACTTTTTGTATTTTTAGTAGAGACAGGGTTTCACCATGTTGGCCAGGCTGGTTTCGAACTCCTGCCCTCAGGTGATCCACCTGCCTCAGCCTCCCGAAGTGCTGAGATTACAGGCCTCAGCCACCGCACCGGGCCTAGAGCTAGGGAGTCTTAATTAGGTCTTAATTTATGAGTGTCACTCTCCGGAATTGGACAGCCCCGGCCACATCACATCAACATACCGTACGAACTCCGCCAAGTAACATGTATCTCAATCTTGCCATCTTTTCTCTCTGCACAGACAGCAATGTTCTTACTCCTCTCCTGCTGTAAAGCCACTCATCTTCGATTTCCCTGAGGACTGCTGCTCCTACAGACTCTCGACGGAGTAAAGCTTCCGATAGAGGGGAAACAGATTCGCTACTAGCGTTGATAGTCAAGTTACTAAGGTTCTTTATCAATGTCTCGGAGGAGATTTGAGAGGCCCCTGAAAGGGAAGGTTAAAAGCCATTACATTAAGGGGATCTTCAACATTCACACTTCAACTAGGTCTGCCCTTAAGCAGGGGAACAGGGCGCTGTGTGGGAAATTCCTCAGGGTGGAAGGTCACAGTAAACAACGCACAACTTCTAGTCTTTTCTCAAAAATCGTAAAGTTAGCCCAGCGCGGGGGCTCACGCCTGTTAATCCCAGCACTTTGGGAGGCCGAGGCGGGCGGATCACAAGGTCAGGAGATCGAGACCATCCTGGCTAATACGGTGAAACCCCGTCTCTACTAAAAAATACAAAAAATTAGCCGGGCGTTGTGGCGGGCGCCTGTAGTCCCAGGTACTTGGGAGGCTGAGGCAGGAGAATGGTGTGAACCCAGGAGGTGGAGCTTGCAGTGAGCCGAGATCGCGCCACTGCACTCTAGTCTGGGCGACAGAGCAAGACTCCGTCTCGAAAAAGTAAATAAATAAAAATAAAAATAAAACTACAAAATTAGCCAGGCGTGGTGGTGCATGCCTGTAATCCCAGCTACTCGGGAGGCTGAGGCAGGAGAATCGCTTGAATCCGGGAAGCGGAGGTTTGCAGTGACCTCAGGTTGCGCCACTGCACTCCAGCCTGGGCAACAAGAGCGAAACTCCGTCTCAAAAAAAAGGCAAGTCAAGGCAGGAAGAAGTCACTTGTACAGGGGCACATGATAACACAGTTGACCCTTGAACAACACGGGTTTAAACTTTGAGTCCCACTTACGCGAGAATTTTTTCCAACCAATCACAAAATTCGAAATCCCCACACACTCTGTTAACCTTTTTCGCAAGGTTTCGCAGGGCCCACTGTGGCACTTGATCACTTACAGATTTGGGGGATGTCCTGGAACAATTCCCAGAGTATAACCGAGGGATGACTGTAATCCCTTGTTTTCTAGACTGTTTCTAGACGGAGTCTCGCTCTGCCGCCCAGGCTGGAGTGCAGTGGCGCCATCTCGGCTCACGGCAAGCCCGCCTCCCGGGTTCACGCCATTCTCCTGCCTCAGCCTCCCGAGCAGCTGGGACTACAGGCGCCTGCCACCATGCCTGGCTAATTTTTTTCTATTTTTTAGTAGAGAAGGGGTTTCGCCGTGTTAGCCAGGATGGTAGACTGTTATTTTTTGAGACAGGGTCTTGCTCTGTCACCCAGGCTGGAGTGCAGTGGCACTATCATGGCTCATTGCAGCCTCTACCTCCCAGGCTCAAGCGATCCTCCCACCTCAGCGTCCAGAGTAGCTGGCGCTACAAGCGTGTCCCACATGCTGCCCTGAGCTAGCTTTGTTCACTTACACTTAAGAGATCCACTGAGTATCTCACAAGCATTACCTACCGTACATTCTGTGGAATCTTGTGAAAGAGACAAGAAAAACCCATACTATTTTCTCTCAGAATCCTCATCCTTAAGCAAAACTGGGCAATCGAAGTAAGTGGCTGTTACCCTCTCCAGTTAGCCCTAATATAGTTTCCCAGCTCCTTCATGGTATTAGATCTCTTCACTCAAACTCAATTATTTTGGGAAATCAACCACTCATTCTCGTCTCTCCCATCCGAACTGTGAGGCGTATCCCATACATAAGCATATCTCATACAATAAGAAGGTTATCGTTAACTGCCCCCTGTATGTGTGTTTTGTTTTGTTTTTTGCCCCCTATATGTGAAAGTATTAAACAATATCAAAGTTCGAGATCGATTCTCAAAGTCTAGGGACCTGTGCACATGGAAACGAGGATCCTTTGTGGAACTGTGAGGTACTAAGGCAGACGCAAGGAAAGGGAGAGACTGGGGGTACGTTCATTTTTCTTTCCCACTCGGATATATAGACCAGCATTCTTTCTTCTGGACGCAGGGGACACAGCTAAGACCAGGCGCAGAGGGCGTCAGCGCGCCAGCGGCCCAGTTCCCAGACCTCTCGGCATCGGGCAGTCGAAGATGTTGGCTCCAGGGTTTCTGCCGCCACCACCCTAGACGCCCAGCCCCGCTGTCAGGGTCATAAATAAGACTTCAAACCACGTGGAGGGCCTCAGTGGCCAAGCCCGCGCTTGGGTGCTGCTGTAAGAAAGGAGTTCTCCACCGGAAGACCCGGCCTATCAGGGAGCAGAATTACCCAAGCAGTTTCTAGATAAGCCGCCCTCCGGTGTAGGTCCTGCTACTAATTTACATTACGGAGCACGTTTACGGCCTCTCTCTTCGATTTTCCCAGTGAAGCTGTTAGTCTGTTTATTAACATTTAGCTGGAAAGCCAGTCTCAAAAATGTTGGCTTAGAGCCCGGACTCGGTGGCGCACGCCTGCTGTCCCAGCTACGCAAGACGATGGCCTGAACCCAAGTGTTCGATACCAACCTGGGCAACATGGAGAGACCCACTGTCAAAAATAAAAATAAAAATAGGACGGGCGCGGTGGCTCACGCCTGTAATCCCAGCACTTTGGGAGGCAGAGGTGGGCGGACCACGACGTCAGGAGATCCAGACCAGTCTGGCCAACATAGTGAAACCCTGTCTCTACTAAAAATACAAAAAATTAGCCGGGCGTGGTGGCACATGCCTGTAATCCAGCTACTTTGGAGGTTGAGACAGGAGAATTGCTTGAACCCGAGAGGCGGAGGTTGCAGTGAGCCGACATCGCGCCACTGCACTCCAGCCTGGGCGACAGAGAGAGACTCCGTCTCAAAAAAATAAATATAAATAAAAATAATGTTGGCGAGAGATTAAGAAAAACTTTAGGTTCAACTGAAGTTAAAGTTTCTCATATTCTTTCTTTTTTTTTCCTATCTTTTGTTTATTTGGTCTCTGTATTTGTTCCTTTTTACTGTTCCTGACATGTATTGCTGTTGGGGAAGATACTGATGCAACGACGCTATGAGCCGCGTTCTGTGATTACAATTATTTCTCCCCAGAAACTGGTCTTAGAAATCTGAAGTACTGGCCGGGCGCAGTGGCTCAAGCCTGTAATCCCAGTACTTTGGGAGGCCGAGGCGGGCGGATCACGAGGTAAGGAGATCAAGACCACCCTGGCTAACACGGTGAAACCCCGTCTCTACCAAAAATACAAAAAAAAAAAAAAAAAAAAAAAAATAGCCGGGCGTGGTGGCGGGCGCCTGTAGTCCCAGCTACTTGGGAGGCTGAGGCAGGAGAATGGCTTGAACCCAGGAGGCGAAACTTGGAGTGAGCCGAGATCGCGCCACTGCACTCCAGCCTGGGCGACAGAGCAAGACTCCGTCTCGAAAAAAAAAAGAAAGAAAGAAAGAAAGAAATCTGAAGTACTCCTAAGCATAGTGAATAAAGTAATACAATTCTCACCACCACCATCACTGCTTTTAATAAAGTCTTTGACCTCTGTGTTGACTCCCTCTGGTTTGAGGTTTACCTAAATACATTCCTCTTGCAAAGACTGAAGTCAACATTAAAAAAAAAAAAAAAGAAGAAGAAGACGGCAGCCTTTTGACCTCCCAACCCCCCTATAGTCATATAGTCAAGGGCATTATCTGGCTTACCTGAATCGTCCCGGGAATTTTCTTCGGTGAGCATTTGTGGAGACCCTGGGATGTAGGTTGGATTAAACTGTGATGGGTCCATCGGCGTCTTGACACAACACTAAGCTTCTCCTGGATCTTTGAAACGTAGCAGAAACTGATGACAGAGCCTCAAATTGCTACAAGGTACCCCGGAAAGAGGCTGAAAACCGGAGCTCCAACGAATGGTCAAAGAACTGACGTAAACTAGAGGTCCGGCTTCCTTTTAAAATACAGATAGGCCAATCTTCCAGGATATTTGAATGTTAATGATCCCATGATTAGAGGATTAAGGGATCCAAATGATTAAAGGTGAATGGGTGTAGTTTAGACTCATAGGGTAGTTCTTCATCTGCTTTGTATTAAAATAATCTGTCGGATGTCATATCTGCTAGAAAATTTATTAAAATCCTCTTTTTGTGGTTCTGTCTCCCTGAGGTTGCCTTACATATAAGTTGTTTTTTTCTTGTTTTTTTTTTTTTTTTCCCCAGACTCTACTCCTGGAGATGGCTTCTGTTTTGTGAACTGGGCTTAAGTGTTCTAGTGCAGAGAGGAGAATAGCAGTTTTTACCGCCCCCGCCCCACCACCACCACTGCCCATAAACTCCCAATTAAGCTAACTGAGAAAGTTTCCTTTAAGTTTTCCTTGCTTCAATCATCTTAAACCTTTGCTGCTACTAAGAAAGAAGAGAGGAATAATGAAGAAGTATCTGTTATGAACACTTTCATAGCTTGATATTTTAGGGACATGTATTTTTTATTTGTTAATTTGTTTTATAAACTATAAACAGTACCTAACATTTCTGAGCAGCTGAAATTAACTAACCTTACAAATTGCTACTCCCTCCCCACAAAAAAATGCTTGTATTTGTAGCAAAGCACAACAACATTTAACCACTGATTGTCTGCAGGAGGTGGAAGAACAAGTCCCCAGCTGCCCCTCTCATCTTTTTCCCTCTTATTCAAATACGCACCTTCCCCCATTCCCTCTCTAGGTGGAAACCACGAGAAAATACTCAAAGGCAACCTTGTTTGGGTTTGGTAAAAAGCAAAAATTGAAGTTATGATTAAGAAATATTTTCATAGAGAATGAGCAGCCATAGGCATAGATCATGTCCCAAAACTTTATGCAAGTGATTCTCAAAAGTGTGGTCTCCAGGATCGCTTAATCACCCAGCAGTTAAAGGCTGCAGTGACCTATGATCATGCCACTGCACTCCAGCCTGGTAGACAGGGCAGGACCCTGCCTCTTGGGAAAAAAAAAAAAGTGCAGTTTACAACAAGCACCTAGTTAACTTAGATATACAAATTCTGAGCTCCAACCCAGCCCTACTGAATCAAAGACTGGCGCCCAGTGGTAATGCTTTAACAAGCCTCCCAGGCAATTCTGCATTTAGCCAGAAGACCCAGAAGTGATCCCCAGGTGATTCTGATGGGTGCTCAAGTTAAGCAGCCCTGCTTTACGGCACTGTGAACTTTCTACTTCTGTTGTTCAGCTCTTGGCTAATCTCCCTCTTGCCTGGGGAATCTCTGATAATCAGTCCCCAAGAATTTCACTGGAGAGATAAATACAAAAAAATCCCATTGCAGGGGGTTTAGGATTAGGAGGTGAGATAACAAAAAGGGCTGAAATAGACTCTCATTTGTAAAAAACCTAGGCTGGGCACAGTGGCTCACGCCTGTAATCCCAGCACTTTGGGAGGCTAAGGCAGGTGGATTGCTTGAAGCCAGGAGTTCGGGACTAACCTGGCCAACATGGTGAAACACTGTCTCCACTAAAAATACAAAAATTAGGCCAGGCACAGTGGCTCACGCCTGTAATCCCAGCACTTTGGGAGGCCGAAGTGGGCGGATCACAAGGTCAGGAGATCAAGACCATCCTGCCTAACACAGTGAAACCCCATCTCTACTAAAAATACAAAAATTTAGCTGAGCGTAGTGGCAGGCGCCTGTAGTCCCAGCTACTCAGGAGGCTGAGGCAAGAGAATTGCTTGAACCCGGGAGGTGCAGGTTGCAGTGAGCCGAGATCATGCCACTGCACTCCAGCCTGGGCAACAGAGCAAGACTCCATCTCAGAACAAAATAAATACAACAATTAGCCGGGCATGGTGGCAACCACCTGTAATCACAGCTACCCAAGAGGCTGGGGCAGGAGAATCACTTGAATCTAGGAGGTGGAGGTTGTGGTGAGCCAAGATCGTGCCACTGCACTCCAACCTGGGTGACAGAGCAAGACTCAGTCTCAAAAAAAAAAAAAAAAAAAAAAAAGACAAATAAAAAAGAAAAGAAGCAAATTAGAAGGATGAGGAACCAAATTTGAAATATGTTAATACATGAGAAGGAAGAGGAAAAAAGCCACATCTGCACGTTAGAAGTCAAGAAAGGATGCCTAAATGGAAAAAATCAAGACATATCATTACAAACTTGCTCTATAGACCAGGCACGGTGGCTTATGCCTGGACTCCCAGCACTTTGGGAGGCCAAAGTGGGTGGATCACCTGAGGTCAGGAGTTCGAGACCAGCCTGGCCAACATGGTGAAACCCCCGTGTCTACTAAAAGTACAAAAATTAGCCAAGCGTGGTGGTGCATGCCTGTAGTCCCAGCTATTCTGGAGGCTGAGGCAGAAGAATTGCTTGAACCCAGAAGGTAGAGGTTGCAGTAAGCCGAGATCATGCTATTGCACTCTAGCCTGGGCGACAAGAGTGAAACTCCATCTCAAAAACAAAACAAAACAACAAAAAAACTTGCTCTATAGAAATACACAAAGGCCGGGCGTGGTGGCTCCCGCCTGGAATCCCAGCACTTTGGGAGCAGATCACTTGAGACCAGGAGTTTGAGACCACCCTGGCGAACATGGTGAAACCCCACCTCTGCTAAAAATACAAAAATTAGCCGGGTGTGGTGGCACATGCCTGTAGGCCCAGCTACTGGGGAGGCTGAGGTGAGAAAATTGCTTGAACCCGGGAAGCAGAGGTTGCGGTGAGCCCAGATCGCGCCACTGCATTCCAGCCTGGGTGACACAGTGAGAGGCTCTGTCTCAAAAACAAAAACAAACAAAAAAAAGAAATACACAAATGCCCCCCCAAAAGCCATCATACCAAAGTTTAAAGTGGGTGCTTATAGGAAAAAGAAAATGAAGAATGCAGCAGAGGACGGCAGTTGGGACATGTGTCTGTTTTAAGAAACTTAGAACTATGTGCTACTTTATAGTATATGCACATACAACTTTTTGAATTTAAAAAAGTGGGGGAAAAAGGGGTAAAGGGGCCAGGCACAGTGGCTTATGCCTGTAATCCTAGCACTTTGGAAGGCCAACAGAGAGGCCAGGAGTTTGAGACCAGCCTGGGCAACGTGGCAAAACCCCATCTCTACTAAAAATACAAAAATCAGTGGGGCATGGTGGCATGTGCCTGTAATCCCAGCTCCTTGGGAGGCCGATGTGGGAGAATCCCTTGAACCAGGGAGGGCGAGGTTGCAATGAGCCTGGATGGGCCACTGCACTTCAGCCTGGGCAACAGAACAATACTCTGTATCAAAAAAAAAAAAAAAAAAAAAAAAGGTGGGGAAGGAAAGAGGGGAGTAAGAAAAAGAAAAAAATGGGGGAGAAACAATTATCAGCTGTAAAACACATAAGAGAAGGGGAAAGGGGAGCAAGAATGAACATAGGGAAATCCACAAGAACATTGCATTGAGTCTGGATGAGTAATGAAAATTATTTAAGTGTTTAATGATACATGGTAAAGAGTTATAATTTTAAAAAGTTCGTAAGTTCAGTTATGAAAATCTGTTATGTGTATAGAGGAAACAGGGCTGGGCCTGGTGGCTCAATCTTATAATTCCAGCACTTTGGGAGGCGGAGGCCGGAGGATCACTTGAGCCCAGGAGTTCAAGACCAGCCTTGGCAGCATAGTGAGACCCCTGTCTCTACAAAAAATACAAACATTAGCTGGGCATGGTGGCTCGTGCCTGCAGTCCCAGCTACTCTGAAGGCTGAAGTGGGAGCAGAAATTCCGCCTCCCAGGTTCAATCAAGTCTCCTGCCTCAGCCTCCCGAGTAGCTAGGATTACAGACATGAGCCACCATGTCCAGCTAATTTTTTTTAGTAGAGACGGGGTTTCACCATGTTAGCCAGGCTGGTCTCGAACTCCTGACCTCAGGTGATCCACCCGCCTCAGCCTCCCAACGTGCTGGGATAACAGGCGTGAGCCACCGTGCCCAGCCTCATACCTGACACTTCTATAACAGAAGACAGATTAACAAGAGGTAAGCATAACAAATTTATTTAAACATATTTTAAGTGGACCGACCATGGCGGCTCAGGCCTGTAATCCCAGCACTTTGGGAGGCTGAAGTGGGAGGATCTCTCGAGCCCAGGAGTTTGAGGCCAGCCTGAACAACAAAGCGAGGCAAGGTCTCCCCCAAAAAATGTAAAAATTAGCTGGGGCTGATGGCACAGGCCTGTGGTCCCCGATATGGGTACCCAATACGGGTCACTGAGGCAGGAGGATGGCTTGAGCCCAGGAGTTGAAGGCTGCAGTGAGCTATGATTGCACCATTGCACTCCAGCCTGGGCCACAGAGACCCTGTCACAAAAATATATATTTTTTTGACCTCCCATTTTGAAACAAATTCATATATATATACATACACACATGTATATGTGTGTGTGTGCGTGTATGTGTGTGTATGGTATTCCAGAGAGGGAAAGCCTGGTAAGGGGAAGATGAGGGCTGCTATTTTGGAAAACCCTACCAACATGCAGCTATTTTTCTTTCTTTTTTTTTTTTTTTTTGAGACGGAGTTTCGCTATTGTTGCCCAGGCTGGAGTGCAATGACACGATCTCGGCTCACCGCAACCTCCGCCTCCCAGGTTCAAGCCATTCTCCTGCCTCAGCCTCCTGAGTAGCTGGGATTACAGGCATGCGCCATCACACCCGGATAATTTTATATTTTTAGTTGAGACGGGGTTTCTCCATGTTGGTCAGGCTGGTCTCAAACTCCCGACCTCAGGTAATCCGCCCGCCTCGGCCTCCCAAAGTGCTGGGATTATAAGCGTGAGCCACCGTGCCCGGCCCGCTATTTTTCTTTTCTTTTCTTTTTTTTTTTTTTGTTTTTTGAGACGGAGTTTCGATCTTGTTGCCCAGGCTGGAGTGCAATGGCGCCATCTCGGCTCACTTCAACCTCCGTCTCCCGGGTTCAAGCAATTCTCCTGCCTCAGCCTTCTCAGTAGCTGGGATTACAGGCACGCGCCACCACGCCCGGCTCATTTGGTATTTTTAGTACAGACAGGGATTGCTCCATGTTGGTCAGGCTGGTCTGGAACTCCCGACCTCAGGTCATCCGCCCGCCTCGGCCTCCCAAAGTGGCGTGAGCCACCGCGCCCTGCCGACACGCAGCTATTTTACTTAAGCTCTTTCCATGCTTTCTAACCGTGGCGGCCCGGGCCTACCCCGGGCCTGTCCCTTTGCCCCGGCAGCCCCACCCCAACGCTAGCCTCTCTTTGCATTCGTTCTCACTCTCCACCCTAGCATATGTGCGGTTCAAACCAGACGTTTCCACCTGGCTTTGAAGGTTACCCGCCTTGCATTCCTGCAGTGGAAGCCCAGGGGGGCACGACGGAGTCGAGCAGCCCCGCTGGGGTGGGGCGGGAGGGTCCGGAGTTCACCTAGGCGGGACGCCGCGGGGCGTGTGAGCAAAACAACTCCTGGCGTCCACGCCTCCTCCTCACCTCCCGCAGCCCTCAGTTGCCTTCCTCTCCAGGAATCCTCCTTAGTTTTTGGAATTCCACAGTGAGAAATTAATACTCCCAGGGCCAATTATTTAATAGCTTAGTGGAAAATACTTAATGATGACAATACGATGACAGCCCTCTAAAGAGCTTGCTGGAAGAAATGGTGGCTCTGATAGAAAGAGGGGAAGATGGGTGGTAGATTTCCCAAAATTCGCTGTTTGAGTGAGGCTATCTGGAACCCTGACTAAAGGTCACTTGGGCCTCTCAGAAGAGGGCAGTAAATACTGTTAGCATTCCCAGATTTGCTTAAGGATGAGATTTCAGGAAAGACTTGTTTTGTGTATTTATAGAGCTCCACAGAATGTACAGGGAGTAATGCTGGTGGGGTGTTGCCTAAGAATAACTTTGTGTTTCATTGTTTCTTTTTCTTTTTCTCTTTTTTGAGACAGAGTCTCGCTCTGTCGCCCAGGCTGGAGTCCAGTGGCGCGATCTCGGCTCACTGCAACCTCTGCCTCCCGGACTCAAGCGATTCTTGTGCCTCAGACTCCCAAGTAGCTGGGATTACAGGCACGTGTCACCACGCCCGGCTAATTTTTGTGTTTTTAGTAGAGACGGGGTTTCGCCATGTTGGCCAGGCTGGCCTCGAAATCCTGACCTCCGGTGATCCACCGCCTCGGCCTTCCAAAATGTTGGGATTACAGGCGTGAGCCACCGCACCCGGCGAGATCTTACTTTCTAGTAACATTCTCCAATAAAAAGAACGAGAGCTCCCTGGAGAAATGGCTAATTCTAGGACTGGGAAGAAAATATGTAAGATAAGAGCATTGTCAGACCAGGCGTGATGGCTCACACCTGTAATCCCAGCACCTTGGGAGGCCAAGGCAGGTGGATCACTTTGATACTGCTCAGGTGAATGAAGGAACACCAGGGCTCTTGTCTCTCCTTGAATTAGATAAAACAACATGGCCGGGAGCGGTGGCTCATGCCTGTAATCCCAGCACTTTGGGAGGCTGAGATGGGCAGATCACAAGGTCAGGAGTTCGAGACCAGCCTGGCCAATATGGTGAAACCCCGTCTCTACTAATAATACAAAAATCAGCTGGGAGTGGTGGCGCACGCCCGTAGTCCCAGCTAGTCGGAAGGCTGAGGCAGAAGGATCACTCTAGCCCAGGAAATCAAGGCTGTAGTGAGCTTTGTTCATACCACTGCACTCCAGCTTGGGTGACTGAGCAAAACTGTCTCAAAAGAAAAAAGAACCAAAAACAACACACCTGTTGGTAGGAGCACAGGAGCCAACTAAAAGACCTGGAACAGCTTGAGCCACAAAATAAATAAGTAGTATTGGATTATCACCCAAAGTTTAAAATAAACATTCATGAGGTCACTCTGATATAAATAAATGATAGGACAAATTAATAATTGGACAGGAAGTGACAACTCTCTCTCTGGGCTGTTTTTTGTTTGTTTGTTTGTTTGTTTGACAAAGAGTCTCGCTCTGTCTCCTAGGCTGGAGTGCTGTGGCGTCATCATACCTCACTGCAGCCTTGAACTCTTGGGCTCATGCGATCCTCCCACCTCAGACTCCTGAATAGCTGGGATTACGGGCATGAACCCCAACAGTCGGCTAATTTTTTTAAGTTTTGGACAAGAATTCCAACTCTCTTTAGAATTGCAGAAGAATTCCAAACAATGTATGCTCAAGACAGGGGTGGGGGGGGCACACCCAACTACCCACTTCTTAGGTGTGAGCTGCACATAGTGACTCCTTTTATGGTATGAGGCCACCACTTCTCCTGTTGGCCTTCTCAGTTTCTCCCCAACCTCCCCTTTTCCCTAGTTTATAAGACAGGAGAAAAGGGAGAAAGCAAAAAGTTGGAAAGAAACAGAAGTAAGATAAATAGCTAGACGACCTTGGCACCACCACCTGGCCCTGGTGGCTAAAATAATAATAATATTATTAACCCCTGACCAAAACTACTGGTGTTATCTGTAAATTCCAGACATTGTATGAGAAAGCACTGTAAAACTTTTTGTTCTGTAAGCTGATGTATGTAGCCCCCAGTCACGTTTCTCATGCTTACTTGATCTATTATGACTTTTTCACGTAGACCCCTTAGAGTTGTAAGCCCTTAAAAGGGCTAGGAATTTCTTTTTTGGGGAGCTCAGCTCTTAAGACACGAGTCTGCCGACGCTCCCGGCCGAATAAAAGAACCTCTTCCTTCTTTAATCTGGTGTCTGAGGAGTTTTGTCTGAGACTGGTCCTGCTACACTTTCAAAGTGTACAGTATGGCTGGGTGTGGTGGCTCATGCCTGTAATCCTAGCACTTTGGGAGGCCAAGGCAGGTGGATCACGAGGTCAGGAGTTCGAGACTAGCCTGACCAACATGGTGAAATCCCATCTCTACTAAAAATACAAAAATTAGCCGGGTGTGGTGGCACACCTGTAATCCCAGCTACTTGGGAGGCCGAGGCAGGAGAATCACTTGAACGTGGGAGGCGAAGGCTGCAGTGAGCCGAGATCACACCACTGTACTCCAGCCTGGGCGACACAGTAAGACTGTCTCAAAAAAATAAAAATAAAAATAAAAATAAAAATAAACCCCCAAAATCAAAGTGTACAGTATGGAGCCAGGCGTGGTGGCTCATGCCTGGAATCTCAGCACTTTGGGAGGCCGAGGCAGGCAGATCACTTGAGGTCAGGGTTTCAAGACCAACCTGGCCAGCATAGTGAAACCCTGTCTGTACTAAAAATACAAAAATTAGCCAGGCCTGGTGGTGTAGGCTGAGGCACAAGAATCACTTGGACCCAGGAGGCGGAGGTTGCAGTGAGCCAAAGTTGCACCACTGCACTCCAGCCTGGGCAACAGAGCAAGACTCCATCTCAAAAATAAGAAAAGAAAAGAGAAGAGAAAGAAAAAAAAAATCAGGTGTTGGGATTATAGGTGTGAGCCACAATGCCTGGCCCTTTATGTATCCTGAATTGATAATTAGACATAATTTAATAAGAAGATAATATGGCCGGGCTTGGTGGCTCGTGCCTGTAATTCCAGCGAGGAGGCCAAGGAGGGTAGATCACGAGGTCAGGAGTTCAAGACCAGCTTGGCCAACATGGTGAATCCCCATCTCTACTAAAAATACAAAAAATTAGCCGGGTGTGGTGGCGGGCACTTGTAATCCCAGCTACTTGGGAGGCTGAGGCTGAGGTAGGAGAATCGATTGAACACCCGGGAGGTGGAGGTTGTGGTGAGCCAAGACCGCACTACTGCACTCCAGCCTGGGCAACAGAGCAAGACTCCGTCTCAAAAAAAAAAAGAAGATAATATAAAATGTAAATCTTTTTTTTTTTTTTTTTTTGAGATGGAGTCTTGCACTGTCACCCAGGCTGGAGTGCAATGGCACAATCTCTGCTCACTGCAGCCTCCACCTCCAGGGTTCAAGCAATTCTCCTGCCTCAGCCTCCCGAGTAGCTGAGATTACAGGTGCCTGCCATCATGCCCGGCTGATTTATTTTATTTTATTTTATTTTATTTTATTTTATTTTTTTCATTTTTAGTAGAGTCGGGATTTCACCATGTTGGTCAGGATGATCTGGATCTCTTTACCTTGTGATCTTCCCACCTCGGCTTCCCAAAGTGGTAGGATTACAGGGGTGAGCCACCGTGCCTGGACGTGAGATTCTTTTCAAAAGTTAGTTTTGGTATGTTGGCTTTGTATGTACCCTCGGCAAATTCTATTCAACCTATTTCGATAATGTCTTATTGCCTGTGCTCATTTCCTTTCTTTGAAAACTAGTAAGAAAGGTAGAAATGGTCACCAGGGCATGGCGTGTAATTAGTACAGGACATCTCAAGGAGTTTTCCTTAATTTCTGAAGATTCTTCTCAACTTTTTTTTTTTGAGACCGAGTCTCACTCTATTGCCCAGGTTGGAGTGCAGTGTTGTGATCTCGGATCACTTCCAACTCCGCCTCCTGGGTTCAAGGGATTTTCATGCCTCAGCCTCCCAAGTAGCTGGGATTACAGGTGTGTGCCACCATGCCCGGCTAATTTTTGTATTTTTAGTAGAGATGGGGTTTCATCATGTTGACCAAGCTGGTCTTTAACTCCTGACCTCAAGTGATCCGCCTGCCTCGGCCTCCCAAAGTGCTAGGATTACAGGCATGAGCCACCGTGCCTGGCCTCAACTTTCTTATATCCCTACTAATGATCATATCATGTTTAGAACAGATGGAAGAGGTGTCCACAATTCAGTTGAGAAAAAAAGTTTCAAACAACAACAACGAGACATTTCTATTAGGAAAAGGAGCTCATTTATCAATGGGAGGGTGTTAGAGTATAAGGGTTGAAGAAGAAGCTTCATTATATTTGAAGTTCTCCTCCTGAGTGTTTTTTGTTTGTTTGTTTGTTTTCAAGACAAGCTCTTGCTCTGTTACTCGGGCTAGAGTGGAGCAATTACACTTATTTTTTTTTCTTTCTTTTTGTGGAGAATGGGGTCTCGCTATATTGCCCAGGCAGGTCTTGAACTCCTGGGCTCAAGCTATCCTCCCGCCTTTGCCTCCCTGAGAGCTGGGATTACAGGCGTGAGCCACCGCGCCCGGCTGAGTGAAGCAATTACATATCGGAGCAATCACATAGCGGAGCAATCATAGCTCCTGGGCTCAAGGGATCCTCCTGCCTCTGCTCCACCAAAGCACTGGGATTACAGGCATGAATCACCATGCCTAGCTGGGTTTTCAAATTTTTTTTAATTTTTATTTTTAATTTTAATTTTTAAATAGAGGTGGGGTTTTGTCATATTGGCCAGATGTCTCTTGAACTCCTGGCCTCATGTGATCCACCCTCCTTGGTCTCCCATAGTGATAGGATTGCAGGCGTGAGCCACCACGCCTGGCCAGGAATAGTTTTTAAACATTTAGTATATATTACAAATTTTTCTTCCAGATAAGTTATGTTAATGTATACCTAGACCTGTGTATAATAGTGTTAATTTCCTTGTTTCCTCATCCACACAAGCCGTTGTCTTTTTTCATCTTGCTAATTGGATAGACAAAGACATTTCATTGTTTTAATTTGCATTTCTTTTTTTCACTAGTGAAGTTGAAAATTTTTTATGTTTATGATAACAATAATTCTGCTGGACTGATATTTTTCTCATTTTATTTTATTGTATCATTTTAACTTTTATTTATTTATTTATTCTTGAGGACAGAGTCTCTGTTTGTCGCCCAGGCTGAAGTGCAGTGGCACAATCCTGGCTCATTGCAACTTCCACCTCCTGGGTTCAAGCGATTCTACTGCCTCAGTCTCCCGAGTAGCTGGGATTACAGGTGCGCGCCCCCATGCCCAGCTAATTGTTTTCATATTTTTAGTAGACCCAGGGTTTCACCATGTTGGTCAGGCTGGTCTCGAACTCCTGACCTCAAGTGATCTGCTCGCCTTGGCCTCCCAAAGTGCTGAGATTCCAGGCATGAGCAACTGCGCTCAGTCCTTAACTTTTATTTATTTTTAATTTTTTAATTTTTAATTTTTTTGAGACGGAGTCTTGCTCTGTCGCCCAGGCTGGAGTGCAGTGGCGTGATCTTGGCTCACTGCAAGCTCCGCCTCCCAGGTTCAGGCCATTCTCCTGCCTCAGCCTCCGGAGTAGCTGGGACTACAGGCACCCTCCACCACGCCCGGCTAATTTTTTTGTATTTTTAGTAGAGATGGGGTTTCACCGTGTTAGCCAGGATGGTCTCGATCTCCTGACCTCGTGATCCGCCCGCCTCGGCCTCCCAAAGTGCTGGGATTACAGGCGTGAGCCACCGTACCCGGCCAACTTTTATTTTAAATTCAGGGGTACATGTGCAGGATGTGCAGGTTTGTTACATAGGTAAATGAGTGTCACGGGGACCCGTTGTACAGATTGTTTAATCCAGGTGTTAAACCTAGTATCCATTCATTATTTTTCCTGATTCTCTCCCTCCTCCCACCCTCCCTCCTTTTCTCATTTTATGGATTAGAAAACTAAAGACCAGAGAAGCAATTTTTCCAGGACCCACAGCCAGTAAGCGATTGAGTTAGGATTTTAGTCTTAAGTCCATGACTCCAGAACCAATTCTATACTACCTAGCTATATTGCCTTGATTTTCTTTTCTTTTTCTTTTTTTTTTTAAGACAAGTCTCGCTCTGTCACCCAGACTGGAGAACAGTGGCACAGTCTCAGCTCACTGCAACCCCTACCTCCCGGGTTCAAGTAATTCTCCTGCCTCAGCCCCCTGAGTAGCTGGGATTACAGGCATGTACCACCAGGCCCGGCTGATTTTTGTATTTTTAGTAGAGATGGGGTTTCACCATGTTGGCCAGGCTGGTCTCGAACTCCTGACCTCAAATGATCCACCTGGCCACTGTGCTTGGCTGATTTTTATTTTCTGATTTGGGCTCAAAGTCCAGAATTACAGTGGCTTTGCTTATAGAATCTTTTTTTTTTTTTTGAGACAGTGTCTCGCTCTGTTGCCCAGGCTGGAGTGCGGTGGCATGGTGGCGTGATCTTGGCTCAATGCAAACTCTGCCTCCTGGGTTCAAGCAATTCTCCTGCCTCAGTCTTCCGAGTAGCTGGGATTACAAGCGTCTGCCACCATGCCCCGCTAAGTTTTGTATTTTTAGTAAAGATGGGGTTTCACCATGTTGGTCAGGGTGGTCTTGAACTCCTGACCTCAGGTGATCCACCCATGTCGGCCTCCCAAAGTGCTGGGATTACATGCGTGAGCCACTGCACCTGGTCTGCTTATAGAATCTTTAAAAACAATAAAATTCAATCCTATGATTTCTTAGGTAAGCAAAGTGAGTCCCAAATAGGTTAGCCCTGTATGACATATCAGACCATTCCAATTCTTCACTTTGAAAAATTTCCATGCCTGAGTATATATCATAAAAGACTGAGTGAATTGCCTAAGATTACATTGTTTGTTTATTTATTTATTTATTTTTGAGATGGAGTTTCATTCTTGTTGCCCAGGCTGGAGTTCAATGGTGCGATCTCAGCTCATTGCAACCTCCGCCTCCTGGGTTCAAGCGATTATCCTGCCTTAGCCTCCTGAGTAGCTGGGATTACAGGCAAGCGCCACCACTCCAGGCTAATTTTGTATTTTTAGTAGAGAGGGGGTTTCAGCATGTTGGTCAGGCTGGTCTCAAACTCCTGATCTCAGGTGATCTGCCCACCTTGGCCTCCCAAAGTGCTGGGATTACAGGAGTGAGCCACCGCGCCCAGCCTACGATTACATCGTAATTGGAAATGCTGTGCTTAACTCAGATCCCCTGGCCGATTTGGTGCTTTTTCTGCTAGGCAACTGCACATTCTCTATTACTTCTTTTTCCCTCCATGATCAAACTACCTCTCTCCCTGCCTTTTTTTTTTTTTTTTTTTTTCTTTTTCTCTTAGCTTGTGCTCTGCTGAACCTTTTTTTTTTTCCTTTAGGAACTGGGTCTTGCTATAGTACCCAGGTTGGCGTCGCACTCCTGAGCTCGAGGGATCTTCCCACCTCAGGCTTCCAAGCGGCTGGGACTACAGGCACAAGCCACTGCACCTGATCAACCTCCTCTTTAATTAATAATAATGACGATAATAATAATAGCTAACTTTTATTGAGTGCTTTCCATTCGGCAGACATTGTCCTGAATGTCATCTGTACATTATTTTACGAGTTGCCCTCAGCACCTTAACAAAGAATGTTTTTGTTTGTTTGTTTGTTTGTTTGTTTTGAGACAGAGTCTTGCTCTATCCCAGGCTGGAGTGCAGTGGCGCGATCTCTGCTCACTGCAAGCTCCGCCTCCTGGGTTCACGCCATTCTCCTGCCTCAGCCTCCCGAGTAGCTGGGACTACAGGCACCCGCTACCATGCCCGGCTAATTTTTTTGTATTTTTAGTAGAGACGGGGTTTCACCATGTTAGCCAGGATGGTCTCGATCTCCTGACCTCGTGATCCGCCCGCCTCGGCCTCCCAAAGTGCTAGGATTACAGGCATGAGCCACCGCGCCCAGCAACAAAGAATATTTTATTCCCACTTTACACTTGAGTGGCTTGCTCATGGTCACATAACTAATCAGTAGTGGAACCAGAATTTGAACCAGTTAGTCTGCTTTCTGACCTTAAGTCAGGAAAGTCAAATAAAGAAAACCCAAATACAACCTACTCTTCTTGTTGAAAAAAGGTTAAGATTGTAGATTAATTTAAAAGTGTTAAATAAGATAGAAACAGGAGATAAGTGGGACCTGCCAGCAGTGGCACCTGCCTGTAGTTCTAGTTACTTGGAGGCTGAGGCAGAAGATTTCCTTGATCCAGTAATTCAAGGCCAGCCTGGGCAACACAGTGAGACACTCCCCAAACCTAGTCTCTAAAAAAAAAAAAGAAAAAAAAGAAATGGGGAAAACCTCACTATATAAAAGAGTGAGACCTCTAGAAATAGCAACCAATTAATTCCTTAATTTATTTTTTGCACAGATATTTATCAAATGTCTGCTACCTGCTGGACACTTTCCTCACCAGTGGAGATACTTTGGGGAAAAAGACACACTGAAGATACTTAGGCAAAGAGACACAGTTCTGATCCTCAAGGTGTGAGTTGTCTGAAAAGGAAGGAGGCAAACACAGTAAAATGCACTGCAAAAACTGTAATGGAGGGCCGGGCGCGGTGGCTCACACCTATAATCCCAACACTTTGGGAGGCCGAGGTGGGTGGATCACCTGAGGTCAGGAGTTTGAGACCAGCCTGACCGACATGGAGAAACCCCGTCTCTACTAAAAATACAAAAGTAGCCGGGCATGGTAGCGCATGCCTGTAATCCCAGCTACTAGGGAGGCTGAGGCAGGAGAATCGCTTGAACCTGGGAGGCAGCGGTTGTGGTGAGCTGAGATCGTGCCATTGCACTGCAGCCAGGGCAACAAGAGCGAAACTCCGTCTCAAAAAAAACAAAAAAACAAAAAAACTGTAATGGATGCCCAAGTATGGCTCAGTGGGAGAAAGAAGTATCTCAATCTATTTTGGTGAGTCGAAACTGTGGAAGTAGAGGTGACCTTTGAACTTGGTCTGTGTAAAGGCTCTGAGATGAAACGAGCTCACAGAGCTACAAATAGGTCAATGTAATTAGAGCATCCACACTAAGGATGGTGGGTGGTGAGAAACAAGGCTGGCGGCTGGGTGTAGTGGCTCATGCCTACAATCCCAGCACTTTGGGAGGCCGAGGTGGGAAGACTGCTTGAGACCAGGAGTTCAAGACCAGTCTGGACAACATGGCAAGGCCCCATCTCTGTAAAAAATAAAACAATTAGCTGGGAGTGGTGCCCTATGCCTGTAGTCTCAACTACTCCAGAGGCTGAGGTGGGATGATCTCTTGAGCCCAGGGGGTCGAGGCTTGCAGTGAGCCAAGATCAGGCCACTGCACTCCAGCCTGGGCGACAGAGCGAGACCCTGTCTCAAAAATAAATAAATACATAAATAAAAATAAAAATAAAAATAAAATAATGAAATCTACTTGAGTATTTGTCTAATCCAGGGGTGTCCAATCTTTTGGCTTCCCTGGGTCACATTGGAAGAAGAAGAATTGTTTTGGGCCACACGTAAAATATACTAACACTAATGATAGCTGATGAGCTTAAAAAAAAATCACAAGAAAATTTCATAATGTTTTACGGAAGTTTATGAATCTGTGTGGGGCTGCATTCAAAGCCATCGTGAGCCTCATGCGACCCTCGGGCCGCAGGTTGGACAAGCTTGGTCTATGTAGATGATTAATTACAAGTCTATGAATTATTCACTGCTCTATTCCTAGCACCTATCTCAGCACCGTGCACATAATAGATGCTTAATAACTGTTTGTTAAACGAATAAATGCATGTCTCCTTTTCACTCTGTCTACTGCTGACAACCTCACATTGTTGTAGAATTTATGTCCATGCATTGGTAATCTTTGTTCTGTGAACTTTTTCCTGGAAGAGTAGAGCAAGAGAAGAGAAAAAAAAATTCCCTCTTCACATCCAATGGCCTTTGAGGAGCTGGGAAGAGAGCAATTCACACTTGATTATCTTACATCAGATAAATTAGCAGCCCCTGAATTGTTGGGCAGTCTGGCAGTGGAGCTCTCCCCGGTCTGACAGCCACTCCAGAGGCCATGCTTCGTTTCTTGCCAGATTTGGCTTTCAGCTTCCTGTTAATTCTGGCTTTGGGCCAGGCAGTCCAATTTCAAGAATATGTCTTTCTCCAATTTCTGGGCTTAGATAAGGCGCCTTCACCCCAGAAGTTCCAACCTGTGCCTTACATCTTGAAGAAAATTTTCCAGGATCGCGAGGCAGCAGCGACCACTGGGGTCTCCCGAGACTTATGCTACGTAAAGGAGCTGGGCGTCCGTGGGAATGTACTTCGCTTTCTCCCAGACCAAGGTAAGGAAATGGGAGTGTTATCCAGAAAAACATCTGGAACTGGGTGGTGTGAAGAAAGGAAAGGACAATAGGAAATGACAATTACTGATGGCCTTGTGCTGGTATTTTTCATATTTTATCTCATTTAATTCCAGCCACAATCCTGAGAGGAAGTTAGATATTCTTATCAAGTTCCTAACAGTAAGGAAATTAGGCTCAGACAGTAGGTAACCTGTAATCTATTCAAGATCATACAGCTAGTGTGTGAGAACAAAGTCAGGATTTGAAATACGTTTTTGTTTTCTGAATCAACTGCTTTGTGCTTCAGTTGAGATGAAAGAGGTGAGGGAGGAATCAGAGCTCAGTCTCCCACCCTGCAGCCCATATATACACATCCTGCCGTCTTCCATGTGGCAAGCAGGGTATGACAATTTTGAGGTTGGTTTGCCCAGGAGTCCTGCTTCCCTTCTTTGTACCTCCTGGCTACTCTTGTTGGGTGGCAAAGGTTATTCTAGATTTGTGAATAGAGAGCAATAATATATACAACTGTCATATCCTTTTAAAAGGATCTCAGTGAGTGGGATCCAGTACTTTCCCAAACTGACCACCCACCAAATAACTTAGGTCTTCCATTAACAGTAGATCCTCCAACCCCATTCCTGCCCCTAGTTCTCCCCACCCAATTCTTATTCAAAGTCTGAAATGGGTGTTGAGAATCTGCATGTCTATACAACCTCCTGGGTGTTTCAGATGCAGAATTTAGAGCCTTGGTTAGTTTTACAGCAACTGGAGAGAAGATTTGAATATTTATTTGTCCAAGAAGCACTTATTGGATACCTATGGTGAGCCAGGAACTGTGTATGGCCTTGAGAATACAAGATAAAGTTTGCCTTTTTTTTTTTTTTTTCAGAGTCTCACTCTGTCCCCCAGGCTGGAGTAGAGTGGCACTTTCTCAGCTCACTGCAACCTCCGCTTCCTGGGTTCAAGTGATTCTTCTGCCTCAGCTTCCCAAGTAGCTGGGATTACAGGCGTGTGCCACCACGCCCAGCTAATTTTTTAATTTTTTAGTAGAGACAGGGTTTCACTATATGTTGGCCAGGCTGGTCTTGAACTCCTGACTTCAGGTGATCCACCTGCCTCAGCCTCCCAAAGTGCTGGGATTACAGGCCTGAGCCACCGCACCCAGCCCAGAATTACCTTTTAAAAATGCGTATTGAGTCATACTGCTCCTCCACGTAAAATTCTCGTCTGCAAAATTCTGCAAGAGTTGACCCACCATGCCCTGCCTGTTCTGACCCTGCTGCTTACTTCCCCAGTCTCACCTTTTACACCCTCTCGTTGCACACTCACCTCCAAGCTCATAGTAGTCTATTCCTTCTAGAGCATGCATTCTTGTCTCATCTTCACACGTGCTGTATCCAGGCTGCCTGAAGTACTCCCTCAGAATTTGCCTGGTCAAGTACTTCAGGCTTTTCTTCTTCTTCCTCTTTTAGTTTTTTCCCCTTGAGACAGGTCTTGCTGTGTCACCCAGGCTGGAGTGCAGTGGCACAATCTCGGCTCACTGCAGCCTCCACCTCCTGGGCTCAAGCGATCTTCCCACCTCAGCCTGCCGAGTAGAGTAGTTGGAACTACAGGCTACAGGTGCACGCAACCACGCCAGGCTGATTTTTGTATTTTTTTATAGAGATGAGGTCTCACCATGAGGCTGGTCTCTAACTTCTGAGCTCAGGCAACGGCCTGCCTTGACCTCCCAAAGTGCTAGGATTATAGGCATGAGCCACCATGCCCAGCCAAATTTTGTTACGTTTTGAATGATGCTTGCGAATGAAGAGGTGTGGTGGTGGGGTGCTTGAGAGTGTTTCGGTTTGAGTTGTAATTTCTCCCTAAGCTGAATGACCTCAGAAAATACCTACTTAAGGCCGGGCGTGGTGGCTCACACCTGTAATCCCAGCACTTTGGGAGGCCGAGGCAGGCAGATCACGAGGCCAGGAGTTCGAGACCCGCCTAGCCAACATGGTAAGGCCCCTCCCCCCACTCCCCCGACCCCCGTCTCTACTAAAAATACAAAAAAAAAAAAAAAAAAAAAAAAAAATTAGCCAGGTGTGGTGGCGGGCGCCTGTAATTCCAGCTACTCTGGAGGCTGAGGCAGGAAAATCGATTGGACACCTGGGAGGCAGAGGTTGCTGTGAGCCAAGATCGCACCACTGCACTCCAGCCTGGGTGACAGAGCAAGACTCCATCTCGGGGAAAAAAAAGAGAGAAAATACCTACTCAAGCGTGAAGTCATTCTACCAAACAAAATGATGGCATTAGGCCAAATGAGTTATTTGTGGAAAGGGAGAAATTGAAGATGCAAAAAATAAAATAGTAAAAGTATACTGTATTGGGTCTTTTCCTAGAGGAATAGGTAAAATTTGAAAATTCAGGCAGGAAAGTTAGCTTAGAAAACAGGGAGAGCACATTTGTAACTTCAGAAGAGGGGCATCCATGGACAAAAATCGAAGAATCACATTGTACTTCAATATGAGGAGAGGCTGGGCACAGTGGCTCATGACTGTAATCCCAGCACTTTGAGAGGTGGGAGGATCCTTTGAGCTCAGGAGTTCTCGATAAGCCTAGGCAACATAGAGAGACCCTATCTCTACAAAAACTTAAAAAAAAAAATTGGCTGGGCGTGGTGGCTTATGCCTGTAATCCCAACACTTTGGGAGGCCGAGGTGGGCGGATCACCTGAGGTCAGGAGTTTGAGACCAGCCTGGCCAACACGGTGAAACCCCGTCTCTACTAAAAATACAATTAGCCAGACGTGGTGTGCACCTGTAATCCCAGCTACTCCAGAGGCTGATTCAGGAGAATTGCTTGAACCCGAGAGGCGGAGGTTGCAGTGAGCTGAGATCAAGCCACTGCACTCCAGCCTGGGCAACAGAGCAAGACTCCGGCTCAGAAAAAAAAAAAAAAATTACAGCCAATCTGAATGATTGGACTTTGGCCAACAACACCTGACTGTCTAGGTTGCTATTTTTTTTTTTTTTTTTTTAACTGAGACGGAGTTTTGCTCTTGTTGCCCAGGCTGGAGTACAATGGTTTGATATCGGCTCACCACAACCTCTGCCTCCCAAATTCAAGTGATGCTCCTGCCTCAGCCTCCCGAGTAGCTGGGATTACAGGCATGGGCCACCCTGCCCGGCTAATTTTTTTGTATTTTTAGCAGAGACAGGTTTTCTCCATGTTGGTCAGTCTGGTCTCCTGACCTCAGGTTATCTGCCCGCCTTGGCCTCCCGAAGTGCTGGGATCACTGGTGTGAGCCACCATGTCCCGGCCCAGTCTATTGACTCTTTCTCAGAATAATGGTTTAAGTGCCTGAAGTAAAATATTTAGGATTTCAAAAGAAACCAATTAAATATTGAAATATATTTTTAAATTTTTTTTTAAACTTTTTTTATTTTTTATTTATTTTTTATTTTTTGAGGCAGAGTCTTGCTCTGTCGCCCAGGCCGGAGTGCAGTGGCGCGATCTCGGCTCACTGCAAGCTCCGCCTCCCGGGTTCACACCATTCTCCTGCCTCAGCCTCCCTGAGTAGCTGGGACTACAGGCACCCTCCACCTCGCCCAGCTAATTTTTTGTATTTTTAGTAGAGATGGGGTTTTACCGTGTTAGCCAGGATGGTCTTGATCTCCTGACCTCGTGATCCGCCCGCTTTGGCCTCCCAAAGTGCTGGGATTACAGGCGTGAGCCACCGTGCCTGGCTTTTAAAATATTTTAAAAACAAATATATATATAGTAATATATATAATGCTTTATTGATGTAATACATAACAAGATCTAGGGAGGTGACTATACCTATAACTACCATAAATTTCGGCATAGTGTTAGCATAAGTGTTTTTTTTTTTCTTTTTCTTTTCTTTTATTTATTTATTTTGTAGAGATGGGGTTTCACTATGTTGCCCAGGATGGTCTCAAACTCCTGGCCTCAAGCAAATCTCCCATCTCAGCCTCCCAACATGCTGGGATTACAGGCATGAGCCACCTTGCCTGGACTCCATAAATGTTTTAAGTTATTTGCAACAACTAAACGTATGAACACACCTATGATTTTATTGATAACAATGTCATAGGCCCTGATGATATTACTGGGATTTGTTACCTATATTCATAATGAAGGAAATGCTAAATTTCATTTAGAGTTTAGTGGAAATAATGATGTAATTATTTTTCCCATCTAAGTTTGTGCACCCTCTACATTTCATCCAGGAATCTCTGGGAACCTGTGGATGTGAAGATAAGAACCTCTGGCTTTCTTTTTTTTTTTTTTTTGAGACGGAGTCTTGCTCTGTCACCCAGGCTGGAGTGCAATGGCGCGATCTCGGCTCACTGCAAGCTCCGCCTCCGGGTTCATGCCATTCTCCTGCCTCAGCCTCCCGAGTAGCTGGGACCACAGGCGCCCGCCACAATGCCCGGCTAATTTTTTGTATTTTTAGTAGAGACGGGGTTTCACCATGTTAGCCAGGATAGTCTCGATCTCCTGACCTCGTCATCCGCCCGCCTCAGCCTCCCAAAGTGCTGGGATTACAGGCGTGAGCCACCGCGCCCGGGGAACCTCTGGCTTTCAGGAATAGAGAAACAAACCCTCCCAAATGACAGGGCTTGTGTCCTTCCCTGCCCTTATATTGTATATGTGGGTATCTGACATTTCTATTATATAGGTGGGTATGAAGTAAAATACATTATTATGACTCTGACATGTCTCTTTTCCCATCTAGGTTTCTTTCTTTACCCAAAGAAAATTTCCCAAGCTTCCTCCTGCCTGCAGAAACTCCTCTACTTTAACCTGTCTGCCATCAAAGAAAGGGAACAGTTGACATTGGCCCAGCTGGGCCTGGACTTGGGGCCCAATTCTTACTATAACCTGGGACCAGAGCTGGAACTGGCTCTGTTCCTGGTTCAGGAGCCTCATGTGTGGGGCCAGACCACCCCTAAGCCAGGTAAAATGTTTGTGTTGCGGTCAGTCCCATGGCCACAAGGTGCTGTTCACTTCAACCTGCTGGATGTAGCTAAGGATTGGAATGACAACCCCTGGAAAAACTTTGGGTTATTCCTGGAGATACTGGTCAAAGAAGATAGAGACTCAGGGGTGAATTTTCAGCCTGAAGACACCTGTGCCCGACTAAGATGCTCCCTTCATGCTTCCCTGCTGGTGGTGACCCTCAACCCTGATCAGTGCCACCCTTCTCGGAAAAGGAGAGCAGCCATCCCTGTCCCCAAGGTTTCTTGTAAGAGTCTCTGCCACCGTCACCAGCTATTCATTAACTTCCGGGACCTGGGTTGGCACAAGTGGATCATTGCCCCCAAGGGGTTCATGGCAAATTACTGCCATGGAGAGTGTCCCTTCTCACTGACCATCTCTCTCAACAGCTCCAATTATGCTTTCATGCAAGCCCTGATGCATGCCGTTGACCCAGAGATCCCCCAGGCTGTGTGTATCCCCACCAAGCTGTCTCCCATTTCCATGCTCTACCAGGACAATAATGACAATGTCATTCTACGACATTATGAAGACATGGTAGTCGATGAATGTGGGTGTGGGTAGGATGTCAGAAATGGGAATAGAAGGAGTGTTCTTAGGGTAAATCTTCTAATAAAACTACCTATCTGGTTTATGACCACTTAGATCGGAAATGTCAATATACCTGTGTTTATAATTTGTCTTCCTGAAAAACCCACCATAATTAACAATGCCCATACTTGCATGCGTGTGCACACACACACATCCTGGAGCCCTAATAATCGTAGTTAATTTCTGTTCTAACATACTCATTATGCATATGACAGTATGGACACTGGCATTTACTGATGGCCGATTATGGGCAGGCATTATCCTACGTGTTACTTTACAAACATTTCACTGTCTTTGAGGGAAGCGTTGTTATTTATGCTTTATAGACAAAGAAGCTGAGGTTTAGAGAAGCTAACAAATTTTCCTAAGGTCAGCAGCTCTCCCTGGCTCTCCCTGGCAGATCTGATATGCTAACAGCATTACATTAAAAATATTTGAGGCCGGGTGCGGTGGCTCACGCCTGTAATCCCAGCACTTGGGAGAGAGGCTGAGGTGGGTGGATTGTGAGGTCAGAAGATCGAGACCAGATTGACCAACATGGCGAAACCCCGACTCCACTAAAATACAAAAAATTAGCCGGGCGTGGTGGTGCATGCCTGTAATCCCAGCTACTTGGGAGGCTGAGGCAGGGGAATCGCTTGAACCCAGGAGACCGGTTGTAGTGAGCTGAGATCGTGCCATTGCACTCCAGCCTGGCAACAGAGCAAGACTCCGTCTCAAAAAAAAAAAAATTAATTTTTTTAAAGGAAGCCTTGGCCTCTAAAAGCGCTGGGACTGCAGGTGTAAGCCACTGCACCGGGCCCTAGTTAGACCAGCCCCGTTCTGGTCTTTTATTGATGTTCCATATGATTCCTATAGTGCAGATCACATTGTACATATAACCTTTTTTTTTTTTTCTTTTTGAGACGGAGTCTTGCTCTGTCGTCCAGGCTGGAGTGCAGTGGCGCGATCTCGGCTCACTGCAAGCTCCACCTCCCGGGTTCACGCCATTCTCTTGCCTCAGCCTCCCGAGTAACTGGGACTACAGGCACCCGCCACCACGCCCGGCTAATTTTTTGTATTTTTAGTAGAGACGGGGTTTCACCGTGTTAGCCAGGATGGTCTCGATCTCCTGACCTCGTGATCCACCCGCCTCAGCCTCCCAAAGTTCTGGGATTACAGGCGTGAGCCACTGCGCCCGGCTCATTGTACATATAATTTTATTTTATTTTATTTATTTAATTTTGAGGGCTGGGCGCGGTGGCTCACGCCTGTAATCCCAGCACTTTGGGAGGCCGAGGTGGGCAGATCACCTGAGGTCGGGAGATTGAGACCATCCTGGCTAACATGGTGAAACCCTGTCTCTACTGAAAATACAAAAAATTAGCCAGGTGTGGTGGCACATGCCTATAATCTCAGCTACTCGGGAGGCTGAGGCAGGAGAATCACTTGAACCTGGGGGAGGCAGAGGTTGCAGTGAGCCGAGATTGTGCCATTGCACTCCAGCCTGGGCAACAAGAGTGAAACTCTGTCTCAAAAAAAAAAAAATAGAAATATTTTGAGACAGGGTTTCACTCTGTCACCCAGGCTGGTGTGTAGTGGCACAATCTCAGCTCTCTGCAGCCTCCGCCCCCTGGGTTCAGTCGATTATCCTGCCTCAGCCTCCCGAGTAGCTGGCATTATAGGCATAGGCCACCATGCCTGGCTAATTTTTTTGTTTGTTTGAGATGGAGTTTTGCTCTTGTCGCCCAGGCTGGAGTGCAATGGCGTTGTCTCTGCTCACAGCAACCTCTGCCTCCTGGGTTCAAGCAATTCTCCTGCCTCAGCCTTCCAAGTAGCTGAGATTACAGGCATGTGCCACCACACCCAGCTAATTTTGTATTTTTAATAGAGATGAGGTTTCTCCATGTTGGTCAGGCTGGTCTTGAATTCCTGACCTCAGGTGATCCGCCCACTTTGGCCTCCCAAAGTGCTGGGATTACAGGCATGAGCCACCTCGCCCGGCGCCGGGCTAATTTTTGTATTTTTAGTAGAGACGGGATTTCACCATGTTGGCCAGTCTGGTCTTGAACTCCTGACCTCAGGTGATCCACCAGCCTTGGCCTCCCAAAGTGCTGGGAGTGCAGGTGTAAGCCACTCTGCCTAGCCCTAGTTAGTTAATTTAATAGCTGCAACTGTATGTGCTTGTTTAGATATACCATAATTTACTTCAGAGAATGTTTATCACTAGACATTATGAAGTTTGCAGTTTTCATGATGGAATAGGGTTGTAACTCTGTGTTCACATATCATTGTCCATTTTTTAGTCCCCACCCCCTTAGAAAATTTTCAGACATGGAATTGCGGAGTCAAAAGCATAAGCTGACTCGTGTATAGTTAACATAAAATCAATATTAAAACAAATATGGATAAATTTTGGGGTGAAATGCAAAATTTGCATATATATAGAAAAACTCTAGTCTGGGCTTGGTGGCTGATGCCTGTAATCCCAGCACTTTGGGAGGCCGAAGTGAGAGGATCACTTGAGGCCAGGAGTTTGAGACCAGCCTGAGCAACATAGTGAGATCCCATATCTACAAAAAATTAAGAAATTAGCTGGGTGTGGTGGCACTTGTCTACAGTCCTAGCTACTTAGGAGGCTGAGGTGAGAGCATTGCTCGAACCCAGGAGATTAAGGCTGCAGTGAGCTGTGATTGTGCTACTGCCCTCCAGCCTAGGCAACAGAGTAATAAACAAACAAAATTTACAAAATAATAAAATGTAGATTATAATTTTACTATATTATAAATATATGTGAAGACCCCTGCATAATCCCCTCAATCTTTTTTCTCATCCTTCCAAAGAAACCACAAACCTGAATTTGTTGCATATCTTTTCTGTTTATTTCTTTAAAATTTTACTACATATATATATATTTGAGACGGAGTTTGGCTCTGAATAGCAATCTATTATGTGCATGTTCCATGCTGCCCAGGCTGGAGTGCAATGGTGCCACATCAGCTCACCACAACCTCTGCCTCCTGGGTTCAAGCGATTCTCCTGCCTCAGCCTCCCCAGTAGCTGGGATTACAGGCATGCACCACGGTGCCCGGCAAATTTTGTATTTTTAGTAGAGATGGGGTTTCTCCATGTTGGTCAGGCTGGTCTCAAACTCCCAATCTCAGGAGGTGATCCACCAGCCTTGGCCTCCCAAAGTGTTGGGATTACAGGTGTGAGCCACGACCCCTGACCTACTACATATATTTTTATCCATAAACAGTATAAAACATTATTTCACAAATATGTAAACATTATACAAATCATATTGGAATATCTATCTATCTATCTATTTTAGAAATGGGGCCTCACTGCATTGCCCAGGCTGGAATGTAGTGGTACCATCATGGCTCACTGGAGCCTCTACCTCCTTGAGCTCAAGTGATCCTCCCACCTTAGCCTCCCAAGTAGGTGGGACCACAGGGACGTGCCATCAAGCCCAACTCATTTTTGTATTTTTAGTAGAGATGGGGTTTTGCCATGTTGCCCAGGCTGATCTGGAACTCCTGGGCTCAAGCGATCTGCCTGTCTCAGCCTCCCAAAGTGCTGGGATTACAGGTGTGAGCCACCGCACCTGGCTTCCAAAGATATTTTTTAAAAAATTAGGTCAGAAGCTGGGCATGGTGGCTTATGCCTGTAATCCCAGCACTTTGTGAGGCCGAGACGGGCAGATCGCTTGAGCCCAGGAGTTTGAGACCAGCCTGGGGAACATGGCAAAACCCTGTCTCTACAAAAAGTACAAAAATTAGCCAGGTGTGGTGTGGTGTGCCTATAGTCCCAGCTACTTGGGAGGCTGAGGTGGGAGGATCACTTGAGCCTGGGAGGTTGAGGCTGCAGTGAGCCATGATTGTGCCACTGCACTCCATTCTGGGTGATAGAGTGAGACCCCATCTCAAACAAAAAGAAAAAAAAAAAAGAAAAAAGGAAAGAAAAAGAAAAAAATGGTTTTTGAGATGGGTCTTTCTGTGTTGTCCAGGCTGGCCTTGAACTCCTGAACTCAAGTGATCCTCCTTGTTTAGCCACCTGAGTAGCTAGAGCTACAGGCACCTGCTACTCAATCCAGCTCACAATTTATTATTTCTGTGATTCATAGAGGTTGATAGGTGTAGATATAATCAATTTTATTATTATTTTTGAGAAGGAGTCTTACTTTGTCACCCAGGTTGGAGTAGCAATGGTGTGGTCTCGGTTCACTACAACCTCTGCCTCCCGGGTTCGAGCAATTCTCCTGCCTCAGCCTTACGAGTAGCTGGAACTACAGGCACCTGCCACCACACCTGGCTAATTTTTGTATTTTTAGTAGAGAAGGGGTTTCACCATGTTGGTCAGGCTGGTGTTGAACTCCTGACCTCAGGTGATCCGCCCGCCTTGGCCTCCCAAAGTGCTGGGATTACAGGCGCGAACCACTGCGCCCGGCCAGTGATATAATTAATTTTTTTCCTAGCTGAATAGCAATCTATTATGTGCATGTTCCACGATTTATTGATTTGCTATCTCATTATTGGATACTCAGGACATTCAAACGGATTGCAACAATCATTCCTGTAGAAGGGACACAAAATCTCTTTGCATAGCTAGAGCTTCATTAGGGCAGCAGTTTGGGCAATTTGTAAGGAGAGTGGAGAAAAGCATAGGGAGCCCGTGGCTACTCTGAATGTATGTCCTTGAACATAACTGAAACTGGTCTTTAAAAGCACTCGCCTCGCCAAATGCATCATTTGAATGAAAAGTACTGTTATGACTGAGAGTAGGAGATTGACTCTGGACAAATCATTTAGAACAAATTAGTGGAATAATCACTAACTTGGATAACGCAGTAATAACCTGCATGAATATGATAACAAGGCACTTTTAGATTACGTTTGTTGAAGAAAGAGCTAAGAAATTAATGTATGGACATAAAGAAGGGAACAATAGGCACTGGGGCCTACTTGAGGCTGGAAGTGGGAGGAGGGAGAGGAGCAGAAAAAATAACTATTGGGTACTAGGCTTAGTACCTGGATGACAAAATAATCTGTATAACAAATCCCCAAGATGGGAATTCAACTACGTAACAAACCTGCACGTGTACCGCCGAAATTAAAATAAAACTTAAAAAAAAAAAAAAGTCCGGGCACGGTGGCTCACACCTGTAATCCCAGCACTTTGGGAGGCCGAGGTGGGCGGATCACGAGGTCAGGAGATCAAGACCATCCTGGCTAACACGGTGAAACCCTATCTCTACTAAAAATACAAAAATTAGCCGGGCGTGGTGGCGGGCGCCTGTAGTCCCAGCTACTCGGGAGGCTGAGGCAGGAGAATGGAGGAGAATGGCGTGAACCTGGGAGGCGGAACTCGGAGTGAGCCGAGATCGCGCCACTGCACTCCAGCCTGGGCGACAGAGTAAGACTCTGTCTCAAAAAAAAAAAAAAAAAAAGAATGTAACAGAAGAAAGATGGGTGGATGTTTTGGTGAAGGTAGCAGTGCTTTGGTGAGGATGCGGTGGTCTCAACCCTGACCTCTGTCTGTGGGTCTAGGATTCTTTTCTTTCTTTCTTTTTTTTTTTTTTTTTGTGAGACTGGTCTCGCTCTGTTGCCCAGGCTGGAGTGCAATGGCGCGATCTTGGCTCACTGTAACCTCTGCCTCCCAGGTTCAAGCCATTCTCCTGCCTCAGCCTCCTGAGTAGCTGGGATTACAGGCACCGCCACCATGTCCAGCTAATTTTTTGTATTTTTAGTAGAGATGGGGTTTCACTATGTTGGCCAGGCTGGTCTCGAACTCCTAACCTCGTGATCCGCCCACCTGGGCCTCCCAAATTGCTGGGATTACAGGTGTGAGCCACCGCACCCAGCTGTATACTTAATCTATGAGTTTACAAAAAGATGCCAAGGGAAGAGGGCAGCCAGCACTCTTGTTGATTAAAAACAAAACAGAAAACAAAAAGTAAAACTTTCTGCTAGGGTTGGAGGGGGAAAAAAAAGAATGAAAAAGAAAAGAAAAAACAAAGTACACTTGAAAATCAGTTTATCATCTGAATGTGTATTGGGAAATCAGAGGAAAGGAATTAGGTAAATTATCCCAATGGCAAGATTTATTAACCTCCAGGTCCAGACACTGAAGACATTTTCTAGTCATTTTACATCTTATCTCTCCTATTAATATTCTAATTAGTCTACAATATGCTTGATAGAACTCTAGCTTTTTTTTTTTTTGAGACAGAATCTCGCTCTGTCCACCAGGCTGGAGTGCAGTGGTGTGATCTTGGCTCACTGCAACCTCCACGTTCCGGTCTCAAGAGATTCTCTCACCTCAGCTGGGACTACAGGCACCTGCCACCACATCCGGCTACTTTTTTGTATTTTTTGTAGACATGGGGTTTCACCATGTTGCCCAGGCTGGTCTCGAACTCATGAGCTAAACCGATCCTCCTGCCAGACCTCATAAAGCCCTGGAATTACAGGCGTAAGCCACTGTGCCTAGCCTAGCTTTCTTATTTGTATCATATGTCAAACCTGCTTCCTAAAGCCTCCTAAAGTGCTGGAATTACAGGTGTGAGCCACCGTGCCCAGCCTAGCTTTCTTATTTGTATCATATGTCAAACCTGCTTCCTTGGGCTTATATTGATTGGTGTAATCCTAAATCATGTTGGCCAAACATTACAAATCATAGCACAGATTATCTCTGAAGTAAATTATCTGCACAGTTTCACTTTTATTTCATTCAACTGATATTTATTGTGTGTCTATTATATGCCAATTAGTGTACTAGGTCCTCGGAAATAAGGATAAATGGTCACTTTCATTGTAGAGGTTAAAATCTAGCATTTTTTTTTTTTTTTGAGACGGAGTCTCACTCTGTCATCCAGGCTGGAGTGCAATGGTGGGGTCCCGGCTCGCTGCAACCTCCGCCTCCTGGGTTCAAGCAATTCTCCCGCCTCAGCCTCCTGAGTAGCTGGGACTACAGACATGTGCCACCACACTTGGCTAAATTTTGTATTTTTAGTAGAGACAGGGTTTCACTATGTTGGTCAGGCTGGTCTTGAACTCCTGACCTCATGATCCGCCTATCTCGGCCTCCAAAAGTGCTGCGATTACAGATGTGTAACACCACACCTGGCCTTTCTAGCACTACAAATTATCTGAGTATAAATTATTTGAATATGTACATGTGAAAAAATTTAGCATATATCCCAATGTAGGCATATTTAATTATTCACAAACTGTATGTATTATTTTTAATTAATATATTGTGCATATTTGAAAATGCTCACATTAAAGTTTTTTTTTTCTTTTTTCGAGTCAGAGTTTTGCTCTGTAGCCCAGGCTGGAGTGCAGTGGTGTGATTATGGCTCACGTCATCTTGCTTGAGCCTGCAGCCTCAACCTCCCAGTCTCAAACAATCCTCCCATCTCAGCCTCCTGAGTAGCTGGGACCACAGGTGTGCACCACCACACCCAGCTAATTTTTGTGTTTATATATATATATATATATATATATATATATATATATGGTTTTTTTGTTTGTTTGTTTTTTGGTAAAGATGGCATTTCACTATGTTGCTCAGGCTGGTCTTGAACTCCTGGGCTCAAGCAATCCGCCTACCTCTGCCTCAGGGAGGCAGAGGTTGCGGTGAGCCGAGATCGCGCCATTGCACTCCAGCCTGGGCAACAAGAGTGAAACTCCGTCTCAAAAAAAAAAAAAAAAAATAGTGGCTACTGCCTTTTTCCAGTTGTTCTGAGGTTGGCTGGTTTGTTCTGTTCCTGAATGAATCAGATTATCTCCTGAGGTCATTATCATGCCTAAAACTAAAGAAATGCATGCATAACTGCCTTCTTGGGTTTGGGATCCACATTATTCTATTTATCTACTAGAATCTTCATGTTCGTCAGACCAGTCTACAATAGGCAGAGTATGTGCCCTGTAGGCCAAGTTATAGGCTGTGATTTGGGCAGGTTGGGGCAAGATAGGACTCTTTATTCTAAAATTTAAGTAAATTAAGCATATGTGTACAGCACAGCTATTTTAGAACATTTTAAGACTCATGATCTTATTTAATGGCAGGAATTTTTACCATCAATTTAATTTATTTCTATTCAATTTCACATTTACTGAATGCCTTCGTGAGGGAAAAGAGATTTCGTTCTTTACCCATTGTTCAATTCATGGCTGATGCACACATAACATAAGAAAAGAAGGATTGGTGGGGCACGGTGGCTCACACCTGTAATCTCAGCACTCTGGGAGGCTGAGGCAGGCAGATCACGAGGTCAGGAGATAGAGACAATCCTGGCCAATATGGTGAAACCCCGTTGCTACTAAAAATACAAAAAATAGCCAGGCATGGTGTCACGTACCTGTAGTCCCAGCTACTCGGGAGGCTGAGGCAGGAGAATCACTTGAACCCAGGAAGCAGAGGTTGCAGTGAGCAGAGATTGCGCCACTGCACTCCAGCCTGGCGACAGAGAGAGACTACGTCTCAAAAAAAAAAGAAAAGAAGAATTAACAAGAGAAAAGCAATCAAATTTATTTAACGTTAAGTTTTAGTGAAAGGAGAACCTTCAGAAATGAAGACTCAAACAGGGAAACTTGTGCTAAGTTTGATAAAGGGTAGACAGTTGTGCAGAAGTATGATTGGACAAAGGAGGTCTGACCTAATGGTAATATACTGGGAATGGCTCGGCACTGTGGTGTGAGCCTGTAGTCCTTGCTGCTTGGGGGGCCAGGGCCTGAGGATCACTTTAACCCAGGAGTTCAAGACCAGCTTGACCAGCTTGGGCAACATGGTGAGACCCCCACCTCTTAAAACAAACAAACAAACAAAGGAACTGGAGGAGTACTTAGCAAGCCTGTTTGTTCAGATTCTTCTTAGTGCCTCTGTGTCTTTAAGGATAAAGATGTTCCTTTTCTTTGGGTATAGAGAGGATACATCTAGAATGAAGTTTTTATGCAGAGGAAGGGCAGAGAGTTCTTTCATGGCCTGCTTTAAGAAGAAGGGCAGGAGAAAGTGCAAGAGACTTTCGGGCTTCTGTTTCCTCAGATACCAAGGTGCTGTATTTTGGGATAGTATGTCCTGAACCCCATCACCTTGAAGGGAGAAAGAAAAATAAGATAGAGATTCGGCCTTTGAGTAGTAGTTTATCGTAAAACTATACTTCCTAAATTCAGACTGGGCCTAATTTTTGTTTTCCTTATTTATTTATTTATTTATTGTGAGAAGGCATTTCGCTCTTGTTGCCCAGGCTGGAGTGCAATGGCATGATCTCAACTCACCGCAACCTCCGCTTCCTGGGTTCAAGCGATTCTCCTGCCTCAGTCTCCCAAGTAGCTGGGATTACAGGCATGCACCACCACGCCTGGCTAATTTTTTTGTGTTTTTACTAGAGACAGGGTTTCTCCATGTTGATCAGGCTGGTCTCGAACTCCTGACCTCAGGTGATCCGCCTACCTCAGCCTCCCAAAATGCTGGGATTACAGGCGTGAACCACCACGCCCAGACCTTTTTCTTTCTTTTTTTTTTTTTTTTTTTGAGACAGAGTCTCTCTCTGTCGCCCAGGCTGGGGTGCAGTGGCACCATCTCAGCTCACTGCAACCTCTGCCTCCTGGGTTCAAGCAATCCTCCTGTGTCAGCCTCCTGAGTAGCTGAGATTACAGGCATGTGCCACCATGCCCAGCTAATTTTTGTATTTTTATTAGACATGTGTTTTCACCACGTTGGTCAGGCTGGTTCAGACTCCTGACCTAGTGATCCACCCACCTCAGCCTCCCAAAGTCCTGGGATTACAAGTGTGAGCCACTGTGCCCGGCAATTTTTGTTTCTTTTAAAATAAAACAATCTTTTCTCCTTATCCACTCCCACTGCTTCACTCGACTAGCCTAAAAATAAATAAGTAAATAAAATAAAACAAGCCAGGCTCAGTGGCATGCTATCAGCTACTCAGGAGGCTGAGGGGGAGGATCACTTGATGCCAGGAGCTCCACTCCATCCTGGGCAACATAGCAAGAAATTAAAATCTCTAAAAAATTAAAAATAAAGGGATTCATTTTTATGAAATGAAGGGACTCATATAGGTTCACGCCTATAATCCCAGCAATTTGAGAGGCCGAGGCGGGCAGTTCACTTGAGGTCAGGAGTTCGAGACCAGTCTGGGCAGCATGGTAAAACCCCATTTCTGAAAAAAAAAAAAAAAAAAATTTGCTGGGTGTGAACAAGTGGACCTGTGGTAAGGCGGGAGCATTGCTTGAGCCTGGGAGGTGGAGGTTGCAGTAAGCCGAGATTGCACCACTGCACTCCATCCAACTTGGGTGACAGAATGACGCCCTGTCTCAAAATAATAATAATAATAATAAATGAAAAAATTAAAATTACATAAAACAAAAAAGCAATGGAGCATAAACATCAGTACACCAGGGGTGGTTGCAGGATTGTTTTCTCAACATCTTATTCTCTCCTCAAAATGATATTGAGCACTTTAACTTTTATCGCAGTGGTTTCTGTGCTTTGCTTTTGAGTGAAATATTTGGAGCATGTGTCTTTAAATATTTGAATCTGTTGACTTTTGACGAGAGTTTTGACTGAAAACAGGCACCTGTTTCAACAGGAAAGGGGTATGTTCTGTTGTTTTTTTCCACTCTTCGTAGGGCAGAAAGCACTGTCAGTGATTGCATATGCCGAGATTTTCTCCTGGACCAAACTTTGGTGGGGCTCTTCTGAGCTTGCTTTTCTACTCAGCTTGACCTTGGGCTTCTGTGTTCAGTTCTGGCAAGAATTCCCAACCTTGATATAGGATCACTGTCATTAAGTGACCAAATTCCTCATCCTGCATTGCCCCCAGGTGATGTCTTATCACCTTGGCTTGTCTTCAGCAAGAATTCTAGTCTGAAAAAAAAAAAAAAAAAAAAAGAATTCTGTTAGGTCGATTTAGCCAGAATCCCCCCTTACTCCTGATGTTTTTTCGTAGTAATTTTCCATCAGAGATGAAAGTTTTCCGTCAGAGATTGGAAAATTACTGGTCTTTGGCACTTCATACTTTCATACCCATTTTTCCTTGTTGTATTTGGAATTAAGCCCACTCTAAACTAGGCCCCTTTTCCCCTATTGCAATCGTCCTGAATAAAATCTATTTTTACCACATCAGCTACTGTTTAGCTCTGGGTTTTCTTCAATACATGCAAACATAAATGCATTGCTTTAGGTCCGGGCACAGTGGCTGTGCACGCCCAGGCTGGGGTTCAGTGGCACCATCTCAGCTCACTGCAACCTCCGCCTCCCGGGTTCAAGCAATTCTCCTGCGTCAGCCTCCAGAGTAGCTGAGATTACAGGCACGTGCCACCATGCCCAGCTAATTTTTGTATTTTTCCTTTACATTACAGGCATGAGTCTGTAATCCCAGCACTTTGAAAGGCTGAGGCGGAAGGATCTCTTGCGCCCAGGAGTTTGAGACTAGCCTGGGCAACACAGGGACATCCCATCTCTACAGAAAAAAAAAAAAAAAAAAAAAAATTAGTCCGGTGTGGTGGCACGCCCTGTAGTCCTAGACTGGGACTACAGCCGCATCTGAGATGGGAGGATCACTTGAGCCTGGGAGTCGAAGGCTGCAGTGAGCTGTGATTGCGCCACTGCACTGTAGCCTAGAAAACAGAGCAAGACTCTGTCTAAAAAAAAAAAAAAAAAAAAAAAGTATATCACACAGACACACATATATACACACACACACATGCATACATATATACGTATATATTCAAGTGGGTTTGATGGACAGATAGATTCTTTCTTCTCTCTTTTAATAACAAAAAGCATTAAATAACAAGAGTAGGGGCAATTGTTTCTGATCAAAAATTTATCACTGCAATCATTATTACCCTGTTGCGATAATGTAAAATTTATCTTTCTGAGATAGTGAAACTTACTTGAGAACTGTTTTAGCCACAAACTATTTCCTCCTCCTCCTCCATTTTTTTTGAGACAGAGTCTCACTCTGTTGCCCAGGCTGGAGTGCAGTGGCTTGATCTCGGCTCACTGCAACCTCTGCCTCACGGGTTCAAGCGATTCGCGAACCTCAGCCTCCCGAGTAGCTGGAATTGCAGGCGTGACACCACACCCGGCTAATTATTGTATTTTTAGTAAAGACAGGGTTTCGCCTTGCTGGCCAGGCTGGTCTCGAACTCCTGACCTGAAGTAATCCACCAGCCTCGGAGTCCCAAAGTGCTGGGATTACAGCTGTGAGCCACCGGGCCCAGCCCTATTTTCATCTTTCAAAAAGTAAATAATATACAATAATTATATGGTAAGTGATATGGGAGCTTTAGGCTCCTCATGGGGTAATTGTTCAAGGTCTCCTGGAACAATAGTAATTAAAACAATATCAGTTGTGAAAGAGAATATGATAACTACCGCAGGTGTAAACAGAAATGAGAAAATTA
Organism: Gorilla gorilla gorilla; assembly: GCF_029281585.2. Lineage (NCBI taxonomy): Eukaryota > Metazoa > Chordata > Mammalia > Primates > Hominidae > Gorilla > Gorilla gorilla. Next base: position 23,316,275 of record NC_073234.2, on the reverse strand, counting down.
AATTCTTCCGGAAAGATGATTTAAAAAAAGAAAAATGCAAATTAAAGACTGAGTCCAACTAAATAAAAGAAGAGGTAGGACGCAGTGGCTCACGCTTCTAATCCCAGCACTTTGGGAGGCCGAGGGGGATGGGTCACCTGAGGCCAGGATTTCAAGACTAGCCTGACCAACACGCTGAAAGCCTGCCTCTACTAAACATACAAAAATTAGCCAGGCGTGTTGGCGGGCGCCTGTAGTCCCAGCTACTGGGGAGGCTGAGGCCGGAGAATCGCTTGAACTCGGGAGGTAGAGGTTGCAGTGAGCCGAGATGGCGCCATTGCACTCCAGCCTGGGTGACAGCAAGACTCCGTCTCAAAAAAAAAGAAAAAAAAAGAAGAAGAAGAAGGACTGCTTATCTTGATATGGTTATTCAGAGATAGTAGTATTTTGACAGAGGGAGATGTCAGGGAATTTTATCTAGAGCAAAGGCAGGAAACAGATGGCAGAAACTGAGAGGGACTGGAGGAGTTTGAGCAATTTCTGTGTTGTGGTTGGCTCTGCTAATTGTATTGTTTTTCTGCCCTCTGTTGACTTAAATGGGGAAAAGCAAATCTATGAAAACACTTCCTTACGTCTGGGGGATTGAAGGACCCATTAAGAACCTGATAAAACATATAGACACTCCCCCAGAAAATAATGCACATAAACACAAAATGTTTTGCATATAATTTCAGTGGCTTCATGGATAAACTATGGGACGATGAAAGGCACACTCCTCTTGAGTCAGGTGTTTTTCCTTTTGTCTCTGTTTATGATTTTGTGTGTGTGAGTACACACGAACTCTTTTGCAGTATTCAATTCCTTTTAAGTAACCTATTTCCCACTCCAACTTTTTCTATTTCCATATATCTATGGCAGGTTTGTTATGACAATTGCCCTTTAACCTATTCCCTACACTGCAGCTGTGGTGGTTCTTTGAAAACCCGATTCTGGACCAGGTGCTGTGGTGCACGCCCAGCACTTTGGGAGGCCCAGGCAGGAGGACGGCTTGAGCCCAGGAGTTCAGATCAGCCTGGGCAACATAACGAGACCTCGCCTTTACTAAAACAATTAAAAAAATAAAATAAGCTTGTACAGTGTTGAGCACCTATAGTCCCAACTACTTGGGAGGCGGAGGAGGAGAGAAAAATCACTTGAGCCTAGGAGTTTGAGCTTATGATGAGCTTTGATTGCGCCACTGCACTCCAGCCTGGTGACAGAGTAAGACCTTGTCTCAAAAAATAAAAATAAATAAATAAAACCCCAATTCTAGTCATGTTACTTCCCTGTGGTACTGAATTATTTTTTGCCTTAGGGAAGACAACCCCCTGATTTTCCTTAGAACACTTATTTCACTTTTTTTTTTTTTTTTTTTTTTGAGATGGAGTCTTGCTCTGTCACCCAGGCTGGAGTGCAGTGGTGCGGTCTCGGCTCACTACAAGCTCTGCCTCCTGGGTTCACGCCATTCTCCTGCCTCAGCCTCCCGAGTAGCTGGGAGCACAGGCGCCCGCCACCACGCCCGGCTAATTTTTTGTATTTTTAGTAGAGACCAGGTTTCACCGTGTTAGCCAGGATGGTCTCGATCTCCTGACCTCGTGATCCGCCACCTCGGCCTCCCAAAGTGCTGGGATTACAGGCGTGAGCCACCGCACCCGGCCACTTATTTCACTTTTGTTTGCCTTACTGCAATTAATTTTTTAATTTAAAAAAATAACAAACAAAAAAACCCCATACACACTCAAAAGCATTTCCTGGAAGAGAATTGAAGTCTATGACAAAAATGCACGGATTGATCAAAAGTCTCTAATTTCTTCCAATTTCTGAAATTTCTCCTGGACACTGATTTGTTTTGTTTTGAGACAGAGTCTCCTCCATCACTTAGGCTGGAGTCCAGTGGTGCAGTCTCTGCTCACTGCAACCTTTGCCTCCAGGGTTCAAGCAATTCTTGTGCCTGAGCATCCCAAGTAGCTGGGATTACAGGTGTGTGTCACCACACCTGGCTAATTTTTTTTTTTTTTTTTTTTTTGGAGACAGAGTCTCACTCTGTTGCCCAGGCTGGAGTGCAGTGGCGCAATCTCAGCTCACTGCAACCTCCACCTCCCGGGTTCAAGCGATTCTCCTGCCTCAGCCTCCCAAGCAGCTGGGATTACAGGCGCCCGCCACCACGCCTGGCAATTTTTGTATTTTTAGTAGAGATGGGGTTTCACCATCTTGGCCAGGCTGGTCTCAAACTCCTGGCCTCATGTGATCTGCCTGCCTCAGCATCTCAAAGTGCTGGGATTATAGACATGAGCCACTGTGCCCGGCCAAAATTGGGTTTTTATTTCAGGTTCGATAGATGATTAAATAGGTGTTGGAGTCCTTGGTTACGGGTACATTATTTTTCAGACTCAGGCTGCATTTTGAGAAAGGCAGTACAGGAACTGGAGACTAAAGATTTTGATTTATGGCTTGATTACCCAATGGAGGTGTCATAGTGCCAGATGGTCTCAGAGTCAGTGGCATGAAGGAAAAAGGAAGTCTGTGAGACCTCACTGTAAGAGGCTCATGACAATAAAATTGAGTCTGAGAACTCTTCTCAAGCTAATATTTTTAAATAATAATCACTTGGCACATATTGATTGAAAATTTAGGTCGGGCGCAGTGGCTCACACCTGTAATCCCAGTGACTTAGTACAAAATGCAGTTGGTTCAAATGATTCTGGCTGAGAGGCCAAATATATAATTCAGATGTTTATGTTACAAGTATTATTGTTTCCCTTTTTCCCTCTGTTAAATAGCTATTTACACACACACACACACACACACGTATATACAATACACTTGGACACCAAGTGGGTATTTTTTGCAACCCAAACTAAAAATCCATAAGCGTATGCATGGCAAACCAAATAGTAGAGATAAGAAAGAGAAGTATTCCTACACAGGAGGCTCTCACCTCCTCAAAATTCCCGAGTTGACATTTAATGTCAATGATGTTCTTGCCATTGAAATAAACATAAAACAGGAATCACTCTGTTGCCTCGGTTAAAGTACTGGTGGTGTGATCATAACTCACTTCAGCCTTGACCTCCTGGGTTCAAGCAATCCTCCTGTTTCAGTTCCTAGTAGCTGGAACTACCCTGAGGAAGCCGAGTGCAGTTTCTCATACCCGTAATTCCAGCATTTTGGGAGGCTGAGGAGGGAGGATTGCTTGAGCCCAGGAATTTGAGACCTGCCAGGGCAACATAGTGAGACCCAGTCTCTACAAAAAATAAAAAAATTAGCTGAGCATGGTGGCAAGTGCCTGTATTCACAGCTACTTGAGAGGCTGAGGCAGACAGGTTGCTTGAGCCCAAGAGTTCAGGATGCAGTGAGCTGTGATTGTTTCACTGCACTCTAGCCTGGGCAACAGAGACCTTATCTCACTTAAAAAAAAAAACAAATAAAAAAGAAAACAAAAAACTTAGAGGCATCTCAGAGAGATCTTTGCACACCTATGTTCATAGCGCCACAATTCACAATAGCCAAAAGGTAGAAGCAATACAAATGTCATTGACTAATGAAAAAACAAAATGTGATATACACATATAATGAATACTATTCAGGCTTTAAAAAGAAACAAATCCTGTCACATGCTACAACGTGGATGAATCTTGAGGATATTATGTTAAGTGAAATAAGAGTGGCCGGGTGCGGCGGCTCACACCTGTAATTCCAGCACTTTGGGAGGCTGAGGTGGGTGGATCATCTGAGGTCAGGAGATGAAGAATAGCCTGACCAACATGGTGAAACCCTGTCTCTACTAAAAATACAAAAAATTAGCCAGGCGTGGTGGTGGGCGCCTGTAATCACAGCTACTCGGCAGGCTGAGGCAGGAGAATCACTTGAACCTGGGGGAGCTGAGGTTGCAGGGAGCCGAGATCACGCCATTGCACTCCAGCCTGGGTGACAAGAAACTCCATCTTAAAAAAAAAACTTAGTGGCCGGGCGCGGAGGCTCACGCCTGTAATCCCAGCACTTTGGGAGGCCGAGGCGGGCGGATCACGAGGTCAGGAGATTGAGACCGTCCTGGCTAACACAGTGAAACCCCGTCTCTACTAAAAATACAAAAACTTAGGCGGGCTTGGTTGCAGGTGCCTGTAGTCCCAGCTACTCGGGAGGCTGAGGAAGGAGAATGGCCTGAACCCGGGAGGCAGAGCTTGCAGTGAGCCGAGATCACGCCACTGCACTCCAGCCTGGGCGACAGAGCGAGACTCTGTCTCAAAACGAAAAAAAATAAAAAATAAAACTTACTATAAATTTATGATAATCATAACAATGTGGTGTAAACATAATAATGGACATATAGATCAATGGAATGAGAGGATTCCAAAATGAATTCATGCACATATAGGCCAATTAGTTTTTGTTTGTTTGTTTGTTTGTTTGTTTGTTTTGAGATGGAGTCGCACTCTGTTACCCAGGCTGGAGTGCAGTGGCACGATCTTGGCTTGCTGCAACCTTTGCTTCCTGGGTTCAAGCGATTTTCCCGCCTCAGTCTCCTGAGTAGCGGAGACTACAGGCACAGGCCAACACGCTAGGCTAATTTTGTATTTTTAGTAGAGACAGGGTTTCACTATGTTGGCCAGGCTGGTCTCAAACTTCTGACCTCAAGTGATCCACCTGCCTTGGCCTCCCAAAGTGCTGGGATTATAGGCATGAGCCACCGCACCCCGTTTTTTTTTTTGAGATGGAGTCGCACTCTGTCACCCAGGCTGGAGTGTAGTGGCACGATTTTGGCTTACTGCAACCTCCACCCTCTGGATTCAAGCGATTCTCCTGCCTTAGCCTCCTGAATAGCTGGGATTACAGGCGCGCACCACCACACCCAGCTAATTTTTGTATTTTTAGTAGAGATGTAGTTTCACCGTGTTGGCCGTGCTGGTCTCGAACTCTGGACCTCAAGTGATCCACCTACCTCGGCCTCCCAAAGTGCTGGGATTGCAGGCCTAAGCCATTGCGCCTAGCTGCCAATTGATTTTGTATTTTTTGTATTTTTTATTTTTTGAGACTGAGTTTTGCTCTTTCACCCAGGCTGGAGTGAAGTGGCTAGATCTTGGCTCACTGCAACCCCCGCCCCCCGGATTGAAGAGATTCTCTGCTTCAGCCTCCCGAGTAGCTGGAATTACAGGCACCTGCCACCACGCCTGGTTAATTTTTGTATTTTATTTTTTTGAGACGGAGTTTCGCTCTTGTTGCCCAGGCTGGAGTGCAAAGGCTTGATCTCGGCTCACCACAACCTCCACCTCCCAGGTTCAAGCAATTCTCCCACCTCAGCCTCCCAAGTTGCTGGGATTACGGGCATGCACCACCATGCCTGGCTAATTTTTGCATTTTTAGTAGAGACAGGGTTTCACCATGTTGGTCAGGCTGGTCTCGTACTCCCGACCTCAAGTGATCCGCCTGCCTCGGCCTCCCAACGTGCTGGGATTACAGGCGTGAGCTACAGTGCCCAGCCTAATTTTTGTATTTTTAGTAGAGAAGAGGTTTCATCATGTTGGCCAGGCTGGTCTCGAACTCCTGACCTCAGGTGATCCACCCGCTTCTGCCTTCCAAAGTGCTAGGATTACAGGTGTGAGCCACAGTGCCCAGCCTGCCAATTGGTTTTTAAATAAAGGTGCCAAGATAATCCAATGGGAAAAGTGTATACACACACACACACACACACATATATGTATTTCTTTCTTTCTTTTTTGAGATGGAGTCTCACTCTGTCACGCAGCCTGGAGTACACTGGCGAGATCTTGGCTCACTGTAACCTCTGCCTCCCGGGTTCAAGGACTTTTCCTGTCTCAGCCTCCCGAGTAGTTGGGATTACAGGCATGCACCACCACGCCGGCTAATTTTTGTATTTTTAATAGAGACAGTTTTACCATGTTGGCCAGGTTGGTCTTGAACTCCTGAGCTTAAGTGGTCTGTCCGCCTCGGTTTCCCAAAGTGTTAGGATTACAGGTGTGAGCCATGGTGCTTGGTCGGAAAAGTATATATTTTTTAAAACAAATGATGCTATAAAACTAAATATCCATACGAGGGAAAAATAATGCAGATATTCATATGTACAGAAAAGAATCCTGGCCAGGTGCAGTGGCTCATGCCTGTAATCTCAGCACTTTTGGAGGCCATGGAGGGTGGATCACTTGAGGTCAGGAGTTTGAGACCACCCTGACCAACGTGGTGAAATCCCATCTCTACTAAAAGTAGAAACAAAATTATCTGGGCATGATGCTGCACACCTGTAATCCCAGCTCCTTGGGAGGCTGAGGCAGGAGAATCGCTTGAACCCAAGAGGCGGAGGTTGCAGTGAGCCGAGATTTCGACAATGCACTCCAGCCTGGGCCAAAGAGCAAGACTCCATCTCAAAAAAAAAAAAAAAAAAAAGAATCCTGACCCTGACATCACACCATATACAAAAATAACTCAAAATGTATCATAGGTTTAGTGTAAAAGCTAAAACTAAAAATATATAAGTACCAGAAGAAAATATAGGAGAATATCTTTGTGCCTTTTGAGTAGACAATGATTTCATAGACAAAAAGCACTAACCATAAAAAGTAATCCAATTGATAAACTGAACTTTACTAAAACTTCATTAAACTTCTGCTCTTCAAAAGACACCATTAAGGAAAATAAAAGGCAAACCAGAGATTAAGGGAAATATATACAGACAGTCCCCAGTTTAATGATGGCATGACTTAGAATTTTTCAATTTTACAATGGTGTACAGGTGATACGCATTCAGTACAAATTGTATTTCAAGTACCCATACAGCCATTCGATTTTTCCTGTTAAGTGCAGTATTCAATAAATTGAATGAAATGTTAAGCACTTCATTTAAAAATAGTCTTGTGTTGGATGATTTTGCCTAAGTGTAGGCTAATATAAGTGTTCTCAGCATGTTTAAGGTAGGCTAGGCTATGATGTTTGGTAGGTTAGGTGTATTTTTTTTTTTTTTTTGAGACAGAGTTTCGCTCTTCTTGCCCAGGCTGGAGTGCAATGGCACGATCTCGGCTCACCACAACCTCTGCCTCCCAGGTTCAAGTGATTCTCCTGCCTCAGCCTCTCGAGTAGCTGGGATTACAGGCATGTGCCACCACACCCGGCTAATTTTGTATTTTTAGTAGAGGTGGGGTTTCTCCATGTTGGTCAGACTGGTCTCGAACTCCTGACCTCAGGCGATCCACCCGCCTTGGCCTCCCAAAGTGCTGGGATTACAGGTATGAGCCACTGCACCCGGCCAGGTTAGGTGTATTCAATGAATTTTCAACTTAACAATATTTTGCAATTATGATGGGATTATGGAGACATGACTTCATTGTAAACTGAGGAGCATTTGTATACAGATATGACAAAGCTTGTATCCACAATATGTAAAAAACTCTTACAACTCAGTAATGAGACAAAGAACCCAATTAAAAAATGGACGAGGCCAGGTGTGGTGGCTCACACCTGTAATCCCAGCACTTTGGGAGGCTGGGGCAGGTGGATCACCTGAGGTCAGGAGTTTGAGACCAGCCTGACCAACATGATGAAACCCCATCTCTACTAAAAATGCAAAAATCAGCCAGGCATGGTGGCACACGCCTGTAATCCCAGCTACTCGGGAGACTGAGGCAAGAGAATCACCTGAACCCGGGAGGAGGAGGTTGCAGTGAGCCAAGATGGGGCCATTGTACTCCAACCTGGGCAACAAGAGCAAAATTCTGTCTCCAGGGTGGGTGGGAGGTGGGCGAGGTAGGGAGGGAAGACAAAAAATTTGAACAAGTTTCAGAAAAAAGATATATAAATAACTAATAAGTACATGAAAAGATGTTCATTGCATTTAATTTTAATGCAAATTAAAATCACGATGAGATACTACCACACACTCACAAGTATGATTGTAACTAACAGGGCTGACATTACTAAGTACTGATGAGGTTGTATAGCAATTGGGGCTCTCTTATACACCTGATGAAAATGTCATAGTTCCAAGTTTTCTTAAACAAAACAGAACATGGATGAAGCGCGCAATAGGCATTCTAGTAGAAAACAAACCCAAGTTTTGCACCCTCTTGGCTGCTGCATGTTTACTTCCTGGGAGCATGTCCTACCATATCAGTTTCCTATTGCCGCTTCATGAAATTGCTACAGACTTAATGGTATAAAATGACACACATTGTTTTATAGTTCTGGAGGTCTGAAGTACAAAACAGGTCTCACTGAGCTGACATCAAGGTGTCATCAGGGTAGCATTTCTTCTGGAGGCTGTGGGGGAGAATCCATTCCTTGCCTTTTCCAGCTTCTACAGGCTTTCCTCATTCCTTGAATCGTGGCTCCCTTTGAGCCAGCAAGCAGAATCCTGCTCTCATCCTCATATCTCCATTTCGCATCCTGACTCGGACTCTTCTACCTCCCTCTAATAAGGACCCTGTGATTAGACTGTGCCCACCTGCATAATCCAGGATTGTCTTCTCATCTCAAGATTTTTAATTAACGACAAAGACCCTTTTGGCATTTAAGTTCATATGTTTAACAGATTCCAGGGATCAGGACATGGATATCACTGAGGGCTATTATCCTACCTTTTTTTTTTTTTTAGACGTAGTCTCACTCTGTTGCCCAGGCTGCAGTGCAATGGCGAGATCTCGGCTAACTGCAACCTCCCCTCCTGGGTTTGAGCAATTCTCATGCCTCAGCCTTCCGAGTAGCTGGGATTACAGTCACCTGCCACCATGCCCAGCTGACTTTTATATTTTTAGGAGACTGGATTTTGCCATGTTGGCCAGGGTGGTCTCGAACTCCTGACCTCAGGTGATCCTCCCATCTCTGCCTCTCATAGTACTGGGATTACAGGCGCGAGCCACCGCACCTGGCCTAACCTACTTTTATTCTACAATGATTCTATTCTTACCTAACTTAGAAAAACTTGGTCTCTGAAGGGCCTTTATTGATGATGTGGGATTTCTGCCCCTTCTTCAAAACACTGGTCTGCCCCTGTCCAAACTCCTGCTTTATCTCATGGAGGGTCCAGGTTGACTTTCATAACTAAGTAAAGTCTTGTATGTAGGATTCAGGTTTCAGGTTCATGGGGCCTTGAGATTCAAAGTTCAGGGGTTCTAGATTTGAGACACTAGAGGGAGACTTAGGCCTTGAGAAAGTGACCTCAATTCTAGGAGTAAGTGCTGAGACTCAGAGGAATTTTTGGCTTGAACTTGACCCAGGGTTCAGGCAACAGAGAGCAATGGCATAGAGAAGTATGGCATTTACTTTTTCAAGGGGGATAAAAAAAAAGAAGTGGCTGGGAGAGGTGGCTCACGCCTGTAATCCTAGCATTTTGGGAAGCTGAGGCAGGTGGATCACCTGAGGTCAGGAGTTTGAGACCAGCCTGGCCAACATGGAGAAACCCTGTCTCTACTAAAAATATAAAAATTAGCCTGGTGTGGTGGTGGGTGCCTGTACTCCCTGCTACTTGGGAGGCTGAGGCAGGAGAATCACTTGAACCTGGGAGGCAGATGTTGCAGTGAGCTGAGATCGCGCCATTGCACTCCAGACTGGGTGACAAGAGCGAAACTCTGTCTCAAAAAAAAAAAAAAAAAAGGCAGAAGTGGACTTGGCCACAGACTTAATCTTAGATTCAAGGATGACGAGAGCACCAAAGACCTGTACACAAATTAGCTGACTCAGAGGCCAAGGTCCTTCTCATTTTGTATCTAATAGCTCCCCTCCCCTCTCCAACACGGATGTGGGACAGAGAGCAAAATGAGAGGAAGTTGGAAATAGGTAAATAATAGCTGAAAGCCAAGGCCACAGTGTGCTCACCAGATAACATAAAAATTTTCAAGCTATAGTTACAGATTAAGTCTCTCTTAACTTTATTCTTCCTCTCATCTCTCCATTAAAGAATGATGCATCCTAGGCTAGGCACGGTGGCTCATGCCTGTAATCCCAGCACTTCGGGAGGACGAGGCGGGTGGATCACCTGAGGTCAAGAGTTCAAAAACAGCCTGACCAACATGGTGAAACCCCGTCTCTACTAAAAATACAAAAAATTAGCCGGGCATGGTGTTGGGCGCCTGTAATCCCAGCTACTCGGGAGGCTGAGGCAGGGGAATCGCTTGAACCTGGGAGGCAGAGGTTGCAGTGAGCCAAGATTGTGCCATTGCACTCCAGCCTGGGCGACAAGAGCAAAACTCTGTCTCAAAGAAAAAAAAAAAGAATGATGCATCCTTGATGCAGAGTAGGAGATAATGAAAAATAAATAAATAAAACAAAACAAAAAAGAATGATGGATCCACCTTGCCTTAATCTTTATTTAAAGAAAGAGAAAGTTTACCAAATTCAGATGTCATTGAAGAACTTTGGAATTTGGTACCCAGTGATCCACCCTACAAAATTCATGTCATTTGCATCATAGGCTTTCTCATCACTAAAGATGCAAATCCCCACGATAATGTCCCTCTCAGTCGGCCCCCTGTTTGTACAGACAGCTCAGATTCCCGTAACTGCCTGAGATGCGGGAATGAGTCATCCTCTGCCCAAGCAGGTGGCAGTGGGCACACCTGAAGCAACAAAGTCCAGGAACAATCAGCACAACTTATGACTCCAGAGGAGGAAGTCCAGAGACAGAGCACCATGACTTCTGAGAAAGGTAAAATGGATCCGGGGGCTTGGCAAGTATTCTTGAACAATGCAAGAATGGTGTGTGTGTGTGTGTGTGTGTGTGTGTGTGTGTGTGTGTGTGTGTGTCCTGCTGATTCTTGCATCTGTGGGTGTTTTCAAGCTTCCCTATTATTGATTAATATATTAGTCTTAAATAAGATGATTTATTATTATTAAATATTTACATCTCCAAGTGACTTTAACCAAATCAGTGTTTGTTTCACCATGATAAAAAATTAAGTAGCTGGGTGCTGTCGCTCACACCTCTAATCCCAGCACTTTGGGAGTCCAAAGAGGGTGGATCACTTGAGGCCCAGGGTTTGAGACCAGCCTGGCCAACATGGTGAAACCCTATCTGTACTAAAAATACAAAAATTAGCCAGGCATGGTGGCGCATGCCTGTAGTCCCAGCTACTCGGGAGGCTGAGGCAGGAGGATCGCTTGAACACAGGAGGCGGAGGCTGCAGTGACCTGAGATCACGCCATTGCACTCCAGCCTGGCGACAGAGCAAGACTGTCTCACGAAAATAAAAAAAAAGTTAAGTAAAAGTACAACTGTTTAAATAACAGTTTAAGGTAACAACAGACGTGATAGCATGAGAACAATGTGCTAATTGATAAATGAATTGACTATAACTAATTGATAAATTAGTGCACAGTAAGTGTTAGAAAAATGCATGGGAGAGGAAGAACACTTCAGGCTGAAGGAAGTAATTTCAGCTGAGCTAGGATTTGAGCTGGATTCTAAGAGAAGTGTAGACCTAAAAAAATTTTTATCTTATTTTGTTTTTAGAGACTAGGGGGTGGGTTCACTACTTCGCCCAGGCTGGTCTGGAACTCTTGGGCTCAAGCAATTCTCCACCCTTGGTCTCTCAAAGTACTAGGAATACAGGCATGAGCCACCATGCCTAACCAAAGTTTTGTTTTGTTTTTTTTTTTTTTTTAAGACTCGCCCTGTTGCCTAGGCTGGAGTACAGTGGTGTGATCACTGCTCACTGCTGTCTTGACCTCCTGGGCTCAAGAGATCCTCCCGCCTCAGCTTCCTGGGTAGCTGGGACAACAGGCACGGGCCACCAGCCCTGCTAATTTTTTTGTAGAGATGAGGTCTTGCTTTATTGCTCAGGCTGGTCTTGAACTCCTGGGCTCAAGTGATCCACTAGCCTCGGCCTCCCAAAGTACTGGGATTACAGGTGTAAGCCACCATGCCAGGCCAGAAGGGCAGACTTTGGATCGACAAAGAAGAGGAGATTCCAGGTTGATTGAATCCTATTGATGAACAGAATTTAAAAGCTTTTATAGAGACTTGTGTCTGGAATATAATGAATAAACTGATTAGGCTACAAAAAATTTATGTAAACAATTTGCAGTAAGACCAGAAAGCAAATTTGAAGTGTTATTATACTATAGAGGACTTTGAATGCCAGGCTCAAGGAGTGAAAGTTTTTCTTTATGGTAGAGGGAATATCTTTGGAGAATTTATGAATAGCACCGAGAGATGACTAAAATAGTGCTTTAGACACATTTACTTGACATGTGATGGGTTTTGGACTGGAAGCAAGGAGACCAGTTAGAAGACTATTGCAATAGTGTGAGTGTGATGGGGCAGAAGGTAATATAGATATCAGTTTGGAGTTCAAGTAACAATTTATTTTCTCCTTTATGTTCTCCATCTGTTAGAATTCTTTTTTAAGGTCAGGTGTGGTGGCTCACACCTGTAATCCCAGCACTTTGGGAGGTCAAGGCAGGCGGATCACCTGAGGTAGGGAGTTTGAGACCAGCCTGACCAACATGGAGAAACAACGTCTCTATTAAAAATACAAAATTAGCTGGGCATGGTAGCACATGCCTGTAATCCCGCTACTTGGGAGGCCAAGGCAGGAGAATCACTTGAACCAGGGAGGCGGAGGTTGCAGTGAGCCGAGATCGCGCCATTGCACTCCAGCCTGGGCAACAAGAGCAAAACTCCATCTCGAGAAAAAAAAAAAAAAAAAAAGAATTCTTTTTTAAGTGGCATACTGGGGGAAAGACCAAACACATTATTTGATTGTAGTATCTAATACCTTCCCTGGACTTTTCTTATGAAGGTGGTGTGTTCTATACCTCAAACTGTCCCCAGTCATGTGGCTGGTATCCTTGTCTTTGCATCCCAGGAATAATATTGATCAGTGTAGACACAGCATATGTCTCACCGTCCCTTTCTGAACTTCTCACTGCTGCTTCAGCTCTTTCAGAGAAAGTGTCTTCCCATCATCAAATGCCTTTTTCCTATGATGTGGCCTCTGTTTTTGTAAGGCTCCCTCGGAGTAGATTACTGGTTCAAGGGCCCCAATTTGCACTAAGATCTGAGAAGAGCTCATTCCAACGTGCCAGCCACCCACTTCCTCCTTCCTCCCAATGCTCAAATCCCCCATTCCTCCTTTAAAAGTAAGAGATTTGTTCTTCAGGTCACACTTGGAATAGTGTTTCCTGACTTCATCCTATTTCCTAGATATCTGGCTAATTTCTCATTTTAGTTCCTCTCCCCAGCTAGAACCACTCTCTACAAAAAAACCATGCCATGCCCAAGTCCTTTCTACAACTCCTCTACCATCCACTGCAAATGCATAAAAAGTAACACACACAAACAGGCACACACACAGCCTAGGGTAAAGCATGCTCTGTTTTAAAGGAAGTGTCTTCCAGAGCCTGTGAGTCTTCTTTGTCCAAAAATAGCACCTGCGAGTTAAGGCTTGGCCAGGAGCGTGGGATGAATTTCTTGCCTGCATCTCCCCAAATCACCCTTAGAGGTTCAGGCCTTGTCAGTGCCCATTTTATTGCCAGGAACATCCCCAAGCTCTGAGTCCTGAGAGGCGCAGGTCTCTAAAATTCAGTACTCTCCCTTGAATCATCCCCATACTCTCTAATGGCTTCTTACACTTAGCATACTATCCAGAGCTGGTAAGGCCCTGTGGCTTACCCCCTCCATTGCTCATCTCCCTCCGTTGCAGGTCTTGATCACTCCCACCCAGCCAGGCTGACTTGCTTGCTCTTCCTTGAACAAGTCAAGGTCCACACTTCAGGTCGTTTGCACCTGGTGTTCCCTGTGCTTGGAAAGCTCTCCCCTTCCCCAATGTCCACATGTCTTGCTCTCTAAATTTACATTCAGGTCTCAGCTTTAATGTCCCTCTTTACAGATGTCTTCTCTGACTGCCATCTCTGATATGGTCGATATGGTGCCCACACCACCTTTTGTCTCCTTCCAGTACTTTTCTTCTTCCTTTTTTTTTTGAGATGGAGTCTCTCTCGCTCTGTCTCCCAGGCTAGAGTGCAATGGTGTGATCTTGGCTTACTGTAACCTCCACCTCCCAGGTTCAAGTGATTCTCCTGCCTCAGCCTCCCGAGTAGCTGGGATTACAGGCACGTGCCACCACGCCCGGCTAATTTTTGTATTTTTAGTAGAGACAGGGTTTTGCCATATTGGCCAGGCTGGTCTCAAACTCCTGAACTCAGGTGATCCACCCGCCTTGGCCTCCCAAAAGTGCTGGGATTACAGGCGTGAGCCACCGTACCCGGCCGTCTTTTTTAAAATTTTTAAATTTTTTTTATTTTTTAAAGACAATGTCTTGCTCTGTCGCCCAGGCTGGAGTGCAATGGCGATCACGGCTCACTGTAGCCTCGAACTCCTGGGCTCAAGTGATCCTCCCACTTCAGCCTTCTGAGCAGTGGGGACTACTGGTGCACACCACCATGCCCGGCTAATTTAAAAAAGGTTTTGTTTTGTTTTGTTTTGTTTTGTAGAGACGGGGTCTTGCTGTGTTGCTTACGGTAGTCTCAATTTCCTAGCCTCAAGCAATCCTCCTGCCTCAGCCTCCTGAAGTGTTGGGATTATAGGCATGATCTATGGCACCCAGCCAGGGATTCTTTTGACTAAAGGAGAGATCAAGATAATCCCCACTCCCTGAAGCCCTGTGCATTGGGAATTTAGATGACTGCTCATATCCACATCAATTGTTACTTCCCATCTCTCAATTCTAGTGCTGGACCTACTGTTAGGTTCTATACCTAAGAGCAGCAATTGTTGCTTTTTTCTCTTTCCCCTTCCAGGTTAGCACGATTCAAAGGGAGAATCTGTGCCCCACTTGAGGTCCCTTATGTAGCAGGACTGCCCTGTAAATGTCTTCAGGAACCACTTGACTCCAGTTGGAACCTGGTCCTTTTTTGCTGGTTCAATAGGATCTTTCCATATGTTCTTTACAAGTATCTTTTTACACTTATTACTCATTCAGTTATCTTTTCTCCTTCCTCTCGAGTTGTGGTTTAAAATATGTATAATTACAATTATAAAGAGATATCTATCTATCTATCTATCTATCTATCTATCTATCTATCTATCATCTGTCATCAAAGATATCCTGGCTTCTCTCCACACTACCAAATACTCTTTCTTATTTTTTAATTATAATTTTTATTTCAGATTCATGGGGTACACGTGCAGATTTGTTACAAGGGTATATATTGTGTGATGCTGAGGTTTGGGCTTGTATTGACTCTGCTACCGAGATAGTGAACATAGTACCCAATGGGAAGTTTTTCAGCTCTTTCCCCTCTCCCTCCCTCAGTCCTTTTGGACTTTTCCAGTGTCTATTGTTCCCGTCTTTTTTTTTTTTTTCTTTGAGACGGAGTCTCGCTCTATCACCCAGGCTGGAGTGCAGTGGCGCAATTTTGGCTCACTGCAAGCTCCGCCTCCCGGGTTCACGCCATTCTCCTGCCGCAGCCTCCCGAGTAGCTGGAACTATAGGTGCCTGCCACCACACCCGGCTTTTTTTTTTTTTTTTTTTTTTGTATTTTTAGTACAGACGGGATTTCACCATGTTAGCCAGGATGGTCTCGATCTCCTGACCTTGTGATCCACCCGCCTCCGCCTCCCAAAGTGCTGGGATTACAGGTGTAAGCCACCATGCCTGGCTGTTCCTGTCTTTATGCCTATGTGTACCCAAGGTTTAGCTCCCACTTATAAGTGAGAACATGCAATATTTGGTTTTCTGTTTCTGTGTTAATTTGCTTAGGATAATGGTATCCAGCTGCATCTATGTTGCTGCAAAGGACATGATTTATGATTTCATTCTTTTGTATAGCTGTATAGTTTTCCATCAAATACCCTTTTTTTTTTTTTTTAGATGGAATCTCATTCTGTCACCAAGGGTGGAGTGCAGTGGCACATTCTTGGCTCACTGCAAGCTCCGCCTCCCGGGTTCAAGCGATTCTTGTGCCTCGGCCTCCTGAGTAGCTGGGATTACAAGCATGGGCCACCATGCCTGGCTAATTTTTTGTATTTAGTAGAGACGGGGTTTCACCATGTTAGGTTGGTCTCGAACTCCTGACCCTCAGGTGATCCACCCGCCTAGGCCTCCCAAAGTGCTGGGATTACAGGTGTGAGCCACTGTGCCTGGCCCAAATACCCTTTCTTTCTTTCTTTCCTTCTTTCTTTCTTTCTTTCTTTCTTTCTTTCTTTCTTTCTTTCTTTTTTCTTTCCTTCCTTCCTTCCTTCCTTCCTTTCCTTCCTTCCTTCCTTCCTTTCTTTTTTTGAGACAGAGTCTTGCTCTGTCACGCAAGCTGGAGGGCAGTGGCATGATCTCTGCTCACTGCAACCTCTGCCTCCCGGGTTCAAGCAATTCTCCTGCCTCAGCCTCCAGAATAGCAGGGATTACAGGGGCCTGCCACCACACCTGGCTAATTTTTGAATTTTTAGTAGAGACGGGGTTTCACCATGTTGCCCAGGCTAGTCTTGAACCCTTGACCTTGTGAACCACCCACCTCAGCCTCCCAAGTGTTGGGATTACAGGCGTGAGCCACCGCACCCAGCCCAAATACCCTTTCTCGAAATTGAAACTTTATTTTATTTTATTTATTTATTTTTTTGAGACGTAGTCTCGCTCTGTCGCCCAGGCTGGAGTGCAGTGGCTTGATCTCGGCTCACTGCAAGCTCTGCCTCCCAGGTTCACGCCATTCTCCTGCCTCAGCCTCCCGAGTAGCTGGGACTACAGGCGCCCGCCAACACACCTGGCCAGTTTTTTGTATTTTTAGTAAAGTTGGGGTTTCACCGTGTTAGCCAGGATGGTCTCGATCGCCTGACCTCATGATCCGCCCGCCTCGGCCTCCCAAAGTGCTGGGATTACAGGCATGAGCCACTGCGCCTGGCCAGTAGTTGCATTTTTAGTTTTTCTTTTTTAAAATAAATTTGCAAACTGTTTTCCAGTATGGCTGTACCAGTTTACATTCCCAACAGCAAAGTATGACAGATTCAGTTTCTCTGCATCCTTACCAGCATTTGGTGTTTTGCATGCGTGTCTGTGCACACACACCTATACACACACATATAGCCATTCTGATAGATGTGTAGGAATATCTCATTGTGGTTTTAATTTGTATCTCCCTGGTGCAAATTAAATGGTGAGTTGGTCACAAGTACTCCAGGTTGCCGGTAGTTCCTTTTGTGTGTGTGTGTGTGATTTTTAAATTTCAAATATAAACATATATATATATACACACACACATATATATATACACACATATATATATATACACATACATATACACATATATATATACACACATATATATATACACACACATATATATATATATATTTTTTTTTTTTTTTGAGAGGGAGTTTCACTCTTGTTGCCCAGGCTGGAGTGCAATGGCGCGATCTCGGCTCACCGCAACCTCCGCCTCCTGGGTTCAAGCGATTCTCCTGCCTCAGCTTCCTGAGTAGCTGGGATTACAGGCATGCGCCACCACACCCAGCTAATTTTGTATTTTTAGTAGAGACGGGGTTTCTCCATGTTGGTCAGGCTGGTCTCGAACACCTGACCTCAGGTGATCTGCCTGCTTCAGCCTCCCAAAGTGCTGGGATTACAGGCATAAGCCACCGCGCCCGGCCTATAAATATATTTTTAAATTTTCTTTTTTTGGTGGAAGTGCTTTTTTTTTTTCTTTTGAGATGGAGTTTTGCTCTCGTTGCCCAGGCTGGAGTGCAATGGCATGATCTGGGCTCACCGCAACCTCTGCCTCACAGGTTCAAGTGATTCTTGTGCCTCGGCCTCCCAAGTAGCTGGGATTACAGGCACGCGCCACCACACCCAGCTAATTTTTGTATTTTTAGTAGAGACGGGGTTTCACCATGTTTGTCAGGCTGGTCTTGAACTCCTGACCTAAGGTGATCCACCCACCTCAGCCTCCCAAAGTGAGCCATCGTGCCTGGCCTAAATTTTCAATCAATATGTGCCAAGTGATTATTATTTAAAAATATTAGCTTGAGAAGAGTTCTCAGACTCAATTTTATTGTCATGAGCCTCTTACAGTGAGGTCTCACAGACTTCCTTTTTCCTTCATGCCACTGACTCTGAGACCATCTGGCACTGTGACACCTCTGTTGGGTAATCAAGCCATAAATCAAAATCTTTAGTCTCCAGTTCCTGTACTGCCTGTCTCAAAATGCATCCTGAGTCTGAAAAATAATGTACCCATAACCAAGGATTCCAACACCTATTTAATCATCTATCAAACCTGAAATAAAAACCCAATTTTGGCCGGGCACGGTGGCTCACGCCTGTAATCCCAGCACTTTGAGATGCTGAGGGGGGCAGATCACATGAGGCCAGGAGTTTGAGACCAGCCTGGCCAAGATGGTGAAACCCCATCTCTACTAAAAATACAAAAATTAGCCGGGTGTGGTGACGCACGCCTGTAATCCCAGCTACTTGGGAGGCTCAGGCACGAGAATCACTTGAACCCTGGAGGCAAAGTTTACAGTGAGCCAAGACTGCACCACTGCACTCCAGCCTGGGTGATGGAGTGAGACTCTGTCTCAAAACAAAACAAAACAAAACAAAACAAAACAAATCAATTTCCAGGTGATTCTATTTCGGAAATTGGAAGAAATTAGGGATTTTTGATCAGTCCATGCATTTTTGTCATAGACTTCAATTCTCTTCCATGAAATGGTTTTGGGTATTTTTTTTTGTTACTTATTTATAATTTTAGTTTAATTATTATTATCTTTTTTTGAGACAGGGTCTGTCTCTCTTGCCTCTGCTGGAGTGCAGTGGCGTGCTCATGGCTCACTGCAGCCTCAACCTCCTGGGCTCAAGTGATTATCCCACCTCAGCTTTCCTAGTAGCTGGGACTACAGGCATGCACCACTACAGCTGGTTAAACTTCTGTATCTTTTTGTAGAGACGGAAATTTCCCCATTTTACCCAGGCTGGCCTTGATATCTTAGGCTTAAGCGACCATCTTGCCTTGGCCTCCCAAAGTGCTGGGATTACAGGTGTGAGTCACTGCCCACAGCCTGGTTTGTTTTTTAATTTTGTTTTGTTGTTATTGATTGTTTTTATTTTAAGGAATTTAGTAGCTCTAGATGCAGGCTTATCTTCAGTTTTCCACAGCCCTTGCTCACTTTCTTTTCATGGGAATGGCCTGGGCCTACTGTAGAAAGCACACTTCACAGTATATGGCTAGCCCTCTATATGAAAAATAAAACGTCAGAAAGTGTGCAATCCACCTCTCTCCAGCCTTAAAGGTGCAAAAAGCCTCAGAGTCACTTCAAAAGTGTTCTAACTTTGGAGACATATTCCAAGGACTGGCTCAACTTAGGTTCTATGTTATACAACTAAACATTCAGCTAACAATTTGGCAGTCATGGCGAGGAAACATACACACGAGGCTCAGTTCAAGGGTAGTAACTTAGTATGAAATGCAGTTGGTTCAAATGATTCTGGCTGGGATGCCAAATATGTAATTGAGATGTTTATGTTACCAGTATTATTAGTTTCCTTTTTCCTCTGTTAAATAGCTATTTACACACACACACACACAGAGACACACACACACACACACACACACGTACATACAATATACTAGGACACCAAGTGGGTATTTTTGCAACCCAAACTAAAAATCCATAAGCATATGCATGGAAAACCAAATAGTAGAGATAAGAAAGAGAAGTATTCTTACACAGGAGGCTCTCACCTCCTCAAAATTCCCCAGTTGATATTTAATGTCAATGATGTTCTTGCCATTGAAATAAACATAAAACAGGCATCTTTCTAACCCTCTGAAAGGCTGCCATAATAACAGTGCTTAACGTTTATGAAGCATCTGCTGCGTCAGGCACCTTGCAAATGTTTTCCATTCATTGTGTTACGTGAGTCTTCCGACAACCTTGTGGAATAGGCAATCTTAGGGTCTACATTTGACAAATGGGGAAACTGAGGTCTAGAGAGGTTAGGAAACTTGCCAAATGTGTTAGAGCAAGTAATTGGCTAAACTGGGGTTATAACCCGTTTTTCTCTGACCCTAGAGCCTTGGCTCTTGATTGCAACACTGTGTTGCTTCTTTAGACTAGACTGAGATTCATGGACCGTTTAAGTTCGTAACCACCTTTGAGAGTCTGAATGGAGGACATGGTTTTGCCTGGTTTTACTTCCTCCTCTAGAGTGCGGGGTCCATATTCCTCTGATGATAAGGGCCAGGAGCGCCATCTAAACAAAGTACTGCTTAGATCACTCCAAAGCCGGGGCCACTCACACAGCACCGCAGGAAACTGAACCTCTGTCCTTTCCAGCCCAGACTTTCTTCCACGGAGTGACACTGATTAGTTTGTAGGCCAGGTGAGGCATGATTTCATAACCGTGGAGTAATCTGACCAGGGTCATGCAGGGGAGCAGCAGGCCTGCAGTATATAAATTCCCAAATACACATCTTCCATTTATTTCCTTATTTCTCTCTTTAAAAAAAAAATTTGGCCTAGGCATGGCGAATCATGCCTGTAATCCCAGCACTTTGCGAGGCTGAAGCAGGAGGATCTCTTGAGCTCAGGAGCTTGAGACCAACCTGGGCAACACAGAGAGACCACGTCTCCACAAAAAAAAAAAAACAAATGAAATAAAATTTTAATTTTTTAAGAGACAGGGTCTCACTGTATCACCCAGGCTATGTACAGTGACATAATCATAGCTCACAGTAACCTGGAACTCCTGGGCTCTAGTGATCCTCCCTCCTCAGCCACTCAAGTAGCCACAAGTGTGTGCCAACACACCCTGCTAATTTTACATTTTGTAGGAATGGGGTCTCACTGTGTTGCCCAGGCTGGTCTCAAATTTCTGGCTTCAAGAGATCCTCCTGCCTTGGCCTCTCAAAAAGCTGGAATTATAGGTATGAGCCACTGCACTCTCTCTATATATATAAAATCAAAGCCCCACCAATGCCACCTCCTTTTCTGTTTTCCAAACTACTCCACCACCATGGTCTGCACCACTCCCTGTGAGGCCCCTCAAAGCTGTCCATGCCCATGTCTACATTAGGCTTCTCTACCCATCGTGTCATAACATTTCCTGTATTTCCATTTCTTTCTTTTTTTTTTTTAAGGAGTCTTGCTCTGTCACCCAGGCTAGAGTGCAGTGGCGTGATCCCAGCTCACTGCAACCTCCACCTCCTGGGTTCAAGCAATTCTCCTGCCTCAGCCTCCCAAGTAGCTGGGATTACAGGCATGTGCCACCATGCCCAGCTAATTTTTTTGTGTATTTTTAGTAGAGATGGGGTTTCTCCATGTTGGTCAGGCTAGTCTCGAACATCCGACCTCAGATGATTTGCCCGCCTCGGCCTCCCAAAGTGCTGGGATTACAGGCGTGAGCCACCACGCCCAGCCTATTTTTAATTTTTATTTTTGAGACAGAGTTTCACTCTTTTGCCCAGGCTGGAGTGCAATGGTGCGATCTTGGCTCACTGCAACCTCCTCTCCCCAGGTTCAAGTGATTCTCCTGCCTCAGCCACCCGAGTAGCTGGGACTATAGGTGCCTGCAACCACACCTGGCTAATTTTTGTATTTTTGGTAGAGACAGGGTTTCACCATGTTGGCCAGGCTGGTCTCGAACTCCTGACCTCAGGTGATCCACCTGCCTCGGTCTCCCAAAGTGCTAGAATTACAGGCGTGAGCCACTGCACCCGGCCTCTAAGAGGCTTTAAGAAGTGACTTTCCCATTGTGCTTAATCATTTTTGTTGAAGCCTTAAGGCAGACTACCTTGTTTGGGATTGGGCATCTGGGAAAAGAGATTTTGGCAGAGTCCTTAAAAATCTTGCTTTTCTTGGGTACAATGAGCTGGTCCAATACAATTAATCCATGAGAGAATCTTCAAATTCCATTTTTTGAGATGATTTGCAGGTTTGGAATAATAGAGCACTTTTTCTTAGCAACTCATTTGATATTTGAGTGTTGTTTGACGTAATCATATCTTGGTCAACAGGTCCTTCAACCGGTGACCCCACTCTGAGGTAAGAATAACACTATCACAGTGCCCATTTAATTCGATCAAGAATCAATGGGTATTTAAGAGCTGTGCATGGTGGCACATGCGTCTATAATCCCAGCTACTCAGGAGGCTGAGGCAGGAGTAGGAGGATCGCTTGAGCCCAGGAGGTCAAGGCTGCAGTGAGCTATGATTGCACCACTGCACTGCAGCCGGTGTAACAGACTGAGACCCTGTCTCAAAAAAAAAAAAAGGAACTGTGGATATAGCTTTCTTTATTGTTCCTTTTCTCTTTTGCCATTTTCCATTCTTTCTTTCATTTTTGCCTTTTCCAGTTTCATTTTCTATGGTTATTGTTTTTTATATCTTTGCTCTTATGTCTTTTGATCTCTTTAAATAAATGATTTTCTAGCTTGCTTATCTGTTATTGTCTTACGATTTCTCTTCTTTTTTAAAATCGCATGCTTTTATAGCCATTAGTGAAATACCTGGGAAACTCATTCGTCACTTTAACTTCATCTTCGTTTTATAATGTCTGCCCATTTTTCAGACATAGGACAGGGAAGTCATGTCAAGGAATATATTATCTCGTGATAGGTGGAAGGATTGATCTATGTAGTAAATGAATGTGATACTTTAGGGATGAGTGGGAACTATTAGGATGTAATAAGCTTGTGACTTAACCATATTGCAAAGAAGAGTCTGCAGTTCAATTTTGAGTTTCCCTTGAGTCACAGCTGTCAGACATAGAGTGTTAAATCTAAAGACACCACTGAGAGCAAGTAGAATTTCTTTCTTATAGGAGTTAGTATATAGAATCCTAATGTGGAAGAATCTTGAGGCTAAATTGCTCTTTTGTCTGTTCTTGACAATACAATCTTGTTGGCAATTTGAGGCTTCAACACTTGAGAAAATCTGGTTAGAGTCCATTGAGGAATAGAAAAGATAAGGATTGGAACATAGCACCTCTAGGTGTAAAATAGAAAAGTTAGAATATAGCTAGGCATGGTGGGGCACACCTGTAGTCTCAGCTACTCAGGAGGCTGAGGCAGGAGAGTAGCTTGAGTCCAGGAAGGGGAGATGAGGCTGGCCAGCTTAGAGGGACCATGTCTTAAAAAAAAAAAAAAAAAAAAAAAAAGGGTTAGAATATACTGAAAGAAATTTTAAAAGAGAAACAAAGACACACTTATACCTGAATTCAAGACTAAAACATAATGGTATTAGAGAGTGGTCACCAAATAATGTGACTGGGGGAAAAAACCTGTGCACTATGTTTGTGAGAAAAAAAAATCTGATAATTCAAACAGACCTCTTCAGATAACTTTGAGACATATACTAGAAAAAGAAGTTTCCTGAGATGTTATGTCTCAGATCAGCCTGATAGAAGAGGGGAGCAGAGGCTGGGCGTGGTGGCTCACAACTGTAATCCCAGCACTTTGGGAGGCTGAGGTGGGTGAATCACAAGGTCAGGAGTTCGAGACCAGCCTGGCCAACATGGTGAAACCCCGTCTGTACTAAAAATACAAAAAAATTAGCTGGACATGGTGGCGGGAGCCTGTAATCCCAGCTACTTGGGAAGTTGAGGCAGAAAAATCACTTGAACCTGGGAGGCGGAGGTTGTGGTGAGCTGAGATTGCACCACTGCACTCCAGTCTGGGCAACAGTGTGAGACTCCATCTTAAAAAAAAAAAAAAAAAGAAGAGGGGAGCAGGAAAAGATTTCTAAGATCTCTCTAAATATGGCATTACAGTGTGGGCTGCTTTTTGTATTTCAGGAGAAGAATCGAACCCTGGGAGTTTGACGTCTTCTATGACCCCAGAGAACTTCGTAAAGAGGCCTGTCTGCTCTATGAAATCAAGTGGGGCATGAGCCGGAAGATCTGGCGAAGCTCAGGCAAAAACACCACCAATCACGTGGAAGTTAATTTTATAAAAAAATTTACGTCAGAAAGACATTTTCACCCATCCATCAGCTGCTCCATCACCTGGTTCTTGTCCTGGAGTCCTTGCTGGGAATGCTCCCAGGCTATTAGAGAGTTTCTGAGTCAGCACCCTGGTGTGACTCTAGTGATCTACGTAGCTCGGCTTTTTTGGCACATGGATCAACAAAATCGGCAAGGTCTCAGGGACCTTGTTAACAGTGGAGTAACTATTCAGATTATGAGAGCATCAGGTAAAAACAGTAAACAAAGAAACTTCATTGTTTACAACAGACTGTGGTGATAGTAGCTGTTTTTAGGCCAGAAGATTGGTTAGCCCAGGCTGGAAGTCTCAGAAGTAAAAGTCCAAAATAATGTCATAAAGGACTAGGTCTGAAATTCATGACAAGGAAAGTTACAAAAATACAACTCCTGGCTACGCATGGTGGCCCATGCCTGTAATCCCAGAACTTTGGGAGGCCAAGGCAGGAGGATCACTTGAAGCCAGGGGTTCAAGATCAGCCTGGGCAACATAGTGAGACCCCATCTCTAAAAAAAAATTTAAAAATCAGGCCAGGTGCGGTGGCTCACACCTGTAATCTCAGCACTTTGGGAGGCTGAGGTGGGCGGATCACGAGGTCAGGAGATGGAGATCATCCTGGCTAACATGGTGAAACCCCGTCTCTACTAAAAAATACAAAAAAATTAGCCGGGCGTGGTGGCGGGCACCTGTAGTCCCAGTGGAGGCTGAGGCAGGAGAATGGCATGAACCCGGGAGGCGGAGCTTGCAGTGAGCCGGGGTCGCGCCACTGGAGTGCAGTGAGTGCACAGAGTGAGACTCCATCTCAAGATAAAATAAAATAAAATAAAATAAAAAAATCAGACAGGCATGGCAGCATACACCTTTAGAGGCTGAGGTAGGAAGATCTCCTGAGCCCAGAAGTTTAAGGCTGCAGTGAGCTATGATTGGACCACTGCACACTGGCCTAGGTGACAGAGCGAGACCCTGTATCAAAAAACAAAAACAAAAACAAACAACAACTCTTTTTTTTTTTTTTTTTTTTTTTTGAGACGGAGTCTTGCTCTTTCGCCCAGGCTGGAGTGCAGTGGCGCAATCTCGACTCACTGCAAGCTCCGCCTGGGGTTCACGCCATTCTCCTGCCTTAGCCTCCCCAGTAGCTGGGACTACAGGCGCCCACCACCACGCCTGGCTAATTTTTTGTATTTTTAGTAGAGACGGGGTTTCACTGTGTTAGGCAGGATGGTCTCGATCTCCTGGCCTGTGATCCACCCGCCTCGGCCTCCCAAAGTGCTGGGATTACAGGCGTGAGCCACCGCACCCGGCCAAAAACTCTTTTCTCTAGTCTTGCCTCTCAGCCATCTTTAAATGAACTGCTTTATTCTTTTTAGGGGGTCTAATGTCCAGCAGCAACTAGACTAGAGACTACAGGCTTTCCATATGGGAAGCTAGGTTGGGGATCTTCTTAAGTAATTTACCATTGTGCTTGTTGAATGAGCCAAGATTTGTGTTTCCTTAGAGTATTATCACTGCTGGAGGAATTTTGTCAACTACCCACCTGGGGATGAAGCTCACTGGCCACAATACCCACCTCTGTGGATGATGTTGTACGCACTGGAGCTGCACTGCATAATTCTAGTAAGTCACTTTAGGGACACAAATGCTGATGCAAAAAGAAGCATCCTTCTTCAAAGTTCTTTCCTGAGAAAATTTGACTCATATCTTCTTTTTGACATTTATATTGAGATTTAGTTATTTAACTAGCTAGCTCCTCTTAAGAAAATCTCAGAGCCAGGTATGGTGGTGCACACCTGTAGTCCCGGCTACGCAGGAAGCTTGAGTCTAGGAGTTGCAAGCTGCAGTGAGCTATGATCACGCCAATATGCTCCAGCCTGCATGGTATAACAAGATCCTGTTTCTAAAACACAGCTGGGTACAGTGGCTCATGCCTGTAATCCAAGCACTTTGGGAGGCCAAGATGGGAGGATTGCTTGAGGCCAGGAGTCTGAGACCAGCCTGGCCAACATAATGAGACCCCATCTCTATAAAAAAGAAAATTATGTATCAAACAAGCAAACAAACAACATCTAAGCCCAAGAACAAGAAGTGCGTTTGTGGGAGGTAAGTGGGAGAAGGGAATTTGGGTAAACCGATCTAAGATATGGGTGGTCCCCATATTAATTACATTTTATCATTTTTATTCTTATTTTATTATCATTATCTTTTAAGCCACAGGGTCTCGCTGTGTTGCCTAGGCTGGGGTGTAGCGGCTATTCACAGGCACCATCACAGCAACCCACAGCCTCAAACTCCGAATTCCTAGCCTCAAGCAATCCTCTGACCTCAGCCTTCTGGGTAGCTAGAACTACAGGCGTGTGTCATCATGTCTGGCTTTATCATTATTATTGTTCTTGTTACTACAACACATATTGGCTCTACTGTATTTCAGATATTCTCCTTTCCCTTATTAGTATGTGTAATCTTATTGAAGAGAATGTACGTGTTCCATTGGATTCTCTTGAAAGTGGTTCAGGCTGGGTGCAGTGGCTCATGCTTGTAATCCTAGCACTTTGGGAGGCAGAGGGGAGTGGATGGCTTGAGCCCAGAAGTTGGAGACCAGCCTGGGCAACATGGCGAAACCACATCTCAACAAAAACACAAAAAAATTAGCTGGGTGTGGTGGTGCGTGCCTGTAGTCCCAGCTACTTGGGAGGCTGAGGTGGGAGAATTGTTTGAGCCTAGGAGGTTGAGGCTGCAGTGAGCTGTGATTGCACCACTGTGCTCCAGCCTGGGTGAATGCAGTGAGTCCAGAACCAGACCCTGCCTGGGAAAAAAAAAAAAGAAGAAATAGTTAAATCATCTTCCAACTAACATTTTTAAATGTTTGTGGTGATAATATTATTAATTAAAATATTCATCCTAAGGATTAAATATAATCCTTTTTTATTCCAGAGTCTTCCACCCTGTTTAAAGATTTCAAGAAGATGGCAAAATCATCTTACATTTTTCAGACTTCATCTTCAAAACTGCCATTACCAAATGATTCCGCCACACATCCTTTTAGCTACAGGGCTGATACATCCTTCTGTGGCTTGGAGATGAATAGGATGATTCCGTGTGTGTACTGATTCAAGAACAAGCAATCATGACCCACTAAAGAGTGAATGCCATTTAGAATCTAGAAATGTTCACAAGGTACCCCAAAACTCTGTAGCTTAAACCAACAATAAATATGTATTACCTCTGGCAGTTTCTGTGGGTAAGGAATTTAGAAGCAGCTTATCTGTGTGTTCCTGTCTCAGGTCCCCCACGAGGTTGTAGTCAAGATGGCAGCCAGCGCTGCAATCATTTGAGGGCTTGACTGAGGCTGGAGAATGTGCTTCCCAGGTGGCAGGCTCAGATGGCTGGCAAGTTTGTGCTAGTGGCTGGTAGAAGGTTTCAGTTTCTTGCCACACAGGCCTCTCCACGGGGTTGCTTAAATAACCTCAGGACATGGCAGTTGGCTTCCTACAGATTAATTTACCTTTTGAAAAATTTCCTGTAGAGATGGAGTTTTGCTATGTTGCCCAGGCTGGTCTCAAAGTCCTGGACTCAAGTGATCCACCAGCCTCGGCCTACCAAAGTGCTGGGATTACCGGTGTGAGCCACCATACCTGGCCCAGAGCAAGCGATCGAAGAGAGACCAAGGTGGAAATTTCCACGACTTTGATGACTTCATCTTGGAATCACACCCTATTTCTTCTGCAGTATTCTATTTGTTACACAGGCCAGCCATGATTCAGAGTAAGAGGGGACTCATACACAAGGATTTGAAACTCAGGACATGAAAATCACTGGAAGCCATCTTGGATTTTCCCTGTAGGGGCTTTCTCTGTTTTCAGACAAATAATTACATGGAATCAATTTCTGAAGACACAGATAGAGGGAAACAAAAGACAAAGTAGTAACATCTATTTTTATTTGTTTCTTAATTAGAATATTGTAAGATTCATAGGTGATTTATAGAGGATTGGATGACCAGATGCAGAGAGGATCTACCATCTCCATGAGAGCTTCGGAGACCTGCAGAGACATTGCATGACTTGCCTGCGGAAGTTGTTTGACAGGAATTCTCATTGGTTTACAGAAATAATATTGGTTAGTGATTGGCTATACATGGTGTCCAGCACAGGGCATTTTGTGGCGCTTGGTGTCAGTCTAGAGCCCATGTTGCAAGGGGCTTTAAGAGGTAATTAGCTCAAGCAGAGAGTGAGATGTGGTTGCTGTCACATTTTTTTTTAAGTTTTTTTTTTTTTTTTTTTTGAAACAGAGTCTCACTCTGTCGCCCAGGCTGGAGTGCAGTGGCACAATCTCTGGCTCACTGCAAGCTCCGCCTCCCAGGTTCAGGCCATTCTCCTGCCTTAGTCTCCCGAGTAGCTGGGACTACAGGCGCCCACCACCACACCCGGCTAATTTTTTGTATTTTTAGTAGAGACGGGGTTTCACCGTGTTAGCCAGGCTGGTCTCAATCTCCTGACCTCATGGTCCGCCCGCCTCGGCCTCCCAAAGTGCTGGGATTACAGGCGTGAGCCACTGTGCCCAGCCTGCTGTCGCATTTTAAATATTCCTCTGGGCTTGATAATTTAAAGGAGCTCACATTCCTCAGATAAAATGTTCATTTTCTTTCTCAAACCTAAACATCATATTAACCACCCCTATATTATCATTTTTAGTAGGAGGATGAAGGGCTAAATCAGACACAATTACAAAAAACTCTTAGCCTACTCATCAATTACTCATAAGCTGAGTAACAGCAATTCTAATTTATAACTCCTTTATAATAATATTAAATCTACTAATGAGGCTGGGCGCGGTGACTCATGCCTGTAATCCTAGCACTTTGGGAGGTCGAGGAGGGCAGATCACTTGAGGTCAGGAGTTTGAGACCAGCCTGGCCAACATGGTGAAACGCGGTCTCTACTAAAAATACAAAAATTAGCTGGGCGTGGTGGTGCACGCCCGTAATCCCAGCTACTCAGGAAGCTGAGGCAGGAGAATCGCTTGAACCTGGGAGGCGGAGGTTGCAGTGAGCCGAGATTGCACCATTGCACTCCAGCCTGTGGGACAAGAGTGAAACTCCATCTCAGAAAAAAACCCATAAATAAATAAATAAATAAATAATAAATTTACTAATGAGAGGAGAGTGAAAAGTACCAGTTAGGCAGATACCTAGGACATGTCCTTGGTAGAATTCCTTTCTAACAAAGAAACAGCTTGAAAGATCAAGCTGCAAGCACAGATCAGGGGGCAAGGTCCACCATAAAAATGCCTTCCGTGTAACTAACTAAGGTCACAGTCTGAGCTGTCAAAGTGTCAGTCAAAATCTTGGGTTTATATGTATTTTGGAGTCTAGTAGTTGAGGTCAATTACTCACATGTGTGGTCTGACGAGGTGTGACATACTACTCTTGCAGGGAGGGGGAATTACATTCTATGTTCTTATCACAGCAATACATATATCACTCATGTAGCAAACTATGGAAGTAGAATCATTTTAAAGCTTTAAAACAGCACTTTTAGCTGGAAATTTAGCCCAGGAAGGAGCCTCTGTAGATCAAACCATTTTCTCATTACATTTAGCAGGTATTTCATCAATGTTAGGTGCTACTAATTTTATCACAACAATTATTAATATACAACCACAAATTATATCTCAATGTCAAAAATCATTTTATTTGATCTACATTAATTACAGCTGTGCTTTTGCTACTTTCTCTTCCAGTTTTAGCGTTGATATTACTATACCTGTGCTATTCACAAACATAACCTTAATACTGCTGTTTTATCCCACAAGAAGAGGAGACTCAATTTTATATCAGTGTTGTATTCTGATTCTTTCTCTTACAGAAGTTTATATTGTTATTTTACTCAGATGTAGAAGAGTTTCACATGTAACATATTCGGTTAACAGGAATAGTCTAAACCATGATATCTATTGGTTTCTTAAGATTCACTGTATAAGCCTGATAACGGTTTGGATATTTGTTCCCTCCAAATCTCATGGTGAAATGTGATTCCCAATGTTGCAGGTGGATCCTAATGGCGATATGGCTCTGACGAATGGAGGAACACCAGGGTCTTTGGTTTCCTGCTGATTTAGATAAAACAACACGGAAACACTTTGAGTGGTTTTAAGGAGTAGAGAGTTTAATAGGCAGGAAAGAAGGAAGAAGCTCTCCTTTACAGAGACAGAGGGAGTGAGGCTCCAAGGGAGAAACCTGGTGTGTGGTAGGGAAGTAGTTGGTTATATTAGGAAGCTGGAGGAGGAGGTGTCTGATTTGCATAGGGCCCAAGGGATTGGTTTGACCAGGTGTGTCATTCACGTAGACCACAAAAAACCCTGGCACTCCCACCTTAGCCCTTTAATATCCAAATGCAGGCCACCAAGATGTCCTGAGCACGTGTGAGTTATCTGGTGGTGGCTATGACACTTGGCACATGTGGTGACAAGGAGAAGAGGGTGGCAATTGCCATGTTGGCCATGTTGGGTGGACCTAGTTTCTAATCACTGGCATTTGCATATCAAACTTGCCGGTCTGGTTTTTCAAGCTGCCGGTTAGAAAAGAAATGGTTTGGGGGTTGCTTCTCATGACAGGAAAATTTCCACTGAGAGCTTTTACCCTTTCTAGTGGCCTAAAAATTATTTCCTAATAACTCCTGTATTATTCCCTGCCTCAAGAGAAGTAAACCTAACTGCTGTTAAGAGGTGTTGGACGACAATTCTTTCCGGCTACTTCCTGTTGAAAAGGCTCGTCACGTGAGGGACAGCAGTTGGTCCTCCTCCTGAGGTTGATCTAAGTGTTCTAGGAAGAATGGTGTGTCCATGGGTGGCTCTGCTCGCAGCGTTGTTTGGAGTTTGATTGCTTCTAGGTGAAAAGAGATAAATTTTACAAGAAGATTTAAAATATAGGGTTAGAGTATGAGTATTAAGATGACCACCATTAGAGGGAATTCTGTAGACCATAACTGAGTTTGAAATCGGTTAGTTACACCAAAGGATTGCAATACCGGTTTTCGTCCACTAGATGCCGTTGTACATTGCCAGAGACTTTAATATAAAAGTAACATTTTCCTTGAGAAAAGCACACATTTTCCTTGAGAAAAGCATACATTTTCCCCTTGACTTCCCATTAGAGAATAATTTTAGGCATAGGCCATTTTTGTGAGTTGCAATATGATTGGGAGAAATATGATATTGGGTGGCTAAAATAACTTTAGCATTAATCTTGGCAATTCCTTTCCTTTAATTAGTAAATTCTTTTGTGACTTTGACAGACTCTCTTACAACATACTCAAACTCTCTGACTTGTCCTAAACATCCTTCCTGTAAACAACCAGTCATTTCCTTTTAGGACAAGAATTTACCATACAAAATCCTTCCTTATATAAAATCTCTTTCTTTATAAACTTCTTTTAATAGTTTAGAATGCATCCTATTACCAACTTTCAGTAAAAAGTCATATCAAACTTAATGATAGTAAAACTTTTATACTTTCATGCTTGCTTCTTTTTTTCTTTTTTTGATATGGAGTTTCGCTCTTGTTGTCCCAGCTGGAGCGCAATGGCACGATCTCAGCTCACCACAACCTCCTCCTCCCAGGTTCAAGCGATTCTCCTGCCTCAGCCTCCCGAGTAGCTGGGATTACAGGCATGCGCCACCACACCTGTCTAATTTTGTATTTTTTAGTAGAGATGGGGTTTCTCCATGTTGGTCAGGCTGGTCTCGAACTCCCGACCTCAGGTGATCCACCTGCCTCGGCCTCCCAAAGTGCTGAGATTACAGGCATGAGCCATCGCGCCCGGCCTTATGCTTGCTTCTTATCCATAACTATCACTCCTGCTATAAGCAAAATAACCTTGACTAAATCTTTCCTGCAATTATTAATCCTAAGATAAGGAAGATAATCAGGCAAAATATTACAACAATTAGAATTTTACAACCAAAATTCCGCATTGTGGGTGCCACGGTGTATAGTGCCATCGCAAATAGTGGTGTAACTATAACATTTCCCACAAGAGTGGCATAGTAAATAATTTTCGTTTAAATCTTTACTTGCCTAGATATAACATTTCCCTTTGGGGATCTACAAAGTTACAAATGCAATCCCATGTATAATTAAATCTCGCTGCAAATATGCCTTTAAAGGAGTTTTAATATTTGGTGGCAGATTTTGAGAGGAAAGGCAGAAATAATAAAAAGTACCCGATGAGGTAGGAGTAGCCCTCACTCAGTTACTTATCTTTTATGATTTTCAGTTTAAGATCTTCTATTTCTCCACATTGATATTCAGGACGTGCCTCTGGGCTGTCAGAGGTTGATCCCTCAGCTGTTCAGGCTTTGACTTGAATGTGGAAGTCAGGAGTTGATTCCTGTAACTTTTACTGCCAATGGGGTTGAAAGAAGAACAGTGTAGGGCCTTTCACAGCTTGGCTTAGGGAAGGAGACAGAGATGAGGGTTTTCACTAACACCAAATTTCCTGGGTTAAATAAAGGTGGTTCTGTTTCCTGGGGTTGGACTTCTGTTAGTTGCGTTAATTCTTGTTGGAGAGGTTTCCTGCCTGAAAACAATCTCTGAGCACACTGATAAGTTTTATCCTTTCCCAAGTGAAAAGCTTGGTGAAGGATTTTAAGGACGTTGGCTGGAGGCTGGCAAATGGAGTTTGCCATCCTCTGACTGTAGCCTTTCTGAGGGCTGGGAACTACGTCCTCGAGAAGTGGCCTATTTTATTTCTGCAGGGAAATACTGAGGTTTAATTTTTCTTATGGAGCCTTCCTAGATTAGAAGGGGCTTAAGTGCCTTAACGGCTTGAGGCTTCCTTGCCTCTGACTTAACTGCCTGATCAGCTAACCTATTTCCTTTGGCTACCTCATTTGTTCCCTTTTGATGTTCCTTACAATGCATTCCTGCTATTTCTTGTGGAAGAAAAACTGAAGATAACCTGCTAATTTCCTGGTGATATTTTTATAGGGGATCTATTAATGGTAAGAAAACGTCTTTTCTTTCTTTCTTTCTTTCTTTCTTTTTGAGACGAAGTCTCGCTCCGTCGCCCAGGCTGGACTGCAGTGGCGCGATCTCGGCTCACTGCAACCTCCACCTCCCAGGTTCACGCCATTCTTGTGTCTCAGCCTGCCGGGTAGGTGGTACTACAGGCGCCTGCCACCACGCCTGGCTAATTTTTTGTATTTTTAGTAGAGACGGGGTTTCACCGTGTTAGCCAGGATGGTCTTGATCCCCTGACCTCGTGATCCGCCCGTCTGGCCTCCCAAAGTGTTGGGATTACAGGCGTGAGCCACCGCCTGGCCGAAAATGTCTTTTCCTTCAAATGGCAGCATGAGCATAGAGAACCAAGAAAGCATACTTGGAGTTAGTATAAATGTTAGCTACCTTTCCCTTGCTTAATCCAAGTGTGCTTGTAAAAGCTGTTAGCTCAGCTAATTGAGCGCTTGTGCCCGGGGAGAGACGTTATTTAGAGTGACTACTGCTTATCCTGCCTTATGTACTTCTTGCTTTACTGGCGGTTTGTTGGCTAAGAGCTCCCCCTAGAGGACAGTAATCCTGCCACATTATGTGGGGTGTAAACAGTTAAATTATTTCCTAGGGTTAACTTGGAGGCTTTTCTGATTAGCGAGCTGTCATGGTAATGGCTTGGAAGCACGTGTCAACTAAGGTTGAGAAAAATACTGGAGTAGAGTTTTTCCTGAGATGCCCCTTCTGGTTGTGCTATGGGAAGAGGGGAGGCCTGGATTAGAGAGGAGAAAAAAGAGAGACTGGCTGAGTGTTTAGAAAGAGGTCTACTTTCCTTCTTTTAATTTCCAGAATCACTCAGAGCTCCTGTGCTATAATGGCAGTTTGAGCCGCTGGAGCTGGAGTTTGAGCCCCGGGATCCAGTTCTGCTGGATCATCAGTAAGACTGGTTCTGAACCCAGTGACCTCCACCTCTGGGGGCAGTTCCATCTCCTGTTGTCTCTGCCACAGGCTGGAGAGGGTTGAGGTGGCTTTGTCTTGCTGTATGGGCATTCTTTCTTAACATGCCCTGGCCTGCCCCACTGATACCAACTAGCAGATGCACCTCCGGGATCCTGGACTTTGCAAGCCTGCAAAGCTGCTGCTAGAGTCTCTGTCCTTCTGACCATTGTCTCTTTCTTTTGGGCCTCCTCCTGGTTCCTATTACAAAAGACCAAAGTGGCCACTTTCAGGAAGTTCTCTAAGGTGCTATCTGGTCCTATAGCTTGCTTGTGTAGTTTCCTTTTAATATTGGCAGCTGCCTGTCTAATAAACTTGTCCTTTAGGATGAGCTGTCCCTCGACTGAATCAGGGGATATGGAAGGGTGTTCTGTTAGTGCCTCTCTCAGCCTTTCCATAAAGGCTACAAGATTCTCATCTGGCTGTTTATCATGGACAGTTTAGAGTAATTGAGAGGTTTGGCCCTGGTTTTCCGTAGGCCCTCTAATGCACACTTAAAAAAGAGCTTCCTTTTCCATTCATCTCCTGAGTTATTGGGGTCCCAATTAGGGTTGTCAAGGGAAACTGCTTTCCTCCCAATTGGGAATGGCATTTCTGCTATTTCTTCTCTTTCCTTATCTGCTTTCTTCCCTTTTGGTGTATTATAGGAGATATGTTGCTAATCTCTGAAATCAGAGCTGCCTGCTTTTCAGCTGCAGTGAGGGTCTGACTTAGGAGCAACATAACATCCTTCCATCTGAGGTGAAATACCTGAGTTAAATTTTGGAAAGCTTTTTTTTTGAGACGGAGTCTCACTCTATTGCTAGGCTGGAGTTCAGTGCCGTGATCTTGGCTCACTGCAACCTCCACATCCTGGGTGCAAGCGATTCTCCTGCCTCAGCCTCCCGAGTAGCTGGGATTACAGGCACATGCCACAACGCCCAGCTAATTTTTGTATTTTTAGTAGAGACGGGGTTTCACCATGTTGACCAGGATGGTCTCAATCTCTTGACCTCGTGATCTGCCCGCCTCGGCCTCCCAAAGTGTTGGGATTACAGGCGTGAGCCACCGCGCCCGGCCTGGAAAGCTTTTATATACCTATCAGGGTTGTGAGAAAATTGGCGTAAGTCTCCCTTTATTACAGGCCTAAGGGGCAGTAACAAGAAGGGAACCTGAAGGGGCCCCCAAAGAAGGGGTATCTTCAGATGGCTCCTCTGGAAGTTGCTTTTCTAATTTTGGGGAACTATTTTCAGTGAGCGTGCCTGATATGATTCCTAAAAGAGCTGGGTTGATTTTACACTGCTTGCAAAGTTTTAGTAAAAATACCATGCCCTTGTGCAAAATAAAATGAGTTGCTGTTCTCTTTAATGTCCTGAGGTTAAGGAAGTTTCAGTGTTTCAGAGTGTACACCAGAGGGGCACAAGCTGAAGATAATCTGTTACCCATCTAGAAAGAAAGCAAGAATGAAAGTGTCCTTTTAATCTACTTTGATTCCCTATGACCCCTGACGGAGAATAAGACAGTGGAGTGTCCTCCTGTTTTCCTTCCCTGGTTCCTAAGACCCTGTTAAATGTGCCACCCATGGTTGTAGGCATGGTCCTCCAAGCTATGGGAGCGGATGAACTAAGTGATTGTGTGTCCGGAATTGGCGGGTTCTTGGTCTGACTTCAAAAATGAAGCCGCAGACCCTCACGGTGAGTGTTACAGCTCTTATGGTGGCGCGGCTGGAGTTTGTTCCTTTTGATGTTCAGGTGGGTTCATGGTCTGGCTGGCTCAGGAGTAAAGCTGCAGAGCTTTGCGGTCAGTGTCACAGCTCTTAAGGCGGCGCGTCTGGAGTTGTTCGCTCCTCCCGGTAGGTTCGTGGTCTTGCAGACTTTCGTGGTGAGTGCTACAACTCATAAAAGTAGTATGGACCCAAAAAGCAAAAGAACAAGGCCCCAGCAGTGCAGAGGAACACTCGAGCGGGTTACTACTACCAACTCGGGCAGCCTGCTTTTATTCTCTTATCTGGCCCCACCCACATCCTGCTGATTGGTAGAGCCGAGTGGTCTGTTTTGACAGGGCGCTGATTGGTGCGTTTACAATCCCTGAGCTAGATACAAATGTTCTCCTCCTCCCCATCAGATTAGTTAGATACAGAGTATCCACACAAAGGTTCTCCAAGGCCCCACCAGAGCAGCTAGATACAGAGTGTCGATTGGTGCACTCACAAACCCTGAGCTAGACACAGGGTGCCGATTGGTGTGTTTACAATCCCTGAGCTAGATACAGAGTGTCCATTGGTGTATTTACAATCCCTGAGCTAGACATAAATTCTCCACGTCCTCACCAGACTCAGGAGCCCAGCTGGCTTCACCCAGTGGATCCCGCACCGGCGCTGCAGTCCCGCGCCATGCGCTCGCACTCCTCAGCCCTTGGGCGGTCGATGGGACTGGGCGCCCTGGAGCAGGGGACGGCGCTCGTCGGGGAGGCTCGGGCTGCACAGGAACCCACGGAGGCGGGGGGAAGGCTCAGGCATGGCGGGCTGCAGTCCCGAGGCCTGCCCCGCGGGAAGGCAGCTAAGGCCCGGTGAGAAATCGAGCGCAGCGCCGGTGGGCTGGCACTGCTGGGGGACCCAGTACATCCTCCGCAGTCGCTGGCCCGGGTGCTAAGCCCCTCACTGCCCCGGGCCGGCCGGCTGCTCCGAGTGCGGGGCCCGCCAAGCCCACGCCCCCCCCGGAACTCCAGCTGGCCCGCAAGCGCCGCGCGCAGCCCCGGTTCCCGCTCGCGCGTCTCCTTCCACACCTCCCTGCAAGCTGAGGGAGCAGGCTCCGGCCTTGGCCAGCCCAGCAAGGGGCTCCCACAGTGCAGCGGTGGGCTGAAGGGCTCCTCAAGTGCCGCCAAAGTGGGAGCCCAGGCAGAGGAGGCGCCGAGAGCGAGCGAGAGCTGTGAGGACTGCCAGCACGCTGTCACCTCTCAATGGGACTAACCACGCTTTACCCACGCAACCTTAACTTACCTGCCTTGTGTGATTCCCTTTGACTTCCTAAGCCTATGTGATCCACCTGGCTCCCTGAAAAATTGATCTTTGAAGAGACTGTGTTGTTTTTGGTCAAGGCTCCTTTAACAGAGGCAATGTGCTAGACTGCCTGCTATTATGGCCCATGCCAAACCATTTACCCTCAGAAAAATGGTTCTGGTTAACTTCTGAACTTAAAATCTCCCTACTAATTATACCATTTTAACAGGAAACAGACTAGATGTCTTAAAAGAGCGTAGGAACAGAATGGCCATTTTCCTGCTTATGGGACAATATCAAGACTAAAATTTGGCAGCAGACATATTACTTCTTTTTGAGACAGAGTCTCACTCTGTCACCCAGGCTGGAGTGCAGTGATGCAATCTCAGCTCACTGCAACCTCTGCTTCCCCGTTTTAAGCAATTCAATAGCCTCAGCCTCCTGAGCAGCTGGGACCGCAGGTGTGCACCACCACGCCCAGCTAATTTTTGTGTTTTTAGTAGAGACGGGGGTTTCACCATATTGGCCAGGCTGGTCTCGAACTCCTGACCTCGTGATCCACCCGCTTTGGCCTCCCAAAGTGTTGGAATTACAGGCGTAAGCCACCATGCCCGGTCGAGGACATATTACTTCTAATTGCTGAAGGCAGAACTTTCCGGTTCACAGAAGTAGCTTAGAGCCTGATTTCTAGCGGTGCAAAAGGATGTTCAGTGTTACCGTAAAAAATGTGGCCCCTGAAGAGGATTTCTACTTCCACTAGGTGGCGCTGTTGGCTTAGAAATACTATATGCTCACCAGCGCAGCCACAGAGAGAGCGGGCTTGTTGAGTTACTGCCTGCTGCGTTTGCCATCTTTCCTAGCAGACCTGTTTCACTGAACTGTAAAACTCCCTGCACTTTTCACAGAGAGAGAGTAAGAGACCGTGGATAGAGAAAGAAGGAAAATTTTGCAACAGGATAGTAAGAAGAGAGCCTTGAAATTGAAGGAGAGATTTGAGGTTGGGGCTCGCTCTACAGTCACCACTCCGATGAATGAATTCCCGGTCAATGCAACCAAAATGATACTGCTCTGATGAATGGAAGAACAGCAGGGTCCTTGGTCTAACATTGTTTTAGATAAAGCGACATGGACACATGTAGAGTGGTTTTAAGGAGTGGAGAGTTTAATAAGCAAGAAAGAAGGAAGAAGCTTCCCAGTACAGAGACAGAGGGAGGGGGGCTCCCAGAGAGAAACCCCGTGTGTGGCAGAGTAGTTTGTTATAGCAGGAGGCTGGAGGAGGAGGTGTCTAATTTGCATAGGGCCCAGAGGTGCATAGGAGGTGTCTAATTTGCATAGGCCCAGATTGGTTTGACCAGGCGTGTCATTCACATAGCCCGTGAAAAACCTGGCACTCCTACCTTAGTCCTTTAATATGCAAATGCAGGTCACCATGATATCCATGTTATCTGAAGGCAATGATCATGACGCTTTGCACATGTAGTGATGAGGAGGAGAGGGTGGCACTCGTCCTGTTGGCCATGTTGGGTGGACCCAGTTTCTAATCGCCAGCATTTGCATATCAAAGCTTGCCGGCCTGGTTTTTCAAGCTGCCTTTCTGTTAGAAAAGAAATGGTTTGGGGGTTGCTTCTTATTACAGGAAAATTTCCACTGAGAACCTTTACCCTTTCTAGCGGCCTAAAAGTTATTTCTTAATAATTCCTGTATTATTTGGAGGTGTTTGGGTCATGTGGGT
Organism: Gorilla gorilla gorilla; assembly: GCF_029281585.2. Classification (NCBI taxonomy): domain Eukaryota; kingdom Metazoa; phylum Chordata; class Mammalia; order Primates; family Hominidae; genus Gorilla; species Gorilla gorilla. Next base: position 23,277,657 of record NC_073234.2, on the reverse strand, counting down.
AGATCCCTCCTGAAGTAATGAGTTCTCACTGTTCGTTCACACAAGAGCTTGTTGTTTAAGAGTCTGGCATCTCGCTTGCTCCTACTCTCACCATGTGGCACACTGTCGCCCCTTTGCCTTCCACCATGATTGTAAGCTTCCTGAAGCCCTCATCAGAAGCAGATGCTGGCACTATGCTTCATGCACAGCCTGTAGAACTATGAGTCAACTTAACCCGTTTTCTTTATAGATTACCCAGCCTCAGGTATTCTTTTATAGTAATGCAAGCAGACTAACACAAAGCTCATTATATATTTACAGTAGAGATGGATGTTAATACATGAGCGTATTTTACATGAGCCACTATAATTATTGCTATTCCTATAGGAGAAAAATTATTCAGCTGATTAGCAAACTTTCACAGAGAAAATATCTAATGGTCATTAGCTGTACTATGAACTTTAGGCTTTATTTTCTCATTCACAGTTGGAGGCTCAACAAAAATTGTATCAGCTAAATTATCATTTGATATCAACCTTCATGATAGATATTGTAGTAAAGCAAAGTAAAATGAAAGTAAAGTAAAAGCAAAGTAAAGCAAAGTAAAAGGCTAGAGAGTGTTGGAAGCAGTGAATCCTATTTTAGATGGACTTGCCAAGGATACTGGTAATTTTCTTTTTTTTTTTTGAGATGGAGTCTTTCTTTGTCATCCGGGGTGGAGTGCAGTGACTTGATCTTGGCTCACTGCAACCTCTGCCTCTGGGGTTCAAGCGATTCTCCTGCCTCAGCCTACTGAGTAGCTGGGATTATAGGCACGTGCCATCATGCCTGGCTAATTTTTGTATTTTTAGTAGAGACGGGGTTTCACCATATTGGCCAGGCTGGTCCCGCACGCCTGGCCTCGTGATCTGCCCGCCTCGGCCTCCCAAAGTGCTAGGATTACAGGCATGAGCCACTGCACCTGGGCGGATACTGGTAATAAAGTAAATGAGCAGGCCATGTGAAAATCTGGAGAAAGTTTATTTCAAGCAGATGGAAGAAGGTGCAGGCATTTGAAATTGGAACAAAACAAATTTGGCATTTTTTAAGGAATAAAAAATGTGGTTAGAGTGGAATAAATGAGGTGAGAAAATGTAGGAAATAGGGCCAGGGAGACAAGCAAGGGTAAGATTATGTAGGGAAGTATAGGTCATGGAAAGAAATTTGGATTTTCTTTTGAGTAAACTGGATTTTAGAAATTTGTGGTAGTGCAGGATTTATTATGTATTAACAAGAACTGGTTGCCTGCTGTATGGAAAACAGATATAGTGGGGCAAAAGTGAAGTAAGGAAGTCCAGTTAGAAATACAGCAGATATCTAGTGAAGACTAAGCTCTGATTTTTTATCTGGCCCAAATTCCTTATTAAGGGGTATGGGGAGTCATGACCCACAAACCATAAATTCTCATCAGATGGGTTTTATTTAATCCTGTATATTACGACTTACTTTCCAATCTGACTCTGGCATAACTAGAAAGAAAATAAAAATGTTTTACCCCAAAATATATTTTCTTGCCATACCTTGAAATTGCCCTGCAAAGTCCCTTGTGGGAAAAATCCACATTCTATAGAGAATCCCCTTTCCCCTTTGTTTTCCTTTCTTCCTTTCTGGATCCAGGAGATAATCAACTAAGAGCCAGGTACCCTTTTAGGTCTGATAGGAAACATTTTACAACCTGCTGTCTCTGAAGTCTGCTATCAGAGAGCTTCCTCTGCACAATAAAACTTGGTCTCCACAATTCTTTATCTTAACCTGAACATACCTTTCTTTTTTTTTTGAGACAGAGTCTCACTCTGTCACCCAGGCAGGAGTGCAATGGTGCAATCTCGGCTCACTGCAACTTTCGCCTCCTGGGTTCAAAAGATTCTTGTGCCTCAGCCTCCCAAGTAGCTGGGGTTACAGGCACCCACCACCATGCCCAGCTAATTTTTGTATTTTTAGTAGAGACAGGGTTTCACCATGTTGGCCAGGCTGGTCTCGAACTCCTGACCTTGGGTGATCCACCTGCCTAGGCCTCCCAAAGTGCTGGGATTACAGGTGTGAGCCACCGCACCCAGCCTGGACATTTCCTTTCTATTGATCCCAGCTCTTCAGATAAACTCAACCAACTGTCATACAGAAAATGTTTAAATTTACCTATAGCCTGGAAGCCCCTGCTTTGAGTTGTCCTGCCTTTCTGAACCAAACCAATGTATTTCTTAAATGTATTTGATGTGTCATGCCTTCCTAAAACATATAAAAGCAAGCTGTACGCCATCCATCTTGGGCACATGTTCTCAGGACCTCCTGAGGGCTGTGTCGTGGGCCATGGTCACTCATATTTGGCTCAGAATAAATCTCTTCACATATTTTATAGAGTTTGACTATTTTCATCCATACTAGGAAATATGACTATTATCTCTACTGAAATAAAAATACAAGTGGTGAGAAGTAGTAAGATTTGGGATATATATTAAAGGTTTAGTTGACAGGATTTGTTGATGGAATAAATGTATGCTACAAAGGGAAAACTCATGACTTTTACATTTTTAGCAAGAACAACCAGATGAATGATACTGTCACTTACTGAAATGAGGAACACAGGGCTAGGAGTGGTTTGAAAGTGAAGTCAAGAGTTCCATTTAATTATGTTAACTTTTAAAATGTTTATTAGATGTACAAGTGGACAGTTATTCATGTCTGAATTTGATAGAAAAGGTAAAACCTGGGGATTAAAAAAATGGGCTTTATCAACACATGCATTGTCTTAAAGTCACAGGAATGGTTGACCTTACTTAGACATGTGAATATGGATTGTGGACATAAGAAAACTGAAGGCCAATCCACGGGATTTACCAACATCTGGAGATCAAGACAAAGATGAAGAAACAGCAAAGTTGGCTGAGTAGCAGTAGCCAATAAGATAAAAGATAAATCAGAAAACTTTTATCCCAGAAGCCAAGTGGAGAGAAAAGTGTTTTAAGAAGGAAGATGGGGAAGATTCTATGTAGGTGGTTTTAGTACAGTGCACTTTAAAAATCTCCATCTAGGGCAGCAAAACCAAGGAGCAATGAACAAAACCCATTTATAGCAAAACTAGATGGCAAAATTTCTCCATGAGCTTTCAGTTATGAGAAGATGATGACGAATTATCAATAACTACACAACCCACAAAGTATCAGCATCTGTTTGGGAAGTTGGACAGGATCCAACTCACAGGAAAGTCTGATAGGGCCACAGTGCAATAAAGTGTAAAGATGTTGGGTAAGTCTGGGCCCTATAGACTTTCTTTTTTAAAAATTTTTAACCTTTTTTTTTTTTGGAAACGGAGTCTCGCTCTCTCGCCCAGGCTGGAGTGCAGTGGCACGATCTCCCCTCACTGCAAACTCCACCCCCCGTGTTCACGCCATTCTCCTGCCTCAGCCTCCCAAGTAGCTGGGACTACAAGCGCCTGCCACCACGCCCGGCTAATTTTTTGTATTTTTAGTAGAGATGGGGTTTCACCATGTTAGCCAGGATGGTCTCGATCTCCTGACCTCGTGATCCACCCGCCTTGGCCTCCCAAAGTGCTGGGATTACAGGCGTGTGCCACTGTGCTCAGCAAATTTTTTTAACTTTTTAGTTCAGGGCTACATGTGCATGTTTGTTACATGGGTAAACTTGTGTCATGGGGGTTTGCTGTACAGATCATTTCATCACCCAGATATTAAGCCTAGTACCCATTGTTATTTTTCCTGATCCTCTCTCTCCTCTCACCCTTCATCCTCCAATAGGCCTCAGTGTGTGTTGTTCCTTTCTCTGTATACATGTGTTTTCATCATTAGCTCCCATTTATAAGTGAGAACACATGGTATTTGGTTTTCTGTTCCTGCATTAGTTTGCTAAGAATAATGGTCTCTAGCTCCAGCCATGTCCCTGAAAATGACATGATGTTTGAGCTAATGGATATCCCAATTACTTTGATTAGATGATTATATACTATATGCCTGTATCAGAATATTACATGTGCTCTATAAATATGCACAACTATTATGGATCAGTAAAAAATAAAAATAAACTAAGGCTGTCATTTTCAAGCTACAAAAGAAAAAAGGCAATTAGGTCCTACATATGTCCTTTTCCATGTCATCTAAGTCTAACTTGGCTTATAAGATCACAATCAATATCCTAAATGGGAATATGGGATTTTAAGAATTATCTCTTAGCTTCTAATTTTCTTTAGCTTCTAATATTTCTGTAGATAATATGCCAGTATATTGAAAGTACATATATCACACAGGGGCAACAGTTATGTTTCCATGCAAGAATTTATTCCCCAAATAGTTATTCAACACTTACAACGTGCCAGCCTGGGGTATAAATTAGGAAGCAAATTAGACGTATTTCCTATTATGAAGAGGTTACATTTACATATGAGTAGATATTAAAAGCAAATAAACAGGCAGTGTTGTAAGGCCTAAGACGACGTAAGAAAACCAAATAACGCCTCTTAACTTAGACTTGGAAGAGCAAGGATGTCCTCCTGCAAGGAATGACATCTCAAAGAATTAGGTCACTAGTAGAAGTTACGTAGCTGAAGAGTTGAATGAGGGCTGTTCTGATGAACATAGATGCCAAAGTCCTCAACAAAATATTAGCAAACGGAATCCAAAAGCACATTAAAAAGATTATTCATCACAGTTAAGTGGGCTTTATTCCAGGGATGCAAGGATGGTTCAACATATGCTAGTCAATTAATATGAGGCACGATATCAACAAAATGCAGAGCAAAAAACAATCATTTCAACTGATGCTGAAAAAGCATTTGATAAAATTCAACATCTTTTCATAATAAAAACCCTCAACCAATGAAACATCAAAGGAACGTACCTCAAAATAATAAGAGCTATATATGACAAACCCACAAACAACATCATACTGAATGGGGGAAAGTTGAAAATATTTCCCCTAAAAACTGGAACAAGAAAAGGATGTCCACTCTCACCACTCCTATTCAACATAGTGCTGGACTCCTAACCAGAGCAATCAGGAAGGAGAAAGAAATAAAAGGGATCCAAATTGGAAAAGAGGAAATCAAATTATCAAATTATCTCCATTCACTGATGATAGGATCATATACCTAGAAAACCATAAAGACTCCTCCAAAAGACTCATAGACCTGATATTGACTTCAGTAAAGTTTCAGGATACAAAATCAGCATATAAAAATCAGTAGCATTTGTATACATCAATAATGTTCAATCTGAGAACCAAATCAAACTCAATCCCATTTACAATAGCCATGAAAAAATCAAGTGCCGAGGAATACATTTATCCAAGGAGGTGAAACATCTCTACAAGGGGAACTACAAAACACTGGTGAAAGAAATTGTAGATGACACAAACAAAAAAACATTCCATAGTCATGGGTTGGAGGAATCCATATACTTAAAATGACCGTATTGCCCAAAGCAATCTACAGTCAATGCATTTCCCATCAAATTACCAACTTCATTTCTCACGAACTTAGAAAAAACAATTCTGAAGTTCATATGGAACGAAAAAAGCCTGAATAGCCAAAGCAGTCCTAAGCAAAAAGAACAAATCCAGAGGCATTACATTACCTGATTTTAAATTATATCACAAGTCTATAGTAACTAAAGCAGCATGGTACTGGTACAGAAATAGACAATTAGATCAATGGAACAGAATAAGAGAACCCAGAAATAAAGCCAATACCTACAACCAACAAAGTTGATAAAAACAAATAATGCAGAAAGGACACTCTATTTAATAAATGGTGCTGGAAAATTGGATTGCCATATGCAGAAGAATGAAACTGGATCTCTATCCCTCACCATATTAAAAATTAACTCAAGATGGATTAAAGACCTAAATTAAATACCTAAAACCATAAAAAATCTAGAAGAAAACCTAGGAAAAAGTCTTCTGGACATCACCCTAGGCAAATATTTTATGAAAAAGACTCCAAAAACGAATATAACAGAAACAAAAACAGGCACACGAGACTGAATTAAACTAAAATGCTTCTGCATAGCAAAAGAAATAACCTACAGAATGAGAGAAAATATTTGCAGATTATTCCTCCAATAAAAGATTTATACCCAGAATTGACAAGGAACTCAGTAAGTGAAAAACAAAGAACCCCATTAAAAACTGGGCAAAGGATATGAACAGATATTCCTCAAAAGAATAAATAGCAGCCAACAAACACATTGGAAAAAAAAATGCTCAACATCACTAATCATCAAAGAAATGCAAATTAAAAAGACACTGAGATATGATCTTACACGAGTCAGAATGGCCATTATTAAAAAGTCAAAAAACAACAGATGTTGGCATGGATGTGGAGAATAGGGAATACATATACACCATTGGTGGGAATGTAAATTAGTTCAGTCTCTATGGAAAATAGCATAGAGATATCTCAAAGAACTAAACATAGAACTACCATTCAACCCAGCAACCCCACCACTGGGTATCTACCCAAAGGAAGGGAAATCATTATATAAAAAAGACACCAGCACATATATGTTTATTGCAGCAGTATTTACAATAGCAAAGTCATGGAACCAACCTAAGTGTCCATTAATGGCTGTTTGGATAAAGATATTGTGGTATATATACTCCATGGAATACTATGCAGCTATAGAAAAGAATGAAATCTGGCCGGGCATGGTGGCTCATGCCTGTAATCCCAGCAGTTTGGGAGGCTGAGGCGGGTGGATCACCTGAGGTCAGGAGTTTGAGACCAGCCTGGCCAACATGGCGAAACCCCATCTCTACTAAAAATACAAAAATTAGCTGGTTATTACGCGCCTGTAGTCCCAGCTACTCGGGAGGCTGAGGCAGAAGAATCGCTTGAACCTGGGAGGCAGAGGTTGTAGTGAGCTGAGATTGGGCCACTGCACTCCAGCCTGGGTGACAAAGTGAGACTCCGTCTAAAAAAAGAAAAAAAAAAGAAAAAAAGAATGAAATCATGTCTTTTGCTGCAACATGGATGGAACTGGAGACCATTATCCTAAGTGAACAAACCCAGAAACAATAAATCAAACATCACATGTTCTTTCTTAAAAGTGGGAGCTTGACAATGGGTACACATGTGCATAAAGACAGAAATAGACACTGGGGACCCTCAAGTGGGGAGGGTAGAGGTTGAAAAATTGCCGATTGATTACAATGTTCAATCCCCTCATTAGCTGTATACCCACGTAACAAACATGCACATGAACCCCTGAGCTTAAAATTAACCCACAAAAGGAGATCTGAACAAGTCAGGGAAGTGAATTAAAGCTTTTCTGAGGGGTGACATTTGAGCTCAGCTTAAATTTACTGAAAGAACAGAAAACAAGGTATGAGCCTTCCAGGTATGAGGAAGGGCCCTGATACAGGAATGAGCACGGCAATTATAGAGGACAGAATGCCAATGCATCTAGACCTATCCCTGGACAAATATACCTAATATTTGCATAAAATTTCAGAAACATTGACATCCTGAGGTTCATAGGCTCCAGTACTGCTCTTGTGTCATATGGTAGCCGTGAAAGAACAAAATGATATAACCCCTATGGAGGGGAATTTGGCAAAATCTACAAAATCACGTGTTTATCCTTTGACCACCAATCTCACTTCTTGGATCCTATCTCAAAGATATGCTTGCAAAAATATGAAATGGCAGATGCACATGGTTATTTGCACCATTATTTACAATAGTAAAACTGGAGCCCCATTTGAATATTCATCAAATTCAGGACTAATGAGGCAGAGCAACACAATGGATTATTATGCAGATATACAAGAGAATGCGGAAGCTCTCTAAAGTAGAGTGTGAACTCAAGGACACAGAGTGAAGTGAAGAAAGCAAGGTGCAGAAATTGCACACAGTATGCCATCTTTTGTACTGGGGAAAGGAATACAAAGCAGCGGGGAAAGGAATGTGCATGCATGTATATGTAAATACAGTCATTAAAACTGAAAACAAAGTGGCACAAATAAGCCTAATTCCCTATCGAGTTGGCATTGCTGTCTCAACCACACAGAGGAAAGCATTATTACATCTGACTTTGGAACACAGTATCTTCACTGTATTTCTTCAGTATGATATACTCCAAAGACAAAAATACTGCATAGACATCTCAACGTCACTTGAAGTGAAATAACATAAAAATGGGAACAGCCTCCTCCTGATGCTCCGGAAAGATGAATATGAGAAGGGGACCATTATCTCTAACGGGAAAACTTCCGGCCTAAGGGTTGGGCCAAGTCAAGGTTCTGTGTGGGAATTCTGAGCATATCAGTGGGAAGTGTGCAAGGCTTGTCATCTCCGTGAGCACTTGTTTCCTGTCCATGAACGACGAGAATAACCCAACTTTCCTGTTTTAAGTAGGGTTCTTTTTATTCTTCTTCTTCTTTTTTTTTTTTTTTTTTTGAGAGGACTCTCGCTCTGTCGCCAGGCTGGAGTGCAGTGGCACGATCTCGGTTCATTGCCACCTCCGCCCCCCGGGTTCAAGCAATTCTTCTGCCTCAGTCTCCCAAGTAGCTGGGACTATAGGCGCGCGCCACTACGCCCAGCTAATTTTTGTATTTTTAGTAGAGACGGAGTTTCATCATATTGGCCAAGATGGTCTCGATTTCTTGACCTTGTGATCTGCCCGCCTCGGCCTCCCAAAGTTCTGGGATTACAGGCGTGAGCCACCGTGCCCGGCCTAGTAGTGTTATTTTTCACATACACCAATAGGCATCTTGGCTCAACATACGAAAGCCCCTTTCCACAGAGACAGCTGCCTCCAGCCTGAAGAAGTTGCCACAGGAGGTAGAAGGAGGTCCCTTGCCCATGCCTGGGAGACCCAGCCAGAGTGGACAGGGAGGCGGCCCGGGCCGGGGTGCCAGACTCAGCAAATAAACACAGCATGCCCAGGTAACCCTGAATTTCAGATAACCAGCGAATAACTTTGTATGATACTATATTTGTACTTAAGAGTAACTCGTTTATCTGAAATTCAAAGTTGACTGCGCATGCGTTACTGTATTGTATCTGGCGACGCTCCACCTGGAGCCCTTAGGTTGGTTTTCCTACTCGGGTTTGTGGAAGGGGCGCCCCCTGTCTTGCAGGTGCCCGCGGCGCTCTCCACAGAGGAGGAGCGCTCGAAGAGCGGCGGCGGCGGCGGCAGGGGCGGCGGCGGCGGCGGCGGCGGCGGCGGCAGGGGCGGCGGCGGCGGCGGCGGCGGCGGCGGCAGGGGCGGCGGCGGCGGCGGCGGCAGGGGCGGCGGCGGCGGCGGCGGCAGGGGCGGCGGCCCGGCACTGACTGGAGACCCAGGTGAGTCCTAGCAACTCTCACGGCCCAACGGTCAAAACCTCCTCTGTGGTGGGCGCGCACCCAAGGCACGCACTTAGGCTCAATCCAGGAGTCGCCTCCGGCCACTGACTGGAGACCCAGGCGAGTCCTAAGGAACTGACAAGGCCCAACGGTCAAAACCGCCTCTGTCGTGGACGCTCACCCAATGCACCCACCTACTCTCTCTCAATCCGGGCGTCGCCTCCCGTTGCCAGGCAACGAGAGCGCGCGCAGCAAAGAGGAAGCGGGACTGACAGATGAGGAAACCGAGGTTCGCAGAGACTGAGTGACTTGCTGAAGATCACACAGCTAGTAAGAGGCAGAATCAAGACTGGAACTTGGGGGCTGGGTGCGGTGGCTCACGCCTGTAGTCCCAGCTACTCGGGAGGCTGAGGCAGGAGAATCGCTTGAACCTGGGGGGCGGAGGTTGCAGTGAGCAGAGATCGCGCCACTGCACTCCAGCCCGGGCGACAGAGCTAGACTCCATCTAAAAACAACAACAACAACACAAAATCGCGCCACTACACTCCAGCCAGGATGGTGAGACCCTGTCTCAAAACAAACAGCGGCAACATAAAAAACCCAAAAACCAAACCATAACAAAAAAACCCTGGAAATTGAACTTGGGCCCCAGGATGGAAACTAACTACCTGAAGAGGTGCTTTGGAAATTGCCTGGCCCAGGCACTTGCACTTGACATGCATGGGGTATATTCTTCCACGTACAATTACATATATGCATTCATATGATTATGTACAGTAGTAGTAGATTATTAAATGTTGAAGAGCACTAACACACCATGTACATAATGGAACTGTATTTAATATTTATTTTTGGTAGTGATATGGCACATGAAAATAATTTGTTTTCTCGTAGAAAATTCAGGGAATGGCTTAAATAGAATTTCAGCTTTGGGGGCTCATAATTGAGTGAGAGGCTTCTTCCTTGATTCCCCTGAGAAGGAAGAAATCTTCATTTTTGGTTTGCAAGACCATGAAAACAGTAAGTACAACAAATGAAATACTTTACACTCAAGGAAACATGTTTTAAAAAACAGAAAAGATATAGAAAAGAAGTATAAGTAATATATTCAAAGAGCAATTAAACGATATTTTATTAATTTTAAAAGCCATAGATTATAAAAATAAAAGTTTGCCCTATGAAAATAGAAAGAAAATCCTTAAGATAGTAGGTGAAGAACAGAATGGATAATGCCAGAAAAATTTTGACCTGAGAGACCTAAATAAGTAATTCTCCCAAAATACAGTAAAAGGGGAATAATGACAAAGAATATAAAAGAGATATGGAGGATACATATACAGAAATTTAAATATGCATCCAAGTTATAGAAATATTAAATGGAGTAGAGTACAATCAATAATAATTATAACAACAATAGATGAGAAATTTTCAGGATTTAGCTAAAACATAAATCTTCATCTAAACTTCAGAGTGGAAAAACACATAATACTCAAAGGAAATACAATTACATTGACTTCCAATTTCTCATCACCAACACTAGGAAGAAGAAAATTTAAAAGAAAAATATTTGTCACCTTGGGTAAGCAAAGAGTTCTTGGACATAAGACCAACACCAAAGGACAAACTGATAAGGTAGATATTATGAAAATTCAAAACTTTACTTCTTCAAAAGACCATTAAAAGATTGGAAGGCTAGCCATAGTCTGGAAGAAAATAATTGCACATCATATAGTTAATAAGTTTGTATCTAGAATACATAAAGAACTCTCATAACTCAATTTTAAAGAGTAAACAATAGGCAAAAAGATTTGAACAGATACTTCCCCAGGGAAGATACTCAGATAGAAAATAGGCACCTGAAATTAATTAACATCACTAGTCATTAGAGAAATGCAAATTAAAACCACAACCAAATACCAATACACAGTGATTAGAACAGCTAAAATAAAAAGACTTTACAATACCACATACTGGCAAGGAGGAGGAGTAACTAAAAATTTCTTATTGTTTAAATGCAGAATGGTACCATGGGGTTGGAGCCTACTAGTCTAATGAGGTTTTAGCTTAATAAAAGTGTTTAATTTTCATTCAATTAATGTGGGATAAAGTTTTACAGTCCTTATTTTTCAGGAATTAAGTATGATATACTTGCTTAAGACTTTGAGGGTTGTTGTTCTGGCTAACCTAAATTCCTGATCCAATGCTAAAAATATTCGTGCAAGGGGGAAAGAAAAGATTGATAATATCCTAAATGGAGATAGAAAGGCTATTTTGTTTGTATTCTTGACCTGGCATTTTGTTTTTATGTTGTTGGTTGTTGGCAATATTTTAAGTGATGTAGAGTAAATCAGTCATACATAAAAATATAAACTAAGTAAAGCTATGATAGCTACAAGTGTTGGTATAATAAATTATTGTTCTTTGACATGAATAATAATTCATTTAGGTAAAAATCTGGTAAGTGATGGTAGACTTCCTAAGGAAAATAAGGTAACTGAAATTGTGGTTGCTTAGGGTGATAATTTATTTCATGTGTATGATGATGATAATGCTGTGGTACATATATTTAATAATAATTGCCTTCTGGGAGAACAGCTTAAATTTCTCATTTGCTTTACATCCTGCTGCTCATTTGAAATTTTCATTGGTTCACAGATATTTTAAGTAGCAAACACAGCTCTGAGGGCAGAAAATGAGTGAGACAGTTATTGCCTTGAATTATACTTCTGATGGTGCGAAGAGTAGCTCTTCCCCACCGCCATCATACTTACTGTGATCTCTGTGGCTCCTGTAATTTTTTTTTCTTTCTATGAACCGGAAATACATCATCAGAACAATTTATGGCTAGGCATGCCTGTAATCCCAGCACTCTGGGAGGCTGAGGTGGATGGATCACCTGAGGTCAGGAGTTCGAGACCAGCCTGGCCAACATGGCAAAACACTGTCTCTACTAAAATACAAAAAGATTAGCCAGGTCTGGTGGTGTGCGCCTGTACTCCCAGCCACTTAGGAGGCTGAGGCAGGAGAATCGCTTGAACCTGGGAGGCGGAGGTTGCAGTGAGCCGAGATCATGCCATTGCACTCCAGCCTGGGTGACAAGAGTGAAACTCCATCTCAAAAGAAGAAAAAAAAAAGAAAAATTTATTATTGAAATACTCAGTCAGCACCTCCAGCCCTCCCTACCAAGATGGCTTTGTGGCAGGCCAGGTCTCGCTAATGCAGTTCTCCATAACAACTGTTTCAGAGTGGTTAAGTTAACTATTAAAAGCCAGTGCTCTTATACACCGGTTGGAATGTAACAAAAGTCCAGCAAGAGTTTTGCCTAGGCCTTTCCCGAACCTTAAAGCATGATTAAACATGCCTATTGGAAGTCTGAAGGAACTCCCCAAACCTCTGTGATTTAGCAGGAGACAAGATAGGGGTAATCACCCCAGCATCTAGACTCATTTAGATTAAGCAGATTTACTGAGGCTCCAGAGGAAGGTCGTCAGGACTCAGACCTTAGTTATAGATTGAAAGAAGTTAATCACTTATGTCTTTAGATGAATGCACATTTACATGTAGACATATAGCTTAGAAGGTCTATGAACTCTGGAAAACTTTGTAATTTTGAGTTGGTCTGGCGATAATTTCTGGGCCTTTTCCTTGTAACTGGTTACAGAGATAAAAACTCTCTTCCTCCCCAGTACATTGTCATCTTGTTACTGGGCCATGAGAAATAGCAGCCTGACCCTCAGTTCGGTCCAGGTACTCAGCTTGGTCTCTGTTGTGCCTGGATCACAGTTCAAATTCTTCTCGTATCACATTTTGTTGTCTCATCATTCCCCGACTCTGCTTTCTTTCAAAGGTGTTAATTCCTAATAAATGTTTTGCCACTGCCACTTTGTTTTAGCATCTGCTTCTGAAAAATCCAATCTGCGACAATCCTCTTCAGATGGGTTGAAGCAGAAGGAACAAGCCATGCTCACAGGGAGCAGGGTTCTCCCTCTCCCTGTGAGTCACAGTTACTTTACAATTCACTATGCTTCATCCTTGCCCCAGAGCCTTCTGAAAATAATAAACTCTCATTAACCCAGAGAAATGACAATGTTGCATCAACTATCTCTGTGAGGATTCCACAGAGCCTGAAGCCTTACATTTTTTTTTTTTTTTTTCTGAGACGGAGTCTCGCTCTGTCGCCCAGGCTGGAGTGCAGTGGCGCGATCTTGGCTCACTGCAAGCTCCGCCTCCTGGGTTCACGCCATTCTCCTGCCTCAGCCTCCCGAGTAGCTGGGACTACAGGCGCCCGCCACCACGCCCGGCTAATTTTTAGTATTTTTAGTAGAGACGGGGTTTCACCGTGTTAGCCAGGATGGTCTCGATCTCCTGACCTCGTGATCCACCCGCCTCGGCCTCCCAAAGTGCTGGGATTACAGGCATGAGCCACCGCGCCCGGCCGAAGCCTTACATTTTCTACCAAGGGCATGAAAGAATTTTAGCTGCTGCTCAGCTTCGGAAAGGGAAATGCCTTGAAAGTAAAATTGAAGGGGAGGTGGGATCCACTCAGACACTGAAATATTTCTCACATTCTAGGTTACTTAAAACTATTTTTCTAGTTTCTTCAGTAGAATTTTTAGTACACTTTGAAGTTGTTTTTGAAGTTTGAGTGCATACGAAAAACCATACAATTACATTGTTCTTTTCTACACCTTTCATAGATTGAACACACTCATGTAATTGTCATCCAGGTCAAGAAAACACATTGCTGACACCCCCAATCCCATTTGTACATTCTTTCAGTTACCATCCTCCATCACATAACCAGTAGGTAAACATCTAACAATACAGTTTCCAGTGTACTTTGGAAATCCATATAAATAGAATTATAAAGGATATAATCCTCTCTGTTGGATTTTTTATTTTATATATTGTTTGTGAAATCCATGTATAATATTGTTGGCTGTGGTTGTAGTTTTTTCATTCTCGTTACTATATTGCACTCCATTGTGTGAATAGACCACATTTCATGTATTCACTTTACTGCTGGTGTTTTCTAGTTTGGCGCTATTATAAATAAAACCGTTATGGCTATTTTGTACATGTCTTTTGATGTATTGTGTATGGAATTGGTTCCTTCTGGTGGGTTCGTGGTCTCGCTGACCTCAAGAATGAAGCCACAGACCTTCGCGGTAAGTGTTACGTCTCTTAAAGGTGGCATGGACCCAAAGAGTGAGCAGCAGCAAGATTTATTGTGAAGAGCGATAGAACAAAGTTTCCACAGCATGGAAGGGGACCCAAGCAGGTTGCCACTGCTGGCTGGGGTGGCCAGCTTTTATTTCCTTATTTGTCCCCACCCATGTCCTGCTGATTGGTTCATTTTACAAACCTCTAGCTAGCTACAGAACGCTGATTGGTGCGTTTTACAATCCTAGCTACAGAGTGCTGATTGGTGCATTTTACAATCCTCTTGTAAGACAGAAAAGTTCTCCAAATCCCTACTCACCCAGGATGTCCAGCTGGTTTCACCTCTCAGTATTAGTTATACTCCCTCAAGCCTGAGAAATCTATTTGCTCCACATCCTCACTGACACTTGGAATTTTCAGGTATTTTTCATTTTAGCCATTATAGTGGGATGTAGTTATATAACATTTGAGTTTTCTTTGATGATTAATGAAATTGAGCAATTTTCAAATGTTCTTTGGTTATTGAAAAATCACTTTTTGTGACATATCTGTTCAAGTATCTTGCCCAATTTTTTCTAAGTTGTTTATCTTTTTTTTATTACCTGTAGGAATCATTTATATATTCTGCATATAAGCCCTTCGTAGACATCTGAATTGCAAAACTTCTTCCATTACGAGAGATATCTTTAAAGCTTTTTTAGTAGTGCTTTTTAATGAACAGAAATTCTTAATGTAGACCAGGCATGGTGGCTCATGCCTGTAATCCCAGCACATCTGGAGGCCAAGGCGGGTGGATCACCTGAGGTCAGGAGTTTAAAACCAGCCTTGCCAACGTGGTGAAACCCTGTCTCTACTAAAAATACTAAAATTAGCTGGGCATGGTGGCAGACACTTGTAATCCCAGCTACTCGGGAGGCTGAGGCAGGAGAATCACTTGAACCCAGGAGGCAGAGGTTGCAGTGAGCCAAGATTGTGCCTTTGCACTCCAGCCTGGACTCCATCTCAAAATAAATAAATAAATGAGTAAAAGAAATTCTTAATGTTAATATTGTTGGAACTTGTGTTTATTTCCTGTGGTAATTGTATACTATTTAAGAAAACTACTCCAATGTCATGAAGATGTTCTGTGTTTTCTTCTGAAAAGTTTATTGCTTTATCTTTTTATGTACTTTATATTAAAGTATAATACAGCAAAATATATCCTTTTAGTGTATTAGTTCTGCAAGTGTTGACAAAGGGATATAGTCATGTAACCACTGCCATAATTAATATACAGAACAGTTAAATTACAACAAAAAATTTCCCTCCGTCCTTTTGTGATTAACTTCTCCTTTGCCAAACCCTATGCTTTCTATTCCTATAGTTTTGTCTTTTCCAGAATGTCATTCAGTGAATTCATACAGTATGGAAACTTTTGTGTCTTGCTTCATTCACTTAGCACAGTGCATTTGAGATTCATCCCTGTTGTAGCATGTATAGGTAGTTCTTCCTTTTTATTATGGGGTAGTGTTTCATTGTTTGGATGTTCTGCAACTTGTTAATCCATTAACTAGTTGAGAGACATTTGGGTTCTTCTGGTTTGGGTAGTTACATATAAGGCCGCTATAAACAATCTTGTACAGGTTTTTGTGTAAACATTTCATTTTGGTAATATGTAGGAGTGGGGTCTCTAAGTTATGTGGTACATTTATGTTTAACTTTATAAGAAACCACCAAATTGTTTTCCAAATGATGGCACCATTTTGCATTTAAACAATAAGAAATTTTTAGTTATTCTTCCTCCTTGACAATATGTGGTATTGTAAAATCTTTTTATTTTAGCTATTCTAATCATTGTGTATTGGTATTTGGTTGTGGTTTTAATTTGCATTTCTCTAATGACTAATGGTGTTAATTTCAGGTGATTATTTTCCATGTGACTATCTTCCCTGGGGAAGTGTCTGTTCAAATCTTTTTGCCTATTGTTTACTCTTTAAAATTGAGTTATGAGAGTTCTTTATGTATTCTAGATACAAACTTATTATTAACTATATGATGTGCAATTATCTTCTCCCAGCCTATGGCTTGCCTTTTCAATCTTGTATAAGCCATATCAGGTGTATACAGTGAATCTTAGGGAACCAATAGATATTATGTTTTAGACTATTCCTATGTAACTGAATAATTCTTTTTTCCTGAATATGTTACAACATGTGAAACTCTTCTAAATCTGAATAAAATAAGAATATAAACTTCTGTAAGAGAAAAAATCAGAAAAAAACATTGATATAAAATTAAGTGTCCTCTTTTTGTGGGATCAAACATAGTAGTATTAAGGTTAGCTTTGTGAATAGCACAGGTGTAGTAATGCCAGCGCTAAAACTAGAAGAGAAAGTAGCAAGAGCACAGCTGTAATTAATACAGATCAAATAAATATCAATTTTTGATGTTGGATATAGTTTGTGGTTGAATATTAATTACTGTTAAAATTAGTAGCATCTAACATTGATGAAATATTTGCTAAATGTAATGAGAAAATGGTTTGATCTACAGAGGCTCCTGCCTGGGCTAAATTTCCAGCTAAAAGTGCTGTTTTAAAGCTTTAAAATGATTCCACTTCCATAGTTTGCTACTTGAGTGACATATATTTTGATGTGATAGGAAAATGTATTGTAATTCCCCCTCCCTGCAAGAGTGTTATGTCACACCTCATCAGACCACATATGTGAGTAATTGACCTCAACTCCAAAATACATATAAACCTAAGATTTTGACAGACACTTTGACAGCTCAGACTGTGGCAAAGCCCCAAACAGGTGGGTAGACTGGTCACCCTGTTTAGCAGCAGCTTAGACTATTGCAAGAGGAGGAATGATAGGGGCAGAAGTCAGAAACCTATTCTGTATTTCTGGGAATACTTTATCTGGAGCCCCAATTATTAATGGAATTAATAAATTACTGAAACCATTGATTAGAATAGGTAAAACCATAAAAAATTATTGCAAATATATAGGCAGCAATGATAACATTACAGATTTGATCATCTCCTAATACATAGCTTCTGGCTGACCCAATTCGGTATGGACATGTCCTGCCCGTGTACCCTAGAACTTCAAATAACAATAAAAATTTTAAAAAGCCCACAAGCTACAAAAACAAAAAAACAAACAAAAAGAAGACAGAAGGCAGTTCCCACTATTCTGGCTTAGGCACCAAATTATAATGTGTCAATGTTTTTTTGCGGTTTGTTGAGAAGAATCAACGATTAATGAACATAGGGAGAAGCAAGGTAAAAATGGCTGAGTGAGCATTAGTCTGTAAATCTAAAGACAGAGATTAAACCTCTTTTCACCAAGTCCTGAGGTGAAATTTCACACTGAATTTGCAAAGTTAAAGGAGCAGCTTCAATTCTGCAGCGGTAGGGGGGCACTTCTGCATTTTTTTTTCCAGGGAGGGAAAGGTAGATTAAAGCCAGTTGGTTAAGATATTTAGCCGCTAACTAATATAATGGATGAATATTATTATATTATTAAAATTAATAAATTATCAATTATTAAAATCCTTCTTTGAGTCTAAAAAACATAGTCCATCAATATTACTGAAGTTATGAGTACAAAAACTATGAAGACCTAAACTGCAACCCTTATATAATTTCCACAGCTGACCAAAAGCCAGAGAAGCATAACTAATCAAGGTCAATGACCATAGAAAAGTCAATTTGTGTGTTAATCTCATTTGAAGATATATTATACTCATGAGCCATACCTTCATTAAGCTTAAAAACTGACACAATTTTCATACGTTTAAATCAAGAAACTTCAATATATATACCCAGCCAGGTTTATACTATGGGCAATGCTCAGAAATTTGTGAATCAAATTTCAAGTACAATGTGCTTGAATTAGTACCATCAAAACGTTTTGAAAATTGATCAATATCTATATTATAATATCCTTGTGAAGCTAAATAACAACTTTTAAGTTAAAGACTGAGAGTAAAAAAAAGTTGTCTCTGGCTTATTTATTATGTAAATCTTTATAATGATTGTAAGTTTCAAAGGCCCAGACTGTTTCAACTACAGATGCAGGTGAAGCTAACGTAGAGAAATGAGAACACTTACTATATATGGCTTGTTTTATTTTCTTGGTAGATAGAGAAAAGTTATAGGGAATTATTCCTTATATAACTCTAACTATATTTCCTATGTAACTTTAATGCTAGGATTAAGTATCAAACTTAATATACCCCTCTCTGCAATAGGTTCGTTTCAGGAATCACTTGCCCTAGGAATCAACAAAGCTCAGAGTTGGAGGAAAAACCAAGCTTTCAGTATTTGAGGCAGCCCCTTGTGGAAGGCAGTCATTAAAAACTAAAAAAGAAAAAAAAATTTAGAAGATATATTCTTTTAGTAGTCAAGACAAAATGTTACTAGGAAAGTAAAAAGGAAATTAGAGGAGGACGTTTTCATCTGCCATTACTCCTTGTATACTTATTTACCCTGGGGAAGTCATGGAGAAAAAAGTTTCTAGATTTAGATATCTGTTGTATCTGTTGGCTAAAAAACATATTGATGCTATAAAAATATAGCACCTGTTCTTCCTCAGCATCTACTCATATTTACCATGTGATAGTCTGAGTTTTGAAATCACAGTTTAAATTATATATCTGTGTCAATTTGGATTTTTTTGAGGCAAGGCAGTATACATACCTGAACAATTTTATATTGTGTGGCAGAAATTCCTACATGTAAAATAGATCACTGTGGCCAACAGAAAACAGAATTCTATTTAAATACTTGGAATAACTTAATGTTATACATCTTTTTATCTACAGATCCTGGCCTTCACAGTTCAAGGTTATACATAAACGGGTCTGGTTAAGATACGCATGTCTGCACAAAGTCTTTTTGGTAAGAGAATGATACAAACATACACAAAAAAGTTAATTCATATATTTTATCAACGAAGTTCTTCTTTTTTTTTTTTTTTTTTGAGATGGAGTCTTGCTCTTGTCACCTAGGCTGGAGTGCAGTGTCACGATCTCGGCTCACTGCAACTTTTGCCTCCTGGATTCAAGCAATTCTCCTGCCTTAGCCTCTCGAATATTTGGGGTTACAGGTGCCCACCACCACACCTGGCTAATTTTTGTATTTTTAGTAGAGACAGGGTTTCACCATGTTGGCCAGGCTGGTCTCGAACTCCTGGCCTCGTGATCCACCCGCCTTGGCCTGTCAAAGTGCTGGGATTACAGGCGTGAGCCACCGCACCTGGCCTCAACCGAGTTCTAACAAAAATATTGATTATTACAGAATGAAACCTTAACGCCTAATTTCAATTTTTGTGTTGTCCCACAGTGACACCTATTGATGGATACTGCATGAGTCTCCTTTTTCTTCCCTTTATTGCCTTGCTTAATAAATACTGCAATAAGCATCCTTGTGGATATATGCTTACATATTAGTATATCTCTTAAAGTGTACTTGGAAATAGAACTTTTGGGCAAAAGGTATGCATAATTAAATTTTGATAAGAACTGCCAATTTATACTTCAATCTACACTCAAACTAATAATTTATAAAATTATTGGAAATACAGAATCATTTTGATTATTGTACTTTATAGTGTTTTCTCTATTTTGACTTCATAAATCTAATATACCAAATCCCTTAAATTACAGTTTTATCATATCTTTCTGAATTTTGGTACAGAACAAATTGTACCAAATGTGGAGTAGGCAACCTGTGTTCAATTTCCTAATACACTATTTATTTCCTTTGGGTTATCAGTAATTCATTTAGATCAGTGATTTTTGTACTTTTTTGACTGAGACAGCCCAAAGTAAGAAATAGCATGGCCCAGTGCATACACACAAATGCACACATACATGTGTATGGCACACACATACACTTTCATAAAGTACAAATAAAAGTTTTATAAAACTGTAGTTACCAGGATTATACGTGACGTACTCTATTTTCTTTTGTAATGCTTTGTAGTTATTTTTTATTAATGGTCACCAACAGCTAAAAGGCTTTCACCAACTGCTAATGGCTCAATAGGTCATCACTCCACAGTTTGAACCATGCTGAAGACTTCTTTGAGTCTTGATCAATAAATTAATAAATAAAATAAGGTTAATAGTAATTATATAATTATGTAATATATTATATAAAAATCATGTCAAAATTTATGTTTCTGCTTTAAAATTCCATGATTCCAAGAATAGCTCTCATTCTGTTTCTTAAAATGTCTTTCATGAATTTCTAAACAGAAAAGAAAATGACATGAACCTGAGAACAACTTTCTGTGATCCAAAACTTTCCCAAATAATTTACTACATCTTGCAAAGAGACATAAAGATGGTGATGAGACTTGAAGAAGAATGTCACTCAAAGATACAAGGAAATCCTCAGCTTTTTAATTCATTAACAACAATTTGGAATCAGAATCTATCCTGTTTTTGGTACGATTCCATAACAAATTGCATTGAAGCTAATGTATCTTCTCAGAAAAGAAAATTGTTTTCAGGAAATAAATGGCCTTACAAGCCAAGCAACTGTGGAATCTGGGGCTCATGGGAAGTAAGTGAACTGTTAGGAATGGCATGACTTGAGAAGTAACAGTGGTCTTCTTTCCACGTCATTTAAAACTTTTTTCACATAGCTGCCAGAGTTCGTGGAATTTCAGTTTGAAGTGTGCCTATTAAGGTTTTGAATAATTCTATTAAATGGGACACCTATTACCCATGAAAGGCGGTACAGTAAGCCTTCTGCAGTCATGGTCATATTATACTAAAACAATTGGTCTATTAGACACCATACAAGGCCTTGAGTAATACGTCTTGATGGACACAAAGGGATTTTTGCTCTCAAGGTGGTTACAGTATAGGAGCTAAATTTAAATTTTGAGCCAGATGATCTCTATTATGCTATTGTAGACCATGGCCAGAATTGCCATGCTCAGTTGCCTTCAGAGCTTGTAATATCAGAGATATTACAGCCTGTGCAGACTAACAGTCTGGTTATCACTCCATAGTTGGAATGTAAGAGTGCACATTTGATGCTTGATCACTTTTTCCTGGAGATAATATGACAATTGGCCCTAATGGCATGATAAGATAAGGTATCCAGTCTGGGGACAGTGGCTTATGCCTGTAATCCCAGCACTTTGGGAGGCCGAGGCAGACAGACCAGCCTGAACAATATGTTGAAACCCTGACTCTACTAAAAATACAAAAATTAGCCGGGCATGGTGGCATGCACCTGTAATCCCAGCTACTCAGGAGGCTGAGGCACGAGAATCACTTGAACCCAGGAGGTGGAGGTTGC
The DNA here is from genome assembly GCF_029281585.2 of Gorilla gorilla gorilla. Lineage (NCBI taxonomy): Eukaryota > Metazoa > Chordata > Mammalia > Primates > Hominidae > Gorilla > Gorilla gorilla. Next base: position 23,255,875 of record NC_073234.2, on the reverse strand, counting down.
AGTGAGCTGAGGTGGGCAACAGAAGAAGACTCTGTCTCAAAAAAAAAAGAAGATACTGTATCCAAAACCCAGATGACAGATTAGAACTCTGTGGCTAGTTACATGTACAGTCAATTCTCATTATTCATGGATACTGCATTTGCAAATATGCGTGCTTGTTAAGATTGTAACTCCAAAATTAATACTCAAGGTCATTCATGAAAATGTGCAGAGCAGCAAAAAATTTGTGTCTGTCAGTGTGCACATTCCCAGCTGAGAGTGAACAAGGGGAAACTGGCTTCTTACTTATGTCTGTGTCTTTGTGTCTTTTTCGTGGTTTATTAGGGGTGATACTTTTTTTCATTTTTGTGCTTGTATTAGTCAGGGTTCTCTAGAGGGACAGAACTAATAGGATACATATATATATCTCATATATATATGAGTTTATGAGTATTATATATGAGTTTATATAATACACTCATGAGTTTAACAAACTAATGTAATAATATATAACACAAAACGAATGAATTCATATTATCATATGAGTTTATATGTATATTTGTTTATTATATAAATATATATGAGTTTATTAAGTATTAACTTAAATGATCACAGGTCCCACAATAGGCTGTCTGCAAGCTGAGGAGCAAGGAGAGCCAGCCCAAGTCCCAAAGCTGAAAATCTTAGAGTCTGATGTTCAAGGTCAAGAAGCATCCAACACAGGAGAAAGATGTGGGCTGAGAGAGTGCCTTTATTGGTGACTTTGCTGTTTAAAATGATCCCCAAGCCCAGTACTAGAGTCCTATATAGTGTTCCTAAGTGCGAGAAGTCTGTGACATGCTTTAAAGAGAAAATATGCGTTAGATAAGCTTTGTTTGGGCATGAGCAATAGTGCAGTTGGCCATGAGTTCAATGTTAATGAATCAACAACATATAGTAAATAAGATGTCTTTATTTTTATTTTATTACATATGTTTTCAGCTTTATTGAGGTATAATTGACAAAATGTTATATAGTCAAGTTGTACACTGTTGACGTTTTGAAGTACATTGTGAAACGACTGTTTCTATCAAGCTGATTAACATATCCATCATCTCACACAGTTACCTTTTTTATGATAAGAATACTTAAGGCCTCTCTTAGCAAATTTGAAGTATAGAACAAGTTGTTAACTGTAATCCCTGTGTAGCACATTAGCTCTCCAGAATGTATTCCTCTTATAACTGCAAGTTTGCACACTTTGACCAATATCTCTCCATTTCCCCAAACCCCTAACTCCTAGTAAGCACGTTTCTACTTTCTATTTCTCTGAGTTCAACTTTTCTTCCCTTCCTTCTTCCCACTTTTCTTTCTTTCTTTCTTTTTCTTTCTCTCTCTTCTTTTTCTTTCTTTTCTCCTTTCTTTTTCTTTCTTTCTCTCTCTCTCTTTTTCTTTCTTTTCTCCTTTCTTTCTTTCTCTCTTTCCCCTTCCCCTTCCCCTTCTCCTTCCTTCCCTCCCTTCCTTCCTTCCTTCCTCACTCTGTCACCCAGGACTAGAGTGCAGTGGTGTAATCTCGGCTCACTGCAACCTCTGCCTCCTGGGTTCAAGCAATTCTCCCACCTCAGCCTCCTGAGTACCTGGGATTACAGGCACCGGCCACCATGCCCAGCTACTTTTTGTATTTTTTGTAGAGACGGGGTTTCACCATGTTGGCCAGGTTTGTCTTCTTTTGTCTCTTGTCTTTATTCCCACATTTTCCCTCCTCAATCCACCAGGGATCGAGGGCGGTTACAAACATATGCATGCACGTATGTCTTTATAGTAGAACAATTTGTATTCCTTTGGGTACATACCCAATAATGGAATTGCTGGGTCAAATGGTAATTATGTGAGGAATGGTCAAACTGCTTTCCACAATGGCTAAAATGGTTTACATTCCCACCAGCAGTGCATAAACATTCCCTTTTTGCCTCAACCTCACCAGCATTTGTTACTTTTTTTTTTTTTAACTTTTTAATATAGCCACTCTGACTGGTGTGAGATGATATCTCATTGTGCTTTTGACTTGCATTTCTCTAATGATTAGTGATGTTGAGCATTTTTTCATATGTTCGTTGGATGCATGAGTGTCTTATTTTGAAAAGTGACAGTTCATGTCCTTTGCCCACTTTTTAATGGGGTTGTTGGAATGTTAATTCATTTAAGTTCCTTGTAGATTGTAGATATTAGACCTTTGTCAGATACTTAGCTTGAAAATATTTCCTCCCATTCTGGAGGTTGTCTGTTTACTCTGTTGATAATTTCTTTTGCTGTGCAGAAGCTCTTAGTTTAACTAGGTCCTATTTGCCAATTCTTGTTTTTGTTGCAATTGCTTTCGTTCTTTGTCATGAAGTCTTTGCCAGGTCTTGTGTCCAGAATGGTATTACCTAGTTTATCTTCCAGGGTTTTTATAGTTTTTGGTTTTAGATTTAAGTCTTTAATCCACCTTGAGTTAATTTTTGTATATGATGTAAGGAAGGGGTCCAGCTTCAATCTTCTGCATGTGGCTAGCCAGTTATCCCAACATCATTTATTGAATAGGGAGTCCTTTTCTTATTGCTTGCTTTTTTGGATTTTGTCAAAGATCAGATGGTTGTAGGTGTGTGGTACTACTTCTGCACCCTCTATTCTGTTCCATTGGTCTATGTGTCTGTTTTTGTACCAGTACCATGCTGTTTTCATTACTTGTAAGGTAGTTTGAAGTCAGGTATTGTGATGCCTCCAGGTTTTTTTCTTTTTGTAAAATAAATAACTAAATAAATAAATAAATTTCTTTGGCTATTTGAGCTCTTTTTTGGTTCCATATGAATTTTAAAATAGTTTTTTTTCTAATTCTGTAAAGAAAATGTTGATAGTTTGATAGAAGTAGCATTGAATCTATACATTGCTTTGGGCAGTATGGTCATTTCTCCAGTATTGATTCTTTCTATTCATCAGCGTGGAATGTTTTCCCATTTGTGTCATCTCTGATTTGTTTTAGCAGCGTTTTGTAATTCTCATTGTAGATATCTCACCTCCCTGGTTAGCTATATTCCTAGGTATTTTATTCTTTTTGTGGCTTTTCTGAATGGGATTGTGTTCCTGATTTGGCTCTCAAATTGACAGTTGTTGGTATATAGAAATGTTACTGATTTTTGCAAACTGATTTTGTATCCTGAAACTTTGCTGAAGTTGTGTATTAGATCTAGGAGCTTTTGGGCAGAGAATAGGGGTCTTCTAGGTATAGAATCACATCATCTGCAATCAGGGATAGTTTTACTTCCTCCCTTTCTATTTGGATGTCTTTTACTTCCTTCTCTTGCCTGATTGCTCTGGTTAAGACTTCCCTTATTATGTTGAATAGGAGTGGTGAGAGAGGGCATTCTTTTCTTGCACTGGTCTTCAAGGGGAATGCTTCCAGCTTTTGCCCATTCAGTATGATGTTGTCTCTGAGTTTTTTACAGATGGCTCTTATTATTTTGAAGTCTATTCCTTCAGTGACTAGGTTGTTGAGAATTTTTAACATGAAAGCATGTTGAATTTTATCAGAAACCTTTTCTGCGTCTATTGAGATGATCATGTGGTTTTTGGTTTTGGTTCTGTTTATGTGATGAATCACATTGATTGATTTATGTATGTTGAACCAAACTTGCATTTCAGGGATAAAACGTACTTGTTCATATGGATTAGCTTTTTGATGTGTTGCTGGATTAGGTTTGCTAGAATTTTGTTGAGTATTTTGCATCTATTAGGTTGGTGCACAAGTAATTGCAGTTTTGGCTTTTCTTTTCCCTTTCTTTCTTTGTTTCTTTCTTTGTTTCTTTCCTTCCTTCCTTCCTTCTTTCTTTTTTGACATGGATTCTCTATCACCCAGGCTGGAGTCCAGTGGCACCATTTCGGCTCATTGCAACCTCCGCCTCCCAGGTTCAAGCGATTCTCCTGCCTCAGCCTCTTGAGTAGCTGCAACTACAGGTGTTCACCACTACGCCTGGCTAATTTTTGTGTTTTTAGTAGAGATGGGGTTTTTGTCATGTTGGCCAGGCTGGTCTCGAACTCCTGGACTCAAGTGATCTGCCTGCCTTGGCCTCCCAAAGTGCTGGGATTACAGGCATGAACCACCACACTTGGCCACTTGGCCTTTATTTTTAATGGCAAAAACTGCAATTACTTTTGCACCAACCTTATATGTTCATTGAGGATATTGGCCAGAAACTTCCTTTTTGTTTGTGTGTCTCTGCCAGGTTTTGGTATTAGGATGGTGCTGGCTTCGTAGAATGAGTTAGGAAAAAGTTTCTCCTCCTCAATTTTTTGGAATACTTTCTGAAGCAATGGCACAAGCTCTTTCTTGTACATCTGGCAGAATTTGGCTGTGAATTCATATAGTCCTGGGCTTTTTCTGGTTGGTAGGCTTTTTATTACTGATTCAATTTTGGAACTCATTATTGGTCTGTTCAGGGATTCAATCTCTTCCTGGTTCAATCTTGGGAGATTGTATGTTCCCAGGAATTTATCCATTTTTTTCTAGGTTTTCTAGCTTGTGTGCATACAGATGTTTGTTATAGTCCCTGAGGGTTTTTTGTATTTCTGTGGGGTCAGTGGTAATCCCATTTGTTATTTCTGGTTGCGTTTATTTGGATCTTCTCTCATTTTTACTTATTAGTATAGCCAGCAGTCTATCTTACTGATTCTTTCAGTGATCCAGCTCCTGGATTCATTGATCTTTTATATGGTTTTTCACATCTCAATCTCCTTTAGTTTAGCTCTGATTTTGGTTGTTTCTTGCCTTCTGCTAGCTTTGGGGTTAGTTTGCTCTTGTTTCTCTAGTTCCTCTAGTTGTGATGTTAGGTTGTTAACTTGTGATCTAACTTTTTGATGTGGGTGGTTGGTGATACAAACTTCCCTCTTAACAGTGATTTGGTTGTGTCCCAGAGATTCTTGTATGTTGTATCTTTTTCTAATTAGTTTTTTTTTTTTTTTTTTGAGATGGAGTCTCGCTCTGTTGCCAGGCTGGAGTGCAGTAGCACGATCTCAGCTCACTGCAACCTCTGACTCCCAGGTTCAAGCAATTCTCCTGCCTCAGTCTCCTACTCAGTAGCTGGAACTACAGGCGTGCGCCACCACGCGCAGTTAATTTTTGTATTTTTAGTAGAGATGGGGTTTCACCATGTTGGCCACGATGGTCTCAATCTCTTGACTTCATGATCTGCCTGCCTCAGCCTCCCGAAGTGCTGGGATTACAGGCATGAACCACCACTCTTGGCCCTCTGATTAGTTTCAAAGAATTTCTTGATTTTTGCCTTAATTTTATTGTTTACCCAGAAATTGTTCTGGAGCTGATTGTTTAATTTCCATTTAATTGTATGGTTTTGAGTAATTTTGTTAGCATTGATTCTATTTTTGTTGGACTGTGGTTTGAAAGTATGGTTGGTATGAGTTTGGGTTTTTTTGGTATTTGCTGAGGGTGTTTTATGTCCAATTCTGTGGTCAATTTTAGAATATGTGACATGCACAGATGAGAAGAATGTATATTCTGTTGTTTTTGGGTGGGGAATTCTGTAGATGTCTATCAGGTCCATTTTGTCAAGTGTTGAGTTAAGGTCCAAAATGTCTTTGTTAGTCTTCTGCCTCAATGATCTGTCTAACACTGTTAGTGGGGTGTTAAATTCTACCACTGTTATTGTGTAGTTATCTAAATCTTTTCACAGGTCTCTAAGAACTTGCTTTATTAATCTGGGTGCTCCTGTTTTGGGTGTGTATATATTTAACAGGTCTTCTTGTTGAATCGAGCCCTTTATCATTATTTAGTTCTCTTCTGTGTCTTTTTGAATCATTGTTAGTTTAAAGTCTGTTTTGTGTGAAATTAGAATAGCAACTCCTATTTGCCATTTTCCATTTGCTTGATAGATTTTTCTCCATCCCTTTACTCTGGGCCTATAGGTGTCATTGCATGTGACATGGGTCTCTTGAAGAGAGCGTACCACTGGGTTTTGCCTCTTTATCTAACTTGCCACTGTGTGCCTTCAAATTGGGGCATTTAGCCTGTTTACATTCAAGGTTAGCCTTCGTATGTGTGGATTTGATCCTGTCATCATGTTGTTAGCTGGTAATGATGCAGGCTGTTTGTGTTCCTGCTTTATAGTGTCACTTAAGTTTTGCGGTTTTTTGGGGGGGGTAGTGGCTGGTAACAGTCTTTTCTTTCCATATTTAGCACCTTCTTCAGGAATCCTTGTAAGGCAAGTCTGGCGGTAACAATTTCTGTTAGCATTTGCTTGTCTGAAAAGGATCTTATTGCTCCTTTGTTTGTAAAACTTTGGCTGAATATGAAATTCTTGGTTAAAATTTTTTTCTTTAAAAATGCTGAATATAGTCTCTAATCTCTTCTAGCTTGTAGGATTTCTGCTAAAATGTCTGCTGTTTGCCTGATGGGATTCTCTTTGTAGGTGATCTGTCCCTTCTCTCTAGCTGCCTTTAACGTTTTTCTTTCATTTTGTTGTTGGAAAATCTGATGACTGTGTGTCTTGGGGATGGTCTTCTTGTGTAGTATTTTGCATGGCTTCCCTGTCCCTGCAATTCCTGAATTTGAATGTTGGCCTTTCTAGTGAGTTGGCAAAAATTTTCATGGACAATATCCTGAAATATGTTTTTCAAGTTGCTTAGTTTCTCTTTCTGTCTCTCAGGCACACCAATGAGTCATACACTGGGTCTCTTTACATAAGCCTATATTTCTCAGAGGTTTTGTTCATTCTTCTTTATTGTTTTTCTTTATTTTCCTCTGACTGAATTATTTCAGAGAGCCAGTCTTCAAGCTCTGAGATTATTTTCTTAACTTTGTCAGTTCTGCTGTTGATACTTGTGATTGCATTATGAAATGTTTGTGGAGTGTTTTTCAGCTCTCTCAGATAATTTTAGTTCTTTTTTTCAATGGCCATTTCATCCGTTGTCTCTTATATTGCTCTATAATCTTAGATTTCTTGGATTGGGTTTTGACTTTCTCATGTATATTAATAATCTTCATTTTTATCTGTATTTTGAATTCTATGTCAGTCATTTCAGCCATCTTAGCCTGGTTAGGAACCATTGCTGTGAAACCACTGTGGTCATTTGTAAGTAAGACACTCTGGTTTTTTGAGTTGCCATAGTTCTTGCACTGGTTCTTTCTTCTCTTTGTGGTCTGATGTTCCTTCAAACTTTGAAGTTGCTAAGCTTTGGGTAGGTTTTTTTTTTCTTTCTTTTATTCTCTTTATGTCCTTGGGGATTTGATTGTGATATAAGGTGGGTTCAGGCAACTGGCTTTGTTTCTGGAAGATTTTAGGGGTCCAAGGCTCAGCTCAGGACTTCTGGACTGGACTGTGGTGTTGTAATTCTGAGCAGCTGGTATCAGCCCCTTGCTTTGTTTTGTAGCTCCTGAAGGTTAGAAGCCTGCTATACTGGAGGGGCCAATTTGTTCCTGGACCACTGGTCACAACACTTTGATGGATGGTGCCAGCTACAGCACTTTGTAGCAAGGTAGCAGTGGGATTCATCCTCACTTGCATATGCCAGCAACAACAGCAGTGCAGCAGGGTGCATGCTCATCAACTGTAGAGGTGTGCTGGTGGGTGCAGATATGCCAGCCATTGTGCAGGCAGTCACAGCTTTGGTGGTGGCTGTATGGCATGGGGGTAGGGGAATCCAGTGGTGCCCATGCACACATTTGCACTGGCAGTGGTGTTGGCAGAGAACCGGTTGGCATGGGCTTGTGTACATCCTCTGTGTGCACGTTAACATGGGCAGCATCTACCACTGAGTTGGGGACAGGTCTGCTGGTCTCCCTCGGTAGTTTTCTGCCAGTGGCAGTGTTGGCATGGGGGAAGGGTGCTGGTGAGTGCAAGTCTGGTGGTTTCTGTGCCTGTGAATGCTGTTTTTTCAATGGTAATAGCACAGCAGGGTGTTGAAGGTGTGCAGTGTACTCATGCCAGCAGCTGTGGCATGTCATGGTGCATGCCCACACAGGCACTGACAGGGAAGTGGAAGAAAGTTCTGCCCACAAGCACATGCACCAGCAAAGCAATGTACCACATTCTCCTTATCTAATCTGTCATTGACTACCATTGATGAGCACCTGAGTTGATTCTTTGTCTTTGCTACTGTGAGTAGCACAGTGATGAATATACCAGTGCATGTGTCTTTTGGTAAAATAATATATCTTCTTTTTTTTTTTTGAGATGGAGTCTCACTCTGTCGCCCAGGCTGGAGTGCAGTGGCACGATCTCAGCTCACTGAAAGCTCCGCCTCCCAGGTTCATGCCATTCTCCTGCCTCAGCCTCCTGAGTAGCTGGGACTACAGGGGCTCACCACCATGCCCGGCTAATTTTTTTGTATTTTTAGTAGAGACGGGGTTTCACCGTGTTAGCTAGGAAGGTTTGAGTATATATAGAGTAACAGGATTGCTGAGTCAAATGGTAGCTCTGTTTTAAGTTTTTTGAGAAATCTCCAGACTGGCTAGATGAATTTACATTCCCACCAGCAGTGCGTAAGCATTACCTTTCTCCACAATGCCGCCAGCATCTGTTGGTTATTGACCTTTTAATAATGACCATTCTGACTCATGTTATAGTATCCCGTTGTGGTTTTGCTTTGCATTTATCTGATAATTAATGATGCTGAGTATTTTTAATAGGTTTGTTGGCCACTTGTATGACTTCTTTTGGGAAGTATCATATCCTTTGCCTGTTTTGTATTTTTTTTAATAGTTTGAAACACAAATTTATTCTCAGAATAATGCACAAAAGCATAGGTTGAGGCTACTGTTGGGAGGCTTCTCTCCCTTCCTCTTCCTACTCCCCCTACTCTCTGAATGCCAGGTAGAACACAGTTGAAGGAAACACGCAATCACAAACAATGATCAACTCTAAAGACAAAAAGGTTTGGACCAAAATAACTCAACATAATTAATCCAATAACTGTGAAGAACTTTGCTAAGTAGGATTAAGATATTGCAGATGTAGTGTTTCCACAGGGTGGCTCCTCAGTGCACCAGCGGGGCCTGCTTGAGGGAGATGAGGACTGAGCACCTCTGGGAGATGTCTTTAGCCTGCTTTCTGGACTTGGGGTTAAAGTTACACAGCCAGGCCACACTTTCCCACTCAGTGCCTGGGAAGAACTGGTCAATGTCATTTACAAAGGCTTCTTCTGCTGCCCTGTTTGCTTTTGTTTTCTGTAGTTGCTCATCCTATCTCACATATCACACCTCTAGCTCCTTTATTGCCTTTTCTTTCCACTCTGCTTCTTGCTTCTGAGAATTGGCATCAAGGGCTTCCAAGCGTTCTGTTTGCTCTTCTCTCCATTTACGGATACTTTCAGGCTCTGACTGCAATCTATCCACTTGTGAAATGCTGCACAACTGTCTGTTGGACTATTACTTTCCTGGTAGTATTTGCCATTCATTACTCCATCAACAGCATCCAGACCCCCAGGCAGCTTGCCATGTGCCTGGGGCCTGGGGGCACTACCTTCCAGGATGGTGAAGGCCTCATCATTCTTTTTTTTTGAGACAAAGTTTTGCTCTTGTCACCCAGGCTGGAGTGCAATGGCACGATCTCAGCTTACTGCAATCTCCACTTCTTGGGTTCAAGTGATTCTCCTTCCTCAGCCTCCTCCACCTCCTGGGTTCAAGCAATTCTCCTGCCTCAGCCTCCTGAGAAGCTGGGATTACAGGCGCACGCCACAGTGCCCAGCTAATTTTTGTGTATTCTTAGTAGACATGAGGTTTCACCATATTGGCCAGGCTTGTCTTGAACTCCTGACCTCAAGTGATCCACCTGCCTTGGCCTCCCAAACTGCTGGGATTACAGGCATGAGCCACTGCACCAGGTGGGAGTGAGACTTTTAATGATAGTCTTGCAAGATCAGGTGTCTGGTAGGCAGGCACACCCGGGGCAGTAACAGCAGGCAATTTATTTCCTAGCACGCAAGTCCCTCCCCCAGTTCCTCATTGGTCGAGTACTATGGGGTTACAATCTTCCCAGACGTCACCTAAGTTTCATTATCTCCTTATAGGGTCACACCCTGGTCCCCTTCCTTGCTTAAGTTTTTATTTCCCAATAGCAAAACTTTATTCCCTTTTATGGGCTGACCCCTCCTCTGCATTCTGTTTGCTTATTATGACTTCCTACGTGCATAAGCTGTGCAGTTTGTCATATCCGCAGGCTGGCTGCGAGTACTTAGGTCTATCATGCCTTGAAAATGGACCATTAAAATGTTTTCTTACAAGTTCCCTTTTTTTTCTTTCCTTCTCTTCTCTTCTCTTCTCTTTCTTTCTTTCTTTTTTTTTCATCTTTTGGTCTTATTTTTACTTTAATCTTTGGGTCCTTTGGTCCTCAAATCATTTTAGGACTACTTTACTTTCTTCTTCATAGTCTGGTTCAGTGTCTAACAACAGTAAGTTATTTTGCTGGTAGGTCATGGGCATTTGTTTGTTAATAGCTGTTCCAATTAACCTTTGTGCTAGTTCCCCTATACAAGGGATAATATAGCATCCCATTGCCCTTAAGGCCCTTGCTACAATTATGAGAGATGTAAGGACTGAAGCTACCATGCCTTTCCATTTCCCAAACCAACCTTCTAGCCAACCAGTAAATCGGTCGTCAATTCCAGCATTTTCTGCCAGTTTGTTGGCGAGAGTTTTCCGTCCTTGTAATGGTTTTGTAATAGTTCAATCTGGGGCAGTGTTGTTGGGAGTGAAAATACAACATTTCCCACCCAGCATAACACATATGCCCCCTTTATCTGCTAGTATCATGTCTAGCTCAAGCCTCTTTTCCCAGGCCATTCAGCTGGTGGCATGTAACTGGCTAGTTAATTAAACTCGGGTGTCCCAAGTATAATTGATGAATCTCTGTTGATAATAATAAATAGAATTAATCCAATCCACATTTTTATTAATAGTTGATCATGAGAAGAGTGCTGACTGAAACCCAGCAGCTATTTGGTTTCAGGCCTTAAATTCATTAGGCACCCCCTCTAGGGACTCCTATGAAGGCAACATATATATTACGATCAAAAAAATTTGTCGGGGAGCTGAGAACCTGATGTTTCTAGGAGTGCCTCATAGAGTTAGTGATGGCCGCTTTTGGCATGGCAGCCTTTTCTGTACCAGCTGGGCCAATCCTGTCACTTAACCCGCAGGAAGATGTCGAGTTTCAAAAGGAGGTGGTAGAGGTTTGCAAGTGCACAACCCAGCAAAAAGAACAAGAACAACTTGCTCCTGGAGTAGTCTTTGTGTGCCACCTACTTAATGAAACCCAGATCTTTTCGTATTTCTCCCAGTTTGGCACTGTTACATGGTTCAGACTGTTCAGAAGTAAAAGGACTGGAAATAGCAAAGGCTATGCATCTGCGAAGTTTGAGTTTGAGGATGTTGCCAAGATAGTTGATGAAACAATGAACAACTACCTGTTTGGTGAAAGACTCTTGGAATGTCATTATGTGCCACCTGAAAAAGTACACAAAGAGCTCTTTAAAGACTGGAATATTCCATTTAAGCAGCCATCTTATCATCAGTGAAATGTTATAATCAGAATCGGACACTAACACAAAAGCTACAGATGGAGGAGTGATTTAAAAAGAAACAAAGATTACTCAGGAAGAAATGAGCTAAAAAAGGAATTGATTATGATTTTCCTTCTTTGATTTTACAGAAAACAGAAAGTATTTTAAAAACTAATCATCCGACATCTACAAAAGGCCAGGTTTTCTATTAGGAGAAGAAAAAGGTTTTTGGCACTCTTGACACTCCTGAGAAGACTGTGGATAGCCAGGGCCCCACACCAGTTTGTACACCAATATTTTTGGAGAGACAAAAATCTGAAGTGGCTGAAATGAATGATGATGATAAATATAATGAAATAGTTTTCTAACAGCCCATATCCTGTATAAAAGAAGAAATACAAGAGACTCAAACACCTACACATTCACAGAAAAAAGAAGAAAAACAATCAGTGATTTTCAATGTATTATGTGTAATATTTCTTCTGAAAAATATAATATTTTTATGAGAAAAAAAGAATTTGTTAAGTCTCTCTGGTTCCAATGGCCATGTGTATTTTCAGGTATTTTATGGAATGCCAGGGTGAAGGGAATGGCCAATTGAACTAAAGCACAAGTCCTGGTCCAATTAGATGGTAACAGGTTACCGAGGTTCCTGTTCCCATAATACCATCAGACATCAGCCCAGGGTATATAAAAGCTGAGTAATTGCCATTGCCTGACTTACCTGTGATGTTTAGGATGTGGGTACAAGTTGAGAGTTCTCCCATAGGCTTATTGAACTCTGCCCCTGCCTAAAGAGGCAAGAGGAGTGGTTCATATTCCCTATAGAGAAGGAGGGGATTGCTCTGGAATCTGACCTCCACAATGTGGGAAAGATCAATGACAGACTCTTATGAGTCTCATTTCCCCATGCATCCTTGTCCTGGTTTAGAGCCAACATGCAACACATTCCTTCAGGATCAATACCCAGCCTAGGGGAAACAGAAACACCTGTGCCTGAGGTCCTCCCACAGCACACGTGTAGCAGTTACTCTTGTTCAGTGTTTATACCAAAAATTTGAGCCATTTGACCCAGGCATTCACATCTCTGTTCCCTGTCTCAGTTTCTAAGGTTTGCCATAAATCCTTTACTTCAATTATTTCTACGCTTTTAGGGTCATTATTTGGTGGATTAAAGTGTGTGTTAGGGTCTGGGGTTGGAGTAGTCCCAGGCAAATGGGAGGTCAAGTTCTTAATCAGTTTGAGAACAAATCACCCTATGGGGGCTTTTCCTGTGATGTCTGCCCCTAACCATATACTCAAGACACTACTTTTGGTTCTTGGTCTAGAACGGCTGGATTGTCAATGGTGATGAGTGTAGGACTGCATTCTATATTCTGGCAGTTATTTGGTGGGGAGCCCTTGGACAGATGTAGTTTATTCTTCAAGGGTCTCCAGCTCAGTGTTACCCACCCCATGCTTATTGTCCAACCATGAAATTTGGTAGTCCACCATACATCATCCCAGCTGGGGCAGGATGATGCCCTATCATAAGCTGTATCTGGTTCAGGACAAAGATATTTATCCACCTGCGAGAGCTGTCTCTGGTTTTCTAAATTCCCATGAGATAAAACCTGGCAGGCATCAAATCTTATAGTGTGGGGTGCTACTGTCTTGGTCAAATTAATCACTAACTTGATTGGGTATGGAAGAGTCCCCTGCCAATTTCCATTTTGACCTTCTGCTCTTTGTATAGTAACCCATCCCAGCCATACTGACTTCCAGAGATGAGGCCAGCTCATGTTTTCTTTTTAGGTTTTTCTCAGAGTTAATTTTAAGGTTTCCTCAGGTGACCCATGCACTTTGCATTGGTTTTCTTTTTTTTTTTTAAGGCGGGGTCTTGCTCTGTTGTTCAGTCTGGAGTGCAGTGATGCGATCTTGGCTCACTGCAAACTTCACCACCCAGGTTCAAGTGATTCCCCCACCTCAGCCTCCCAAATAGCTGAATTACAGGCATACACCACCATACCCAGCTAATTTTTGTATTTTTAGTAGAGACAGGGTTTCATCATGTTGGCCCGGCTGGTCTCAAACTCCTGACCTCAAGTGATCCACCCACCTCGGCCTCCCAAAGTGCTTAGATTACAGGTATGAGCCAACCTGCCCTGCCTCCATTTTTTTTTTTTCCTCTCCCTTCTGGCTTCTTTTTGTTTTTTTCTTTTTTTACCAGTTCCTTGACTTGAGTAAAGTGAGTCCACTCGTTCAGCTGTTTGCATGTCTGTCTTGGTGGTTAGGAGTACTTGATATGGACCTTTCCAACTTGGATGGATGTTGTCTTTTTTTCAAGTCTTAATCAGCATGGAGTCACCAGCCTGGAAGTGGTGAGTCATGAGCTCAAGAGGTGGAGTTTCAATCAGAAGTCTTTTTAACCGAAGGGATGACACGATGGAGAATATAGCCAGTATGCAATTTCTTAAGAATTGGTCCTTGGTTTCCCTAGTAGGAAGATCTGTAGCTCTGCCCAAGCAGAGGAGCCCATATAATAACTCAGAGAGGGACAATCCCAAGTATTTTCTTGGGGCTGTCCTAATCCTAAGGAGTGCTATTGGGAGACATTTTCTCCAAGCCATTTTAGTTTCTAAGATTAGTTTGGTAATATGCTTTTTGAGAGTTTGATTTATTCCCTCTACCTCTCCAGAGGAAGGGAGATGCCAAGGAGTGTGATACTAACATCTAATGTGTAAACCTTCCATAATTCCCCTTAGCATCCTTGAGGTAAAGTGGTTTCCATTGTCCAAATCAATATTTGCCACCAGGCCAAATCTAGGTACACTGTGTTCTAATATTATTTTTACCACATTCCAAGCAGTGGCTGTCAGAAAGGGAAAGTCTTCCACCCAGCTGGAAAGGTGATCTACAATCACCAGCAAATACTTTGGTCTTCCTACCTTGGACATTTCTGTGAAATCTACTTGAATGCTCTGAACTGGTCTTAGTCCAGGAGGTCTTCCTCCAAAGGCCTGTTTTCTAATCACCATTTTGTTTATTCTTTGACAAGTTACACAGCTTCTACATAGTTATTTAGTGAGGGTGTAAATCTCTATACACCCATATAATTCTTAAGTTTTACATCACACAGAGCCTGGGGTCCCCAATGACTCCCTTTGTGTAATGTAGACTTTAGTTCTGTCATCAGGGGTTTACTTATCATTTCTCTCCCATGAGGAAGTACCCACCCTCCATTTTCAATCTGAGTGGCCCCTATCTTGCCTAGTTTCTCTTTCTCTTCTCTAGTGAATTGGGGCCTTAATATTACCTTCAAGATGTCTAGAATTAGGTTAAATAGTCTTAATTTCTTCCTGTAGAGAGGCTTGTTTGGCAGCTTCATGAGCAAGCCTGTTCCCTACAGCTTCCATAGTGTTCCCTTTCTCATGGTCACTTATATGAACTATGGCTATCTCTGCTGAAAACAGAAGGCTCTTTAAGACCTGCTGATTAGTTTCCCATGTATCAGTTCCTTTCCCTTGCTATTTCTTAAGCCCTGCTCTGGCTAGACTTTCTCCAAAAGTGTGTACCTCCCAAAAGCATATTTGGAGTCAGTATATATAGTGCCTTCTCGGCCTTCAAGGAGCTTTAGGGCCTGGTTAAGGGCATATAATTCACAGGTTTGGGCTGACCAGCCATTAGGTAATCTACCTTCCTCACATAACGAGTGTTCATTTCCATCAATGACAGCATAACCATTATGTATCTTGTCATCTATCACTTGGGATGACCCATCCACAAACAGCCTAATCCCATTATGTAGAGGAGCTTCTCTAATGTCTGGTCTAACTCTGGTTTGGTATTCTATGATATCTAAGCAGTTATGGTCTTATGCCTCTTTGTTCTCGTCTCCTTCCCATAGGAAACTGGCTGGATTCAGACAAGTATTTGTTCTTACAGCCAAATCATCTTTTTCTAATAATATAGCTTCATATTTTAGAATCTGAGAATCCATT
Organism: Gorilla gorilla gorilla; assembly: GCF_029281585.2. NCBI lineage: Eukaryota > Metazoa > Chordata > Mammalia > Primates > Hominidae > Gorilla > Gorilla gorilla. The sequence continues at coordinate 23,240,390 of NC_073234.2, read as the reverse complement.
AACTCTCTCCCAGATATTTGATTTAATATATTCCTGACCTGATGTGGGGTGCTCACTATTAGGGCCTCACCAAAGATTAGCTTTCAACTTTCTCTACCAGTGGGGTGGTGACAGGTACTGCTTGCACACATCAGGGCCATCCTTGAGAGTCAGAATCAAGAAGCTTGGAGACAAAAGCAACAGATTGCCTCTTCCCTCCCCAGGTTTGAATAAGCACCCCAAGGGCACACCCTGGTCTACCATTACAAACAGATGGGCTAGTTTCTCTAAAAATAGGAGGGCTAGGATTGGGGCTGTAATGAGGGCCTGCACCTAAAGTAGCCAGTTAAACCAAAAACTTTTTGGAGTTCTCGCTTTGTCTTAGACAAAGGCAGACCCACTATTCCTGATATTCTTTCTGGGTTTATTTTCCACTTCCCTTCACTAATCAGGTGTCCTGAATATTTAACTTATTTTTCAACAAATTGCAATTTGTTCTTTTTTTAATTATTATACTTTAAGTTCTAGGGTACATGTGTGAATGTGCAGGTTTGTTACATAGGTATACATGTGCCATGGTGGTTTGCTGCACCCATCAACCTGTCACGTACATTAGGTATTTCTCCTAATGTTACCCCTCCCATAGCCCCCCACCCCACTGACAGACCCCAGTGTGTGATGTTCCCCTCCCTATGTCCTTGTGTTCTTATTGTTCAACTCCCACTTATGAGTGAGAACATGCGGTGTTTGGTTTTCTGTTCTTATGACAATTTGCTGAGAATGATGGTTTCCAGCTTCATCCATGTCCCTGGAAAGGCCATGAACTCATCCTTTTTTATGGCTGCATAGTATTCCATGGTGTATATGTGCCACATTTTCTTTATCTAGTCTATTATTGATGGACATTTAGGTTGGTTCCAAGTCTTTGCTATTGTGAATAGTGCCGCAATAAACATAAGTGTGCATGTGTCTTTATAGTATCATGATTTGTAATCGTTTGTGCATATACCCAGTAATGGGATCACCATATCAAATGGTATTTCTAGTTCTAAATCCTTGAGGAATCTCCACACTGCCTTCCACAATGGTTGAACCAATTTACACTCCTACCAACAGTGTAAAAGCATTCCTATTTCTCCACATCCTGTCCAGCATCTGTTGTTTCCTGACTTTTTAATTATTGCCATTCTAACTGGCATGAGATGGTATCTCATTGTGGTTTTGATTTGCATTTCTCTAATGATCAGTGATGATGAGCACTTTTTCATATGTCTGGTGACTGCAGAAATGTCTTCTTTTGAGAAGTGTCTGTTCATATCCTTTGCCCACTTTTTGATGGGGTTGTTTGTTTTTTTCTTGTAAATTTGTTGAACTTCTTTGTAGATTCTGGACATTAGCCCTTTGTCAGAAGGATATATTACAAAAATTTTCTCCCATTCTGTAGGTTGCCTGTTGACTCTGATGATAGTTTCTTTTGCATTGCAGAAGGTCTTTAGTTTAATTAGATTCCATTTGTCAATTTTGGCTTTTGTTGCCATTGCTTTTGGTGCTCTAGTCATGAAGTCTTTGCCCATGCCTATGTCCTGAATGGTATTGCCCATGTTTTCTTCTAGGATTTTTATGGTGCTAGGTCTTACCTTTAAGCCTTTGATCAATCTTGAGTTGATTTTTGTATAAGGTGTAAGGAAGGGGTCCAGTTTCAGTTTTCTGCATATGGTTAGCCACTTTTCCTTACACCATTTATTAAGTAGGGAATCTTTTCCCCGTTTCTTGTTCGTGTCAGGTTTGTCAAAGATCAGATGGTTGTAGATGTGTGGTGTTTTTTCTGAGGCCTCTGTTCTGTTCCATTGGTCTGTATATCTGTTTTGGTACCAGTACCATGCTGTTTTGGTTACTGTACTGTAGCCTTGTAGTGTAGTTTGAAGTCAAGTAGCGTGATGCCTTCAGCTTTGTTCTTCTTGCCCAGGATTGTCTTGGTTATGTGGGCTATTTTTTGGTTCCATATGAAGTTTAAAGTAGTTTTTTCCAATTCTGCGAAGAAAGTCATTGGTAGCTTTATGGGGATAGCATTCAATATATAAATTACTTTGGGGAGTATGGCCATTTTTACGATATTGCTTCTTCCTATCCATTAGCATGGAATGTTTTTCCATTTATTTGTGTCCTCTCTTATTTCCTTGAGCAGCAGTTTGTAGTTCTCCTTGAAGAGGTCCTTTACATTCCTTGTAAATTGTATTCCTAGGTATTTTATTCACTTTGTAGCAATTGTGAATGGGAGTTCATTCATGATTTGGCTTTCTCTTTGTCTGTTGTTGGTGTATAGGAATACTTGTGATTTTTCCACGTTGATTTTGTATCCTGAGACTTTGCTGAAGTTGCTTATCAGCTTGAGGAGATTTTGGGTTGAGATAATGGGGTTTTCTAAATATATAATCATGTCATCTGCAAACAGAGACAGTTCAACTTCCTCTCTTCCTACTTGAATACCCTTTATTTCTTTCTCTTGCCTGATTGCCCTGGCCAGAATTTCCAATACTATGTTGAATAGGAGTGGTGAGAGAGGGCATCCTTGTCTTGTGCTGGTTTTTAAAGGGAATGCTTCCAGTTTTTGCCCATTCAGTATTATACTGGCTGTGAGTTTGTAATAAATAGCTCTTATTATTTTGAGATAAATTCCATCAGTACCTAGTTTATTGAGAGTTTTTACATGAAAGGATGTTACATTTTTTCAAAGACCTTTTCTGCATCTGTTGAGATAATCATGTGGTTTTTGTCATTGGTTCTGTTTATGTGACAGATTATGTTTATTGATTTGCATATGTTGAACCAGCCTTGCATCCCAGGAACGAAGCCAACTTGATCGTGGTGGATAAGCTTTTTGATGTGCTGCAGGATTCAGTTTGCCAGTATTTTATTGAGGACTTTCACACAGATGTTCTTGAGGAATATTGTCCTGAAATTTTCTTTTTTTGTGGGATCTCTCCCAGCTTTTGGTACCAGGATGATGCTGGCCTCATAAAATGAGTTAGAGAGGATTCCCTCTTTTTCTATTTTTTGGAATAGTTTCAGAAGAAATGGTATCAGTTCCTCTTTGTACCTTTGGTAGAATTTGGCTGTCAATCCATCTGGTCCTGGCCTTTTTGGTTGGTAGACTATTAATTACTGCCTCAATTTCAGAACTTGTTATTGGTTTTTTCAGGGATTCAAGTTCTTCCTGGTTTAAACTTGGGAGGGTGCATGTGTCTAGGAATTTATCCGTTTCTTCTAGATTTGCATAGAGGTGTTTATAGTATTCTCTGATGGTTTGTATTTCTGTGGGATCAGTGGTGATATCCCCTATACCATTTTTTATTGCATCTATTTGATTCTTTTCTCTTTTCTTTATTAGTTGGGCTAGTGGTCTATTTTGTTGATCTTTTCAAAAAGCCAGCTCCTGGATTCACTGATGTTTTGAAGGGTTTTTTTCTGTCTCTATGTCCTTCCATTCTGCTCTGATCTTAGTTATTTCTTGTCTTCTGCTAGATTTTGAATTTGCTTGCTGTTGCTTCTGTAGTTCTTTTAATTTTGATATTAGCATGTCAATTTTAGATCTTTCCTGATTTCTCTTGTGGGCATTTAGTGCTATAAATTTCACTTACACACTGCTTCAAATGTGTCCCAGAGATTCTGGTCCACTGTGTCTTCATTCTCATTGGTTTCAAAGAACATCTTTATTTCTGCCATTATTATGTTATTTACCCAGTAGTCATTCAGAAGCAGGTTGTTCAGTTTCCATATAGTTGTGCAGTTTTGAGTGAGTTTCTTAATCCTGAGTTCTAATTTGATTGTACAGTGGGTCTAAGAGATTGTTTGTTATGATTTCTGTTCTTTTGCATTTGCTGAGGACTGTTTTACTTCCAACTATGTGGTCAATTTTAGAATAAGTGCGATGAGGTGCTGAGAAGAATGTATATTCTATTGATTTGGGGTGGAGAGTTCTATAGATGTGTATTATGTCTGCTTGGTCCACAGCTTAGTTCAAGTACTGAATATCCTTGTTAATTTTCTGTCTCATTGATCTAATATTGACAGTGCCTGTTAAAGTCTCCCACTATTATTGTGTGGGAGTTTAAGTCTCTTTGTAGGGTGTCTCTAAGGACTTGCTTTATGAATCTGGGTGCTCCTGTATTGGGTGCATATATATTTAGAATAGTTAGTTATTCTTGCTGCATTTATCCCTTTACTATTATGTAATGGCCTTCTTTGTCTCTTTTGATCTTTGTTGGTTTAAAGTCTGTTTTATCAGAGAGTAGGATTGCAACTCTTGCTTTCTTCTGCTTTCCATTTGCTTGGTAAATATTCCTCCATCCCTTTGTTTTGAGCCTATGTGTGTCTTTACACATGAGATGGATCTCCTGAATACAGCACACTGATGGGTCTTGACTCTTTATCCAATTTGCCAGTCTGTGTCTTTTAATTTGGGCATTTAGCCCATTTACATTTAAGGTTAATGTTGTTATGTGTGAATTTGATCCCGTCATTATGATGCTAGCTGGTTGTGTTTCCCGTTAGTTAATGCAGTTTCTTCATAGTGTTGATGTTCTTTACAATTTGTATGTTTTTGCAGTGGCTGGTACTGGTTGTTCCTTTCCATGTTTAGTGCTTCCTTCAGGAGCTCTTGTAAGGCAGGCCTGGTGGTGACAAAATCTCTCAGCAGTTGCTTGTCTGGAAAGGATTTTATTTCTCCTTCACTTATGAAGCTTTGTTTGGCTGGATACGAAATTCTGGGTTGAAAACTCTTTTCTTTAAGAATGTTGAATATCGGCCTCCACTGTCTTCTGGCTTGTAGGGTTTCTGCTGAGAGATCTGCTGTTAGACTGATGGGATTCCCTTTGTGGGTAACCCGACCTTTCTGTCTGGCTGCTCTTAATATTTTTTCCTTATTTCAACCTTGGTGAATCTGACAATTATATGTCTTGGGGTTGCTCTTCTTGAGGAGTATCTTGGTGCTGTTCTCTGTATTTCCTGAATTTGAATGTTGGCCTGTCTTGCCAGGTTGGGGAAGTTCTCCTGTATAATATGCTGAAAAATGTTTTCCAAGTTGATTTTATTCTCCTCGTCACTTTCAGGTACACCAATCAAACGTAGATTTGGTCTTTTCACATAGTCCCATATTTCTTGGAGGTTTTGTTCATTCCTTTTCATTCTTTTTTCTCTAATCTTGTCTTCTCTCTTTATTTCATTAAGTTGATCTCCAGTCACTGATATTGTTTCTTCCTCTTGATTGATTCAGCTATTGAAACTTGTGTATGCTTCATGAAGTTCTCGTGCTGTGTTTTTCAGCTCCATCAGGTCATTTATGTTCTTCTTTACACTGGTTATTCTGGTTAGCAATTTGTCTAATCTTTTTTCAAGATTCTTAGCTTCCTTGCATTGGGTTAGAACATGCTCCTTTAGCTTGGAGGAGTTTGTTATTACTCACCTTCTGAAGCCTACTTCTGTCAATTCATCAAACTCATTCTCTATTCAGTTTTGTTCCCTTGCTGGTGAGGAGTTGCAATCCTTTGGAGGAGAAGAGGCATTCTGGTTTTTGGAATTTTCAGCGTTTTTGTGTTGGTTTCTCCCCATCTTTGTGGATTTATCTACCTTTGGTCTTTGGGGTTAGTGACCTTCAGATGGGGTCTCTGAGGGGACGTGCTATTTCTTTCTGCTTGTTAGTTTTCCTTCCGACAGTCAGGCCCCTCTGCTGCCGATCTGCTGGAGTTTGCTGGAGGTCCACTCCCGACCCTGTTTGCCTGGGCATCACCAGCAGAGGCTGCAGAACAGCCAAGAATGCTTCCTGATCTTTCTGCTGGAAGTTTCATCCCAGAAGGAAACCTGCCAGATACTAGCCAGAGCTCTCTTGTATGAGGTATCTCTTGGCCCCTACTGGGAGGTGTTTCCCAGTCAGGATACACGGGGGTCAGAGGCCCACTTGAGGAGTCAGTCTGACCCTTAGCAGAGCTCAAACACTGTGCTGGGAGGTCTGCTGCTCTCTTGAGAGCTGTGAGGCAGGAACATTTAATTCTGCTGAAACTTTGCTCACAGTCTCCCCTTTCCTTAGGTGCTCTGTCCCAGGGAGATGGGAGTTTTATCTATAAGCCCCTGACTGGGGCTGCTGCGTTTTTTTCAGAGTTGCCCTGCCCAGAGAGGAGGAATCTAGAGAGGCAGTCTGGCAGCAGTGGCCTTGCTGAGCTGCAGTGGGCTCTGCTCAGTTCAAACTTCCCAGCAGCTTTGTTTACACTATGAGTGTAAAACCACCTACTCCAGCCTCAGCAATGGCGGATGTCCCTTCCCCAACCAAGCTTGAACCTCCAGGTCAATCTCAGGCTGCTGCTATGCTGGCATCAAGAATTTCAAGCCAGTGGATCTTAGTTTGCTGGGCTCCATGGAGTGGGACCCACTGAGCCTGACTACTTGGCTCCCTGGCTTCTGTACCCCTTTCCAGGGAAGTGACAGTTCTGTCTCACTGGCATTGCAGGTGCCACTGGCATATGGAAAAAAGGAACTCCTACAGCTAGTTCTGTGTCTCCCCAAATGGTTGCCGAGTTTTATGCTTGAAACCCAGGGCCCTGGTGGGGTAAGCACTGGAGGGAATCTCCTGGTTTGCAGGTTGCGAAGACCGTGGGACAAGTGCAGTATCTGTCAGAGTTCCTCAGGCTCAGATGCTCACAGCTTCCCTTGGGTAGGGGAGAAAATTCCCTGACTCCTTGCACTTCCCGGGTGAGGTAATGCCCTTTGGATTGCCTTCCATTGGTGGCACCCACTGTCCAACCAGTTCTAATGAGATGAACTGGGTGCCTCAGTTGGAAATTCAGAAATCACCCACCTTCTGTGATGATCTCGCTGGGAGCTGCAGACCGAAGCTGTTCCTATTCAGCCGTCTTGCCAGTAATCGCCCCAGCTTACCAAAAAGAGCCACACTGGGGTTTCAGCACAAGTCCAGCTAACTGTAACACGGCACTTTCTTCCCCATTGTTTTGTGTACACTTCTTTCCATGGAGAACCTTGGGAGAAAAAGGGTGGCTGAGCCGCTTGGCTTACCAAGGTAACCAGATACCACCTAAAGCTTCCCAAAACTCACAATGGCCACTAACATGCCACAATTTGTTCTTGAAGACTCACAATCCCATTTCTCTTTGGAAGTTAAGCAAGCTTATGGCGGTTTCTGAAATCTTGGCCCTCCTCTCTCCAGAAATTAAAACATCATCCACATATTGTAATAACTGGGTTCCCCTGGAAGGTTGGAATTCCTCCAGGACTTTTTCTAAGACTTGACTAAATAAATTTGGGGCTTCTGTAAAACCTTGTGGTAGCACAGTCTAGTGGTACTGTTGTTTTCTCCCATTTATGGGATTTTCCCATTCAAAGGCAAAGAGATCCCTACTCCTAAAGTCTAGGGGACATGCTCAGAATCCATCTTTTAGATTTACCACACTAAACCACTTATGTTCATAGGGTATCTTACTGAGGAGGGTGTAGGGGTTAGGCACCACAGGGTGGCAGGTTTGGGCAATTTGATTTATGGTCCTTAGATCTTGCACTAATCTATATGACCCATCAGGCTTCTTAACTGGGAGAATTGGCATATTGTATGATGACATGGAGGGTTCCAATAGTCCATCTCTAATCAATCCCTCTATTACTAGTTGGAAACATTTTCTCCCTTCAATGTGAATCGGGTATTGTTTTCTGCAGATTACTTCTCCTGGTTGTTTTAGTTCAATCTATAAGGGTGTCATTTTTAGCCCTCCCCTGTTGCCTTCCCTAACCCACACAAGGGGATTGATTTTTCTTTCCTCCTCCTCTATTAGGAGGTCCATCATTACTTTTATTTGTCCCTCCTCTATTCCTAATCCTAAACCCAGTCTCACAATCAAGTCTCGACCCAGGTTAGTTCCTGCTTCAGGAACATATAGGAGTGACCCCTCAATTTGATCTGGTCTCAATATAATTAAAATTTTCTTGAATATCAGAATGTAAAATCCCTCCCCTTTTACCCCTGATACTGTCAGTTTTTCCTTAGAGAGTTCTGTACTCTTTGGTCAGTCAGTTAGGGAGGAGCGAGCCTCCCCAGTGTCAACTAAGAATGTCACTTTTTCCCCCTTGAGTCCCACCCTCAAATCTATCAAGGGTTCCTGGTGGTACCTACTCAGAAGGAACCCCTGACCCCCCCCAACCTTCATCAAAGGTCATAAAGGGGGTCACCTTTTCTTCTTTTTTCCATTTGGGAAATTCTCTTTTAAAATGCCCTGGCTTTCCACACTTGTAACATCCATTTATAGTCTTAGGAGCTTTTCCCTGCATTTCTCTTCTCTCTCTGTGTCAAAATTTATCATTCCCTTGTCTCTTTTGAGGGAGGTCTTAATCTAACCTTTTTCTAACTACCTCTTCCACAGTGAAAAACATGATTTTCACTTTTTGTTTCTGCTTCTCTTCCTCTCTCCTTACAAAGACCTTCTGAGCTTCCCTCAGTCATTTTTTAATCAGTTTCTCATTCCATCTACCAATATTTTGTAGTTTCTTAGTAATGTCAGGCCAGCTTTTAGTTACAAAGTTAACCTTCAAAAGGCCTTACCCTACTGGGTCCTATGGATCTAATCCTGAGTATTTCCTCATTTGGTCTCTGAACCTCTGCAAGAATGAAGAGGGGATTTCTTCTTTTTCTTGTTGAATCTCAAATGCTTTAGAGATATTTTGTGTCCTAGGAGTGGACTCTTTAATCCCTTTCATTATTATTTCCCTGAGGTACTGCATTTGGGCCTGATCCATGGGATAATTATTATCCCATTCAGGATGGACATTTGGAAATTTTTATTCAGCTGATGAGACTCCTTTTCTGGGAGGGTGATGCCTCTCCAAGATAGTCATGGCCACTCTCCCAACAATTCCCCTTTCTTCTCCTATGAACAGAATATTTATAATAGGTATTATTCAGCCCAGGTGTAAAAGCTGGGCCATAGGAATTGGTCCAGCTTATCTGCTAAACAAAGGGGATCTTCTAGGAGTGGGTTCATCCCCTTTTTGAAATTGCTAACTTCAGTGCTTGTAAGTGGAGCATTTACAAAGCCAATCTCTTCCTGTCCCGTGGGAAGTTCCCTAATGGGGAACATGCAAGATGTCTGCTGTTTGGAAAGGATAGAGTAGTCCTTAATATCCCTTTTACATTTTTCTAATTCTTTTCTTAAATTTGGGTAAGGCTCTAAAGGAGCATCTGGTTTGGCTCCCCCGCAGTCTCCAGGTCTTTCTTCCTCTAACCCTCGTGATGCCCCTTAATCTTCCCTTTCCCCTATTCTGTGAGACGTATGGAGGGGGAAAGCGTGACAGGGGGTCCCTGGGCTTTTCACCAGGCAAGGGCTTTTTACTAAGCTCTTTTTCTTCTTATTCCTTGAGGGGCAACAGGGGGCTAATTCCTTGATCCAACAGAGAACATAACGTATCTTTTCTTGTGAGGATGTGGTTTTATCATTCACATAGAGAATTAAAGCTTGGCACACCCAATCCTCATCTGAGCCAAACTTAGGCCAAAACACTGATGGCTTTTATAAAAAGTCTTTGATCCAGATAAAACAGAAGTACTTTATCATCTTTTGCTTTTTCTTGTCCCTGGTTGGAGGGTTGTCTCTCCAAAACTGCAGAATTCTCCCCAAGGAGCTATCTGGGGGAATATTAGAGGAAGTCACTTTGGCTCCCGCTTTCCTTTGTTCCCTCCGCCCAGAATTTCTGTTTCCCATTTTCAGTAAGTCTCTGTGTTTGAGTTTTTTTCCTATGTACTCAACTCCCCCTGCTGGAAGTTTCTTGCACACCTAGAGAATTGCTTCATTTGTCTCTGGCTGTTTCCCACATGGGAGAACAGAATGGTGGACTGGGACTCTGCACTTGCTTCATATCCGGGATGTGTCTCAGTCACGCACACATGACCTCCAAAAATGCCCAACCACCAAGGCAGTACTTACAGTCCAATTTTCCTACCTTGGCTCATGCACAAGTTGACTGGTTGCGATGGTGCCTGCTTTTTCTCCCTGTGTCACCTTTGCTGCCTCCTGAATAATAGTCTTGGATTTGTCTATGGCCTCTGTGGGGAGCCAAAATGCTCAGAGTGGGCCACCTAAAATTGCGTGGGACACATCTCCCGTGTCAGCCAGAGTCCCACCTCATGCAGGCACAGATGAGCCCCCAAGCTTGTGAGAAACACATTCACCTGTCCAACCCCAAAGAATGGACTCAGAGACACAAAGAACAGCAGAAGTGAGACTTTTAGTGGCAGTCTTGCAAGATTGGGCGTCTGGTAGGCAGACACACCTGGGGCAGTTACAGCATGCAATTCATTTCCTAGCACACAAGTCCCTCCCCCAGTTCCTCATTGGTTGAGTACTATGGGGTTACAATCTTCCCAGATGTCACCCAAGTTCCATTATCCCCTTAAAGGGTCATACCCCAGTCCCTTTTCTTGCTTAAGTTTCAATTTCCCAATAACAAAACTTTATTCTCTTTTATGAGCTCACCCCTCGTCTACATTCTGTTCACTTATTGTGACTTTTTAGGTGCATGAGCCATGTGGTTTGTCATGTCTGCAGGCTGGTTACCAGTACTTAGGTGTATCATACCATAATGATGGACCATTAAAATGTTTTTTTCACACTATGTTGATCATTTCTTTTGCTGTGCAGAAGCTCTTTAGTTTAATCATGTCTCACTTGTCTGTTTTTGTTTTTGTTGCAATTGGTTTTAGCGACTTAGCCAAAAATTCTTTGCCATGGCTGATGTTGATAAGAGTATTTCCTAGGTTGTCTTCCAAAATTTTTACAGGTTGAGGTCTTACATTTAAATCTTTAGTTCATTTTGAGTTAATTTTGCTTGTAGTAAAAGGGAGGGGCGCAGCTTCAATCCTCTGCATATGGCTAGCCAGTTATTCCAGTACCATTTATTGAATAGGGAGTCCTTTCTCTAATACTTGTTTTTGTCAGCCTGTTCAAAGGTCAGGTGGTTGTAGGTGTGTAGCTTTACTTCTGAGTTTTCTATTCTGTTCCATTGGTATATTCGTCTGTTTTTGTACTTTTTTTTGGTACCTGTTTTGTGCCAAGCTGTTTTGGTTACTGTGGCTTTATAGTATATTTTGAAGTTGGATAGTTTAATGCCTCTGGCATTGTTCCTTTTGCTTAGGATTGCTTTGGCTATTCGGTTTTTGATTCAATATGAGTTTTAGATTAGTATTTTGTAATTCTGTGAAGAGTGATGTTGTTAGCTTGATAGGAATATCTTGAATCTGTACATTGTTTTGGGCAAATATGGCCATGTTTACAGTATTTATTCTTCCAATCCATAAGCATGGAACATTTTTCCATTTATTTGTGTCATCTCTGATTTTTTCTGCAGTGTCTTGTGGTTGTCCTTGGAGAGATCTTTCACATCCTTGGTTAGCTATATTCCTAGGTGTGTCATTTTCTTTGTGATTATTGTAAGTAGGATTGTATTCTTGATTAGATTCTCAGCCTGGATGTTGTTGGTGTATAGACATGCTCCTGATTTTTCTACATTGATTTTTTTTAATCCTGAAACTTTACTGAAGTTTTCTATCAATTCTAGGAGCCTTTTGGCAGAATCTTTATGATTTTCCCAAGTATATATAGAATTATATTGCCAGTGAATAGAGATAGTTTGACTTTTTTTTCCTATTTGGAAGCCTTTTTATTTCTTTCTCTTGTCTGATTGCTCTGGCTCAGACTTCCAATACTATGTTTAATGAAACTGGCAAGAATGGGCATCCTTGTCTTGTTCTAGTTCTCAAGGGCAATGGTTCAACCTTTTGCCCAATTAGTATAATGTTGGCTGTGGGCTTGTCATAGATAGCTCTTATTATTTTGGGGTATGTTTCTTCTATGCCTAGTCTTTTGAGAGTTTTGTTATAAAGGGATGTTGGATTTTATTGAGAATTTTTCTGCATTTATTAATATGATGATATGGTTTTTGCTTTTGATTCTGTTTATGTGAGAATCAAACGTGTTTATTGATTTGCATATGTTAAATGAGCTATGCATCCCAAGTATAAAGCCTTCTTGACTGTGGTGTATTACCTTTTTGGTGTGCTTCTGGATTCAATTTGCTAGTCTTTTGTTGAAGAGTTTTGCATCTATATTCATGAGGGATATTGGTCTGAAGTTTCTTTGTTTTGTCTCTGCTAGACTTTGGTTTCAGGCTAATGCTGGCTTCATAGAATGAGTTAGTGAGAAGCACCTCCTCCTTAATTTTTTGGAATAGTTTCAGTAGGTTAAGTATCAGTTCTTGTTTGTATGTCTGGTAGAATTTGTGAATCCATCTGCTCAAGACTTTTTTACTGTTGTTAATAGGTTATTACTAATTCAATTTTAGAAGTTGATATTGGTCTATTTAGGGTTTTAGCCTCTTCTTGATTCAATCTTGGGAGATTGTACACTTCCAGGAATTTATTTTCTCTAGATTTTGTATTTTGTTTCACAGAGTTGTTCATAATAATCTTTGACGATCTTTTGTGGGATCAATGGTAATATCACATTTTTTGTTTCTGATTGTGCTTATCTGGATCTTCTTTCTTGTTGTTGTTGTTGTTAATCCAGCTAGGGGGTCTATCAATTTCATTTCATCTAATTTTTTTTGAAGAAACAGCTCTTGGTTTCATTGATTCTTTTTGTATAAATTTTTGTATCTCAATTTCATTAAATTCTTCTTTAATTTTAGTTATTTCTTTTCTTCTAGTTTGGAGTTGGTTTGTTTTTCTTTTCCTAGGACTTTATGTGTGAAGTTAGATTGTTGCTTTGAAACCTTTCTAGCTACTTTATTAAGGCATCCAGGTCCATAAACTTTCCTCTTAACACTGTTTTGGCTGCATCCCAGAGATTTTGGTAAGTTTTGTCCCTATTTTCAATAATTTCTAAGAATTTAAAAAATTTCTGCCTTAATTTTGATGTTCACCTAGTAGTTATTCAGGTGTAAGTTGTTTAACTTCCATGCATTTGTGTATTTTTGAGAGTTCTTCTTGGTATTAATTTCTATTTTTATTGCACTGTTTTCTGATATTTTGCTTGGTATGAATTCAATTTTTTTTAATGTATTGAGGCTTGCTTTATGACCAATCAAGTGTGGTTGATCTTAGAATTTGTTCCATTTGCAGATAAGGGGAATGTACATTCTGTGTTGTTGGGTGGAGTATTCTGTAGATGTCTATTAGGTCCAATTTAACAAGTATCGATTTTAAGTCCAGATTTTCCTTGTTATTTTTTTGCCTTGATGATCTAACACTGTAAGTGGGGTGTTGAAGTCTCCCACCATTATTGTGTAGTTGTCTTATGTGTTTTCATAGGCCAAAAAGTTGTTTTATGAATATGTATACTCCAGAGTTGGGCACGTATATATTTAATATAGTTAGGGCTTCTTGTTGGATTGTACCCTTTATCATTATGTATTGCTCTTTATTGTTCTTCTTGATTTTTGTTGGCTTAAGGTCTGTTTTATCTGATATAAAAATAGAAACCCGTGCCCTTTTTTTTTGTCTTCTGTTTGCATGGTAGATCTAAATCCACCCTTTTACTTTTAAACTGTGGGTATTGTTACATGTGAGATGGGTCTCTTGAAGACAACAGATGGTTGGGTCATGTCTTTTTATCCAGTCTGCCACTCTGGGTCTTTTAAATGGGTCATTTACCTCACTTATATTTAAAGTTACTATTGAAATGTGTGATTTTGATCCTGTCATCATATTGTTAGCTGGTCGTTATGTAGACTTCATTGTGTAATTGCTTTATAGTGCCTGTGGGTTATGTGCTTAAGTGTGCTATTATGGTAGTAGGTGTTATTCTTTCAAATATATGTTTAGCACTTTCTTAAGAACCTCCTCTAAGGCTGGTCCAATTGAAATGTATTCCCTCAGCACTTACTTGTCTGAGAAGGATTTTATTTCTCCTTTAATTATGAATCTCGGTTAGGCAGGATATAAACGTTTTTGTTCAAATTTCTTTTCTTCAGTGATGTTGAAAGTCTGTCCCCAATCTCTTCTGATGTGTAAGGTTTCTCCTGAGAAGTCTGCTGCTGCCTGATGAAGTTTCCTCTTAAGTAACCTGGCCCTTCTCTCTAGCTGTCTTTAAGATATTTTTTTTTTGCATTGACCTTGGAGAATCTGTTTACTAGGTCCCATGGTGATGATCATATTGAACAAGGGAGGGGAAGGGGTTCTTATCCCTGATGCAGGTAGCCCCTACTGCTTCATTGTTCCCTATTGGCTAGGGTTGGACTGCACAGTCTAAGCTAATTCTGAATGGCTATTTTAAAGAGAGCAGGGGTATGAGCCAGAGTGGCAGGGTGAGTAGTTTGGCAGGAAGGATGCTTACAGAACAGGTGACTCAGGATGACTCAGGTCAGAGCAGGTGACCAGGGGTGACTCAGGATGGAGCAGGTGACCAGGGGTGACTCAGGATGGAGCAGGTGACCAGGGGTGACTTAGGATGGAGCAGGTGACCAGAGGTGACTCAGGATGGAGCAGGTGATAGAGGATAGGAGGGTGTTGTTTACTGAAACTAGGGGCAAGGAGATGAAGAGAATGAGGAACTTAAACTTTAAAATGCGGATCAAAGAACAGGGGAGCTGAACATACTGATACATTGGTTCTTTGGAGAGGATCTCAGAACTAATTGTACTTAACAATTGACAGGCTAAAACATTTGAAGAGGAATTTATTATATGCTACAGTTGATAGGTCATTCTGGCCATGGGGCTCCCTTGGGGAGAGGTCTGATCAGGAAATAGGCCACACCTTTACTAGACCAGCCCTGTGGAGGGAGACACAGCTAGGTCCCATGCCAGCCCACAAACCTGTTAAACTCAGCCTTCACAGTTTTCTGAGAGTCTGGGCTTCTCCCCTGTTTAAGTGCTGACCACAGATCCCAGCTTGGCATTACTGAGCTGCAGGCTGCTGTTCTGGGATACCAGGACCTGATGGTGCTCCCTCCTCCACATGCTGGGGGGTGGGTTCTGGCGCGTTGTGGGAGCTGAAGCGCTCCTAGGCTGAAAGAATGCACTTAGGTGGAGCAAAGCACTCAGGCTGGGCAGCAGAGGCTGTACTGTGTACACACTCCTACAGGACAGCCAGGCAAGTGGGCAAGTAGGCCTGCAGGATAGATGTGCCCCAGTTCCGCAGAGAAGCAGTCCCTGCTTTTCCTCCAGCAGTTAGCTGGGGCCAGGGCCTCTCAAAGGGAGGGAGACAGGCAGCCCTGCAGGGTGAGTGCTTATGGCCAGGCTCCCTTGGAGCTGATGCATGGTCAAAGTTCCCAGGATCTATGCCTGCTTCATCTCTCTCTGTGTAATCTCTGGGGAGATTCTCCTGCCAGCTGCCATGTCCATGGTAGGGTGAAGTCACCTGAAGGTAGGATCCTAGAGGTCCACAGCAAGAGTGAACAGTCCTCCAGCCCCTTTATTTACTCACCCCTTTAACAGGTCCTGTTTAGAAACCAGCCACAGCATTTGGGCACTCCACATGGGATTCCCAGCTTTCCCCCTCTTCAGACTCAGCAACTGTGTCTTTTCCCCATCCACATTTGGTGTTTTCTCACCAAAGATCTGTTCAAATTATGTTGGTGTAGTCAAAATTTTGGTTTCTCTCTGTGAGGACAGCACTTCCCAGCTGCATCTAGTCAGCCATCTTTGATAAAGTCCCTCATTTTATTTCTTAATAACCATCTAAAGATTCCCACTCTGCTGAGATGAGTCCCATCATTTTTGCTTTTTGTTTTCCTCTCAGTTTCATCTCACCAAGGTTTTTAAAATTCCCCTATTTCTTAATAACCATTTAAACATTTCCACTTTCCTGCGATGAGTCTTTAAACTCTACTCTTCACCAATCTTTTGTTAATCTATTATTTTTATTAGCATTTGTCAGACTCATGAGAAGAAGCTGAGATAGCAAATTTGATAAGGTTTCTCTGACTGTAACTTGATTTTGAGGTGGTACATTTACATTAATGCCCATGCAGAAAGGACACTCCCCCCCCCCCCCCCCCACCCTTTTTAAAAGCATGACCTGGGTAATGGGCATGTAGAATGTGAATGTCTCAGTTCTGGTTCTCATAAAGCCAGTCCCACATGGATTGCATATGAAGCTGCTTCATCTGGGCTGTTCCACTTGACATTTATAGATGGAGTTGAACAGTCTCCCTTCTCAGGGTAAGCAGACCTTACAGTGGTTTTATCTAGTCCACCAGGCTGGCTGTTCCCTTGAGAATAACCTTTTGCATGTCAAGATCACATATAGCCATCTGTGATTGTTCAATAGTGAGCTGTGGGTCCTCCATCAACCCAAACATGTTCTCCCACTCTGCATTTAAAATGAAAGACACTTCTCCTATACAAGTTACCCTTACAATGCATTTTAGTAAAAGTTCCTCAGGGAGCTGATAAGATCAATAGTTTTAATAGTTTCTTGGTTGTTTTCTTCTCCCACATTGATAAACTTCATAGTAACCACAGATCTCAAGTTGTGTTGTCCCCCAAATATTTTGCCCACATGGGGCAGCTTTGAGGCTAGTGATGAAGCTCAAACTCACTGAAATCTAAACTTGATGTAGCATCAAGGTCAAACCCAGCATATCATTTCATTTCATGTTAGCTGTTATAGATAACAATAACCAAATGATTGGATATTTTGCTTTTTTCTTATTTGTTTGCATTTCTTCATGTGTCTAGTGAACCAACTCCCTGTGAGCTGGATTTATCTCTAAATTCCACTGGTAACTTTTACCTTAAGTCATCTTCTACCCTCCCATTCTTTTCATGAGCCAGGGCCATTCTAGCAATTCCCACTTCTGACACCAATTGTGTGTAAAAAAAGCAAAAAATAAAAATGAAACCTCAAACTGTGTTTTTCTTCTGCTTTCACACCACAGTGATCAACACAGAAGACCTCTGTGACCAAATGTGGGAGGGGTTTTCCCCACCAGCTAGCAAGCAATCAGTTGTGCAGCAGACACCCACTCAGTGTCCTCCAATTTAATTCTGATGTTATCTACCTAAAACTAGTGTCAGATTCCACATGTTGAGGCTAAGTGTCCAAGACTGCTCCTTCCAATTTCAGACATGAGTTGCAAGTTTGGGCCTCCAGAACATCTGATCAACCAGTGATAAATCAACGTTCTCAGGACCGCCCCCCAACCCTTGAGTTCAGTTAATTTGCTAGAGCTGCTCACAGAACTCAGGGGAAACACTTACTTACATTTACCAGTTTTTTACAAAGGATATTTTTAAAGAGATGAATAAACATCCAGATTAAAAGATACATTGGGTGAAGGCTGGAAGGATCCTTAGTGCAAGAGCTTCTGTCCCTGTGGAATTGGAGTGCTCTACCTCCTGACACATGGATGAGTTTTTGTTCACCTTCCTATAAGCCTCCACATGTTCAGCTTTTTGAAAGCTCTCCAAACTCTGTCTTTTGAGGTTTCCATGGAGGCTTCGTTAGGTAAACATGACTGATTAAACCTTGGCCAGTAGTGATGAACCTAACCTTCAGCCTTTCTCCTATCCCCAGAGGTTGGGGGTAGGACTAAAAGACACAACCTTCTAATCCTGCCTTGATCTTTCTGATAACCTGTCCCATCCTGCAGCTACCTAGGGGCTGCCAGCCATCAGTCAATGATTAGCACACAAAAATACATCACTTTGGAAATTGTAAGGATTTAAAAAAATTGTGTGTCAGGAAATAAGGTCAAAGACCAAACATATTTTATGGTATCACAGGGCCATATTTCTCTCTTCTTTGTATTATACATTTTTTTCCCTAGGATTTGGGTATTTGTAAAAACAGCTATCTCTTTCAGTCATTGTGTACTAGATTTTCGCAAAGGACAATTTTCACCAATCACCCCAGCTGGAGGTTCTAGGACCTCTCTAATCTTTTCTGATCTCTGTTCACTCTGGTGTCTGCTTATAGAACTGCAGTTCTAAAATGTTGCTGTCCTGTGTTCAGCAGCTTCCAAACTCTGCTGTTGTTCCTGTCTGTGCTCTTAGGTGAAATAGGAACTAATCCTTGGGAAACCCCTAGATAAGCCAGAAAGTTTGATGCACAGTCCACTCTTTTTTTTTTCTTTTTTTTTTGAGACGGAGTCTCGCTCTGCCACCCAGGCCGGAGTGCAGTGGCATGATCTCGGCTCACTGCAAGCTCCACCTCCCGGGTTCACGCCATTCTCCTGCCTCCACCTACTGAGTAGCTGGGACTACAGGCGCCCGCCACCACGCCTGGCTAATTTTTTGTATTTTTAGTAGAGACAGGGTTTCACTGTGTTAGCCAGGATGGTCTCGATCTCCTGACCTCATGATCTGCCCGCCTTGGCCTCCCAAAGTGCTGGGATTACAAGTGTGAGCCACCATGCCCGGCAGTCCACTCTTGCTCCAATCCCAGAGATGAGCGATACTTCTCCTATCTGCACATCCGTCTATAGGCTTTCTGTGAGAAGAAAAATATGGCTCTATCCTGCCCAAGCCCGCAGACAGTCAGACCTTATGGTTATCTTCCCTTGTTCCCTGAAAATCGCTGTTATTCTGTTCTTTTTCAGGGTGCACTGATTTCATATTGTTCAAACACACATGTTTTACAATTAATTTGCACAATAGTGGTCCTGAGGTGATGTACATTCTCAGCTTATGAAGATAACAGGATTAAGAGATTAAAGTAAAGATAGGCATAAGAAATTATAAGAGTATTATTAGGGAAGTGGTAAATGTCCATGAAATCTTCACAATTTATGTTCAGAGATTGAAGTAAAGACAGGCGTAAGAAGTTATAAAAGTATTAATTTTGGGAACTGATAACTGTCCATGAAATCTTCACAGTTTATGTTCTCTGCCTTGGCTCCAGCCAGTCCCTCTGTTTGGAGTCCCTGACTTCTCGCAACATTATATAATGATAAAATGATTAATTCAACAAAAATATATAACAATTATAAATATATATGAACCGAACTCTAGAGCTTTAAGATTCATAAAGCAATTACTACTAGAACTAAGAAAAGAGATAGAAAACAACAAAATAATAATGAGGGAATTCAACACTCTATTGACAGCACTAGACAGATCATCAAGGCAGAAAGTCTACAAAGAAAGACTGGATTTAAGCTGCACTCTAGAACAAATGAGCCTAAACAAATGGGCCTAACAGATATTTACAGAACATTTTACTCAATGACTGCAGAATATTCATTATTCTCATCAGCACATGGAACATTCTCCAAGATAGACCATATAATAGGCCATAAAACAAGTCTCAATACATTTTTACAAATCAAAGTCATATTAAGTATCTTCTCAGATCATGGTGGAAAATAAACCTAGAAATCAATTCCAGAAGAAACCCCTAAAACTATACAAATATGTAGAAATTAAACAGTCTGGTATACATCTGCTATAGATGATATGGTTTGGCTATGTCCCCACCCAAATCTCATCTTGAATTGTAGCTCCCATATTTCCTATATGTTATTGGGGGACCTGGCGGGAGATAATTGAATCATGGGGGTGGTTTCCCCATACTGTTCTCATGGTAGTGAATAAGTTTCACAAGACCTGATGATTTTATAAGGGGTTTCCCCTTTTGCATGGCTCTTATTATCTCTTGCTTGCCACCTTGTAAGATGTGACTTTTGCTTTCTGCCATGATTGTGAGGCCTCCCCAGCCATGTGAAACTGCGAGTCCATTAAACCTCTTTTTCTTTATAAATTACCAGTCTTAGGTATGTCTTTATCAGCAGTGTGAAAACAAACTAATACAGTGGAATACTGCTCAGCCATAAAAAAGAATAAAATAATGTATTTTGCAGCAATTTGGATGCAGCTGGAGACCATTACTCTAATTGAAGTTACTTGGGAATCAAAAACCACGTATCACATTTTTTTGCTTACATATGGGAGCTAAGCCATGGATATGCAAAGGCATACAGAGTGGCATAATAAACATTGGAGACACAGAACAGGGTAGGTTGGGAAGGGGGTGAGGGATGAAAAACTAACTATTGGGAACAATGTACACTACTCAGGTGATTGGTGCACTAAAATCCTAGACTTCACTAAAATCCTAGAGTTTACCACTATACAATTCATTCATGTGATAAAAGACCACATGTAGTCCTAAATTTCTGACAGTTTAAAAAAATAAAATATAAGTATATGTAGTAAATATTCTTCCAATATTTCTTTGAATGAACTTAGCTTCTGGCAGAACTCTCACATAGGTTTAATGACCTGTGGAATAAGAGGAGTTATGGAAGAAAAAGTTAAGTGAAAACCATTAATCTACATCTGTCGCTCAGCACCCAACTCTCAGAAATAGCTAATCAGATGTAATTTCACCTTTCTGGGGAGAATTTCAGATATTAGTGTGACCATTAAAGGTTTTAAAAATAAAAGGGTGGTGGTCCCTTTCATATTTTCATTTTTTTCATTTTGTTTTTAAACAGTTTTATTGAGATGCAATTCACATAACACAAACTTTACCCATTTAACCCTGATACCAAAGCCAAAGACACTGCAAGAAAAGGGAACTACAACTCAATACTCCTGATGAACATGAATGCAAAAATTCTGAACAAAATACTAGCAAATTGAATCCAACAGCACATTAAGAAGAACATGCACCATGACCCAGTGTTACTTATTCTTTATTGGTGGATGACATCAATTATTTATTTTATGTCTGATCCTCTTTTGTCTTTTTGAGCAGTCAGATTTCTACAAATATAATTAAAATGTATCATAAAGCATTTACATTGAAAAAGTATATAAAATAAATGTGAAAATTTCCTCTTTCATTATGGCTTATAGCATCCAGGTAGAGTAACTTAAAAATTTGATATACGAAATTCAATGTGGTGTACTAGACAAGAAATAAACAATTATTCAAAATGAGAATTAGAGAAGCCTTTTGTAGGTGGTGGGTAACAAAACTTTAAAAGCAAGAGGCGGAAGGTCACTTGGCAAATGGTGTATTAAATTTATTTACTCATTTAAAGTGTACAATTCAATATTTTTAGTATATTCACAGTCACTCAATGATAACCTCAAAATAATTTTAGAAATTTTTTTCATCCTCTAAAAAATTCCATTTCCTTTTGCAATCATTTTGAATTACCTCCTCTACCCTAGCCCTATGAAAACTCCAGTTTACTTTTATTCTCCATAGACTTGCCAACTCTGTGCATTCATATAAATGCAGTCATATCATGTAGCAATTGTCCATATTTCATTTATTTAGCTGAATATTATATATACATCATTTTATTCATTCATTTACTAGTTATTGAAATATAGGTTGTTTTCACTTGTTTGATTTTCTGAATAATGCTACTATGAACATGCATACAAGTTTTTGTTGAGCAGAATGTGCGTTTTGCTGTTGTTGAATGGTGTGTTATATAGATACCTGTTAAGACTAGTTGATTCACTTGGCTAAGTCTTCCATTTTTCTTTACTTTTCTACTTAGTTGTTCTATTTATTATTGCATACAGGATAATGAAATTATTGAATGTTTATTTCTGTCTTTGTATTTGTCAATTTTTGCTATATTTTGAAATGTTGTTAGGTGTATACATGCTTGAATTGTTATATTTTCTTAATCAGTTGACTCTTGTGTCACTATGAGATATATATTTTTCTATGTAAAAATTGTTTTTTGTTTGAAAATCTATTTTGTCTTATTGTAGACATGTGAGCTCTTTTATGGTTGATGTCTTCCTGGAATCTCCTTTTCTATCTTTTTATTTTCAATCTCTTTGCATCTTTGAATTTAAAGTAGGTCTCCTGTAGACACCATATACTTGGGTCTTGCTTTTTAAAATTTTAACTGACCATCTCTACATTTTGATTACATTGATTAATTCATTCCCATTTAATGTTATTATTAATGTGGTTAGATTTCCATCTGCCTTTTTGTATTTTGTTTTACATATATATCCTATTTTTTTTGTTTCTTTGCTTCTTCTTTACTGCTTTTTTGTATTACTGGATATTTTCTAGTATAAGTCCCTTAATATTTTGAAAATAATTTGAGTTATTTTTAAAATAATTGTTCTATGACTTACAATGTGTTTATTAATTTATCAAAATCCACTTCTGATTTATCCTAACTTAATTTCAGTGAAATACAGACAATTTACTCCTACAAAGATTCAGTATTTCCACCATTTTGGGGTTTATTATTTTTGTGCATATTACATCTCTATATATTACATACTCAAAAATTCACTCTAAATAATTAATATCACATAGTATTATTTACTGTAGCTTTGTAATAGGTCTGGAAGTTGAGTAATGTCTGTCCTCCAACTTTGTCCTTCTTCTTTGATATTGTGTTGGCTACTCTGGTTTTTCTGCCTTTTCATATAAACTTTACAGTCAGTTAGTCAATATCTACAAAACAACTTACTAGGATGACATTTGGGATTGGATTAAATTTATAATTAATTTTTGTTTTATCCATTTTATTATTTTATCTCTTTGCATTTCTGTTTTCAAAGTTTCTACTGACATATCTTCAAGGTCAATGATTCTTTCCTTGGCCATGTCTAGTCTACCAATGAGTTCATTAAAGGCATTCTTCATTTCTGTTACAGTGTTTTTGAATTTTAATTGTTCTTTTAAATTTTTTCTTAAAGTCTCCATCTCTATTCTTACATTACCCATCTTTTCTTGCATATTATTTACTTTTTCATTATAGCCCTCAGCATATT
Source organism: Gorilla gorilla gorilla (assembly GCF_029281585.2). NCBI lineage: Eukaryota > Metazoa > Chordata > Mammalia > Primates > Hominidae > Gorilla > Gorilla gorilla. The sequence continues at coordinate 23,217,659 of NC_073234.2, read as the reverse complement.
ATTTATCATTATTTTAAATTCTCAGTCGAATAATTCCAAAATTTGTGCCATAGCTAAGTCTGGTTTGATGCCTGTTTTGTCTCTTAGAGTGCTTTTGCCTTTCATCATGCCTTATACTTTTCTTGTTGCTGTTGAAAGCTGGACATAATGCAGCAAGTAAAAGGAACTGAAGTAAATAGGCCTTAAATGTGAAGATTCACATTTTTCTGGCTAGGAATTAGCCTGTTTACTATGTGTTGTAATGTAGTGTCAGAAGCTAAGATTTTTCTCTTTATGGCCATATTATTGACTCCTTATTTTCTTTAGATTTTCTTAGAGACTCTCCAAATAGGATGTGAGCCTTGTAGCATTTTTTAGCTGTAATTCACAATGTTTATAGAGGAGCCCTATTGATGTGATGGTAAGGTGTCAGGGAAGGGAAATAATTTTATAGATTGTCTTAGTCTTTTAATGAGCTTGAGTTGGTATTTCTCTTCCCATACATCAAGGGCTAGATAGGGCTGGAGTTGTGTGGTAAAATTGTTTCCCTTGAAGATCAGACCTTAAGGAGAACAGAGAGCTCAGTGCCTATTTCAAAATGCTTACTGTTCTCCTCCCGCTACTGGATGCATAGCAGGGTTTTTCTCTGGTCCTTAGCATGAGAACCTAGAACTCAAGAAAGCATTCCCTCACCCCCTGCCAATCCCCACTCATCCCCCCAACCCCCACCGTCAAGACTGACTTCCTCAGACGTCTTAAATGTTAAGTGAATCTACACTGAGCTTCCAGCATTTCATCAGTTACAGTTTAAAGTATTTCTACCAATATTGGCTCCAGCTGCTAGTTTTGCTCTGGACTTTTCTGCTCCTGATAAGTTGTGATTCTCAGTGTTTGCCCTCCAGCCTCTAGTTTTAGGGCAGCAATTTTTCCTGTGACCTCAATTCTCTGACGGCTCTAAGAAGAGATGTTTGTCAGATTTTTTTCTTGTTCTGAGGACCGGAGTCATGATTTCTCAACCTTTTACATATTAGACCGGAAAGTGGAAGTCTCACACAATGTATTTTTGAAAAATAAATATGAAATTCTGATGTACAATTTACATGTTATAGGTCATGAAAGAATTCATACTTATATCTTACCTGTTTGACATAGTTTTTATAACTTACATTAAACATTTTGTATGATTCATTCTATAATTGTTTGCTACCTACTATTGCTAGATGCTGAGGATATAATAATGAGGAAATGGAAGCAATGTGGTCTATATTTTTGTGGATCCTCTATAGTTATGGTCTCTCTCTCTCTCTTTTTCTCTCTCTCTCTCTTTTATTAGACGGAGCCTCGCCCTTCACTCTGTCGCCCAGGCTGGAGTGCAATGGTGTGATCTCGGCTCACTGCAACCTCTGCCTCCCGGGTTCAAGCGATTGTCCTGCCTCAGCTTCCTGAGTAGCTGGGACTACAGGTGCGTGCCACCAAGCACGGCTAATTTTTGTATTTTTAGTAGAGACGGGGTTTCACCGTGTTAGCCAGGGTGGTCTCAATCTCCTGACCTCGTGGTCCTCCTGCCTCAGCCTCCCAAAGTGTTGAGATTACAGGTGTGAGCCACCGCACCCAGTCCTCTCTCTCTCTCTCTCTCTCAATCTTTTTTTGTTTTTAAAGTAATGAGGAGATTTAACTTTTACATATAACAGGAGGAACTTTAGAAGTGAGAAAGTCAAGAATTACATAATGACTCAGTGATGTCATGGCACTTTACTTGTGTCTCTGCCAAGTCCTCATGGTTGCAAGAAGGTTGCTAGTGCTCCTAGTCAAGGAGAGATCCCAAAGAAGGAAAAGGGAAGTGGGTGAAGCAATACCTTTATATTAATTATTTTCCTTCACACTTAAACACAGATCCAAGTGGTTTAATAGCAATGAATATCCAGTTGAAGCTACAGATTTATCATTTTCAGCACAATTAATGTGTGTGTTGTCTTAACTGTAATTTTATGAGACCTATACACATTGACAGTATCATCAATTTTTTTCTGTTTGGACTCATGTAAATGCAATAAAAGAAAATTGCTGAAGAATATTTAAATAAATGTAGCAACAAAGGTATATATCTGAAACTAGTGGCATTGACTGTGGTACTTACTAGGATGTATAATCATGAAATACTTTCAATTATTGATTTACATATAAAAATATATTTGATATATGAGTGAGAGAACATGATGACTTTATATAAAGTATAAGTATTGTTGTGTAAAAGCTGAATAATTAAAAACTGAACTGAAAGGTATACTTGGGTCAACCAAATACTAAAGTAAAAAAGAAGCATACAAATCTAGAAAAAAATTATCCAAGGTTTGAAGGTGCACAATAAAACCAGTTAAGCATGGGCGTTAAATCTAAATTAATTAACCTAACAGACTTACAAAACAATATGAATGTAATAACTAATCCTTAAAAAAGAAATTGAAAACCTAGAGAAAATTAGTGATTATAACAGCAATAATAATAACAGTGTGATTCAGAGATCTTTATTTTAGAAACCAAAAATGCAATAGGGTGAGGAGGTAAGAAAGGAAGTAAAATAGGTAAATTTCGTAAATTTTCAGGATGTATACTTTTTAATTATTGATGTTGCAAAAGTTAGTTTTGAATCATTTCTCTGTGAATTCAGCATTATTCTTTTTTATAGTTTGACCATAAATCCTGTTTTATATACAGTGTATAAAGGGTATATAAAACAAAACTAGGAGAGTATCAATGGCATATAACACTTATATTTTCCTCAATATCTCCAATATCACTCTTAAAATGTAATTAAGATTACAGTTTAATGCTTGTCTAATATGTCTTAGAGAACGTAGTAAGCATTTTATAAATATTGCCTCATTTAATCTTAAGAGACTTTCAATAAAGCAGGAATGATACAGAGAAGCACCAGTATAGGACAAGGTCAATTTATTAATATCTCTCTCATTTAGACATAGATATGGAAAAGGAGGCAGAAAACAAGTTACCTTCACTGGTAAGTCAAATTTTTTTAGGTCTAAGAGAGTGAAGTAAGGGGTAAATAAGCCTGTATAGAATAAATCCAAGATACATAAGAAAATAACAGGAGTATGACCTGTTTGAGAAGTGAAGAAGGTGAAAGGTGCAAAAGAGGGCAGAATACATCAACTGGGAAGCATAAGAGAGTGTGGGTAAAGAATAAGGAAATTCTGGAGAGAGAGGAAAGTTATGAAGCAGCCATAGATGTTGGGAGCTACACCAATAGGAAGCTACACCAGTAAGAATCAAGGAAGAGATGGACACATGGGGACATATGGGTACACACACACACACACACACACACACACACACACACACACACACACAGGTGTTTGACAAGATAAGACCCAGAAGCTACAACATCAGTGAAAGCTTATCTAATAGAAAGACAAAGAATGTCTAATTATGGCATTCAAAGGCAATCGGGGAAACTTTTCATATTTTAAATAACAATAAACCATTGAAGGAGTAGTTGTTGGGACATAATCTAGAATCTTTTAAAATGTTTTTATTTTTAATTTGTATGGGTACATAGTAGGTTTATATATTTATGGGTTACATGAGGTGTTTTGATACAGGCATGCAATGTGAAATAAGTACACCATGGAAAATATGGTATCCACCCCCTCAAGCATTTATCCTTTGTGTTACAAACAAATCAATTCCATGCTTTTAGTTATTTTAAAATGTACAACTGTTATTATTGACTATAGTCACCCTGTTTTGCTATCAAATAGTATGTCTTATTCAAAGTATTTTTTTTTACCCATTGAACATCCTCACCTCCACCCCAGTCCCTCACTACCCTTCCCAGCTTCTGATAACCATCCTTCTACAGTGTATGTTCCTCAGTTTGATCGTTTTCATTTTTAGATCCCACAAATAAGTAAGAATGCGTGATGTTTGTCTTTCTGTGCCTGACTTATTTCACTTAACATAATGATCTCCAGTTTCATCCATGTTATTGCAAATGACAGGATCTCATTCCCTTTTTATGGCTATATAGTACTCCATTGTGTGTAGGTACTACATTTTAAATCTAGAATCTTCTTGGACTTCCTTATTCATATTGGAATGCTTAATTATTTTTAATTACTTATATGGAAGAGCACCATAAGGTGTTCAGGACTTGAAAGACCCTGAAAGTTTTAATCTGTCTCTCATAGAACTCTAGCTATCATTTCTTTTTTATCCCCCATGGCTGTGTAAGGATCACTAGCATTCAAGTAAGGTCAAACAAATATTAAACATCATGGTAACAAAGGCAAAAACTGACACAGAAAATTAATGGTCCTTTAACCCAAAGTCATAGCCTTCTGAATCATATGAACTTTCCTGAACACACTGAAATCCTCATTTTCATTGTTGTACTTCAGAATTTACTTCCTTGCCCTGTTTAGGAAAAGGTCATAGGCCTCACAGTGACTGCATTTCTTCATTCCTTCTAAACTTACTTCCTCTTCATGCTTACTTTCTCCTTCCCTTGCTAGCCCTAGAGACAGTAGCCAGGGAAGGAGGACTGGGGAAGGAAGAAGAACATGGCAAGAGGGAAAAAATGCAACCTCAGATTCTCCTAAATAATAAACTCAGCATTTCCTCTCACACTGTTTTGCTGATTCCAAAGGGACTTGCCTGGTACGTCCTGCTGACACATATTTTCTTTCACTCCTGTTGCTTTCCTCCCTGTTCTGCTTTCCCATATCTTTCTTAGTCACTTATGTTTTTGTCTTTCTGAAGTAATTTTGGACACTGTGTGCAAGTGCACATTTTCTAAAACATTACAAATCTAAAATGTCCTACCATCCTCACACATGACAGATGGGTTGGTTGATAACTATTGGGTCATAAACATTTTCTTACAATAATCCATTACTCTATATTCATTGTCACCTGTTGCAGAAAATAAGTCTCAGGCCAGTGTAATTTTGTTCCTTTACATTATAGTTTACCTATTTTTAAAATTTATGATTTTTTTCCTCAGATTTTTTCTTGTGTACTTAAAATGTTGCCAAATAATATGAATGAGTCTCTTTTCATTATTTATTTCCCAAAATACAATGATCCTTTTAAATCTACATGTTTAATTTATCTTTCTCCTTTTAGAAAACTTTTGTTATTCCAATCAAATTCTTGATTATTTGTTTTATCCCATTTACTGTGATTCATACTTAAGGAAAAGCTCTATTCCTTTGGTTGTATTATTCATATCTGCCCCCTATAGATTATTTCTGTCTTACTCCTCAATAGTCTAATGGAGTTTCTCAGTTTTATCTTCCTGTTATAAATTTATTTTTCTGGACTGTCAATTATCTTTGCTTGTTCTAATACAGATTTTAATTATAGTATTACATTTTTAATGTTCCACAAGGCTTTTTAACTTCACCAAGCCCCCATTCCAACTCTTACTCTTTATATTATCTTGCTCTCTTCCCGTGTGTGTTTGTTTATGTCTCATAAAGGTCACAACATTTGTATACCTACTGAGGATGACAAAATATCTAATGATTGTTCTGCCTCCTTCCTTTCCTCAGGTGTTGCTTGCCCTTCATGTTGACAGTCCTCATCTTACCTATTACTTTTTAGTAAATATAATGCTGACTTTGTTTTTGTTCCTTCAGTAGGTAAAGTATGCACATACAGGTTTTCCTTATGTTTACTTCCTCATATCTACAGCGGGAGGACAATTTGATGGGCACTGCTTCCTATGCAGTTCCAATTTCTGGAGGATATTACTTTACTTTAGCCCAGCTGGACTTAAGTTCATTGCCATTCAATGCTTACTGTCTGGTTTTCACATGTTCAATTTATGGAATATTTTGAAAATTAAAACTCATTCCCATTATTCATACAAGATGTGGACATATTTCAGTTCATTTTCTACCACCTATCAGTAATTTTGGTATCATAGTTTTCAAAAGGGTATCATAATGGTTTCCTTCAAAACCAGAGAAAATAGAATGGTGGCTTCCCAGTTTTTTCAGGTAAATATAGGTACAGACTTTGTATTCTTGAGGCAGAAATGGAGAGTAGGAAAAGGATGAGAGATTAGTGAGACAATTATAAACATAGTCATAAAATAGAAGATTGTTGTTGTGTCAAACATGATTTCACCCACCCAATATTAGAACGTATAATTAGCTAGAGTCCACATAACAAAACTTTAGGTAATTTAATTGTCTTCATGATAGCAACTAACATAATTTGAGCTGAAGTACAGGTCTGAGCAGTGGATCTTGACCCTTTGGTGTACTATTCAAAATTTTCACAATCTCCTCCAAATTCTCAGTTAATGTTACCTCCAATTAGCAGGAAAAATAACAGAAATACTATTCAGAGAAAAGGGAGGAAACTAATTATGTCACCCTTACACAACTAAGACATTTGTTCTTAGATATATTATTTTATTCTAGTAGTTTTCTGATAACTGGTGGGACAGAAAATGTAATTTCAAACACTGGATAGATCTGGACAGTCCTGATTTTTAAATTGCATATATTTAAAGTATTACAACATGAAGTATTGATATACATATACAAGTGAATTGATTAGTACAGTCAAGCAAATTAACATATCCATCATCTCATATTTCATTTTTTTGTGGCTAAAGTAGCTAAAATCTTAGCAAATTTCCAGTATTCAATACCGTATTATTAACTACAGTCTACATGCCACACACTAGAGCTCTAGGTTTATTTATCCTACATAACCGAAACGTTGTATCCTTTGACTTCCATCTCCTCATTTTCCCCACCATCACCGGTGGCCCCGGTAACCATCTTTCTACTCTCTGTTTCTATGTATTTGAGTTTTGTAATTAAAAAATAATCTTCCACATGTAAGTGAGTTCACATGGTATATTTTTCCTGTGTTTGGCTTTTTTTCACTTAGCATGATGTCCTCTGGGTTCACCTATATTCTTGAAAGTGGCAGGATCTTTTTCTTTTTTAAAGCTGAAGAATATTCCTCTCTGTGTATGTGTGTGTGTGTGTCCTACAATTTTTTTTATCCATTCTTCCATCGACAGACAGGTTGTTTCTACCTCTTGGCTACTGTGAATAATGCTGTGGTGAACACAAGAGCACAGTGTCTTTACAAGGTGCTGATGGCATTTCCCTTGGGTATATGCCCAGAAGAGGGATTGCTGGGTTACATGGTGGCTTTTTTTAAAAATTCCATTAGAAACCTCCAAATTTTTTTTCCATAATGGCGGCACCAATCTACATTTCCACCAACAGTGTACAAGTGTTCCGTTTTCTGCGCATCCTCACCAACACTGTTTTATCTCTTGTCTTTTTGATAGTAGCCATCCTAATAGATGTGAGGTGACAGCTCATTGTGGTTTTTATTTCCATTTCCTTCATGTTTCATGATGTTGAGCACCTTTTGCTACACTTGTTGGCCATTTTTACTTCTTTTTTGGAGAAATATCTGGTCAGGTTATTTGCCTACATTTTAATAGGATTATTTGTATCTTTTGCTATAGAATTGTTTGAGTTCCTTATATATTTTGGATCTCAACCCTTTTTCTGATATATGCTTCATAGATATTTTCTCCCAATCCATTGGCTGTCAGTTTTGATCATTTTCTTTGCTGTGTAGAGCGTTTTAGTTTGACATGGTTCCACCTGTTTCTTTCATTCTTATTACCTGTTCTTTTTGGTGAGATATCAAAAAAACCCTTGTCAAGGCCAATATTGAGATTTTCCTGTTTTCCTCTAGGAATTTAATGGTTTCAGGTCTTTAATATCCTTCTAGTTTATTTTTGTGTGCAGTGTAAGACAAGGGTCCAGTTTCATCCTTTTTGCATGTGGATATCGGGTTTTCCAAACACCATGTATTGAAGAGACTATCTGTTCCTCATTGTGTCTTCTTGGTGGCTTTGTCAAAAATTAATTGACTGTACATGCTTAGATTTATTTATGGGTTCTCTATTCTGTTCCATTGGTCCATATCTCTGTATCTCTGTTTTTGTTTGTTTGTTTGTTTGTTTGTTGTTTTTTTGAGACGGTGTCTCTCTCTGTCACCCAGGCTGGAGTGCAGTGGCACAATCTCGGCTCACTGCAACCTCCGCCTCCCAGGTTCAAGAGATTCTCCTGACTCAGCCTCCCGAGTAGCTGGGATTACAGGCGCCTGCCACCATGCCCGGCTAATTTTTGTATTTTTAGTAGATAGAGATGGGGTTTCACCATGCTGGCCAGGCTGGTCTTGAACTCCTGACTTCAGGTGATCCACCTACCTTGGCCTCCCAAAGTGCTGGGATTACTGGATGAGCCATCATGCCTGGCCTATATGTCTGTTTTTATGTCTGTTTTCATACTGCTTCATTATGCCTCTTTTGTGATATAATTTGAGATTAAGAAGTGTGATGCCTTCAACTTTGTTTTCCTCAACACTGTTTTGATTACTTGAAGTATGTTGTGGTTTCACACAAATTTTAGAATGTTTTTTTCTATTTCTATGAAAAATATCTTTTTTTTTTTGGCTGAGTACAGGGGACTTTATTGATGGTAAATGACATGGTGGGGCTCCCTAGGTCTCTCCTTCTTCAGAGGATCTGGAAACTGTGAGGAGAGAAGATTCTGTGTGGTCGGGGACTGAGTGCAGCAGGGAATCCCCAGCAGCTAAGGGTCCCTCTCTTCTTCCTGCGCTCTCCCTGGGGTTAGTGATTGGGGGATTTTACTCCTCAGAGGCCATGTGTACCATGAGTCCATCACCTTGTTACTGTAGGCAAATTCATTGCCATACCAGGAAATGAGCTTGACAAAGTGGTCATTGACGGCAATGCCAGCCCCAGCTTCAAAGGTGGAAGGGCGGGTATTGCTTTTAAATTCCAAAGGGACAACCTGGTGCTCAGTATAGCCCAGGATGCCCTTGAGGGGTCCTTGGGTGCCTGCCTCACCACCTTTTTGATGTCTGAAGAAACCTGTCTAGCAGGTTTCTCCAGACAAGAGGTCAGTTCCACAACTGACACAGTGGTGCTGGGAACACAGAAGACCATGCCAGTGAGCTTCCCATTAAGCTTAGGAATGACCTTGCCCTCTCATTGCCCTACTTGGCAGCACCAGTAGATGCAGGAATGGTGTTCTGGAAAGCCCCATGGCTGTCATGCCAGAGTTTCCTGGAGGGGCCATCCACAGTCTTCTGGGTGGCAATGATGCTGTGGACTGTGGTCATGAGTCCCTCCCTGATGCCAAAGTTGTCATGAATGACCTTGGCCAGGGGATCTAAGCAGTTGGTGGTACAGGAGGCATTGCTGATGACTGTGAGGTTGTTTTCATGCTTATGGTTCATGCCCATCACAAACATGGGGACATCTGCAGAGGGGATGGAGATGATGAACCGTTTGGTTCCCCTCTCCAGGTGAGCCCCAGCCTTTGCCAAGGTAGTGAAGATGCCATTGGACTCCATGACATAATTAGCACCAGCATTATCTCATTTGGTTTTGGTGAGCTCTCACTCCTGGAAGATAGTGACGGGATTTCCATTGATGACAAGCTTCCCATTCTCAGCCTTGATGGTACCATGGAACTTGCCATGGGTGGGATCATAGTGGAACATGTAGACCATGTAGTTGAGGTCAATGAAAGGGCCATTGGTGGTAACAATATCCACTTTGCCAGGATTAAAAGCAGCTCTCATGAACAGGCACCTAATATGGCCAAATCCATTTACTCCTGCCTTCACTTTCACTCTGGTGTCTCAGGAAGAGGGCTGATGCTGCATAAGAAAATTGGATATTTGTCCAATGGGAGAAGCAGGGAGGTCGCTGGAATTTTGATGGGGTTGCACTGAAAATGCTTATCATTTTAGGTGGTATAAACAGTCCTAATATCTTGAGACCAAAGATGTCAGGTATTTATACCTGTTCTTTCCAGTTCCTTCTAGATACCCTCAGCTAAGACAACTAAAAAACATGCACAAGCCTTATATATGAAATAAGGAAAGTATAAAATGCTAATGTTACAATTACAATTGTTAAAAAGCTGGTGATAATTCTTTTCAGAGATACAACATACCTACTGTTGACACACACTTAAAGTATTTAACCTGGAAACAAATTACTTGCTGGGGCTATAATGCTATCACATGAGATAGGAGCCCAACTTAATATACTACTATTATTAGCTCATATATCCCATCTCCCAATCTTTTCTAAAAATTATTTTACTTTAAGTTCCCAGATACATGTGCAGAATGTGCAGGTTGGTTACTTTGGTATATGTGTGCCTTGGTGGTTTTCTGCACTATTGACCCATCCTCTAGGTTCCCTCCCCTCACCCACAAACCCTCAACAAGCCCTGGTGTGTGTTGTTGCCCTCCCTATGTCCACGTGTTCTCATTGTTCAACTTCCACTTATGAGTGAGAACATGCAGTATTTGGTTTTCTGTTTCTGTGTTAGTTTGCTGAAGATGATGGCTTCCAGCTTCATCCATGTTCCTGCAAAGGACATGATCTCATTCCTTTTTATGGCTGCGTGGTATTCCACAGTGTAGATGTACCACATTTTCTTTTCCAGTCTACCATTGATGCATATATTCTCTTTAAATTGATTCCAACAGAAGTTGTGTTTCCTTTTTTTTAACCTAGAAGAATAAGCTTGGATAAAAGTTATGTTTTTCTTAATAAAGAGACATATTTCTTTTTTTTCTTTCTTTTAAATTATACTTTAAGTTCTAGGGTGCATATGCACAACACGCAGGTTTGTTGCATATGTATATATGTGCCATGTTGGTGTGCTGCACCCATTAACTCATCATTTACAGTAGGTATTTCTCCTAATGCTATCCTTCCCCCCTCCCCCCACCCCACAACAGGCCCCGGTGTGTGATGCTCCCCATCCTCTGTCCAAGTGTTCTTGTTGTTCAATTCCCACCTATGAGTGAGAACATGTAGTGTTTGGTTTTCTGTTCTTGCGATAGTTTGCTCAGAATGATAGCTTCCAGGTTCATCCATGTCCCTGCAAAGGACATGAATTCATCTTATTTTATGGCTGCATAGTATTCCATGGTGTATATGTGTCACATTTTCTTAATCCAGTCTATCACTGATGGACATTTGGGTTGGTTCCAAGTCTTTGCTATTGTGAATAGTGCCGCTATAAACATACGTGTGCATGTGTCTTTATAGCAGCATGATTTATAATCCTTTGGGTATATGCCCAGTAATGGGATGGCTGGGTCAAGTGGTATTTCTAGTTCTGGATCCTTGAGGAATTGCCACACTGTCTTCCACAATGGTTGAACTGGTTTACAGTCCCACAAACAGTGTAAAAGTGTTCCTATTTCTCCACATCCTGTACAGCACCTGTTGTTTCTTGACGTTTTAATGATTGCCATTCTAACTGGTGTGAGATGATATCTCATTGTGGTTTTGATTTGCATTTCTCTGATGGCCAGTGATGATGAGCATTTTTTCGTGTGTCTGTTGGCTGCATAAATGTCTTCTTTTGAGAAGTGTCTGTTCATATCCTTTGCCCGCTTTTTGATGGGGTTGTTTGTTTTTTTCTTGTAAATTTGTTTAAGTTCTTTGTAGATTCTGGATATTAGCCCTTTGTCAGATGGGTAGATTGTAAAAATTTTCTCCCATTTTGTAGGTTGCCTGTTGACTCTGATGGTAGTTTCTTTTGCTGTGCAGAAGCTCCTTAGTTTAATTAGATCCCATTTGTCAATTTTGGCTTTTGTTGCCATTGCTTTTGGTGTTTTAGTCATGAAGTCCTTGCCCATGCCTATGTCCTGAATGGTATTGCCTAGGTTTTCTTCTAGGGTTTTTATGCTTTTAGGTCTAACATGTAAGTCTTTAATCCATCTTGAATTAATTTTTGTATAAGGTGTAAGGAAGGGATCCAGTTTCAGCTTTCTACATATGGCTAGCCAGTTTTCCCATCACCACTTATTAAATAGGGAATCCTTTCCCCATTTCTTGTTTTTGTCAGGTTTGTCAAAGATCAGATGGTTGTAGACGTGTGGTATTATTTCTGAGGGCACTGTTCTGTTCCATTGGTCGATATCTCTGTTTTGGTACCAGTAGCATGCTGTTTTGGTTACCGTAGCCTTGTAGTATAGTTTGAAGTCAGGTAGCATGATGCCTCCAGTTTTGTTCTTTTGGCTTAGGGTTGTCTTGGCAATGCGGGCTCTTTTTTGGTTCCATATGAACTTTAAAGTAGTTTTTTCCAATTCTGTGAAGAAAGTCATTGGTAGCTTGATGGGGATGGCATTGAATCTATAAATTACCTTGGGCAGTATGGCCATTTTCACGATATTGATTTTTCCTATCCATGAGCATGAAATGTTATTCCATTTGTTTGTGTCCTCTTTTATTTCATTGAGCAGTGGTTTGTAGTTCTCCTTGAAGAAGTCCTTCACATCCCTTGTAAGATGTATTCCTAGGTATTTTATTCTCTTTGAAGCAATTGTGAATGTGAGTTCACTCATGATTTGGCTGTTTGTTATTGGTGTATAGGAATGCTTGTGATTTTTGCACACTGATTTTGTATCCTGAGACTTTGCTGAAGGTGCTTATCAGCTTAAGGAGATTTTGGGCTAAGACAATAGGGTTTTCTAAATATACAATCCTGTCATCTGCAAACAGGGACAATTTGACTTCTTGTTTTCCTAATCGAACACCCTTTATTTCTTTCTTCTGCCTGATTGCCCTGGCCGGAACTTCCAACACTATGTTGAATAGGAGTGGTGAGAGAGGGCATCCGTGTCTTGTGCCAGTTTTCAAAGGGAATTCTTCCAGTTTTTGCCCATTCAGTATATTGGCTGTGGGTTTGCCATAAATAGCTCTTATTATTTTGAGATACGTCCCATCAATACCTAGTTTATTGAGAGTTTTTAGCATGAAAGGCTGCTGAATTTTGTCAAAGGCCTTTTCTGCATCTATTGAGATAATCATGTGGTTTTTGTCTTTGGTTCTGTTTATGTGATGGATGACGTTTATTGATTTGTGTATGTTGAACCAGCCTTGCATCCCAGGGATGAAGTCCACCTGATCATGGTGGATAAGCTTTTTGATGTGCTGCTGGATTCCGTTTGCCAGTATTTTATTGAGGATTTTTGCATCGATATTCATCAGGGATATTGGTCTAAAATTCTCTTTTTTTGTTGTGTCTCTGCCAGGCTTTGGTATCAGGATGATGCTGGCTTCACAAAATGAGTTAGGGAGGATTCCCTCTTTTTCTATTGATTGGAATAGTTTCAGAAGTAATGATACCAGCTCCTCTTTGTATCTCTGGTAGAATTCAGCTGTGAATCTGTCTGATCCTGGACTTTTTTTGGTTGGTAGGCTATTAATTATTGCCTCAATTTCAGAGCCTGTTATTGGTCTGTTCCAGGATTCAACTTTTTCCTAGTTTAAGTCTTGGGAGGGTGTTATGTGTTCAGGAATTTATCCATTTCTTCTAGATTTTCTAGTTCATCTGCATAGAGGTGTTTATAGTATTCTCTGATGGTAGTTTGTGTTTCTGTGGGATCAGTGGTGATAGCCCCTTTATCATTTTTTATTGCATCTATATGATTCTTCTCTCTTTTCTTCTTTATTCGTCTTGCTAGTGGCCTATTTTGTTAATTTTTTTTTAAAAAAACAGCTCTGGGATTCATTGATTTTTTGAAGGGTTTTTTGTGTCTCTATCTCCTTCAGTTCTGCTCTGATCTTAATTATTTCTTGCCTTCTCCTAGCTTTTGAATATGTTTTCTCTTGCTTCTCTATTCTTTTAATTGTGATGTTAGGGTGTCAATTTTAGATCTTTCCTGCTTTCTCTTGTGGGCATTTAGTACTATAAATTTCCCTCTACACACTGCTTTAAATGTGTCCCAGAGATTCTGGTATGTTGTGTCTTTGTTCTCATTGGTTTCAAAGAACATCTTTATTTCTGCCTTCATTTTGTTATGTACCCAGTAGTCAATCAGGAGCAGGTTGTTCAGTTTCCATGTAGTTGAGCAGTTTTGAGTGAGTTTCTTAATCCTGAGTTCTAGTTTGATTGCACTGTGGTCTGAGAGACAGTTTGCTATGATTTCTGTTCTTTTACATTTGCTGAGGAGTGCTTTACTTCCAACTATGTGGTCAATTTTGGAATAAGTGCAATGTGGTGCTGAGAAAAATGTATATTCTGTTGATTTGGGGTGGAGAGTTCTGTAGATGTCTGTTAGGTCTGCTTGGTGCAGAGTTGAGTTCAAGACCTGGATATCCTTGTTAACTTTTTGTCTCATTGATCTGTCTAATGTTGACAGTGAGGTGTTAAAGTCTCTCATCATTATTGTGTGGGAGTCTAAGTCTCTTTGTAGGTCTCTAAAGACTTTCTTTATGAATCTGGGTGCTCCTGTATTGGGTGCATATATATTTAGGATAGTTAGCTCTTCTTGTTGAATTGATCTCTTTACCATTATGTAATGGCCTTCTTTGTCTGTTTTGATCTTTGTTGGTTTAAAGTCTGTTTTATCAGAGAGTAGGATTGCAACCCCTGCTTTTTTTTGTTTTCCATTTGCTTGGTAGATCTTCCTCCATCCCTTTATTTTGAGCCTATGTGTGTCTCTGCAGGTGAGATGTGCTGAAAGCAGCACACTGATGGGTCTTGACTGTTTATCTAATTTGCCAGTCTGTGTCTTTTAATTGGGGTGTTTAGCCTATTTACTTTTAAGATTAATATTGTTATGTGTGAATTTGATCCTGTCATTATGATGTTAGCTGGTTATTTTGCTCGTTAGTTGATGCAGTTTCTTCCTAGAATTGATGTTGTTTACAATTTGTCATGTTTTTGCAGTGGCTGGTACTGGTTGTTCCTGTCCATTTTTAGTGTTTTCTGCAGGAGCTCTTATAAGGTAGGCATGATGGTGACAAAATCTCTCAGCATTTGCTTGTCTGTAAAAGATTTTATTTCTCCTTCACTTATGAAACTTTCTTTGGCCGAATATGAAATTCTGGGTTGAAAATTCTTTCTTTAAGAATGTTGAATATTGGCCCCCACTCTCTTCTGGCTTGTAGGGTTTCTGCAGAAAGATCTGCTCTTAGTCTGATGGGCTTCCCTTTGCAGGTAACCTGACCTTTCTCTCTGGCTGCCCTTAACATTTTTCGCATTAGCCAGGTGGCTATTTGGGGAACAATATTCAAGGAAAAGGGAACAGCCAGTGCAAAAGCCCTAAATCAGGACTAAAATTGGGGTGCTTGAGAACAGCAAGATGGCCAGTGTGGGTGGATATTAATAGATAGGGAAATAGTCAAAGAAGATTCAGAGAGGTGAGGAGAGTGGTGGTAGTCGTGGGGTGAGCTGGTTACTTCCCTATAGACTGGCCATTTTAAGTAACAGCTTTTATTCTGAATGAGATAGGGACCCTTTGAAGGGTTTTGAATTAACCAGTAACATGATCTGACATAAAATTTAAAAAGTTTACCCTAGTTATCTTGATGAGAATAGATACTTAGGAAAGGCAAAAGTAGTTAGGAGGCTGGAGTGGGATTCCAGGCAGGGGATGATGGTGACCCTGATCAGGATGATGTTAATGGATGTAGATGTATTTTGGAAGTGGTGCAAATGGGATTTCCTGAAGAATTGGATATGGAACATGGAAGTAAGAGAGGGATCAAGGATGACCCCGAGAATTTTGCCCTGAACACTGAAAATTGGTGGTGTTGCCATCAACATCCTTTTCATGTATGTGACAGTGAAACCCTAGGATCTATATTGGTAATACATGGATTTTACCCATTTGTATCTTGTAATGTCTAATTATACTTAGATTAACAAAGTTCTTCCCAGAGATTTTACTTTCTGTTTCAGGTTGCCTTTTTAATTTTGTTTATGGAGTGGAGAAAGGATTAAAGCTGAGCTCCAATCTGAATTAGAATCAGTCCCCAGAAATACCCCATTCAGACTTACATAGCCATCCATCTTGGCATATTTCTTGAACTGTTGCTCATACTGGCTCTCTAACAATTTTTCTCCTAGCATCTAAGTCACATTCTTGATTTGGTGGTCAAAATGATAGATGTCATTTGTCCTGTTCATAAAAACTGTCACAGAATAATAAGCCACTTTTCTTCAATAACAAATGTCTTTTTAACTTACCTGCCACATTTTTCCTTTTTATCAACTGACTTTTGTCATTATTGTTGGGCACTCGTTTTTCTGCCTACTTGTATGTCGAATTTATTGGTAAGACATGAAATGTATGAATGATTCTTCTCTTTTCTTATCCATTCTCTGAAGATTTTTACTTTCTTTTTTCAGTGCCTCCCCATAATGCCCGACACCTGAGGATTAGCTTTTTCAGAATAATCTCAAATTCATATTGAACTCTAAAACACTTGTGTACCCAAAAACTTGTGTACCAGTATTTGTAACCACATTGAAGATCCCTCTGATCTTCTCCAACCTATTTGCTTGGCAGAAAATCTGGAAGTCATCTACACCACTCCATTAGTGCCTGCATCCATTAACCAAATTTATTTACTTCTTTATTCTAATATCTATTAACTGTCTTCTCTTAATGTGCCCTTACGTTAATTCAGGCCCTTATCATTTCTTTCTTGAATTACTCCTGTACCACATACCACAAAAAATTACTGATTTATAAGCTGTTCCTAGTTACTTCAACATTTAGGAATTGCAGAAGACATGTTTAGGGGCTCTTTTGTTTGGGAGAACTCCTCAATTACCCTCGATTATGCCAGGTGTTAAAACACTTAGCCAAAACTAGGAGGAAAAGCTCTGCAAAATAAAGCAAAATGATTATTTTTATTGGTGTTGAGGTTACTATATATTAAATAATGACAGATTATTATATTTTTACTTGTAGGGGCCGTGGTAAATATGTAATAACAAAGAGAGACCTCTGCTTTGAGTAGAAGCAAGTCCCAGAAACATGAGAAGGTTGGGGCTAAAAAGGGAGTTGTTGGTTCTCCACTAAAGAACCTCTATAACAGGGCAGTATTAATGGTCACAGGGCAAGGATTATATGATATTCACTTTTAAGTTTTCTGTTTTCTCTTGCTTTCCTAATGAATTCTTTAAATCTTCATGAAAGGTTATTAGCAGCAATATTAGGAAGAAAAATGTATAAGAGAACAGAGGTGATCCTAGAGAAGGGAGAAGGGATACTTTGAGAAGTGACCAAATCATGTAAACATCCACGGGAGAGTTTTGGAGATTCTAGGCACAAGGACTGAGTTCTCTGCAGGACCACAGGATAAGGACTCAAATTACAGACAATTTACTATTAAACTGAAGACTTTTGTTGTTGTTGTTTTGGTTTGTTGTTGTGTTATTGTTGGTGGTGGGTTTTTTTTTTTTTTTTTGAGACAGGCTCTTGCTCTGTCACTTAGGCTGGAGTGCAGTGGCACAATTATGATTCACTGCAGCCTTGAACTCCTGGGTTCAAGCAATCTTCCCACCTCAGCTGCCTAAATAGCTAGGACTACAGGCACACAGCACCACACCTGGCTAATTTTTCTATATTTTGTAGAGATGGGGTCTCACTGTATTGGCCAGGCTGATCTCAAACTTCTGGCCTCAGCAATCCTCCTGCCTTGGCCTCCCAAAATGCTGGGATTACAGTGAGCCACTGTGCCCAGCTAAACTAAAGATTAACTTTAGATATCGGGAGATTTCATAACCACTTGGAATACACACTTTGCTTTTCATTTTATTTTTTATTCTCCTTCTGGTTATCTTTCTGTGTTTCAAACGTAACCATATTCCCCTGATAAATTACACATAGGGAGCCATATGCTATTTTAAAAAGTTATTTCTTTACTTTTAATATAAAATAAAATATATAGTACAGGTCAGTCAGAAATAAGTAAAGTATAATTCAATTTTTATCATTTCAGACCTTTTAATTTATATATAGATATATGTAAAAATATAAATATGTGTAGGTATTTGTAAAATGTAATTATATATTTTAATGTTCTGCAACCTTCCTTTCTAACTTATAAAATAATACTGATTTTCTATATCAGCACCTAGAGTGACATTATCATCTTTAAAATAGCTGCATAATAGTCTGTTGAATTGATGTCCTAAATTTTATTGAAAATTTTATTCTCTTATTGGATACACATTTATTTCAAAATTTTCACTACTATAAGTAACTCTGCATATGTATCTTGTTCACTTGCTTCCTTAGGATCGATGCCTATTAATAAATTCTTAAATATTTTTGACTTAAGGATTTAATAATAATCACATGGGGAAAATCTATGCTTTGTACATTTTGTACTCAATTTTTATTGTGGATGTAAAAGGCTGAGGTTTTCAGCAAGTAACTGGATGTACTCTTTCTGGGTTTTGCAAGCAGCTGCTTTTAAAAAAGGGAAGCACATTACGCTCTTCCTTTAAAAATCCGTTTATGAAAACACTCATCTCTATGCTCATAAGCTTCAAAGAAACTTAACAAGGATGACCATAAATCTCACATACCACTTTTGGAATTTAATAGAAAGAACAAATTTGGTTGTTATCTGACTTATTACTCCTTTTTTTTTTCTACAGAGAATAGGAGAAAAGATTCTATACTATAAATAAGTGGTAACATTCTTCCATCTGGAGCATTGACAATAAAGAAATGATACAAATATTTCTGAAGCCCACTACATTCTCTTTGCCCATTTGTACTGGCACTTTTACTATGGATTTAAGTTTTGCTTAGAGTTTACATTTTTTTTCTTCAGACTAAATGAAAGTTTCTGGTCTCTGGGATTGTGTTCTTCATGATGAAAATTCATTGTGCAATTTGCTTTTCTTTGCCTTAAAGTTTTCTGGGATCTTTTTATAAAGAGTTTTCTAATCCTAACAGAATATGTTTAAATGGAAAGGAAAATGGGCATGGAGTCAAAGTGTCACTGTTTCAATCCTTGTTCTTCTACATAATACAACGTTGAGTAAAGCATTTAACTTATTTAAGCCTCAGTTTTCTTATCTGCAAGATGCAGAAATTATTAATGATTTTATAAAGTGCCTGGCAAGATGAAAGGAGGCCATGTGCCTGAAAATGCACAGCACATGCCCTGGGTAAAGAATGGGTCCTCTGCGATTGTTAGTAGACAGGATTGGCTTGACTTCTGCAAAGGCCTTAGTTTTCTTTATTTTGTTCTTTTATATGTTAGAATTTGGTATTTGTGCTTCTTTGCTCCTGAAGCTATATTTTCCTTTTTCATGTTTAATATCTTATTATTATTATTTTGACAGAGTCTCACTCTGTCGCCCAGGCTGGAGTGCAGTGGCGTGATCTCAGCTCACTGCAGCCTCCGCTTCCAGGGTTCAAGCTGTTCTCCTGCCTCAGCCTCCAGAGTAGCTGGGATTTACAGGCATGCGCCATCACACTCTGCTAATTTTTGTATTTTTAGTAGAGACGGGGTTTCACCATGTTGGCCAGGCTGGTCTCAAACTCCTGACCTCAGGCGATCCGCCTGCTTTGGCCTCCCAAAGTGCTGGAATTATAGGCGTGAGCCACCGCGCCCAGCCCTAATATCTGATTTTTAAAGTGACTTCTTAATTTTTAAAGGTCTAATTTTTTACAACTTTGATACATACCTTCTAGACTTTATGATTTTGAAGAAGTAAAAAGACTTTTGCAATTCCCGTTTTCTCTCCTGAATATTCTTTCACTTTGGCCATTATTGAAATTACAAACTTACAGTGGCAATCCTGCTTTCTTATACAAGCATAGCACCAGCATTTTGATGATCCAAGAGGTGTGCCATTTTGTCCTATATTTTTGCCTGATCACTACAACTGGGCTCCACTCCTGCCTCATATCCTGTTTCTATTTTTAACACTAAAGGAAACATTCTCATGTCCTAAGCAGTCTCTGTAATCTGATCAGTCTGTGCTTTCCCCCCACTTCAGTCATTCTAATTTCGTCACTATTTACTGGACCTACTTTTTAAATAGTCTTTATATCCTGCTTTTTTGTTCTTTTAACTTTAAATTCTTGGATTTAAAGTGCATTGAAAATTGAACTTCTTATTGTGTGCCACTTGGACCATGAAATAATTCAGTTACTAAAGCCAAAAAGAAAACCAAAGCAACAACAAAAAAAACCCACCATGGTTTAGAAGACACCTTTGGAAATGCAGTGAAACCACCATTTGAGAGGGACTCTGAGGGTAATTTATAATGTAATACTGTCCCCTGCTTAAATACCTACAGGTTTTTTTTTTCTGTATCACTTATTTACTTATATAAGTATTTAAAATAAGATTATCTGACATTATTGAACTGGAATTTGTTTTGAATCTTCAATCAGAGTACCAAGAGCAGAGTTAATAGGTTATTTTATATATATATTCATAATATCATTCTTTGTGTAAATCTCATAACATCATTTGTAATTGCCTAGTCTCCAAATGAGATAGTAAATTCTTTTTTTATTTTTTATTTTTTATTTTTCTTTTTTTAAATTTCATTATTATTATACTTTAAGTTTTAGGGTGCATGTGCACAACGTGCAGGTTTGTTACATATGTATACATGTGCCATGTTGGTGTGCTGCACCCATTAACTCGTCATTTAGCATCAGGTATATCTCCTAATGCTATCCCTCCTCCCTTCCCCCACCCCACAACAGTCCCCGGTGTGTGATGTTCCCCTTCCTGTGTCCATGTGTTCTCATTGTTCAATTCCCACCTATGAGTGAGAACATGTGGTGTTTGGTTTTTTGTCTTTGCGATAGTTTGCTGAGAATGATGGTTTCCTGTTTCATCCATGTCCCTGCAAAGGACATGAACTCGTCATTTTTTATGGCTGCATAGTATTCCATGGTGTATATGTGCCACATTTTCTTAACCCAGTCTATCATTGTTTGACATTTAGGTTGGTTCCAAGTCTTTGCTATTGTGAATAGTGCCGCTATAAACGTACGTGTGCATGTGTCTTTATAGCAGCATGATTTATAATCCTTTGGGTATATACCCAGTAATGGGATGGCTGGGTCAAATGGTATTTCTAATTCTAGATCCCTGAGGAATTGCCACACTGACTTCCACAATGGTTGAACTAGTTTACAGTCCCACCAACAGTGTAAAAGCGTGTCTATTTCTCCACATCCTCTCCAGCACCTATTGTTTCCTGACTTTTTAATGATCACCATTCTAACTGGTGTGAGATGGTATCTCGTTGTGGTTTTGATTTGCATTTCTCTGATGGCCAGTGATGATGAGCATTTTTTCATGTGTTTTTTGGCTGCATAAATGTCTTCTTTTGAGAAGTGTCTGTTCATATCCTTTGCCCACTTTTTGATGGGTTTTTTTTTTCTTGTAAATTTGTTTGAGTTCATTGTAGATTCCGGATATTAGCCCTTTATCAGATAAGTAGGTTGCAAAAATTTTCTCCCATTCTGTAGGTTACCTGTTCACTCTGATGGTAGTCTCTTTTGCTGTGCAGAAGCTCTTTAGTTTAATTAGATCCCATTCGTCAATTTTGGCTTTTGTTGCCATTGCTTTTGGTGTTTTAGACATGAAGTCCTTGCCCATGCCTATGTCCTGAATGGTATTGCCTAGGTTTTCTTCTAGGGTTTTTATGCTTTTAGGTCTAACATGTAAGTCTTTAATCCATCTTGAATTAATTTTTGTATAAGGTGTAAGGAAGGGATCCAGTTTCAGCTTTCTACATATGGCTAGCCAGTTTTCCCAGCACGATTTATTAAATAGAGAATCCTTTCCCCATTGCTTGTTTTTGTCAGGTTTGTCAAAGATCAGATAGTTGTAGATATGCCGCATTATTTCTGAGGGCTCTGTTCTGTTCCGTTGATCCATATCTCTGTTTTGGTACCAGTAGCATGCTGTTTTGGTTACTGTTGCCTTGTAGTATAGTTTGAAGTCAGGTAGCGTGATGCCTCCAGCTTTGTTCTTTTGGCTTAGGATTGACTTGGGGATGCGGGCTCTTTTTTGGTTCCATATGAACTTTAAAGTAGTTTTTTCCAATTCTGTGAAGAAAGTCATTGGTAGCTTGATGGGGATGGCATTGAATCTATAAATTACCTTGGGCAGTATGGCCATTTTCATGATATTGATTCTTCCTACCCATGAGCATGAAATGTTCTTCCATTTCTTTGTATCCTCTTTTATTTCATTGAGCAGTGGTTTGTAGTTCTCCTTGAAGAGGTCCTTCACATCCCTTGTAAGTTGGATTCCTAAGTATTTTATTCTCTTTGAAGCAATTGTGAATGGGAGTTCACTCATGATTTGGCTCTCTGTTTGTCTGTTATTGGTGTATAAGAATGCTTGTGATTTTTGTACGTTGATTTTGTATTCTGAGACTTTGCTGAAGTTGCTTATCAGCTTGAGGAGATTTTGGGCTGGAGATGATGGGGTTTTCTAGATATACAATCATGTCATCTGCAAACAGGGACAATTTGACTTCCTCTTTTCCTAATTGAATACCCTTTATTTCCTTCTCCTGCCTAATTGCCCTGGCCAGAACTTCTAACACTCCGTTGAATAGGAGTGGTGAGAGAGGGCATCCCTGTCTTGTGCCAGTTTTCAAAGGGAATGCTTCCAGTTTTTCCCATTCAGCATGATATTGGCTGTGGGTTTGTCATAGATAGCTCTTATTATTTTGAGATACGTCCCATCAATAATTTATTGAGAGTTTTTAGCATGAAGGGTTGTTGAATTTTGTCAAAGGCCTTTTCTGCATCTATTGAGATAATCATGTGGTTTTTGTCTTTGGTTCTGTTTATATGCTGGATTACGTTTATTGATTTGGGTATGTTGAACTAGCCTTGCATCCCAGGGATGAAGCCCACTTGATCACGGTGGATAAGCTTTTTGATGTGCTGCTGGATTCGGTTTGCAAGTATTTTACTGAGGATTTTTGCATCGATGTTCATCAAGGATATTGGTCTAAAATTCTCTTTTTTTGTTGTGTCTCTGCCAGGCTTTGGTATCAGGATGATGCTGGCCTCATAACATGAGTTAGGGAGGATTCCCTCTTTTTCTGTTGATTGGAATAGTTTCAGAAGTAATGATACCAGCTCCTCTTTGTACCTCTGGTAAAATTCGGCTGTGAATCCACCTGGTCCTGGACTTTTTTTGGTTGGTAAGCTATTGATTATTGCCTCAATTTCCGAGCCTGTTATTGGTCTATTCAGAGATTCAACTTCTTCCTGGTTTAGTCTTGGGTGGATGTATGTGTCAAGGACTTTATCCATTTCTTCTAGATTTTCTAGTTTATTTGCATAGAGGTGTTTATAGTATTCTCTGATGGTAGTTTGCATTTCTGTGGGATCATTCGTGATATCCCCTGTATCATTTTTTATCGCGTCTATTTGTTTCTTCTCTCTTTTCTTCTTTATTAGTCTTGCTAGTGGTCTATGAATTTTGTTGATCTTTTCAAAAAACCAGCTCCTGGATTCATTAATTTTTTGAAGGGTTTTTTTGTGTCTGTATTTCCTTCAGTTCTGCTCTGATCTTAGTTATTTCTTGCCTTCTGCTAGCTTTTGAATGTGTTTGCTCTTGCTTTTCTAGTTCTTTTAATTGTGATGTTAGGGTGTCAATTTTAGATCTTTCCTGCTTTCTCTTGTGGGTATTTAGTGCTATAAATTTCCCTCTACACACCGCTTTGAATGTGTCCTAGAGATTCTGGTATGTTGTGTCTTTGTTCTCATTGGTTTCAAAGAACATCTTTATTTCTGTCTTCATTTCATTATTTACCCAGTAGTCATTCAGGAGCAGGTTGTTCAGTTTCCATGTGGTTGAGTGGTTTTGAGTGAGTTTGTTTAATCCTGAGTTCTAGTTTGATTGCACTGTGGTCTGAGAGACAGTTTGTTATAATTTCTGTTCTTTTACATTTGCTGAGGAGTGCTTTACTTCCAACTATGTGGTCAATTTTGGAGTAGGTGTGGTGTGGTGCTGAAAAGAATGTATATTCTGTTGATCTGGGGTGGAGAGTTCTGTAGATGTCTATTAGGTCTGCTTGATGCACGGCTGAGTTCAATTCGTGGGTATCCTTGTTAACTGTCTGTCTCGTTGATCTGTCTAATGTTGACAGTGGGGTGTTAAATTCTCCCGTTATTATTGTGTGGGAGTCTAAGTCTCTCTGTAGGTCTCTAAGGACTTGCTTTATGAATCTGGGTGCTCCTGTATTGGGTGCATATATATTTAGGATAGCTAGCTCTTCTTGTTGAATTGATCCCTTTACCATTATGTAATGGCCTTCTTTGTCTGTTTTGATCTTTGTTGGTTTAAAGTCTGTTTTATCAGAGACTAGGATTGCAACCCCTGCCTTTTTTTGTTTTCCATTTGCTTGGTAGATCTTCCTCCATCCCTTTATTTTGAGCCTATGTGTGTCTCTGCACATGAGATGGATCTCCTGAAAGCAGCACACTGATGGGTCTTGACTCTTTATCCAATTTGTCAGTCTGTGTCTTTTAATTGGAGCATTTAGCCCATTTACATTTAAAGTTAATATTGTTATGTGTGAATTTGATCTTGTCATTATGATGTTAGCTGGTTATTTTGCTCATTAGTTGATGTGGTTTCTTCCTAGCGTTGATGGTCTTTACAATTTGGCACGTTTTTGCAGTGGCTGGTACCACTTGTTCCTTTCCATGTTTAGTGGTTCCTTCAGGAGCTCTTTTAGGGCAGGCCTGGTGGTGACAAAATCTCTCAGCATTTGCTTGTCTGTAAAGTATTTTATTTCTCCTTCACTTATGAAGCTTAGTTTGGCTGGATATGAAATTCTGGGTTGAAAATTCTTTTCTTTCAGAATGTTCAATATTGGTCACCACTCTCTTCTGGCTTGTAGAGTTTCTGCTGAGAGATCAGCTGTTAGTCTGATGGCTTCCCTTTGTGGGTAACCCGACCTTTCTCTCTGGCTGCCTTTAACATTTTTTCCTTCATTTCAACTTTGGTGAATCTGACAATTATGTGTCTTGGAGTTGCTCTTCTCGAGGAGTATCTTCTAAACTATAAGGTTTCCTACATTCTCAGGACTAAGATTTAGTGCTTTGGGGAGTTAACGATAATATAAGCCTCAAATATAATTGGAGATTTAAAAGGTGTTTTCTTTTTTTCTTTCTTTTTAAAAGAAAAAGAGTTTATTTGGCTCACAATTCTCATGGTGGCCAGAAACCTTGAGCATCTTCATCTGATGACAGCCTCAAGCTACTTCTGCTCATGGGGGAAGGCTAAGGAGAGCAGTGTGAAGAGATCACATGGTGAGAGAGGAAGAAAACAGGCAGGCAGTTTCAGCCTCTTTTTTTTTTCAATTTTTACTTTTTGTGGGTACATAGTATGTGTATATATTTATGGGGTGCATGAGATATTTTGATACAGCCATACAATGCATAATAAACATAACAAGATATATGGAATATCCATCACCTCAAGCATTTACCATTTCTTTTTTTTTTTTTTTACTTTTTATATGGACTTTTTTACTTAGTAATATGCACTTAAAGTTTCTCTATGTTTTCCGTAACTTGGTAACACATTTCTTTTAAGTGCTGATAAAATTCCAATGATTGAATATATCCAAGTCCCTGTATTCATTCACCTACTAATACAATTCCATTGATTGAATGTACCCGAGTTCATTTATACATTTATCTAGGACATTTTGTATGCCTCTAAATTTTGGCAATGATGACTAGAGCTGCTATAAACATCCATGTGCAGGTTTTGCATAGACTTAAATTTTCTTGTTTTCTTTCTTTTTTAATACTTTAAGTTCTAGGGTACATATGCACAATGTGCAGGTTTGTTACATAGGTATACATGTGCCATGTTGGTTTGCTGCATCCGTCAACTCATCATTTACATTAGGTATTTCTCCTAATGCTATCCCTCCCCCAGCCCCCCAACCCCTGACAGGCCCTGGTGTGTGATGTTTCCTGCCCTGTGTCCAAGTGATCTCATTGTTCAACTCCCACCTATGAATGAGAACATGTGGTGTTTGGTTTTCTGTCCTTGTGATGTTTGCTGAGAATGATGGTTTCCAGCTTCATCCATGTCCCTGCAAAGGACATGAACCCATCCTTTTTTACAGCTGCGTAGTATTCCATGGTGTATATATGCCACATTTTCTTAATCCAGTCTATCATTGATGAACATTTGGGTTGGTTCCAAGTCTTCGCTATTGTGAATAGTGCTGCAGTAAACATATGTGTGCATGTGTCTTTGTAGTATCATGATTTATAATCCTTTGGGTATATACCCAGTAATGGGATCACTGGGTCAAACGGTATTTCTAGTTCTAGATCCTTGAGGAATCACCACACTATCTTCTACAATGGTTGAACTAATTTACACTCCCACCAAAAGTGTAAAAGTGTTCCTATTTCTCTACATCCTGTGCAGCACCTGTTGTTTCCTGACTTTTTACTGATTGTCATTCTAGCTGGCATGAGAGGGTATCTCATCGTGGTTTTGATTTGCATTTCTCTGATGACGAGTGATGAGGAGTATTTTTTCATATGCCTGCTGGCTGCATAAATGTCTTCTTTTGAGAAGTGTCTGTTCATATCCTTTGCCCACTTTTTGATGCGGTTGTTTGTTTTTTTCTTGTAAATTTGTTCAAGTTTCTTGTAGATTCTGGATATTAGCCCTTTGTCAGATGGGTACATTGAAAGATTTTCTCTCATTCTGTACATTGCCTGTTCACTCTGATGGTAGTTTCTTTTGCTGTGCAGAAGCTCTTTAATTAGATTCCATTTGTCAATTTTGGCTTTTGTTGCCATTGCTTTTGGTGTTTTAGTCATGAAGCCTTTGTCCATGCCTATGTCCTGAATGGTATTGCTTAGATTTTCTTCTATGGTTTTTATGATTTTAGGTCTTACATTTAAGTCTTTAGTCCATCTTGAGTTAATTTTTTTGTATGGTGTAAGGAAAGGATCCAGTTTCAGCTTTCTACATGTGGCTAGCCAGTTTTCCCAGCATCACTTATAAAATAGGGAATCCTTTCCCCATTGCTTGTTTTTGTCAGGTTTGTCAAGGATCTGATGGTTGTAGATGTGTGGTGTTATTTCTGAGGCCTCTGTTCTGTTCCATTGGTCTATATATCCGTTTTGGTACCAGTACAATGCTCTTTTCATTACTGTAGCCTTGTAGTGTAGTTTGAAGTCAAGTAGCATGATGCCTCCAGCTTTGTTCTTTTTGCTTGGGGTTGTCTTGGCTATGCGAGCTTTTTTTTGGTTCCATACGAACTTTAAAGTAGTTTTTTTTTTTAATTTTATGAAGAAAGTCAGTGGTAGCTTGATGGGGATAGGATTGAATCTATAAATTACCTTGGGCTGTATGGCCATTTTCACAATATTGATTTTTCCTATCCATGAGCATGGAATGTTCTTCCATTTGTTTTTGTCCTCTTTTATTTCATTGAACAGTGGTTTGCAGTTCTCCTTGAAGAGGTCCTTCACATCCCTTGTAAGTCGGATTCCTAGGTATTTTATTCTCTTTGTAGTAATTGAGAGAATGGGAGTTCACTCATGATTTGGCTCTGTTTGTCTGTTGTTGGTGTATAGGAATGCTTGTGATTTTTGCACATTGATTTTGTATTCTGAGACTTTGCTGAAGTTGCTTATCACCTTAAGGAGATTTTGGGCTGAGACAGTGGGGTTTTCTCAATATACAATCTTGTCATCTGCAAACAGAGACAATTTGATTTCCTGTTTTCCTAATTGAAAACCCTTTATTTCTTTCTCTTGCCTGATTGTTCTGGCCAGAACTTCCAACACTATGTTGAATAGGAGTGGTGAGAGAGGGCATCCTTGTTTTGTGCCAGTTTTCAAAGGGAATGCTTCCTGTTTCTGCCCATTCAGTATGATATTGACTGTGGGTTTGTCATAAATAGCTCTTATTATTTTGAGATATGTTCCATCAATACCTAGTGTTTTGAGAGTTTTTAGCATGAAAGGGTGTTGATTTATATTGAAGACCTTTTCTGCATCTATTGAGATAATCATGTGGTTTTTGTCATTGGTTCTGTTTATGTGATGGATTATGTTTATTGATTTGCGTATGTTGAACCAGCCTTGCATCCCAAGGATGAAGCCGACTTGATTGTGGTGGATAAGATTTTTGATATGCTGCTGGATTCAGTTTGCCAGTATTTTATTCAGGATTTTCGCTTCGATGTTTATCAGGGATATTGGCCTACAATTCTCTTTTTTTTGTGTGTCTCTACCAGGCTTTGGTATCAGAATGATGCTAGCCTCATAAAATGAGTTAGGAAGGATTCCCTCTTTTTCTATTGATTGAAATACTTTCAGAAGGAATGGTACCAGCTTCTCTTTGTACCTCTGGTAGAATTCGGCTGTGAATTCATCTGGAGCTGGACTGTTATTGGTTGGTGGGCTATTAATTATTGCTTCCATTTCAGAGCCTGTTATTGGTCTATTTAGAGATTCAACTTCTTCCTTGTTTAGTCTTGGGAGGGGCATGTGTCCAGGAATTTATCCATTTCTTCTAGATTTTCTAGTTTATTTAAGTAGAGGTGTTCATAGTATTTTCTGATGATAGTTTGTATTTCTGTGGGGTTGGTGATGATATCCCCTTTATCATTTTTTATTGCATCTATTTGATTCTTCTTTCTTTTCTTCTTTATTAGTCTTGCTAGTGGTATATTTTGTTGATCCTTTCAAAAAACCAGCTCCTGGAATCATTGATTTTTTGAAGGGTTTTTCATGTCTCTATTTCCTTAAGTTCTGCTCTGATCTTAGTTATTTCTTGCCTTCTGCTAGTTTTGGAATTTGTTTGCTCTTGCTTCTCTAGTTCTTTTTTTTGTGAGATGGAGTTTTGCTCTTTCACCCAGGCTGAAGTGTGGTGGCATGATCTGGGCTTACTGCAACCTCTACCTTCTGTTTCAAGTGATTCTCCTGCCTCAGCCTCCCAAGTAGCTGGGATTACATGTGCCCACAACCATGGCCAGCTAATTTTTGTATTTTTAGGACAGACGGGGTTTCACCATGTTGGCCAGGCTGGTCTTGAACTCCTCACCTCGTGATCTGTCCACCTCGGCCTCCCAAAGTGCTGGGATTACAGACGTGAGCCACCGTGCCCAGCCTCTCTAGTTCTTTTAATTGCAATGTTAGGGTGTCGATTTTAGATCTTCCTTGCTTTCTCTTGTGTCATTTAGTGCTATAAATTTCCCTCTACACACTGCTTTAAATGTTTTCCAGAGATTCTGGTACATTCTGTCTTTGTTCTCATTGGTTTCAAAGAACATCTTTATTTCTGCCTTCATTTTGTTATTTACCCAGTATTCATTCAGGAGCAGGTTGTTCAGTTTCCATGTAGTTGTGCAGTTTTGAGTGAGTTTCTTAATCCTGAGTTCTAATCTGATTGCACTGTGGTCTGAGAGACAGTTTGTTGTGATTTCTTTTACACTTGCTGAGGAGTGTTTTACTACTAATTATTTGGTCAATTTTAGAATAAGTGTGATGTGGTGCTGAGAAGAATGTATATTCTATTGATTTGTGGTGGAGAGTTCTGTAGATGTCTACTAGGTCTGCTTGGTGCAGAGCTGAGTTCAAGTCCTGGATATCTTTTTTAACCTTCTGTCTCGTTGATCTGTCTACTATTCATAGTGGGGTGGTAAAGTCTCCCATTATTATTGTGTGGGAGTCTAAGTCTCTTTGTATGTCTCTAAGGACTTGCTGTATGAATTTGGGTGCTCCTGTATTGGGTGCATATATATTTAGGATAGTTAGCTCTTCTTGTTGAATTGATCCCTTTACCATTATCTAGTGGCCTTCTTTGTCTTTTTTGATCTTCTTTGGTTTAAAGTCTGTTTTATCAGAGACGAGGATTGCAACCCTTTTTTTTTTTTTTGGTTTTCATTTTCTTGGTGGATCTTCCTCCATCCCTTTATTTTGAGTCTATGTGCATCTCTGCATGTGAGATAGGTCTCCTGAATACAGCACACAGATGGGTTTTGACTCTTTATCTAATTTGGCAGTCTGTGTTTTTTAATTGGGGCATTTAGTCCATTTACATTTAAGGTTAATATTATTATATTTGGATTTGATCCTGTCGTTATGATGTTAGCTGGTTATTTTGCCTGTTAATTGATGCAGTTTCTTCATAGCATCAATGGTCTTTACCATTTGGCATGTTTTTGCAGTGGCTGGTACCGGTTGTTCCTTTCCATGTTTAGTCCTTCCTTCAGGAGCTCTTGTAAAGCAGGCCTGGTGGTGACAAAATCTCTCAGCATTTGTTTGTCTGTAAAGGATTTTATTTCACTTTCACTTATGAAGCTTAGTTTGGCTGGATATGATATTCTGGGTTGAAAATTCTTTTCTTTAAGAATGTTGAATATCGGCCCCCACTCTCTTCTGGCTTGTAGGGTTTCTTTAGAGAGATCCACTGTTAGTCTGATGGGCTTCCCTTTGTGTGTAACCCGAGCTTTCTCCCTGGCTGCCCTTACCATTTTTTCCTTTGTTTCAACCTTGGTGAATCTGACAATTATGTGTCTTGGGTTGCTCTTCTCAAGGAGTATCTCTGTGGTGTTCTCTTTATTTCCTGAATTTGAATTTTGGCCTGTCTTTCTAGGTTGGGGAAGTTCTCTTGGATAATATCCTGAAGAGTTGGATATTAACTAACTTGGTTCCATTCTCACCGTCACTTTCAGGTGTACCAATCAAACGTGTATTTGTTCTTTTCACATAGTCTCATATTTCTTGGAGGCTTTTTTCATTTGTTTTTACTCTTTTTTCTCTAACCTTGTCTTCTCACTTTATTTTATTAATTTGATCTTCAATCACTGATATCCTTTCTTTCACTTCATCAAATCAGCTACTGAAGCTTGTGCATGCATCACGAAGTTCTCATGCCATGGTTTTCAGCTCCATCAGGTCATTTAAGGTTTTCTCTACACTTTTATTCTAGTTAGCCATTTGTCTAACCTTTTTTCAAGGTTTTTGGCTTTTTTGCGATGGGTTAGAATATGCTCCTTTAGCTCAGAGAAGTTCGTTATTACCGGCCTTCTGAAGCCTACTTCTGTCAACTCATCAAACTCATTCTCTGTCCAGTTTTGTTCCTTTGCTGGCAAGGAGCTGCGATACTTTGGAGGAGAAGAGGCACTCTATTTTTTTGAAGTTTCAGCTCCTCTTCCCTGGTTTCTCCTCATCTTTGTGGTTTTATCTACCTTTGGTCTTTGATGTTGGTGACCTACAGATGGGTCTTTGGTGTAGATGTCCTTTTTGTTGATGCTGATGCTATTCCTTTCTGTTTGTTAGTTTTCCTTCTAACAGTCAGGTCCCTCAGCTTCAGGACTGTTAGAGTTTGCTGGAGGTCCACTCCAGACCCTGTTTCCTGAGTATCACCAGCAGAGGCTGCAGAACAGCAAATATTGCTGCCTGATCCTTCCTCTGGAAGCTTCATCCCAGAGGGGTACCCGTCTGTTTGGGGTGTCTGTTGGACCCTGTTGGGAGGTGTTTGCTAGTCAGGCTACACGGGGGTCAGGGACCCACTTGAGGAGGCAGTCTGTCCATTCTTGGAGCTAGAACGCTGTGCTGAGAGAACCACTGGTCTCTTTAGAGCTTTCACATGGGGACGGTTAAGTCTGCAGAAGCTGCTGCCTTTTGTTCTACTATGCCCTGCCTGCAGAGGTGGAATCTATAGAGGCAGTAGGCCTTGTTGAGCTGAGGTGGGCTCCACCCAGTTCGTGCTTCCTGGCCTCTTTGTTTACACTGTGAGCTACTCAAGCGTCAGCAATGGCAGGCACCCCTCCCCACATCAAGCTGCTGCATCACAGGTGAATCTCAGCCTGCTGTGCTAGCAGTGAGCAAGGGTCCATGGGTGTGGCACCCATTGAGCCAAGCACAGGAGGGTATCTCCTGGTCTGCTGGTTGCTAAGACTGTGGGAAAAGTGCAGTATTTCATCAGGAGTGTACTGTTTCTCCAGGTACAGTCTGTCACTGCTTCCCTTGGCTAGGAAAGGAAATCCCTCGACCCCTTGCAGTTCCCAGGTGAGGCGATGTCCTGCCCTGCTTCAGCTCGCCCTCCATGAGCTGCACCCACTGTCCAACCAGTCCCAGTGAGATGAACCAGGTACCTCAGTTGGAAATGCAGAAATCACTCGTCTTTTGCGTCGATCTCACTGGGAGCTGCAGACCGGAGCTGTTCCTATTCGGCCATCTTGGAAGTGCTCTCCAAGATGTTTTCTTGAGATGCAAATAATTTGAATGCTCTTTCAAACACTGTGACAGAACAGCAAGGCCCACACTTTTCCTTCTTCCACTTTATCAGTTCAACTTAGCAGGGCCAGAATTCAAACTCATGTTCATAGAGATTTCATTTAATTTTCAGCAAAGAGCATTGCGTAAATCAATACATTCTTTCTTGTTTTTCACTGCCCCTTTGGAACTATATACAGGTGTGCTATGATTATGGAGGACTGAAATCAGCACACGATGTAGGAACTCTTGTTGGTCTGTACTGCTGTTTTTCTCTGTTTGCTTTTCTGATGGTAGATTATGTTAATGTTATCTTTCTTGTCTTTAATTTCTGAGTTGACACAAAGTAAACAATCTGACATTCCTTTAAGAAACAAACTATTCCTCTTTCTGAAAACACTGACATTTGACTTTCGTTTTAGGCAAATTTTTACTGTCTCTGCTTTTGGGAACTGCAGTAAATGGTTAAAAGTACCAGAAGAACTTGTCTTCTATAGCATTCCTGTTAGAACATTTCACAGAGACTAGAAATCTTTGTAGACAGTAGAGTGGAACAGAAAGAATGGGAAGTAGCTCTTTCTTGGCAGGGTTGCAGTATACTTTTTTCTGGAATTAGTAAGAATGACGAACTGTTACACAATGATGGGGAAGTTGTGAGTGGGTGACCCAGAGAGACATGATAGCTAAATTTCACTGGGATCCTGTTTCTCATTCTGTTTTCCTCCTTTGGCTGTGATCACTGCTGGATAAAACAACATAGCTGAGCAGATAGAAAACACTTTAAATCACTCTCCCTATCCTCACCTGGCCTTCAGTTCTGTCATTCAGCTCACTCACAATCTGTACTACATCATTTATTCATATTTCACAAAAAATAAAAATAACTTCACTGAAACTCTTCTCACCAAGTTCATTATTGACCTGCACTCTACAAATCCAGAAGAATCTTTACAATCTTTATTTTGTCTGATGTGTTAATATGATTTGACACATGGACGATTGTCTTGTAGCAGGATGAGCCATGGACAAAACCCCTCAGACACCGAGATAGTGAAGGGAGTGGCTTTAATCAGCTGGGAGCATCGGCAGGCTAGCGTCTTAAAATCTGAGCTCATCACGTGCTCAACTTTTGTCCCTTTTAAGAGCTCACAACTCTAAAGGGGTCCACGTGAGAGGGTCGTGTTCGATTGAGCAAGCCAGGGGGTACGTGACAGGGGCTGCAAGCACCGGTGGTTAGAGTGAAACAGAACAGAACGGGAGGTTTCACAGTGTCCTTCCGTACAATGTCTGGAATCTATAGACAACAACAGTTGCTAGGTCAGGGGTCGAATTTTAACTACCAGGCTTAGGTCAGGCAGGCCCTGGCCTGATTTCAGGTCTGGTTCCTTGGTTTCGGGTCTGGTTCCCAGGCGCCAGGCTACCTGCCTTTAGTTTCACTTCTCTTTCCTTTTCTGAGTATAAAACAATATAAAACAATATGAGAGGGTCTCTCTCTTCCCTCAGTTTCTGTTTTGAATATTTCTTTTTTTTGGCTATGGGGTCTCACCTCCTCCTGGATTTTCTTACATAGATCTGGCCATTCCTTCTATGTTTCTTTTGAAAAGAAAGATCCTGGTAGGTGATCTCTTTGACATCTTTGATTTTCAACTGCCATTGAAGACCAGCTGTTGTGATTTTCCTCGAGTTTTTGTTCCAGAAGAGGTTGCAGTGGGTGTTTACAGTGTGTCTTTCATGGGACACTTTTTTTTATCCTGGAAGGCAACTCAATGCCTAAGTGTCTGCCCCTTCACCAGGTGTTCCTCTCACAGGAAACTTTATTAAGCTAGCAGATGTTCTTGCACTCTTCTCTGACCTGTGTCCAGTTTATTCCTACCAAGATAGCCACTCTCTAAGAGAGCCCTGCCTGGGAGGAGTGTTCAGTTCAGGTGTATTGGTCAGGTGAGAAACAGAGGAGCCAACATAGCAAAACACATGAAATAACAGAAGCACTGTATTACTTACAGATCCCAGAGAGAAGGGAGCAGCAAGAAAAATTCTGAGGTCCAGTGTTCACTGTTTGAACTCTCTCAAAAAACAAAACAAAACAAACAAACAAACTCTACAACTGTGGAGCAAACATGTAAAGCTTTCTAAGTTTTGTGTCTGTCTCTACTTTTTTTCCTGCCTACTTTGAATCTGATAACTCTTCTATTGGTGTTGAGATAAAATGGATGGCTTATGGCACTCCAGCCAAGACTTTTTAAAAAGTCTTAAAAAGCTTTCAACTGAATGGCTTTACAAATTACAACAGCTTCATTGTAACCAACAACCTAAACACCTTTTGAAAATGTAAATATTTAGTTAGGCTCGTCTGACCAATGTATGCTCAGGGTGATGGAACAATTAGTTGAATAATTAATATTCTAAAAAAAAAAGAACTAGACAAACGTTTACAAAAAGTTAAGCTCTCAGATTAAACAGATCAAAATCTTGAGCTCAGAGAAATAATGTAAACTGTATCTGCCACAAAAATTGCTCTCTCTGCCACACAAGGACCAACAGACAAAGCAAAACAAACAAACAAACATAACTTCTAAAGCGCTTCCCCATCTGCATTGACTAGTCAACCAAACAAAAAGTGCCTCCTTGCATATGATTTGCAGGAATGCATCACTGCCTTTTGCTCTTTTTCTTTCTCCCCTTGAAAAGGTGTTTGTTTGTTTGTTTGTTTTGATTAGCTGGGGTGATAAGTCTCCCCTTCAACTTTTTTGTCAGCTCCCATAACTATTTTTCTCTAGTTCTAACTCTGCTATTATGGCCTGATGCTAAAATGTTTGTCTTTATATGAACACTCATTTACCTAAGACAATCTGAGTAAAATTTCTTAAGAGATTTCTGGCTGACTATATCAGATTTTACCATGTAAACACAATATATGACATAATACATGTACACATGGATAAACACACCTAAACACACATACATTCACACAAATGTATTATAGCTTTTATTTTAGAATTTTAGCCATGAGACAGTAAAACAAACTTACTGGTTTACAAAAGGCAGTTGGATTAAAAAACTGGTTATAGTGGCTCATGCATGTAGTCTCAGCTTCTGAGGAAGCTGAGATTAGCGTCTCCCTTGAGCCCAGTAGTTTGAGTCCAGTCTGGCCAACATAGTGAGATCCTTTCTCAAAAAAAAAAGCAGTTGGATCCAAATTATATTTTTGACAAAATGAGGCCTGTTCACATGGCTAAACATCACTTGTCCTAATTAAGTTAATGGGCCAAAATTGGGGGTAAAGCAGATTCCATAGCAGTTTGATTTTTAGCAGCCTACTTTTATGCTTTTTTTCAATTTTAAATAACTGTAGTGTTACATTTTTAATGTTTACATTTTAGCCAGAACTGGCTGAATTGTGTAAGAAAGCCAAAATCTCAAAGTTTTTCCCCAATTTGATTCCGTACTAGTGGTTTTTTTAATGTGTCTAAATTATTCCATGTATCCAGGATACTTCCCATACTGTCCTGAAAAGCCATGTATTCCCCTGCTCAAGATAATAGTTTTCTTGTTTACATTCCTCTATAATATGTGGTACACTCATAGCTTTGGACATCATTATTCCCACATCTGATTAAAATCAAGTGCCTTCTTCATCAGACTCAACCTCAAGGATATCTAAATGGGCTTCCCATAAGGAGAAGCAATCACAGTGAAGGAGTTTTTGTTTTAGTTTTAAATTTTTTTTTTAATTTTTTTAACTTTTTTGGTACCCAGCCTAATAAACAAAAAAGAATTTACATTTTATCAAGATAATTTTCCAATGTCATCTTTATCAGTTTTTTAAATTAGGAAAGCAGAACTTTGAGAATTTGTGTGGTACCAGTTTTCCAGGTACCATCTGTCTTGGCTTCCCTTGGCTAGGAAAGGGAATTCCCTGACCCCTTGTGCTTCCTGGGTGAGGTGATGCCCCGCCCTGCTTTGGTTCACAGTCTGTGGGCTGCACCCACTGTCCGACAAGCCCCAGTGAGATGAACCCACTACCTCAGTTGGAAATGCAGAAATCACCCATCTTCTGCATCACTCAAGCTGGGAGCTGTAGACTGGAGCTGTTCCTATTCAGCCATCTTGGAACGGGAACCCTGCTGCTTAGAAATTTCTTTCACCAGGTACCCTAAATCATCTCTCAAGTTCAAAGTTCCACAAATCTCTAGGGCAGGGGCAAAATGCCTCCAGTTTCTTTGCTAAAACATAACAAGAATTACCTTTACTCCAGATTCCAACAAGTTCCTCATCTCCATCCGAGACCTCAGCATGGACCTTATTGTCCATATTGCTATCAGCATTTTGGGAAAAGCCATTCAAAATGTCTCTAGGAGTTTCCAAACTTTCCCACATTTTTCTCTCTTCTTCTGAGCACTCCAAACAGTTTCAACCTCTGCTATTACACAGTTCCAAACTCACTTCTACATTTTTGAGTATCTTCTAAGCAATGCCCCACTCCACTGGCAGAAATTTACTATATTAGTCTGTTTTCATGCTGCTGTTAAACATATACCTGAGACTGGGAAGAAAAAGAGGTTTAATTGGACTTACAATTCCACATGGCTAGAGAGGCCCCAGAATCATGGTGGGAGGCAAAAGGCACTTCTTACATGGCAGTGGCAAGAGAAAAATTGGAAAAAGAAAAAGCAGAACCCCCGATAAACCTATCAGATCTCGTGAAACTTATTCACTATCATGAGAATAGCACAGGAATGACTGGTCCCCATGATTCAATTACCTCCCCCTGGGTCCATCCCATAACACGTAGGAATTCTGGAAGATACAATTCAAGTTGAGATTTGGGTGGGGACACAGCCAAACCATGTAAGATGGAAACTGTGAGTGAACTCTGCATCTTGAATTGAGGTATTAAAGTTCTCTTATTGGGACTGGCTGGGTGGAGAGCAAGCAACAACAGGGTGAAGCAAGATCCCACCCAGAAGCTGCACATGCAAAAGTAGTTCCCTCCCCCAGCCAAAGGAAACAGTGAGGGACTGTGCTTTCCCTCACTGAAAATGAAGTTTTTCCTACAGATCCTTGCAACTCGCAGATGAGGAAGTCCTCTCCTGAGCACATGCTACCAAAGCCTTGGATCCTAAGCACAAAGCTATGCAGAATCATGGCAGTTGCTCAGGTGGGTGGCCACTTTGAACAGGCACTGAGACACAGGAGTGTTAGCATACTCCAGCTCTCAGAAATCCCATGAGGAAGATATCTGTCCACTTTCATAAGGAGGGGGCTGAAGCCAGGGAGCCAAGTGGCCTTGCTTCCATAGAACTCCACAAGCCAAAACCCACTAGCTTGGAATCCTCCTCCAGCCAGACTACCAGCTAGAAACTGCCTTAGAAGACTGAGTTCCCCAGGGAGAGTGGCAGTTGCCACCATTGTGGCTCCAGTCAGCCACTTTCCCTCGCCACTGGCACCAGTGAGATGGGGAAGGACTCCGATCCACTCCTCCTCACTGGGTGGGGCCTCCCTGTGGGAACCTCAGCATCCCCAGCCAGTGATTTATGTACGGAACACTGGCAACTCTGAGGGGAGCCCCTAGGAAGAGGAGCAGCTGCAGTATTGTGGATCAATGATCTTAGTCTTTTCTGCTTGCTGGGTCTGGAGAGTCAGGGCAGCCCAGACAAGGGTGATTTCCCCAAGTTCAATACACCCATCCTGTCAAGGGTCAGACACACTGCTTATTTAAGTGGGTCTCTGACCCTGCTTTTCCTCTTTGAGTGAGACCTCCCAACAGGAGTCTCCAGAACACCTTGTACAGGAGCGTTCTGGCCTGCATCAGGCCAGTGCCCCTCTGGGACAGAGCTCCCACAAGAAGGAGCAGGCTGACATCATCACTGGTCTGCAGCCTTCACTGGCAATATCTCCAGGGACAGGAAGGACCCAGGTGAATAGGGGCTAGAGTAGATCGTGAGAAAACTGCAGCAGCTCTACAGAAGAGAGGCCTGACTGCTAAAGGAAAAACAAACAAAATGCAACAACATCAACAAAAAGACACCACAAAAACCCCTTCCAAAAATCAGCAACTTCAAAGATCAAAGGTAGGTAAACCCACAATGATGAAAAAGAATCATTGCAAAAATGATGAGAACTCAAAAAGCCAGAGTGCCTCTTCTCCTCCAAAAGGTAGTAACATGTCTCCAGCAAGAGTACAGAACTGGGCTGAGGCTGAGATGGATGAATTGACAGAAGTAGGATTCAGAAGATGGGTAATAATGAACTTTGCTGAGCTAAAGGATTATGTTCTAATGCACTGCAAAGAAGCTAAGAACCATGATAAACATTACAGGAGCTGTTAACCAGAATAACCAGTTTGGAGAGGAACATAAATCACCCAATGGAGCTGAAAAACACAACACGAGAACTTCATAATGCAAATACAAGTATCAATAGCTGAATAGACCAAGTGAAAGAAAGATATAAGAGCTTGAATACTGTCTTCCTGAAATAAGGCAGACAGACAAGATTAGAGAAAAAAGAAGGAAAAGGAATGAGCAAAAACTCTGAGAACTATGGAACTATGTTAAAAGACTGAAGCTACGAATGATAGGGGTACGTGAAAGAGATGGGGAAAACGGAACCAAGTTGGAAAACACACTTCAGGATATCATCCAGAAGAAATTCCCTAACCTAGCAACCAGGCTATCAATCAGATTCAGGAAATCCAGAGAAACTCAGTAAAATACTCCATGAGATCAACCCCGAGACACATAATCATCAGATTCTCCAAGAATGAAATGAAGGAAAAAATGTTAAGGCCAGCCAGAGAGAAGAGCCAGGTCACGTTACCTATAAAGGGAAGCTCATCAGACTAACAGCAGATCTCTCAGCAGAAACCCTACAAGCCAGCAGAGATTGGGGGCCAATTTTAACATTCTTAAAGAAAGAATTTTCAACCTAGAATTTAATACCCTGCCAAACTAAGCTTCATAAATGAAAGAGATATAAAATATTTTTCAGACAAGCAAATGCTGAGGGAATTTTTCACCACCAGGCCTGCTTTGCAAGCACTCCTGAAGGAAGCATTAAATATGGAAAAGAAACACTGTTATCGGCCACTACAGAAAACACACTGAAATATACAGATCAGTGACACTATGAAGCAAACACATAAACAAATCTGCAAAATAACCAACTAGCATCATGATGTCAAAATCAAATTTACACATAACAATATTAGCCTTAAATATAAAATGGCTAAATGCCCAAATTAAAAGACACAGAGTAGAAAGCTAAATAGAATCAAAATCCATTGGTGTGCTGTATTCAAGAGACCCATTGCAAATGCAAGGACACATATAGACTCAAAATAAAAGGATGGAGGAAAATTTACCAAGCAAATGGAAAACAGAAAAAAGCAGGGGTTGCAATCCTACTTTCTGACAAAATAGACTTTAAACCCACAAAGATCGAAAAAGACAAAAAAGGGCATTACATATTGGTAAAGGGGTCAATTCAACAAGAAAAGCTAACTATCCTAAATGTATATGCACCCAATGCAGGAGCACCCAGATTCATAAAGCAAGTTCTTAGTGACCTACAAAGAGACTTAGACTCCTACACAATAATGGTGGAAGACTTTAACACCACACTGTCAATATTAGACAGATTTTTGAGACAGAAAATTAACAAAGATATTCAGGACTTGAATTCAGCTCTGGACCACGTTGACCTGATAGATATCTACAGATCTTTCCACACCGAAACAACAGAATACATATTCTTCTTTGTGTCACTTACTCTAAAATTAATCACATAATTGGAAGTAAATCACTCCTCAGCAAATGCAAAATAACTGAAATCATAACAAACAGTCTCTCAGACCACAGTGCAATCAAATTAAAACTCAAGAGTAAGAAGCGCACTCAAAATTATACAACTACATGGAAATTGAACAACCTTCCTGAATGACTCCTGGGTAAATCATGAAATTAAGACAGAAATTAAGAAGTTCTTTGAAACCAATGAAAACAAAGAGACAATATACCAGAATCTCTGGGATGTAGCTAAAGCAGTGTTAAAAGAGAAATTTATAGCACTAAATGCTCACATCAAAAAACTAGAAAGATCTCAAATTTACACCCTAGCATCACAACTAAAAGTACTAGAGAACCAAGAGCAAGCAAAACTCAAAGCTAGCAGAAGACAAGAAATAACCAAGATCAGAGAGGAGCTGAAGGAGACTGACAAAAAAAACCAATGAATCCAGAAGATGATTTTTTGGAAAAAATTAATAAAATAGACTGCTAGCTAGACTAAGAAAGAAGAAAGGAGAGAAGAATCAAATAGATACAATAAAAAATGATAAAAGGGATATCACTGCTCACCCCACAGAAATACAACAACCATCAGAGAATATTTTAAACAGCTCTATGCAAATAAACTAGAAAATCTAGAACAAATGGATATATTCCTGTACATATACACCCTCCCAAGACTGAACCAGGAAGAATTTTTCCCTGGATAGACCAATAACAAGTTCCAAAATTGAGGCAGTAACAAATAGCCTACCAACAACACAACAAAAAGCCCAGGACCAGAAGGATTTACAGCTGAATTCTACCAGAAATACAAAGAGGAGCTGATACCATTCCTTCTGAAACTATTCCAAACAATTGGAAATGAGGAATTCCTCCATAACTCATTCTATGAGGCCAGAAGCATCCTGATAACAAAATCAGGCAGAGGTACAACAAAAAGGAAAACTTCAGGCCAATATTCCTGATGAACACTGATGCAAAAATTTTCAATAAAATACTGCAAACTGAATCCAGCAGCACATCAAAAAGCTTATCCGCCACAATCAAGTAGGCTTCATTTCCAGAATGAAAGGCTGGTTCAACATACATAAATCAATAAACATGATTTGTCACATAAACAGACCTAAAGACAAAAAGCACATGATTATCTCAATAGTCACAGAATAAGCCTTTGATAAAATTCAACATACTTTCATGTTAAAAACTCTCAACAAACTAGGTATCGAAGGAACATACCTCAAAATAATAAGAGCCGCTTATGGCAAATCCACAGCCAATATCATACTGAATGGGCAAAATCTGGAAGGGTTCCCCTTGAAAACCAGCACAGACAAGGATGCCCTCTCTCACCACACCTATTCAACATAGTTTTGGAAGTTTGGGCCAGGGCAATCAGGCAAGAGAAAGAAATAAAGAGTATTCAGATAGGAAGGGAGGAAGTCAAAATTTCTTTGTTTGCGGATGACATGATTGCATATCCAGAAAACCCCACTGTCTCAGCCCAAAAGCTTCCTAAGCTGATAAACAACTTCAGCAAAATCTCAGGATACAAAATCATTGTGCAGAATCACAAGTATTCCTATACACCAACAACAGCCAAGCAGAAAGCCAAATTATGAGTGAACTCCCATTCACAGTTGCTACAAAGATAACAAAATACCTAGGAATACAGGTAACAAGGGAAATGAAGGATCTTTTCAAGGAGAACTACAAATCTCTGCTCAAGGAAACCAGAGAGGACACAAACAAATGGAAAAATATTCCATGCTCATGGATAGGAAGAATCAGTATTGTGAAAATGGCCATACTGCCCAAAGTAATTTATCAATTCAATGCTATTCCCACTAAAGTACCATTGATATTCTTCACAGAATTAGAAAAAACTACTTTAAATTTCCTATGGAACTGAAAAAGAGCCTGTGTAGCCAAGACAATTCTAAGCAAAAAGAACAAAGCTGGAGGCATCACCATACAGGACTTCAAACTATACTATAAGGCTACAATAACCAAAACAGCATGATACTGGTACAAAAACAGACACATAGACCAATGGGACAGAATAGAGAACTCAGAAATAAGATCGCCCATCCACAACCACTTAATCTTTGACAAACCTGACCAAAACAAGCAATGGGGAAAGGATTCCCTATTTAACAAATGGTGCTGGGAAAACTGGCTATCCATCTGCAGAGAATTGAAACTGGACCCCTTCTTCACACCTTATACAAAAATTAACTTAAGATGGATTAAAGACTTAAATGTAAAACCCAAAACTGTAAAAACCCTAGAAGAAAATCTAGGCAATACAATTCAGGACATAAGCATGAGCAAAGATTTCATGATGAAATCACCAAAAGCAATTGCAACAAAAGCAAAAATTGACAAATGGGATCTAACTAAACTAAAGAACTTCTGTAGAGCAAAACAGATTATCATCAGAGTGAACAGGCAACCTACAGAGTGGGAGAAATCTGCAATTTAGCCATCTGATAAAGGTCTAATATCCAGAATCTACAAGGAACTCAAACAAATTTACAAGAAAAAAAACATTAAAAAGTGGGCAAAGGACATGAACAGACGCTTCTCAAAAGAAGACATTCATGCAGCCAACAAACATATGAAAAAAAGCTCAACATCACTATCATTAGACAAATGCAAATCAAAACCACAATGAGATACTGTCTCATGCCAGTCAGAATGGCCATTATTAGAAAGTCAAGAACAACAGATCCTGGTGAGGTTGTGGAGTAATAGGAACACTTTTACACTGTTGGTGGGAATGCAAATTAGTTCAACCATTGTGGAAGATGGTGTGGTGATTCCTCAAAGATCTAGAACCAGAAATACCATTTGACCCAGCAATCCCATTACTGATTATATACCCAAAGGAA
Organism: Gorilla gorilla gorilla; assembly: GCF_029281585.2. Lineage (NCBI taxonomy): Eukaryota > Metazoa > Chordata > Mammalia > Primates > Hominidae > Gorilla > Gorilla gorilla. Next base: position 23,174,842 of record NC_073234.2, on the reverse strand, counting down.
TATAAATTATTCTTTTACAAAGATACATGCACATGTATGTTCATTGCAACACTATTCACAATAATAACATGGAATCAACCCAAATGCCCATTAACGATAGATTGGATAAATAAAATGTGGTACATATACACCATGGAACACCATACAGCCCTAAAAAGGAAAGAGATCATGTCCTTTGCAGGGACATGGATGAAGCTGGAAGCCATTATCCTCAGCAAACTAATGCAAGAACAGAAAACCAAACATCGCATGTTCTCATTTATAAGTGGGAGCTGAACAATGAGATCACATGGACACAGGGATGGGAGCAACATACACTGGGGCCTGTCAGGTGGTGGGGTGGGGGCAGGGAGAGTATTAGGAAAAACAGCTAATGCATGCTGGGCTTAATACCTAGGTGATGGGTTGACAGGTGCGCAACCACTATGGCATATGTCTACTTATGTAACAAACCTGCACATCCTGCACATATACCCCAGAACAAAAAATAAAAATTTGAGGTAAAAAAGGAAAGTGATAATGAAGATTAGAGCAGGAATAAATGAAATTGAAATAAAGAAAACAATATAAAAGATTAATGAAACAAAATTTGCTGTTTTGTTCTCACTCAGAGGTGGGAATTGAACAATGAGAACACTTGGACACACGAAGGGGAACATCACACACCTGTTGTTGTGGGATTTGGGGAGCCTGTTGTGGGATTTGGGGAGAGGGGAGGGATAGCATTAGGAGATATACCTAATGTAAATGATGAGTTAATGGGTGCAGCACACCAACATGGCGCATGTATACATATGTAACAAACCTGCGCGTTGTGCACATGTACCCTAGAACTCAAAGTAAAATAAAAACAAAAACCAAAAAGAAAATTTAAACACAATTCATAAACCTTTAAACAGACTAAGGAAAAAAGAAAGAAGATCAAAATAAAATAAGAAATGAAAAAGCAGACATTACAACCAATACTGCAGGAATTCAAAGTGTCATTAGTGGCTACTATAAGCAACCAAATGCAAAGGGATGGAAAATCTAGAAGAAAGGGACAAATTCCTACACACATACAATCTAGCAATATTATACCAGGAAGGAATCCAAAATCTGAAAAGTCCAATAACAAGTAATGGGATTGAAGCCATAATAAAAAGTCTTCCCCTAAAGAGAAGCCCAGAATCTGATGGCTTCACTGCTGAATTGTACCAAACATTTGAAGAACTAATACCAATTCTACTCAAACTATTCTGAAAAATAGAGGAGGAGAGAATACTTCCAAACTAATTATATGAGGCCAGTATTACCCTGATACAAAAACCAGACAAAGGCACATCATAAAAAGAAAGCTACAGGCCAATATCACTAATGAATATTGATGGAACAATTCTCAGCAAAATACTAGCAAATGGAATTTAATAATATGTTAGAAAGATCATTCATCATGACCACGTGGGTTTTATCTCTTGAATGAAAGGATGGTTAGGCATATGCAAATCGATGTGATACACCATATCAACAGAATAAAGGATAAAAACCATATGACCATTTCAATTGATGCTGAAAAAGCATTCGATAAAATTCAACATCCTTTATGACAAAAACTCTCAAAAAACTGGTTACAGAAGAACCATATCTCAACATAATGAAAGCCATATTTGACAGACCCACAGCTAGTATCATACTGAATGGTGAAAAACTGAAAGCCTTTCATCTGTAATCTGGAAGACGACAAGGATGCCCACTGTCACCACTATTATTTGACATAGTACGGGAAGTCCTAGCTAGAGCAATCAAACAAGAGAAAGATACAAAGGTATCCAAATTGGAAAGAGGAAGTCAAATCATTCTTGTTTGCAGGTGATATAGTCTTATATTTGGAAATACCTATAGACTCCACCAAAAATATTAGAACTGATAAACAAATCCAGTAAAGTTGCAGGATATGAAATCAACATATAAAAATCAGTAACATTTCTATATGCCAACTGTAAACAATCCAAAAAAGAAATAAAAAAGTAATCTCATTTACAGTAGCCACAAATAAAATTAAATACCTAGGAACTAACTTAACCAAAGGAGTGAAAGATCTTTATAATGAAAACTATAAAACAGTGATGAAAGAAATTGAAGAGAACACCAAAAAATGGGAAGATATTTCAGGTTCATGGATGGGAAGAATCAATATTGCTAAAATTCCACACTACCCAAAGCAATCTATATATTCAATGCAATCCACATCAAGATAACAATGGCATTCTTTACAGAAATAGAAACATATTCTAAAATTTATATGGAACTACAAAAGAGCCAGAATAGCCAAAGCTATCCTAAGCAAAAAGAATAAAACTGGAGGAATCACATTACCTGACTTCAAATTATATTACAGAGCTGTAGTAACCAAAACAGCATCACACTGGCATGAAAACAAACACAAAGACCAATGGAACAGAAAAGAGAACCCAGAAACAAATCCAAACACCTACAGTGAACTCATTTTTGACAAAGGTACCAAGAACATACACTAGGGAAAACTGTCCTTTCAATAAATGGTGCTAAGAAAGCTGGATATTCGTATCCAGAAGAATGAAACTAGCCCCCCATCTCTCACCATATACAAAAATTAAATCAAAAAGTACTAAAGACTTAAATCTAAGACCTCAAACTATAAAACTGCCATAAGAAAACATTAGGGAAAATCTTCAGGACATTGGTCTGGGCAAAACTTTATTGAGCAATACCCCACAAGCACAGTCAACCAAAGGATAAATAGACAAATGGGATCACATCAAGTTAAAAAGCTTCTGCACAGTAAAGAAAACAATCAACAAAGTGAAGAGAAAACCCACAAAATGGGAGAATATATTTACTACTTATCTGACAGGGGATTAATTACCAGAATATATAAGGAGTTTAAACAGCTGTATAGGAAAAAATCTAGTAATCTGATCAAAAAATGGGCAAAAGATTTGTAGACATTTTTCAGGAAACATACACAAGGCAAACAGGCAGATGAAAAGGTGTTCAACATCATTGATCATAAGAGAAAGCAAATCAAAACTACAATGAGATATCATCTCACACCAGTTAAAAAGGCTTACATAAAAAAAAACAGGCAATAAATGCTGATGAGAAAGTGGAGAAAAGGGAACACTCCTACATTGTTGGTGGGAATGTACGTTAGTACAACCAGTATGGAGAACAGTTTGGAGGTTTCTCACAAAATGAAAAATTGCGCTACCATATGATCCAGCAATCCCACTGCTTTTGGGCACACATCCAAAAGAAAGAAAATCAGCATAACGAAGAGGTATTTGCACTCCCATGTTTGTTGCAGTACTGTCCACAATAGCTAAGATTTGAAAGCAACTTAAGTGGCCCTCAGCAGATTAATGGATAGAGAAAATTGGTACATATACATAATGGAGTACTATTCTGCCATGATTCTGTACTTTGCAACAACATGGATGGAACTGAAGATCATTATGCTAAGTGAAATAACCCAGGCACAGAAAAGCAAACATGTTCTCACTTGTTTGTGGGAACTAAGAGTCAAAACAATTGAAATCATGGATATAGAGAGTAGAAGGATGGTTACCAGAGGCTGAGAAGAGTAGTGGGGAGCTGGGGGTAAGGTGGGGATGGTTAATAGGTATGAAAAAAGTTAGAAAGAATGAATAAGACATACTATTTGATAGCACAAGAGGGTGCTGATAGTCAATAATAACTTAATTGTACATTTTAAAATAACTAAAAGTGTGTAATTGGATTGCTTGTAATACAAAATATAAATGTTTGAGGGGATGAATACTCCATTCTCCATGATGTGATTATTACACATTGCATGCCTGTATCAAAACATGCCATGTGCCTCACAAACATATATGCCTACTATGCACCCACAAAAATTTAAAAAAATTTTAAAAGATCTTATATAAAATTAAAAAATAAAGCATTGATTATTTGCTTAAATATTTTGTTTTCCATATTTAAGGAAATTTTCTCTTTTAAGCTATGTATAGTTTACAATATAAACAAAGCAATTTGGTAAAGTATACTTTTATGAACAAAGATAAAAGCATTTGCTTTTTCTCCCTACCTGATCTCTCTAAAATTTGGAAACTATTCATAAGTGTTTTTATTTGTATAACAATTAGGTTAGTTGAATAAGTCCAATAATAATCTGCCTTCTCTTTATAGCAGGATACAGTTGGAAACATTGATTATATTACCAAGGATTTGACTAAAATATCATATTTGAAAATGTGCATAGAATGCCTGACTTCAGTGATTCTCAGCCTTACAGTGAGTGAGTAAAAATGGTCACTTCCTGGAAGGGCCAGGAACCTTAAAATTGTAGGCAAAATGTAGACTCAGCCTTGGTTTACCTTCCTAGCCTAAAGAGTTATTTAAATCTGAGATTCCTATATGGTATTAGGGAAAGTTATGTTTCTAAAGAAAAGCTATAATATACTTATTATTGGATTGTATCTCTGTGCATTGTTTTTGAGTTCTTGTTGTTTAACTATGGACTAGACTAGATCCTGAATTCTTTTAGATTCCTCCAATCCAGCCTTCTTTTTCTTTTTTCTTTTCTTTTCTTTTCCTTTCTTTCTTTCTTTCTCTTTCTTTCTTCTTTCTTTCTTTTTTTTTTTTTTTTTTTGAGACAGAGTTTTGCGCTTGTTGCCTTGGCTGGAGTGCAATGGCACCATGTCAGCTCACTGCAATCTCTGCCTCCCAGGTTCAAGCCATTCTCCTGCCTCAGCCTCCAAAGTAGCCGGGATTACAGGCATGTGCCACCACCCAGCTAATTTTGTGTTTTTAGTAGAGACACGGTTTCACCATGTTGGTCAGACTGGTCTTGAATTCCTGACCTCAAGTGATCCACCTGCCTCCGCCTCCCAAGGTGCTGGGATCACAGATATGAGCTGCCACATCCGGCCCAATCCAGCTTTCTTCCATGGAATTGCTAAAAACAAGAACTGCTCTCTTCCTGAACTCCTATAAGCTGAAACTAGATGAATTTTAAGGAATAAGTCTCATGCTTGATGCTTTGGTCACAAGAAAGTTACCAAACCACCCAATTCCATAATTCCACCTACAAACCAGGATGAGAAGTTGATGTTTCCATGCTGTAGATAGCTTTTCTGAAGGTTTCACAATAAGACTGTATGTCATAATGAGACTCTTACCGCTCTTAATGCCCACTTTTTTACTTGCGAAGATAATGGTTACTTGATTTATGCAATTCGTTGTTCTTAGCCTGGGTTCATGGCTCAAAACCATCATGCAAACTTGGATTGTCATATTAGTATGAATTTTACTTTGTATTTTCCCTTTTAAAACTTCTTATCTGTTACTTGTTATTTTTTTTTCAGAAGTACAATTCCTGGCAAAATTATACTGGCCTAACACTTCGAGATTATAACAAAAAACTATGGAATAGACAAAATTAAACTATGTAATGAACACCATCCAGGTAGAAAGCCTGAGAGTCGCTTTCTTCAAAACTCCCTTCTTGCTCTAATGTTACTAAAAGGGTTTTGAAACGGACTGTTAGCCTCCATTTACTCCCTCCAGTGTGAGATTAGACCAGCAACCTAGAACAGGTTCATCCCAGCACTGAGGGACGTCAAAACCTAACTATGAGATGATTGATCAATTATGCTTTTGGAGAAAGATCTTTTTATTTTATTTTATTTTATTATTATTATACTTTATGTTTTAGGGTACATGTGCACGATGTGCAGGTTAGTTACATATGTATACATGTGCCATGCTGGTGTGCTGCACCCATTAACTTGCCATTTAGCATTAGGTATATCTCCTAAAGCTATCCCTCCCCACTCCCCCCACCCCACAACAGTCCCCAGAGTGTGATGTTCCCCTTCCTGTGTCCATGTGTTCTCATTGTTCAATTCCCACCTATGAGTGAGAATATGCAGTGTTTGGTTTTTTGTTCTTGTGATAGTTTACTGAGAATGATGATTTCCAGTTTCATCCATGTCCCTACAAAGGACATGAACTCATCATTTTTTATGGCGGCATAGTATTCCATGGTGTATATGTGCCACATTTTCTTAATCCAGACGCCCTCCCAAGACTAAACCAGGAAGAAGTTGACTCTCTGAATAGACCAATAACAAGCTCTGAAATTGTGGCAATAATCAATAGCTTACCAACCAAAAAGAGTCCAGGACCAGATGGATTCACAGCCGAATTCTTCCAGAGGTACAAGGAGGAACTGGTACCATTCCTTCTGAAACTATGCCAATCAATAGAAAAAGAGGGAATCCTCCCTAACTCATTTTATGAGGCCAGCATCATCCTGATACCAAAGCCGGGCAGAGACACAACCAAAAAAGAGAATTTTAGACCAATATCCTTGATGAACATTGATGCAAAAATCCTCAATAAAATACTGGCAAACCGAATCCAGCAGCACATCAAAAAGCTTATCCACCATGATCAAGTGGACTTCATCCCTGGGAGAAAGATCTTGATGAAAAGGGGAAAATGAGAAAGTTCTCAGAATCCAAATGGAGTCACTAGTGTTTTGTTTGTTTGTTTCTTCAAAAAAAAAAAAAAAAAAAAAAGCGAAAACCAAACCAAAACAGAACAAACCCTGACAAATAGAGCTGGGAAGGCTGTGAAGAGAGGGTTCTCATGCATAAATGCCTGATAACAAAAATTATCACAAAAAACTGCAAAAAACACAAGGCCATCACATCCATACACACACAAAAATACTTCTGCAAGGACATCTGTCCAGCCATTTCCTGTCTAACCTTGAATTCGTATCACCCCATTATTGATCTTTGTAGCCAAGAATAATTATATCAAAATAATCAGGTAATCCTCCTCATTTTTTCTTTAAAAACCTTCGTCTTTCTTCCCTGAACATGCACAAGTTTACGATGGCACATGTATTCTCATTGCAATGCCCTATTCCTGAATAAATATCATTTTCTTCTAGAAAGCCTCTGTTTGTTATTTAGGTTGACACACATATGCATTTATTTTTTGTTTCTTCTACTTTTGGATTTCAAGTGGACATAATTGAATCAATGATAAGCCTTGGGAAATGGAATATTATTATTGGTACATGTATATACTTTATTTGGCTAGTTAGGCAGTCATTTATTCCAGTAATAATTAAACACTGGTGAGTCCACCTCTACATCCCATCATTTCTACCAAATCTCATTGTCACTAAACACTATATGACCCTTCTATAAGGCATTATTACATATACTTTTGCCCTTTTGTGAGCTCTCTTTTATACCATAGTCAGAGTCATCATTGAAAACAGAAATTCGATTATATCAGTACTCTGCTTGCCACCCTTCAGGGTCTTCCTTATTACTCTATGTTCTATTTCCATAAATATTTTTGGGAAAGCAAGACTCCCAGTCATAAATCACCCATTCATCTGTAGAGATAGTCAAGGCAGCAAGTAAAGCATAAGTAGATCAAATAAAACAAACTCCTGGAATGGAACTTGACACAAACTTTGTCACAAGGCACAAACAAAACAGAAATCCAATTACTAGAACCAGGCAAAAAAATCAGAATATGATGAAATCAAAACTATTAGTCAATAAGCAGCCCACAATGAACGAATTATATGCAATATGCATATGCCATATTATGCCAATGTGCACATTTTGTATGTTCCTTGTAAATGACTGAGTTTCCAAATGCATAGCTTAAAATTTTATTCAACATACTAGAATAGTAAGGGGGAAATAATCTGAGATAAGAACAAAATTGAGTTAATTAAAGAGTAAGAGGAGTCAGGGCTGGGCGCGGTGGCTCACGCCTGTAATCCCCCAACTTTGGGAGGCCGAGGCAAGCAGATCACTTGAGGTCAGGAGTTTGAGACCTGCCTGGCCAACATGGTGAAACCTCCTCTCTACTAAAAATACAAAAGTTAGCTGGGCGTGGTGGCACACGCCTGTAATCCCAGCTACTCAGAGGCTGAGGCAAGAGAATCACTTGAACCGGGAGGCAGAGGTTGCAGTGAGCCAAGATCATGCCACTGCACTCCACCCTGGGCGACAGAGAGAGACTGTGTCTCAAATAATAATAATAAAAATAAAATAAAGAAATGCAGCCTTAAAAAATGTTTTTTGTATCCTGCAAATTTACCGAGTTCATTTATTAGTTCTAACAGCTTTTTTTCTTTTTTGGTAAACTCTCTAGAGTTTACTGTATATAAGAAAAAAAGAAAATAATAATAATGTTATTCAGTGATTGGTTGAACCTAAGGAAAAAAAGTTGAACTTGAGTTTGCTCAGCATTCTAAAGAGGCTATATATTGGACAAATTAAGAAGACAGCACACATTCTGTCTTGTTGGGTGGTAGAAAACTGAGTAAGAAAAAGGCATGGGCTTGTCCCAGAATTTACATAATAATACCATACACCTGCAATTTATATGTAGAGATTTTCAACGCAGCAATACAGAAACTTATTTCACTATTAAAAACCTATCTGACTTTGACACAATTAGTGACTTTATTCCGAAAAGGGACACGATGAGATTACTAACAAGCCTCAAATCTATTCCAAAATTCAGAACAAGTTTCAAAATCTGATACCATTCCCTTTATTTATTCCTCTTCTTTTTCTCATTCCCCATGAATATGCCCACATAAAAATGTCACAGATTTCTGAGTAAATCATCTGCTAACCTACAGGTCCACTCAACATTTTTGTGTCTTCAGCTTCCCCCAAGCCTGGCCCTTTTTGGAGGGTTTGACTTCACAATTGTTGTAAACCTTAAAGATTGAGCTGCTGGTGGACTTCTCTCTTTCTTTTGTCCTCCACCAATCATAGCTCACAAAGATTTTTAAAAACATCTTTATTGGAGCATAGTTAATATACAATAAGCTGCACATATTTAAAGTGTTCAATTAGTTTAGTTTTGACGTATGTGTATACCTGTGAAATTATCAACACAATCAAGACAATGAACATATCAATTACTCCAAAAAACTTCATCATGATTACCCCTCATTGTGATTCTTTCCTTGCACTCCTTCCCATCCATCTCTAAGCAACCACTGCATCTAGTCACAGTCGATTAATTTTCACTTTCCAGAATTCTATATAAATAGAATCATGCGGTATAAGATTTGTAAGAATATACTGTCCAACACTGCTATTGAAATTAACCTATTTTCTGTTTTTACAGCACCAATAACAATTAGCTTTTAACTTTATCTTTTGCCATTATCTAGACTTGCACACTTAATCACAACATTTTACAAGAGTAAAATTTCACAGTCTCTTTCACTGTGTCATAAAATACCGTAAGAAGGAATCAATTTGGCTTCCCCAATACCAAATCTGTATTAGTCAGGGTCCTTCAGAGAGGCAGATCCAGTAAGACATATATATATATAGACATTGAGAGAGAATTTATTAGGGGAATTGGCTTGCATAATTTTGGTGGCTGAGAAGTCCCATGATAGGCTTTCTGTAAGCTGAAGACCATGGGATGACTGTAGCATGACTCAGCCCAAGTCCAAAGGCCTGAGCACCAGGGGAGCCCATGGTGTAACTTCTCAGTCTGAGACCAAAAGTCTTAGCATTCTGGAGCCACTCCAGATGTAAGTGCTGAAGTCGAAAGGCCAGTGAGCCTGCAGTTCTGCTGTCCAAAGTAGCACAAGAAAAGTCTGTCCCAGCTCTCAAAGAGAGACCAATTTTCCTTCTGTATTTGTTCTCTCTGGATCCCTGATGCAGGCCAGCGCTGAGGGAAGATCTTCCCCACCTAGTCCACTCAGACTCACACACTAATCTTATCCATTATTTTGGATGTGTCTGGAAGCACTCTTAGAGACATATGAAAAATAATGCTTTATCAAGTGTCTAGAATCCTTAATCCAATCAAGTTGACACCTAAAATTATGTCTATAAATCCACCCCTTGTCAACTTGGCACCCATACTTAATTGCATCTCCTTAAACTATATTTAATTTCCAAATAAAGACAATACCAAGGGAATAGTTCCGCCTAATGTGTTGTAATCAACAGAACGCAACTATCCTGTATGCAACCAAAAATGTACTGATCTGTTCCCCAGAATTCAACTTTCAGAATTTCAACATTCTGAATTGTAATTTTTGCAATTTTTGATGTTAGGAATTTTTAGATTTCAGAGATGTTGATCTTTAGGGATTTTGAACTTTGGGATTTTAACATTTAGGATTATGGCATTTGTAATTGCATGTTTTGAGATTATAATCGGCACTGTCCCCAACTCCCCAAAAAAGAAACTACACAACATAGACTCCGAGTTTTATAAACAGCAATTTATTTCTTTGTTTTGGAGGCTGGAAGTTCAAGATCAAGATGCTGTCAGATTCAGTGTCTGGTGAGAGTCCACTTCCAGGGTTATAGATTACCATTTTTTAGCTGTACTTCACATGGCAAAAGGGATCAGTCGTCTCTCAGGGATCTCTTTCATGAGGGCAATAACCCCATTCATGAAGGCAGAGCCCTTATGACCTAATTATCTCCCAAAGGCCCTACCTACTAATACCTTGGAGATTAGGATTTCAACATATGAATTTTGAGGAGACACAAACATTTAGACCATAGCACTCTAAGTAATATTTTGTTTAATTCCAGACATTGTCAACTAAACTTCGCTGAGTTTTAAATTATTTTTATTGCTTTAGATATTCTAACGTTTAGTCTAGAATGCTGCTATATTCTTGGAAACAATTTGATTCTTTGGGTCTTGTCTTTAAAATTTGTTAGGTGGGATCTAATCAGCAAGTAGCTAGGGCTAATTATTTCCCACCACCGTGGTAAGACTCATCTGTGAACTCTACCCAATACCCCATGAATTGTGAGTTTTCCATGTGAACAGTCACTTTTCCTGGCCCTGTGTGTAACTCTAATCCTTTCATTATTCTTTCCCCAGGCTCAGGTGATTTGCTCACATGCATGCACTTAACAATACTCAGCTGAATACTCAAAGGGGACTCTACAGATATTCAGCTCTCTCTCCTTGCCTCCTCCCTACTCTCTCTCTCTCTCTCTCTCTCTATCTTTCTTCTTGCAAGTTTCCCCTCTGTGAGACTATTTGCTGTGAATTCTAGCCACCTTAGTCTCCCAGATTCTCAGCTGCTTCTCCCCAACTCTGAGACTCCTCTGATCATTCTCTGGGTTTCCTATTCCATGATAGCCTGGAAACTATCTCAAGGCAGTAAACTCAGCTTAGCTTCTCATCTCTCATGGATCACTATCTTTGAGATCCAGGCAACAACTCTTCTTGTTGCCTCATTTTCAGTGTCTTGAAAATCATTGTTACACATGTTTGGTTTTGTTTTTAGTTGTTTCTGGTGGGGCAGTAAACACACTTCCTGTTTCTTCATTTTGAATAAAAGCAAAAATGTCTTGTTCACCTAGCTTTTAAATTTTGCACCAATCTATTTCTTCCATTTTTCTACCATATCTTTTCAATCGGGCTCTTATTCTATTAGATTTTTGCTATAATATTCACTTTCACTGCATTTAATCTTGCTCTTATTTCCATTTTTACCCTGGCCACCAATCATCCTCAAAGTTGCTACCAAGATGAGATATGTAAAAGACAAAGCAATTTAATACTCATGTTTCAAACTATTTAATGTCATTACTTGCCTACAGCGTAAAATTATAATTCTTTAACATGGTATATAAAACTCCTCTTCATGTAGTCCTTGTTTACCTCAGCAATAATAACAACATTGTCAACAACAACAACAAAATAGGTAATATTGAGCCTAGCATCTGGCAGGGACTGGTAGATATCTTTTTGAAAAAAAACACAGTTCCTATCCTGGTATCTTAAGAGTAGCAAGTAAGATAAACAATAAATATAAAAATATAATTGGGAGGGGTGGAGCCAAGATGGCCAAATAGGAACAGCTCCGATCTACAGCTCCCAGCGTGAACAACGCAGAAGACGTGTGATTTCTGCATTTCCATCTGAGGTACCGGGTTCATCTCACTAGGGAGTGCCAGACAGTGGGTGCAGGACAGTGGGTGCAGCGCACTGTGCACGAACCGAAGCAGGGCGAGGCGTTGCCTCACTAGAGAAGCGCAAGAGGTCAGGGAGTTCCCTTTCCCAGACAAAGAAAGGGGTGACAGAGGGCACCTGGAAAATCAGGTCACTCCCACCCTAATACTGTGCTTTTCCAACGGGCTTAAAAAACAGCACACCAGGAGATTATATCCCGCACATGGCTCGGAGGGTTCTACACCCATGGAGTCTCGCTGATTGCTAGCACAGCAGTCTGAGATCAAACTGCAAGGCGGCAGCGAGGCTGGGGTAGGGGCGCCTGCCATTGCCCAGGCTTGATTAGGTAAACAAAGCAGCTGGGAACCTCGAACTGGGTGGAGCCCACCACAGCTCAAGGAGGCCTGCCTGCCTCTGTAGGCTCCACCTCTGGGGGCAGGGCACAGACAAACAAAAAGACAGCAGTAACCTCTGCAGACTTAAATGTCCCTGTCTGACAACTTTGAAGAGAGTAGTGGTTCTCCCAGCACGCAGCTGGAGATCTGAGAATGTGCAGACTGCCTCCTAAAGTGGGTCCGTGACCCCCGAGCAGCCTAACTGGGAGGCATCCCCCAGTAGGGGCAGACTGACACCTCACACGGCCGGGTGCTCCTCTGAGACAAAACTTCCAGAGGAACAATCAGGCAGCAGCATTTGCAGTTCACCAAGATCCGCTGTTCTACAGCCACTGCTGTTCTGCAGCCACTGCTGCTGATACACAGGCAAACAGGGTCTGGAGTGGACCTCTAGCAAATTCCAACAGACCTGCAGCTGAGGGTCCTGACTGTTAGAAGGAAAACTAACAAACAGAAAGGACATCCGCACCAGAAACCCTTCTGTACATCACCATCATCAAAGACCAAAAGTAGATAAAACCACAAAGATGGGGAAAAAACAGAGCAGAAAAACTGGAAACTCTAAAAAGCAGAGTGCCTCTCCTACTCTGAAGGAATGCAGCTCCTCACCAGCAATGGAACAAAGCTGGATGGAGAATGACTTTGACGAGCTGAGAGAAGAAGTCTTCAGATATCAAACTACTCCAAGCTACAGGAGGGAATTCAAATCAATGGCAAAGGAGTTAAAAACTGTGAAAAAAAAATAGATGAATGGATAACTAGAATAACCAATGCAGAGAAGTCCTTAAAGGAGCTGATGGACCTGAAAGCCAAGGCTCGAGAACTACGTGAAGAATGCAGAAGGCTCAGGAGCCAATGTGATCAACTGGAAGAAAGGTTATCAGTGATGGAAGACGAAATGAATGAAATGAAGCCAGAAGGGAAGTTTAGAGAAAAAAGAATAAAAAGAAACAAACAAAGCCTCCAAGAAATATGGGATTATGTGAAAAGACCAAATCTATGTCTGATTGGTGTACTTGAAAGTGATGGGGAGAATGGAACCAAGTTGGAAAACACTCTGCAGGATATTATCCACGAGAACTTCCCCAATCTAGCAAGGCAGGCCAACATTCAGATTCAGGAAATATAGAGAACACCACAAAGATACTCCTCGAGAAGAGCAACTCCAAGACACATAATTGTCAGATTCACCAAAGTTGAAATGAAGGAAAAAATGTTAAGGGCAGCCAGATAGAAAGGTCGGGTTACCCACAAAGGGAAGCCCATCAGACTAACAGCGGATCTCTCGGCAGAAACTCTACAAGCCAGAAGAGAGTGGGGGCCAATATTCAACATTCTTAAAGAAAAGAATTTTCAACCCAGAATTTCATATCCAGCCAAACTAAGCTTCATAAGTGAAGGAGAAATAAAATCCTTTACAGACAAGCAAATGCTGAGAGATTTTGTCACCACTAGGCCTGCCCTAAAAGAGCTCCTGAAGGAAGCACTAAACATAGAAAGGAACAACTGGTACCAGCCACTGCCAAAACATGACAAAATGTAAAGACTGTCAAGGCTAGGAAGAAACTGCATCAACAGAAATCATAGCAAACTGTCTCTCAGACCACAGTGCAATCAAACTAGAACTCAGGATTAAGAAACTCACTCAAAACTGCTCAACCACATGGAAACTGAACAACCTGCTCCTGAATGACTACTGGGTACATAATGAAATGAAGGCAGAAATAAAGATGTTCTTTGAAACCAACGAGAACAAAGACACAACATACCAGAATCTCTGGGACACATTCAAAGCAGTGTGTAGAGGGAAATTTATAGCACTAAATACCCACAAGAGAAAGCAGGAAAGATCCAAAATTGACACCCTAACATCACAATTAAAAGAACTAGAAAAGCAAGAGCAAACACATTCAAAAGCTAGCAGAAGGCAAGAAATAACTAAAATCAGAGCAGAACTGAAGGAAATAGAGACACAAAACACCTTTCAAAAAATTAATGAATCCAGGAGCTGGTTTTTTGAAAATGTCAACAAAATTGATAGACCACTAGCAAGACTAACAAAGAAGAAAAGAGAGAAGAATCAAATAGATGCAATAAAAAATGATAAAGGGGATATCACCACCGATCCCACAGAAATACAAACTACCATCAGAGAATACTACAAACACCTCTACGCAAATAAACTAGAAAATCTAGAAGAAATTGATAAATTCCTTGACACATACACCCTCCCAAGACTAAACGAGGAAGAAGTTCAATCTCTGAATAGACCAATAACAGGCTCTGAAATTGTGGTAATAATCAATAGCTTACCAACCAAAAAAAGTCCAGGAGCAGGTGGATTCACAGCCAAATTCTACCAGAGGTACAAGGAGGAGTTGGTACCATTCCTTCTGAAACTATTCCAATCAATAGAAAAAGAGGGAATCCTCCCTAACGCATTATTTTATGAGGCCAGCATCATCCTGATACCAAAGCCGGGCAGAGACACAACCAAAAAAGAGAATTTTAGACCAATATCCTTGATGAACATTGATGCAAAAATCCTCAATAAAATACTGGCAAACCGAATCCAGCAGCACATCAAAAAGCTTATCCACCATGATCAAGTGGGCTTCATCGCTGGGATGCAAGGCTGGTTCAACATACTCAAATCGATAAATGTAATCCAGCATATAAACAGAACCAAAGACAAAAACCACATGATTATCTCAATAGATGCAGAAAAGGCCTTTGACAAAATTCAACAACGCTTCATGCTAAAAACTCTCAATAAATTATTGATGGGACGTATCTCAAAATAATAAGAGCTATCTATGACAAACCCACAGCCAATATCGTACTGAATGGGCAAAAACTGGAAGCATTCCCTTTGAAAGCTGGCACAAGACTGGGATGCCCTCTCTCACCACTCCTATTCAAGATAGGGTTAGAAGTTCTGGCCAGGGCTATTAGGCAGGAGAAGGAAATAAAGGGTATTCAATTAGGAAAAGAGGAAGCCAAATTGTCCCTGTTTGCAGATGACAGGATTGTATATTTAGAAAACCCCATCGTCTCAGCCCAAAATCTCCTTAAGCTGATAAGCAACTTCAGCAAAGTCTCAGGATACAAAATCAATGTACAAAAATCACAAGCATTCTTATACACCAATAACAGACAAGCAGAGAGCCAAATCATGAGTGAACTCCCATTCACAATTGCTTCAAAGAGAATAAAATACCTAGGAATCCAACTTACAAGGGATGTGAAGGACCTCTTCAAGGAGAACTACAAGCCACTGCTCAATGAAATAAAAGAGGATACCAACAAATGGAAGAACATTCCATGCTCATGGGTAGGAAGAATCAATATCGTGAAAATGGCCATACTGCCCAAGGTAATTTATAGATTCAATGCCATCCCCATCAAGCTACCAATGACTTTCTTCACAGAATTGGAAAAAACTACTTTAAAGTTCATATGGAACCAAAAAAGAGCCCGCATCCCCAAGTCAATCCTAAGCCAAAAGAACAAAGCTGGAGGCATCACGCTACCTGACTTCAAACTATACTACAAGGCTACAGTAACCAAAATAGCATGGTACTGGTACCAAAACAGAGATATAGATCAATGGAACAGAACAGAGCCCTCAGAAATAATGCCGCGTATCTACAACCATCTGATCTTTGACAAACCTGACAAAAACAAGAAATGGGGAAAGGATTCCCTATTTAATAAATGGTGCTGGGAAAACTGGCTAGCCATATATAGAAAGCTGAAACTGGATCCCTTCCTTGCACCTTATACAAAAATTAATTCAAGATGGATTAAAGACTTACATGTTAGACCTAAAACCATAAAAGCCCTAGAAGAAAACCTAGGCAATACCATTCAGGACATAGGCATAGGCAAGGACTTCATATCTAAAACACCAAAAGCAATGGCAACAAAAGCCAAAATTGACAAATGGGATCTAATTAAACTAAGGAGCTTCTGCACAGCAAAAGAAATTACTGTCAGAGTGAACAGGCAATCTACAAAATGGATGAAAATTTTCGCAACCTACTCATCTGACAAAGGGTTAATATCCAGAATCTTCAATGAACTCAAACAAATTTACAAGAAAAAAACAAACAACCCCATCAAAAAGTGGGCGAAGGATATGAACAGACATTTCTCAAAAGAAGACATTTATGCAGCCAAAAAACACATGAAAAAATGCTCATCATCACTGGCCATCAGAGAAATGCAAATCAAAACCACAACGAGATACCATCTCACACCAGTTAGAATGGTGATCATTAAAAAGTCAGGAAACAATAGGTGCTGGAGAGGATGTGGAGAAATAGGCACGCTTTTACACTGTTGGTGGGACTGTAAACTAATTCAACCATTGTGGAAGTCAGTGTGGCGATTCCTCAGGGATCTAGAACTAGCAATACCATTTGACCCAGCCATCCCATTACTGGGTATATACCCAAAGGATTATAAATCATGCTGCTATAAAGACACATGCACACGTACATTTATAGCGGCACTATTCACAATAGCAAAGACTTGGAACCAACCCAAATGTCCATCAATGATAGACTGGATTAAGAAAATGTGGCACATATATACCATGGAATACTATGCAGCCATAAAAAATGATGAGTTCATGTCCTTTGTAGGGACATGGATGAAACTGGAAACCATCATTCTCAGCAAACCATCGCAAGGACAAAAAACCAAACACCGCATGTTCTCACTCATAGGTGGGAATTGAACAATGAGAACACATGGACACAGGAAGAGGAACATCCCTCTCCAGGGACTGTTGTGGGGTTGGGGGAGGGGGGAGGGATAGCATTAGGAGTTATACCTAATGCTAAATGACGAGTTAATGGGTGCAGCACACCAGCATTGCACATGTATACATACGTAACAAACCTGCATGTTGTGCACATGTATCCTAAAACTTAAAGTATAATAATAATTAAAAAAAGGAAAAAATATATATATAATTGACAACCCTCATAAGTACAGGCTATCATGAGTGCATATTTTCTGGGGTCTTTCAGCATTAGAGTTATTTCTCCTAGTGAAGGGAGGTTTAACTGAGAAATAAAGTATACGTGAGTGAGAGTTATCTTAGAGAAAGGTACGGGTAGGGAGGCAGTAAACACAGAAGGAACAATATGTATGACATACCATGAGACAGGGAGAGATTTGGCATGCCCGAGAAGTGGAAGAAAACCAGGATGCCTTTGTTGACTGGGTTCTAGTGAATGTCTCTCTGGAAGGCTGGAGTTGCTCTTTAACTCCCCATTTCAGGCCCATCACTAACACCTGACAATATGTATGCCATGATGAACTATTAGTAGTTCTTTTGAGCTTATATGTTTTTATATACAAATATTCATTTGTATGTGCTATTTTTTAATGCCTTAAACTCCTTTATCATTTGTCCCTTTGGCAATGTTTTTCTCATCTTTTAGGACACAATTTAAGCCTCTCCTCAGAGAAAATAGTTTTCTGACTGTTCATTCCTTTCTCTCAATAGATAGGACTACTTTGTCCATTATTTTTAACACTGCACTTTAGCTTTATGTTCATTGTTGTTATCATATGTGTTTCTCTTACTTGAATCTGAGTTATATAGAGCTAAAATCATGTGTTGCTAATTTTTGTTTCACCATTTGTAATATCAGTAATAGTCACGGCTAATTCTCTTGGTGTACTTCATCCCATTAGAAAAGAAGTGACAAATGCTGTGTCTCAACAACTTACACAAAATTACTCATTAGACACATTTGATTATGGAAATAAAATTAAAAGTGCATATAATAAAATGTTATTTAATTATGTTTTGCCTGTTTTGCTTTAGTTTTTTACATAATTTTTCTACATGACAATTAGTAATTTTTTGTGTGCCTTATATATTTGTCCAAAATGAAGTTCAAAAATGTAAAATATTTAATTCAGCAACAGCAGCATATGAGTTAGTATTTCCTCCAATTTTTCGAAATCTGTGGGAAGTGTTTCCCAATTTCCTTTGGTTGTTTCGTGTGCTATATTGAAGAAAACATGAGTATGAAATGGAACCTCAGCTCTTTCAATGACTTCCCTTTTTGAGTTGACTCCGCCTCCATATGTAGCCTTTTCATTTTCATGAAAGTGAAGTGATTTTTAGAATTCTTAGCCGTTTTCTTTAGAAGAACATTTCTAGGGAATAATACAAGAAGATTTAGGAATCATTGAAGTTATAAATCTTTGGAATGAGCAAACTCAGAATGGTGCTACTTGAAGACTCTGGATCTGCTGGTAAAAGCTTCTCATTTATTCTACATTTCCCCTTTAATGGTGTATGTAATTATTATGACAGTCAATGGATGTGATTTAAAAGTGATTGGCATCAGGAGAGTAAGGAGTGGGAAAAGGACATAGGCTTATATGGCAGCACCTTTGATCTGCCATAGATTCAAAATTGAAGATGTGATATGGGAATCAGAGTTGGCATTAATTTTGTAAAACTGCTGAGGTGAAATTAAGTCAGGAACTAAAGTTAACTGAAATGTACTGAGTATGAAAAAATAGTTGTTAGAAAAGATAGAATATGCAGAAAGGAATATTGATAGAGAGTTAATTACATAAAGAAGGTTATCTACTCTGATAAGTGAGTTATCTATTTTAAGACTTACTTGGACATGTTAAAATCATTTAGCATTTTTAGTTTTAAATTAGTGTTGGGTTAGAGTAACGAGAAGACATGAGAGTAATAACAGCATTAAAGAGTGTATTATGTGATAATGATACAGGTAGAGATGACAAGATTTAATATTTGAGTTTTTCAGATATGAATATCATCACTTAGGTATTGTTCTGCTAGCTACTATTTGGCAAGCATCAAGCCAGGTACTGGTGAAATTATGGTGAACATGATAGATATAATTCGTTTACTCATGGAACTTATCCTCTATCAGTGCGGCTAGGTAGTCTTAAAGATGGGGGCATCCATAATTGAATATCAAGGTGGTTAGGGAATAGAGAAATCTCAGGATACCTTCCCTGTGTCTGCTGGGAGAATTGTCCACTACTAAGTTTCATTGATGTTTCCGTTTTCCAGGTTTTAAGGGTTGCCCTTGCAATTCTCGTTTCCACCACCAACCTTCTTCTAATCCGTCACCTCTAGGTTGCCTATAAACATGAACATTTTCAAAGCTATTTCACTGAAACTATATGAGCCTGGGTATGAATGTTTCCTGCCTGCCTTGCAATTTAGAAGGAAGAGTTTTCTGTCTTGGTTTGAGCTTCTTTGTTAATTAACCTCTGAAACCATCTATCTTTTCCAAAGTCTCTTTTTGGGAAGATGCTACTTCTGCCCTCTTTTCTTTTTCACAGACTTCAGAAGACATTTTGTCAACTTGAGTCCCTTCACCATTACTGTGGTCTTACTTCTCAGTGCCTGTTTTGTCACCAGTTCTCTTGGTGAGTACTTTGTCAAATTTACTTACAGCCTTAGCCCACTCTGACAAGAACAGTTAAAAGGCAAACAATTTTTCTGAAGGCCGAGTAGCATCTAAAAACTAGGTGACATGCTCCATGTATTCAAAGGATCAGATATTATTAAAAGCACACAATAAAAATCTAACCATGCAACACCAAAATATTAGCATGGTTCCTCACCAAATGAAATAAACTCACAGGAGAGAAATGAATTTTACTTAAAGATTAGAAATAATGTTGAACTAAAAAATAGGAAAGAATACAAAGGAGGAGAAACTTCAGAATCATTAGAACAAAAGTGAATTTGGGAAACACATTAGTAAATTCAAATGCCAAAATTTATCTAAAAATGTATTGAGAGATGCCAGGTTGGTGGGACCAGATTCCTAAATAAAGCTAAAATAATGCCAAGGAGGCAACTGAGATCATCTATCATCTGGGGGTGGGAAGAGAGTACAAAGAGGTTTATTTTATGGTAGAAAATAGCAGAAAATATCTCCATCTTAATTTTTATTTAAGTAGGTAAGTTTCAGTCTAGCGTTTTTAAGATTTATGCTATTTTACATATACGTATGAAATAAGAGTTAAATTTCTTACAACTAGTCTTTTCATCTTCATAAATTCTCTATCAGCCTTCTTTCTATTGACCTTAGGATTTTGGAGAAATGTAAAAAGTTCATCCCCATAACGTTTTGTAGCATCTTATTTAACTCGAAAATGCTTCACAGAAATTATATAAATTGCCACTATTAAGGCTATCCAGCCATAAAATAAAGCTATTAAACACTATTGTGTTACTTACCTTTACTGGTTATATAGCACTGCTTAATTTGAAACCAGTGATACTGATACTTATATTTGAATGACTGTGAAATAACATTCTTCTGTTTTACCATGGATAGGACTAGGATGGTTCTCAAATCTGAGTTTGAAGGATAAATAAGTAACGTAAAAAATAATTTTCTACTTGCTCTTTGCGACCTTGGCCAATTACTGTCTTAATCCATTGTTGCAGGAGGAACAGACAAGGAGCTGAGGCTAGTGGATGGTGAAAACAAGTGTAGTGGGAGAGTGGAAGTGAAAGTCCAGGAGGAGTGGGGAACGGTGTGTAATAATGGCTGGAGCATGGAAGCAGTCTCTGTGATTTGTAACCAGCTGGGATGTCCAACTGCTATCAAAGCCACTGGATGGGCTAATTCCAGTGCAGGTTCTGGACGCATTTGGATGGATCATGTTTCTTGTCGTGGGAATGAGTCAGCTCTTTGGGATTGCAAACATGATGGATGGGGAAAGCATAGTAACTGTACTCACCAACAAGATGCTGGAGTGACCTGCTCAGGTAAGACTTGCATTAGTCAAAGCCTCAACACAAAATCCTTGGTGGGAAAAAAATATGTAGATGGGTTAAAACCTAGAATAAGCCACTTTCCTGTAAGCAATCTAGTTCATGTATAAAAGTACTCCACCCATTGCTAGAAAACCACAAAACACAAGGTCATTTTTTTTAATAAAAAAAATTCTGAACACTGTGATTAATGAGGAGGTGACTGGCTTCAATTTTATACATGATCTTAGCCAAAAAGCCAAGAAGTGGTGGTTTAAATTTGATATTCAGTAAGCTTACTGTAACCTACTATTCCTATATCATAAAAATATCATGGCATCTAAGTTATTTCCTTGTTCTTTCCCAGTGACTTGTTTTGATATGTTGAACCACAAATTATTACCATTTTGTCCATTAACTGATAATCAACTTAGTGAATCAAAAAACAACTATTTCTAGCATTAATACATCATTTCTTGTTGTAGGAAGGATTCTTTGAAAGTATAATTGCTTGACCAGTGTGCAATGCTAGTCATTTCATTTACATTGTGCTTTTAATTTACAAAACATCTCCATATGTTTTATTGCAATTGACCCCACAATAACTGAGAAAGTCATGTGTCAGGCCTTTCTGCTGACAAATCCCAAGGGCACGTTTCTGATCCAACTCAGATTCCTGGGATCCCCATTTCTCTTTGTTTGTTTCATTCCTTTTTTTTTTTTTTTTTTGGGATGAATTGTCGCTCTTGTCCCCCAGGCTGGAGTGCGATGGCGCTATCTCAGCTCACTGCAACCTCCACCTCCCGGGTTCAAGCAATTCTCCTGCCTCAGCCTCCCGGGTAGCTGGGATTATAGGCACCTGCCACCACACCTGGCTGATTTTTGTATTTTTAGTAGAGACAGGGTTTCACCATATTGGCCAGGCTGGTCTCGAACTCCTGAGCTCAGGTGATCCACCTGCCTCGGCCTCCCAAAATCCTGGGATTACAGGTGTGAGCCACCGTGACTGGCCTGTTTCGTTAATTTTTATACAATCCTCTCACCTCCCAGCCTCTCTCTCTCCCATAGGACTGACTATAGAAAGGACTTATCTCTGTCCAGGCATCATGATGTGATAAGAGAAACACACAGTAGCATCTAGAAAAATGCTGAAATAAATTTTCACATAGCTAATATCCTGTGATTTTGTGCAAGTTGTCAAATCTCTCTAAACTTCAGTTTCTGAGGACTCAATGATATAATACATGTAAAACTACTGGTACACTGTTTGGTATGTAACAGGTGCTGAAGATCCTCATGGCTCAGTTCTCTTGGTGACTCAGTTCTCTTTCTTCTTTCTCCGCTTCCTCTTCCTCTTCCTTCTCCTCCTTCTCCTCCTTCTTTCCTCTTATTTTTAACCACTATGGGAGGTGTGAAATGGGGAATAACAAAAGTAACATCTACTGCAAAGTTTAAAATTATCATAAATTTTAGGAGGCTCTTATAATTATTGCTGTGTATAGAACTGGCTGTTTAGCTAAAACAGTGTAGTACTTTTAGCTCTTTTTTTCTGTTGTTTTATAACTAACAGTGGAGTTAATCAATTTGCTTTTTGAAATTTATACACTGAAAGCTTTAACCTGAGTCAAATTTAAATAACTTGAGTCGAATTTATCTATTTCTGTATAAAAAGAGTATTTACATCTGTCCTAGTAATAGATGGAAACAAAACAAAACAAAAAGTTTAAAAACTTTAACCTGTAAACATTTTCCTTTGTAAGTAGATATAGATAAAAATCCTAATTGCTTCCTAGATTTTAACATATTAAAATTCTCTACTGTGTGGAGCTGGGCAACATCCAAAATCAGGCACCATTTTAAGGACAACATAAAATCCCAAGTGTCCAGAGGAAACTTCTTTTCTAAAATCACTTCTAAATGAATGTAACTTCTGAACTCTGGTCTTTTCTCTGCTCCAGATGGATCCAATTTGGAAATGAGGCTGATGAATGGAGGGAATATGTGTTCTGGAAGAATAGAGATCAAATTCCAAGGACGGTGGGGAACAGTGTGTGATGATAACTTCAACATAGATCATGCATCTGTCATTTGTAGACAACTTGAATGTGGAAGTGCTGTCAGTTTCTCTGGTTCATCTAATTTTGGAGAAGGCTCTGGACCAATCTGGTTTGATGATCTTATATGCAACGGAAATGAGTCAGCTCTCTGGAACTGCAAACATCAAGGATGGGGAAAGCATAACTGTGATCATGCTGAGGATGCTGGAGTGATTTGCTCAAGTAAGGACTGATCTTGGCTCATTCTATTCTCCAGGAGAGGACGAAAGAAAGGGGTAATAAATCTTAAGAGCCTGAACTCTTAAGAACATAATGAAGTCTGCTTCTTTTGTCACCGCATTTTAACCTAACTTCAGGTTCCAGTTCTGATACCTGTGGACTTTTTACCTTAATTGAAATTAGGAGAAATAGGTTAGGGAAGAAGGGTGCATAGGGAAACTGAGATCCAGGTCATAAGAAAAGAAGAAAGTGTTTAGGAAAAGCCCATAAAGAAAGGGAGAGACTGAAAAGAAAAAGAGGGGAAAAAGGAAAGAAGGAAGGGCTTTACTAGGAAATTTTGCACTATGAAGTTTTACGACCAAACCACTCCAGTTATCATCTAATCCACAAAAGCCTCCTCATTAGCCTCATTAACCCACTCCTTCCCAAATCATTTTTCAAGTTCACAGAATCGAATCACTTGTTAAAAATCAATATTGGTTTCCCATTAAAACTTTATTTATACTAGATATGCATTGTATCTGTCTAGAGACTTTCACGTTGTATACTCAGACTGGGGGCAGGGAAAATGGTTTGTGTATGCAGAGATACCACTCTTCGTTTTTCTGTTTAATTCTTAGTATAAAAGGAGATTGAGTGTGTCTTGAACCCCAGAGAACACTTAGGAAAATAAGAGTAAAAAATCCCTATCTTCACCAGGTCCCTTTCTCTCTCTCTCTCTCTCTCTCTGTGTGTGTGTGTGTGTGTGTGTGTAAATAAAGGAACTTCCATTCAAACTTGTTTAAAAAGAAGAGAATACTGGCTCACAAAACTGGGAAATCCAGAGGGTATAGTTAGCCTCATGCATGGTTGGATTCAGGTTCTTGAACAATGTCATCTGGGTTCTATCTCTTTCTGCATGTCTTGAACAGGCTTTTTCTTGTTGAACAATGTGATCAGCTATAGCCTGAACCACAATGAATGGAACTCCTACAAGAAAGATAGATTTTGTTAGCTTAAGAATGTGAAGAATTTGGAGTAGAAAAAACACAGACTGTACCTTCCATTCTCTTTTACCCATCAAAATTTCTCTAGGCCCCCAGTTAGCACATGCTGACGAATCACAATCAATAACATCGTGGGAATGAAAACGGAAACTGCCAGAGGAAACAACCAGTTTAATTTATTACAGAATATTCTTCAGAATCAACGTCTGTTCTTTGAAGAATATTGATTTGGGGAAGGTGAAAATTGTAGTACTGAAGCCTCCTTTCTCTTTGCTCTGCTTTTAAACTAAGGAAGTGGTCACAACAGGTTCAGGTGTACAACACAGGCTAGGTAGTATCAATGGAGAATGCAGTCAGACGCAAAAGGGATTGCTAAGTATGGAGGCAAACCGAAGGATGAGGGAGTCACCTAAACACATGCAAATATATTTTAACCAGAAAAAGTAAACAGTTCTAACGAGAACTCTGTGGTGGTCAAAAGCAGGTCTCTACATGAAATTCAGTCCCTGTATCTCCTGTTAGAAACACTTCCTGTAGTATATGCTGTCTATACTGAGATGTCCCATCTTCTTGCCTGATCCACTCCTCCTTCCATCTTGAATGATTTCCAGTGGTAGTACAGTACATCACAGTTTTCTCTGTCTCCACTTATGTCTCTCCCCTTTTCCTTAACTCATCTCAGGTATAGCTATTTATAGTCTCATGTTCTTGCTTCCTTATCGCAGACCTGTTGTGTGTCTCTGTTACAGAGGGAGCAGATCTGAGCCTGAGACTGGTAGATGGAGTCACTGAATGTTCAGGAAGATTAGAAGTGAGATTCCAAGGAGAATGGGGGACAATATGTGATGACGGCTGGGACAGTTATGATGCTGCTGTGGCATGCAAGCAACTGGGATGTCCAACTGCCATCACAGCCATTGGTCGAGTTAACGCCAGTGAGGGATTTGGACACATCTGGCTTGACAGCGTTTCTTGCCAGGGACATGAACCTGCTGTCTGGCAATGTAAACACCATGAATGGGGAAAGCATTATTGCAATCACAATGAAGATGCTGGCGTGACATGTTCTGGTAAGTTAAAACCAAACCAAAACCAAAACACTAAACAAAAAGAAAAGCAGAAACGGAAAGTCCTGTGCTCCTTAAGAAGTAGAAATGCCTAGTAAATTCCTTGCTGGGAATTCCTTTATACCTGTAATCTTTGACACATTCTTTATTCAACTAATTTGGAAGGTCGTCTGACGGCATTCTCTGTAATAATTACCCAGACTGCTTTTATGGAGCACACTTCAAACTCAGAATCTACCTGGAGCTCAGAGAGACAAAATTTCCTAGGAATCTGTTTTTAAATTTTTTTAATTTACTTATTTTTTTACTTTAAGTTCTGGGATAGATGTGTTGAATGTGCAGGTTTGTTACATGGGTAAACATGTTCCATGGTGGTCTGCTTCACGTATCAACCTGTCATCTAGGTTTTAACCCCCCATGCATTAGGTATTTGTCCTAATGCTCTCCCTCCCCTTTCCCCCCACCCATTGACAGGCCCCAGTGTGTGATGTTCCCCTCCCTGTGTCCGTGTGTTCTCATTGTTCAACTCCCAGTTATGAGTGAGAACATGCAGTGTTTAGTTTTCTGTTCTTGTGTTAGTTTGCTGAGGATGATGGTTTCTAGCTTCATCTGTGTCCCTTCAAAGGACATAAACTCATTCTTTTTTATGGCTGCATAGTATTCCATGGTGTATATGTACCACATTTTCTTTATCCAGTCTATTATTGATGGGCATTTGGGTTGGTTCCAAGTCTTTGCTATTGTAAATAGTGCTGCAATAAACATACATGTGCATGTGTCTTTATAGTAGAATGATTTATAATCCTTTGGGTATATACCCAGTAATGGGATCGCTGGGTCAAATGGTATTTCTAGTTCTAGATCCTTGAGGAATCACCACACTGTCTTCCATAATGGTTGAACTAATTTACACTCCCACCAACAGTGTAAAAGCTTTCCTATTTCTCTACATCCTTGCCAACATCTGTTGTTTCCAGACTTTTTAATGATCGCCATTCTAACTGGGATGAGATGGTATCTCATTGTGGTTTTGATTTGCATTTCTCTAATGACCAGTGTTGATAAGCTATTTTTCATATGTTTGTTGTCCGCATAAATGCCTTCTTTTCAGAAGTGTCTGTTCATACCCTTCGCCCACTTTTTGAGGAATCTCTTTTAAAGCTGAATTGCTCATATCTTTCTGCCATTGACAATTTTTATCAACCCTTGAAACTACAGTCCCATTTCTAACAAAAATTTATGGTCTATATTATTGTTTCTTAAAAAGTCAGGAAATAAGTTAGCTATAATTTCCAGTGTATCAGTATCAGAGAAGAAAAAAGACAAAAAAAAATCCTCTGGAAGCTAACCTCCATAGTATCGATGGTTTAAGTTTATGTTTCTTTTGCAGATGGATCAGATCTGGAGCTAAGACTTAGAGGTGGAGGCAGCCGCTGTGCTGGGACAGTTGAGGTGGAGATTCAGAGACTGTTAGGGAAGGTGTGTGACAGAGGCTGGGGACTGAAAGAAGCTGATGTGGTTTGCAGGCAGCTGGGATGTGGATCTGCACTCAAAACATCTTATCAAGTATACTCCAAAATCCAGGCAACAAACACATGGCTGTTTCTAAGTAGCTGTAACGGAAATGAAACTTCTCTTTGGGACTGCAAGAACTGGCAATGGGGTGGACTTACCTGTGATCACTATGAAGAAGCCAAAATTACCTGCTCAGGTATGACTTTCAATCAACTTGTTAAGAAGAAGGGTGTAAATTTCCAGTACTACCTTTGAATTGAAAAGAAACGTTGGTCCTTATGACTAGATCACTCTCAAGAAACCAGAAAATATCTATACAAATTCCACTGGGAGAGTCAGATAAGTTTACAATTCATGTTGCACTTTAGATAGAAGTCTTTGGGTTTTGCTCACTTTGGTTTTTGAGTAATTTTTAGATCAATAGAGGTATAAGAGATTAAGGAGGATTAAAATTTAAAAAATAGAATTCAATATTTCTTTCACAGGATGTCACCAAAAGATTTAAAAAATAACCATGTTAGATAAACTGACATAACCTTCAGCTCGCTCTATTGTACTGTGAAAGAATTTTCTTTTTTTTTGGAAAACCTGTGAATATTTCACTGCAACCTCTTTAAAAAGCTCAAAAATGAGTTGTAAACTGGTTAGGTTTGTGGATAATCTTTAGTATTTTATGCTAATTATATTTATACAAATGCTAACTTTGTTGAAAAGTGATGCTTTTAAATAACTCTAAAGTAAATGTAACTTTTACTCATGCAACAAAAAGGCTTTAGAAAACACAGTGTACAAGAAAACCATTAAACATGTAGAGACCTCACAGAATGGAAACTTGTACGTGCTGCATGTCCTCTAACCAACAATATGGCTCCAGATACCTCCCAACCTAGGCATGCAGTGAGGGGCATTTCCCTGATGTTACAAATGGTGCTTACCTCTAGTTAAGTGGAAATTATCCTCCGATTGAAAAAAGGCAATCATTTAAGATATAAATTTGAATTTCTATATTACTTTTTAAAAAATATTCTGGACCAGGCAATATAATCACATGGTTTAAACTTCAAAATAAAAAAGTGTAAACTTTTCCCCCACTACTATCCAATTCTTTTCCTCACAGACAACTTATGTGGTTGGAATATTTATGTATTATTTGAGATATTTCATGTAAATACAAGAAAATACAAACAAATCTATATATAGCTATCATTTGCTTTCATTATCCAAATGGTGGCATGTTGTATAAATTGTTTTGTACCTTAAGTATTCACTTAGTAAAATTTCTTGATCAAATTTCACATCAGTATTTAAAGAGCTGTCTGAAATTACTTCCATATCTATAACATTTCTTATAATTTATTACCATGTGTATTCATTTATTCTTTTAATTTTTTACCTGACAAGGTTAGCCATTCTTTTACCTAAATTTTTTTAAAAAACCATTATTTGGATTTTAAAAAATTAATGTTACTTTTATTTCCTTTCTAATTCATTAAAATTTACTTTTCTTTCTAATAATTCTCTTCAGATTTCCTAAAGTTTGATTTCTTTTTGGCCCCCAACTTCTTGAGTTGAATCTTAAGTTTTATTTCTTCTGATTTACTAATATAAATATTTTAGGTTATAGATTTTCCTTCTAAATTTATAATGGTTTGTATATTTTCTTATTAATTATATTTTACATTGATTAGCATTAAGTTCTGCTGTATCTAAAAGAGAAACAAATAATAGTGACTGAAAAAAGACAGTGTTCACTTTTTCTCATTTAAAATTAGTCAAATAGATAAGCAGTTTAAGGCTGTTTTGGTGTCTCTGTTGTCACCAAGAAACATCCAGAATAGATTTGCTGCAGTAAGTATCAAATCCTACCGGACAGGAAGGATAAGCCACCCCGCAGCTCAGTGAGTTCCTTGGAAAGCCAATCTGGTAGACGAAGTGCTGGCTTCTGAGAAGGTGTCTTCTGTCCGCTGTCCTTCATGGGCCCCAGTGTTGCTCTCAGGGCAGTTCTTCCTGGCACATTATTCTTCACAGTTACATCCAAGTTTGGTTTGGAGAGTATCTCTATCTAAGGACAGCACACCTTTCACAACCCACTTTCTGCTAATATTGGTTTAGGGACCTTTGGATTAAAGATTGACTAATCAAGGGCTGATGTCAGCTGCCCTCAAATTCAACAAAAAAGTTCTTTCCAAGGTTACTAAGCTTCTAGTCTACTTGCTTTATAACCCAATGCCATCTGAAAGTAACTGTAGTCCAAGAGCATATAAATATACTTTGATCTATGCTGTGACCAGCCCTTCTCTTTAATTATTGACCACTGCCTTAAGGCTGTTTGAAACTGTGGGTTTGGGAGGAAGGACAAGACCTAAATTCCGTCTTTGCCGGTAGACTCATTGCCTTTGTATCTGGAGTATCAATTTTATCTTCTGACAAGGCTACAGTTTTACCACCACCTCAATTTGGGGGGACAGGATACTTAGAGTTTTTTCTTCAATTCCAAATTATAGGACTCTTGATTAACAATATACAACACCTGCAGGCAGACCATACCGCCTTATAAAACATATTTCTCCTCCCATTTCTGCTTGCATTCTGACTGCTCGTAGTCTGAATTCATCTTTCTTGTAAATGCTAAAAGTGGCAAGGAGAATCCACGTCATGCAAATATTCTAATTTTTTGTAGTTTTGTTTCTTGTACTTTGCCCAATAAATTCTGCATTTTTTAAGCATCAGTGAGCACATGGTTTTCTTTTCAAAGTGAGGCTTACCAAAATATTTTACCATGTGTAAGACTCATTAGGTTTTTAGCCTCTCATACCTGAGTCATTAATGCATTCTGCCCATCAACTCCATTCAACCACACCCATATTTTAGGTTGCATTACTAGAATACCTTACTTATGGTAACATGTTCTAAATTATTCAGGATTCTATTCAGATGTGTATAATAGAAATCATGAATAACATAAATTTGCAACTTAAGATGGGCTCCGTACTTCACAGAGCTGTATTTTTGTTTGCTATTTGCCATGTGCACTTTTTGTTTCCTTTTACAAACTCTTTTGTTATATTGCTGTAGGTTTTGGAAGTTCTTCTACTTATGTTGGGGGCCTTGGTTTTTAGCTTTTTACATGTTTTGTTAGTAATATAGTTTGTACTTTTGTTTCTTGATTTACTTGATACTTTCAATGATGACATACTGTCTCTGTCAATGATGATATGCTGTCTCTGTGCCTGCCAAATTCAAGCTACGAATTTGATCATCTGTTTAAATTGTTTAACTTTTATATAGCACAGGGCTATACAGCTGAAAAGAACCAGAAGAATTCAACTAAGCAGGAGAATTGGAAACAATTTAAGATAAATTGTTGACAGAAAAAGGTCTAGGAAATTTTGGCCACAAAATTACTTTGAATCTCAGACATTTCGTTTGTGATGTCTGTGTATGTACTGTAGAGGACATCTGACCTTCAGAAACAGTTCATTTGAGCTATGCTGTATTTTAACTTAGGATGGAGAAATAATTCTGAGATTATGATGATCTATACTTCTTCAGAGTCTGAAAAGCATTAAATGTTGAAAATACATTAATGCTTCTTTAAATCATAATTGTATATTTTATTTATCACTAAACAAAAGGAAGTAATTCTAGTTAATTATGTCTCTAATTATGTTAAAGCTGTTTGTGGATCTATTCATTTTTCTAGAGAAAGAAAGAAAAACAGATTCAGTTACTTATGCCAGGGGAAAACTGTAGTTGTTGATCAATGGTGCTAAATCCAGGTGCAAAAATTTACTTAATGGTTTTTATGTAAAAACACAGTCAGAGACTTAGCAGAAAAAAATCCGTTAAAGGGATACATTTCCAATATTCTATCCATGTCTAAAGAGTAACGATAGAAGCACAGCGACCCATAGGATAGATTAACATGTTACTAGCAGATTCACAAAATAAAGGCTGAGGATGGAGTCTCCAAGTCACTTTCTGAGTGGGAGAATTTGTCCTCTGCCTTGACTCAAATATGTTAGGACAAAGAAAACAAGAGGATACTTATAGAAGGGACTTTTTCTCAATTGCTTAATGAGTTTTCACAATGGAAAAGAAAATATTTTTGTTTGTTTGTTTGTTTTTCACTGGTTTTCTTTTGTTTTATTTTGTTCAAGATGGGTCCAAATGAAAGAGTAAGAAGTTACAAGAAACCAGAATTTGGCTTGATCTAGGAGACTGCCTTTACTTAAAGATTTAGGGCTGTCCAAAAGAGGTTGGGATCATATGAATACTAGTTAATGATATCTTAGAGAAATTTCATGCTTGAATAAAGATTCAAAAAGAAGAAATGAAAGACCATCCCACTCAAGGGTCATTAATTATTTGTATTGTAGAGGTGTTATTTGCTTTAAACTCTGAGCTATGTTTAGAAAGCAGCATGTTTTTCATTTCAAATTTGGATAGGAATTTGCTTTGCGCAGATTTAATGGATAATGAGTGAAATTTTGACATGTTGAGGTATTCTATATTGCTGTAGTACAGAATATGGTCATATTCGAAACATTTTCTAAGACATTTTTGTGTCAGGTGAAAGGTTTATGAGACATGAAAGGAAATCAGAGTATGTAGATTGGCAAGGGCTGATGGTGTATCTATATCATCGTGATAGTAACATCAAGAGATTACAAAAATTGTTGATATTTGATAGCAGATATCTATAAAGGACTTAAGACCTTCAGAAGGTCTAATTTTCAACTGCGTTTTCTTTATTTCTCTTAAAGAACAAGTTAAAAGAAATAGTTTGTATCTCTTAAGTACTTTATATTGCCTCTGAGTATTTTCAAAGAAACTCACTTATCTTGATGATTGTGTTTCTTAACTTGACAAAGAGCATCTTCATAATATAAATTCCATTTATTATTTCTGGTGTGTCTTTTCTTTATATTTTAAATTTCAGCTACAGTAAGTTACTTATAATTCTTCAATGACACCATGCATTTCGTGACCATATTCCTTAAAGATTGTTTCACACACTGTGTATTTGGCAAACTCCTCATCTTTTTTCAAGATCCAGTTTAGATCTATGGTATTCTCTCCTACATAGTCTAAAACAGAGTGAATGATTCCTTTATTTGTTAGTTTTATGTCTAATACATATTTCTATTTTTGGGTTCATCACTATTAAAATATGTATATCTTGTAGTGAACTGTGTTCATGGAGGAGAAGGCTATTAGTGAGAAATTGAACAGCCTTGAAAAGAAGTAGCCTTTTCCTAGGTATATAAGATAGGGAAATAAATTTTAAGTAGAGAGAAAAGTTTCTACAGAGGCACAGAAGCATGAAAATTATGGCATGCCCAAGCATCTTTAGGCTGGAGCATCAAATTAGGTTGATAAAGTAATAGATATTAAAGCTTTTAAGGTAACAGCATACTATTTTAAAGTGTACTAAAGAATTAGTGTTTATCACCTCTCCTTAATTTTAATAGCTGGACGAAATTAGGGAATCTATGAAAACTGTTTGTGCTGCAGTTTGCTCAGAAGAAAAATGGGAGTGGTAATAGGGCCTACCTCACAGGAATTATACAGTGAGCTATAAATACATGTTAGCTAATATGATTATGATTATTATTTTTAGTATTATCTATCTTCACTGACAGACTGAATTCTGTGGCAGCCTTTTTAACCCACCCATCATCAAATGCCTAAAATAGAGTCAGAGAACATTACAGGTTGTTACGTTATAGGTTGTTACATTGATACTTTTGGATTAATTATTGCATACATGATTATTACAGAAATTATAAGAAATTATGTAAGGGATCATTGCATAAATTTTAAGGAAACATTAAGTTATCTAAAGAAAAAACATCGCATGAAAATATTTGAAATTTATTAATATATTTATAATCATGGCATAAATTTCTTGGAAAAAAGACTTGGAAGCAAGGAAACAATTTACGAAGCTATTGTAGAGGTCTGCATGACAGATGATGACAAATCACTTTATGGCAATAGCAACAAATATGCAGAAGAAGAAATATGCTGGAGGACCAACAGATATGGTGGTTTTCTACATGTTCAATGTATCATGAAAGTCAACATTCTAGGCTCTGGAATATACTGTCTGGCTTCAAATTCTGTTCTCTTACTAATTCTGTAGTAATTTCTTGTGTGACCTTAGCAAATTACTACACCTCACCTCTCTATGTTTCAGATTCCCTGTCTGTAAAATCAGAATGATATTAACAATTATCTCCTAAGGCAATTTTAAGGATTGAATGAAATAATGTTTGTTAAATGCTTATTGGAATGCCATATATGTAATATAATAGACGCTCACTTAATATTCACTGCTATCATTATTACCATTATTTGTGGTGAGATAAAGTGGGTCAATTTTAGGTGATTCTAATTTGGCCTGTATATCATTAATTAAGTAAAGAATATAGTGGGCTTGTCATACAATAATTCATTCAACTTTGAATACTTTAAGCTCCACATGTCTAAGCAGATACATTTGTGGATCTAAAATTAAAGAAAAAAGTATGGATGAAAATATATTTATTAGCAGTTGAGACATGTCCATTGAGCAGATGAGAAGGTTACGGACAGAACCTTGACTCAAGGAATACACGAAATGTTTTGATAAAGCACTGTCAGAAAGAATGGAGGAGAAAATGGGACAAAGAATGGAGGAGAAAATGGGACAAAGAAGGGTCACGTATACCAAACGTAACAGACGTCAAAAGGAAGAAGTCTGATGTTCATTCTGAAAATTAGAAGTATATTGAAAAGCTTTACATAGAACAATTCAAAAAGGTTGAGCAGACCCCAGATTGCAGTACATGGAGGAATGAGTGCAAGACTAAGAGATAGCGATAGTAGATACACATTGTTTGTGGTCTCTAATGTTATTATGAATAAAGTAAGCAAAATGTTGGAAGAACAGAGTTATCATTGCCTTTGGGGATGGTTGGCTGCACAAGGTGAAGTCCCAGAATTCTCTCAGATGGATGAGTTCAGCTAGGAATAGGGAGGTCTAGATTTATCCATACCCAACTCGAGGCAGAAAAGCCAAGACAAACAAGTGTAGGAAATCACTGAGCACCCTGGTCTCCATTTCCCACTCCACACCACCTTCTTCACCCTCATCATGAATGGAAATCTGGAAATCATATTACCTCTCACTGAAATAATATTTATTTTTCAGCCCACAGGGAACCCAGACTGGTTGGAGGGGACATTCCCTGTTCTGGACGTGTTGAAGTGAAGCATGGTGACATGTGGGGCTCCGTCTGTGATTCGGACTTCTCTCTGGAAGCTGCCAGCGTTCTATGCAGGGAATTACAGTGTGGCACAGTTGTCTCTATCCTGGGGGGAGCTCACTTTGGAGAGGGAAATGGACAGATCTGGGCTGAAGAATTCCAGTGTGAGGGACATGAGTCTCATCTTTCACTCTGCCCAGTAGCACCCCGCCCAGAAGGAACTTGTAGCCACAGCAGGGATGTTGGAGTAGTCTGCTCAAGTAAGACCCAGAAAACATCTTTAATTGGTTCTCATACTGCGAAAGGGACAGGGTTAGGGAGTCATAGCTGTCTTTTTCTAAAGCTGTGTCTCCTTCCAGGATACACAGAAATTCGCTTGGTGAATGGCAAGACCCCGTGTGAGGGCAGAGTGGAGCTCAAAACGCTTGGTGCCTGGGGATCCCTCTGTAACTCTCACTGGGACATAGAAGATGCCCATGTTCTTTGCCAGCAGCTTAAATGTGGAGTTGCCCTTTCTACCCCAGGAGGAGCACATTTTGGAAAAGGAAATGGTCAGGTCTGGAGGCATATGTTTCACTGCACTGGGACTGAGCAGCACATGGGAGATTGTCCAGTAACTGCTCTAGGTGCTTCATTATGTCCTTCAGAGCAAGTGGCCTCTGTAATCTGCTCAGGTAAGAGGATGAGGGGCAGCCAGTGATGGGTCTTAAGAGAAGGTGTACATAGGGATGAAGAACAAAAGTGAAACGCAGTGATCCATTTTGAAGGGTCATGAGAAGAATGAATACTAATTCATGCTTCAGAATATTAACCTCATTTGTCTTTTCAGAGGGTGAGCAAACCTAATTTTGATGGACTTCTTAGTTATCCAGTGCTTACTATGTGCCAAGCCCATCTCAAAGCACCTGATTTATTTCAAACTTGTTGACCATCCACCTTCCCCTCTCTCTCTATGTTTGTCCTCAACTCATCCATATAACATTTCATCTGACTCCCCTAACCTTTTGTGTCTTGTATGACTGAGTACCTTGGTGTTTGCAGGAAACCAGTCCCAAACACTGTCCTCATGCAATTCATCGTCTTTGGGCCCAACAAGGCCTACCATTCCAGAAGAAAGTGCTGTGGCCTGCATAGGTAAGACTCTGTGACAAATCTGTGAAAATATTAATAACAAGTGGAATGCTCATTATTAATAGTTTCATTTCTCTTTGCAGAGAGTGGTCAACTTCGCCTGGTAAATGGAGGAGGTCGCTGTGCTGGGAGAGTAGAGATCTATCATGAGGGCTCCTGGGGCACCATCTGTGATGACAACTGGGACCTGAGTGATGCCCACGTGGTTTGCAGACAGCTGGGCTGTGGAGAGGCCATTAATGCCACTGGTTCTGCTCATTTTGGGGAAGGAACAGGGCCCATCTGGCTGGATGAGATGAAATGCAATGGAAAAGAATCCCGCATTTGGCAGTGCCATTCACACGGCTGGGGGCAGCAAAATTGCAGGCACAAGGAGGATGCGGGAGTTATCTGCTCAGGTAAATTATGCATATGACCTCTGGTCATAATTACATAGAGAAAGGACTGAGGAAGGGTAGTGAGGGGTATTAATCTTAAAGATTTTCCTGAGAAGTTGATCCAAAAGGAACTATTGTGGGAGTCAGGACAACAGAAGTCTGGGTTTGATGTGCTAGTGGTACTTCATGAGCAAGGTAGTGCAACATTGTAAAGAGAAAAGACCAGAAATGGTCTTGTATATCATGAAAATGACAACAAAGTTAATAATGAAGGTTTTTAATAAATATATTTGGGGCCAGATATTAGATAGCGATCCAATAGCAACACTTGATAATTACAGTATTAATAAAGAAGTAGATTTAAAGGGACAAGAAGAAATATATATGTTGCATCATTCTACAGAAAAAAAGATAATTACTATGCCCAAGCAATTTTTCATGGCAGATAAATGAGACTTACTTGTCATAGAAACAAAAAGTAGCATGAGGTTACTGCCCTCATACTGCTTTGTATACATGGTGAGTTTTAGAAAACATTCTGAAATTTTAAAATGTACTATTTCATATATATTATGGGGAACAGAACTATGATTCAGTAACTTAAGGAAGTGAAAAACTCTGTATCTCAGAAGCGATTTATTCCTATTTTAATGACATAAATCTGGTAGAAGACATGCACAGCAAAACTGTGAAGTGTCAGCAAATGAACTATGTCATTTTAAGAGATGTACACAAAACATTGATTTTAGTGCCTGAGTGTCTAACAATTTTAACTATCAAAGACAGTTGCAAAAAAAAGAGAATATTTTTGGGAAAAAATCCAAACTATGTAACTGAAAAAAGCCTATTAGAATGATTGAGGGTAATCTAAAGAGGACTCTGAGTCCAAAACCAAAGACCAAAAAACTATAATGTATTTATAGAATAAATAAAATATTTTAATAATATCTATGAAATCATCCAGAAGTTACTAACGAATTATTAGTAACTGACATATTGTACTATTGTACCTATTTTTAAAGCCATTCTTACATCAAGGTAAAGGGAAGGAGTCTCTGAATCTTCAGAAAAGATGCAAAACTACTAATTCTGTGTTTCGCTGCAGAGTTCATGTCTCTGAGACTGACCAGTGAAGCCAGCAGAGAGGCCTGTGCAGGGCGTCTGGAAGTTTTTTACAATGGAGCTTGGGGCAGTGTTGGCAAGAGTAGCATGTCTGAAACCACTGTCGGTGTGGTGTGCAGGCAGCTGGGCTGTGCAGACAAAGGGAAAATCAACCCTGCATCTTTAGACAAGGCCATGTCCATTCCCATGTGGGTGGACAATGTTCAGTGTCCAAAAGGACCTGACACGCTGTGGCAGTGCCCATCATCTCCATGGGAGAAGAGACTGGCCAGCCCCTCGGAGGAGACCTGGATCACATGTGACAGTGAGTATCCATCGACCTATATGAAAATTCCATTCTGCAGCCCCGCTATCATCTTCTGATAATGGACACTGGATTTTATTTTCCTATTCTCACACTGGCTTAAATTGTTAGATTGAATTAAGCAAGAATGGGTAACTTGTGGGTAATATCTATTCTACCTGGATGGTGTAATTGGTTTTATTTAATTTGGCCTGTAGATATTCAGGGTCAGCTATTATGATTCTAAAGAATATCATACTCCCCATGGTCTGCTTTAAAGATTTATTCAATTGCTTTCTCTGAGGAGGAGAGAATATGTGGTTTAATATTTGACTGTTGAATGGTCTACCTTACCTTCCCATTTTTCTTTCAAATATTATCTTGTTACACTAATATAAGCAGAAAAGCAGTCAGAAATCAGAAAGATCAATTCTGAAGTATTTCCACATTCTACAGGTTTTTTTTTTTTTTTTTTTTTGAGACAGAGTTTTGCTCTTGTTCCCCAGGCTGGAGTGCAATGGCGTGATCTTGGCTCACCGCAACCTCTGCCTTCTTGGTTCAAGCAATTCTCCTGCTCCAGCCTCCTGAGTAGCTGGGATTACAGGCATGAGCCACCATGCCCAGCTAATTTTGTATTTTTAGTTGAGATGGGGTTTCCCCATGTTGGTCAGGCTGGTCTTGAACTTCTGACTTCAGGTGATCCACCTGCCTTGGCCTCCCAAATTGCTGGGATTACAGGTGTGAGCCACTGTGCCTGGCCTCTACATCTTAAACTGTGAGATTTGTGACAACCTGCCAGTTTCCCAAGATCTTGCCTATGTGAAAGAATTTGACATCACATATTTATAATGTTAACTTTAATCATTTAACATTTACTGGGTCACATTATGTATCTTATGTGCAGGATGGAATATACCTAGTTGGCTGTAATGACAAGTCCTCTTATAAAAGATAAATTTTGTAAAAATATAAATTTTAGGCCAGGCACGGTGGCTCACGCCTGTAATCGGACTTTGGGAGTCCGAGGTGGGCAGATCACGAGGTCAGGAGATCGAGACCATCCTGGCTAACATGGTGAAACCCCGTCTCTACTAAAAATACAAAAAATTAGCCGGGTGTGGTGGTGGGTGCCTGTAGTCCCAGCTACTTGGGAGGCTGAGGCAGGAGAATGGTGTGAACCCGGGAGGCGGAGCTTGCAGTGAGCCGAGATTGTGCCACTGCACTCCAGCCTGGGTGACAGAGCGAGACTCTGTCTCAAAAAAAAAAAAAAAAAAATATATATATATATATATATATATATATATATATAAATTTTAATATGCACATTCAGTAAAATTTTAAATATTTTTTTTTAAGTTTCAAATCTCTCTTTTCACCTGTGAACTCTTGGAAACTTTTAGAAGTCTTAGAAATAGGCTACATGTCTCTGATTTTTCAGACAAGATAAGACTTCAAGAAGGACCCACTTCCTGTTCTGGACGTGTGGAGATCTGGCATGGAGGTTCCTGGGGGACAGTGTGTGATGACTCTTGGGACTTGGACGATGCTCAGGTGGTGTGTCAACAACTTGGCTGTGGTCCAGCTTTGAAAGCATTCAAAGAAGCAGAGTTTGGTCAGGGGACTGGACCAATATGGCTCAATGAAGTGAAGTGCAAAGGGAATGAGTCTTCCTTGTGGGATTGTCCTGCCAGACGCTGGGGCCATAATGAGTGTGGGCACAAGGAAGACGCTGCAGTGAATTGCACACGTAAGTGCCAGAAGCCTGGATTGAGCTTGTAATCTCTGGCAGCAAAGAGGGGTTGGGCAGTGATGTGTGTTGTGTAAAAACCGGATTTATCAGCACAGGGATCTGGTGGGGATTCTCAGAGAATCATAATGTCTCTACTGAAAGAATGATGAAAGCAATTGTTATACAATGGCCTTCACCAAGGAGACACATGCAACCTATATGCCCTGTGCAGAGAAAGAAAGACTAGAGGACTCTAGTTTTAGGTGGGAAAGAGTCATATACTTGGTTGAGAGGTACTAAGGGGTCAGACAAGGAAATCAGAAGGTTTGTTCTATATATCATGCAAAGAATTAACCCTCTCTCTTTCTTTTCTCCTACAGATATTTCAGTGCAGAAAACCCCACAAAAAGCCACAACAGGTATTTCATGGAGTTTATGATGATGAGACCAATTATCTGCATACATAGAATTTTTCTTGTTTAGAAATTTTAGGTCAGACGTTCTGAGGATTTGATATTTACCTCAGGGATCATGTATTTGACCTAAGAGAGAATCAGTAACTAGGGACCTTGATCTTTTCGATAAGACATGATCATATCTCTTGATATTTACTTTTACTTAGGTCGCTCATCCCATCAGTCATCCTTTATTGCAGTCGGGATCCTTGGGGTTGTTCTGTTGGCCATTTTCGTCGCATTATTCTTCTTGACTAAAAAGCGAAGACAGAGACAGCAGCTTGCAGGTTTGAGCCAAATTTGGTTTATCTAATATGTCTACAGGATAAGGGGGTTCTTGTAAGAAGAAAATATTAGACTCAAGTCTAATGGCCAGAAAGATGGACTCTAAAAGAGGTTTGAGCAGTTTCTCAAAACAGAGGGAAGGGCCAGGCACGGTGGCTCACACTTGTAATCCCTACACTTTGGGAGGCTGAGGCAGGAGAATCGCTTGAGTCCAGGAGTTCAAGACCAGCCTGGGCAACACAGGGAGCTCCCATTTCTACAGATTTTTTTCATTTTTTAAATAGAGGGAATAAGATTTCAGAGGAGAAAAGGGGTTTAGGTTGCATTGATGATTCCTGTGTTCTATCTACATGCTTAACTAGAACATTACAGAATTGAAAGTTCAGAATGAATATGTTAGATATTGTTTAGGATGACTTTTTACCTAAACATTTATTTTCTCTTACTATAATCAATCTCCTTATTACAAATTTTACTGTTCTGTTGAGCAATGTATTAGGCTCTGAAGATACAGACATGGACAATAAATCTTGGTGGAACTTCAAGTCTAGTGGAAGAGATATATATGTAAACAAATACACTACAATGTAGCCATTTTACA
The DNA here is from genome assembly GCF_029281585.2 of Gorilla gorilla gorilla. Classification (NCBI taxonomy): domain Eukaryota; kingdom Metazoa; phylum Chordata; class Mammalia; order Primates; family Hominidae; genus Gorilla; species Gorilla gorilla. The sequence continues at coordinate 23,134,576 of NC_073234.2, read as the reverse complement.
TTAATAGGAAAAAGGAACAAAAGTGGCACAGAGAAGGGAGTAATTAACTGAAAGGGGAGGGGGATTACTGGAGGCTTCAAAGAGGCTTGGGGACAAATTTCGAACATAGAGGCTCAGAGAATTGGGTGAGGAACATTCTACAGAAGAATATGTACAAGTCTAGAGAAGCCTAAAGGATGAAGCATTTCTTGTTTTTTTCCTGAGGGGCGGGGGGAGAAAAGTTGAGTGCGAGGAGAGAGGCTGCTAAGTCTGAAGAAGAGAAAAGGCACAAATTATGAAGTTCTTATGTTTCACATAAGATTCATAGTCATTAAAGAGTATCATGTAGGGGAGTGAAATGGTCAAGATATCTTTTAGGAAGATCTTTTGGCAACAGGATCTAGGAGGATTGAAGGAGGACCACTTGACTGACAGGAATGGCATTTTGTAACAGTTGAGGTGAAAAATGAAAAGTACTATAACATATATAGTGAGAATGGAGGGGAGAGGAAAGACTTTTAGAGATACTTAAGAAAAGCTCCAGTGAGTTATGGAAGACTGCTGGCTTCCTTGGGTAAAAACAGTGGGTTGTTTATATTAATACAATGGCAGTGGGGAAGATTTAGGCTTGTGCCTATTTCATTTGAGTGTGCGACATTGTAAGGGAAGAGCTTGGTAGTAGAATGGGATAGAAACAATAGCAGGGATAAAGACGAAGTATGTTTGCAGCGCTTGGAAAAAGCACACTTACAGCAAGGGAAATTTTATTATGATAGCTGATCCCTAACCTAGGGATCTCTGTTTTCAGTTTCCTCAAGAGGAGAGAACTTAGTCCACCAAATTCAATACCGGGAGATGAATTCTTGCCTGAATGCAGATGATCTGGACCTAATGAATTCCTCAGGTCTGTGGGTTCTTGGAGGGTCTATTGCCCAGGGGTTCAGATCAGTGGCTGCAATTGAGGCACAGACATTCTACTTTGATAAACAGTTTAAAAAGTCTAAAAATGTAATAGGAAGCTTAGATGCATATAATGGACAAGAATGACTGAAAATTATTCTTGGAGAATATCAAAATTGCAATCATAGGGAGGCCTTTAGCTTAAGAGGCCTGTGATTATTCCTGATAGAGGTATGTAAAGAACCATGCAGAGGAATATTATGACTTGGGCCTCATTTTATTAAAACAGAAATTAATCTTACAAAACATTGTCATAAGTGACAGTTTAACTTTTTTCTTTAAATTTTGTTGTGTATATTTAAGGTATACAACATGATTTTATGGGATGTATATAGATAGTAAAAAGCTTACTAAAGCAAAGCGAATGAACACACCCATCATCTGACATAGTTACCCTTTTTTGTGTTGTTCTTGTGGCAAGAGCAGCTAAAACCTACTCACTTAGCATGAATCCTACAGACAGCACAATGTTATTACCTATAATCCTCATGTTGTACATTAGACCTCTAGACTGGTTCATTCTACGTATCTGCTACTTTGTATCCTCTGACCTACATACGTCTTTCACAGTTTCTTCCATTCCCATTTCCTGCCATTTTTTTTCTCTAGCTTGATATTTATTATATTTTTCCCTAAAAGTCTAAAACCTTAAACTTTCAATATCTTTATTGCATGAGAAGCCATACAAATCCACAGAACTAGCCTTATTTCTCATCACATCATGCTGTTTTATCCTTGAACTTCTATTTAGCACCAGTGCACTAATTCTGCCTCTGGGCAGGATGACTTTACTGGGTTGGAAGAAATATCCCAAAACCCATTGTCTTTACTCCATGAAGGGTCCCTGACCTTCTGAGAGGGGCCTGCCTCACTTCTTCCATCCAAAGAATTATGCATCTGCTACTGTGTCAGGGAACATATTTAAGGAACATGTACTGTTACTGTGTCAGGAAACATATTTAAGAAATAGGAAAGACTTTCTCTGCCCCTTAAATCACACATGCTTTTCTTCCTAGTTATGGGTGGTGTTTTTAGTTGCTCAAAGAGCCTCACAGTTATGTGAAGAGAAGTCTGGTTTATTTCCCAGTAATTATTTTCTTCCTTTCAGAAAATTCCCATGAGTCAGCTGATTTCAGTGCTGCTGAACTAATTTCTGTGTCTAAATTTCTTCCTATTTCTGGAATGGAAAAGGAGGCCATTCTGAGCCACACTGAAAAGGAAAATGGGAATTTATAACCCAGTGAGGTGAGTGATGAGAATTTATTAGTCATTGTTCAAAACAGCTGCATTCCTTTTGAGGACTGAGAGCTCTTCTGGCATTAGAAAGAAAGAATGTATATAAACATATTTTATTTGCTTATGTGCATATGTTTGTATAGGTATATATCTATATTGAGAATATATAAAAGCTTATAAATATAACTGATTCATCTCTTAATTATACACACACATAAATAGTAATAACACATCCATGGAGCTAAGGAGAAACTGAGTAAACAAATACAAATTAATCTTTTGAAGACATTACAGGTATCATTTCAGGAAAAAGATAAGACATATTATACATCTACATCGTATAATACATGCTATGGTAAAGACTGTACAAGACACTACAGAAAGTTTGCCTAAGAAACTTTGGGGTTGTTGTAAGGTGATGTGATATTTAAGGTAAACTTTAAAAATGACTGAAAAATAGACAGTTCCAAAGAAAGGACACAGTATGTGCAAACTAGAGGCAGAAAAAAGAACCATGCCTTTAGGGAACTATAAGAAGTTTTTTATTCAAAAACATATATTGAACGTATTTATGGTAACAAGTGGTACCTTGAGCACTGAAGATAGAGATAAAATATACTATTGGCAAAGACATGATTGTTTAATAAAAGATATCATAGTCTATAGGTGGTAATATGAAGAGGCCATGTGGAGAGAAGAGAGGTGGTTAGAATCTAAGCTGAAAAGGCTGCATAGAGCCCTGTAATGAATGGTCTTACCTGCTATACTTTATGTTCTCTTTCATTGGGGGTCTGTTGAAGAGGTGATGATGAGCTTTGAAAGTTTCAGATGAGACAAGATGATTAGAATTGCATTTTACAACTTGCTTTCATGAGAAAAACATAAAAAAAAATTCAAATGTGAACAAGATGTATAGTTAAGCTATACATCAAGAGAAAAAGATTGTGAAATGAGTTACTAGATACATTTTCTGTTTTTAAAATAATAATTTGGGGAAGACTACATCTAGAAATGAAATGTAGAAAAAGTATTTTTTATAGAAATATTATATATTCCTATAATTCATCTACATATTATACATCTACATTGTATAATACATGCTATGGTAAAGACTGTACAAGACACTACAGAATATTTGTATATACGAAATATAGATTAAGACAAAGGATAAGAGTTGGAACTCTTAAAGTACATGAAATGTAAATTGTGAATATCTATAAAATGCAGAGCTAATTTTACATACTATATATATACACACATAGATACATAGAGTTCTTATAAACTGTACAGAGCACAAAAGGGTTAATATATGTGAATGTAAATTGTATGTATGTGTATGTGTAACATCTAATAGATAATTGGGCAAAGCTATGAAAAGACAATTGACACAAAATGAATTTCAAATGACAGACATTTTTAAATGTCTGGAGGATTGAAATTATAATTAACAATGAGCTATCACTTTATACAAATCAGACTAACAAAAATTTGAAATACCATCAATGTTTATTATTGGCGGGAATACAGAGAAAAAGGCCATTTCAAACACTGCTTTTGGAAGTGTGAGATATGGTAGGTAGCCTTTGGAGAAAGCAATCTGGCAGCTTCTGTTAAAAATTATTTTCAAAGATTCACAGACCCTTTGACCCAATAATTCTATCCCTGAGAATTTCTTCATACCAATAAAGTCACTAGTATGTAATGACAAATATACAAAGATTCCTTTCTGCCATGTTGTTGAAAGTGGCAAAAACTAGAAACAAAGTGAATGCCAATTGATGGAGTAATGACTGGAAAAATGACGGTTTAGGCAACTAAAAAAGAAAAAATCATTATAAAATATAATAATATTCCATTTATGTATTGGCTATAATTAAATACAATGTTTACATCTATAAAATTATGCATTCATATGTGCATAAAGAAGCTAAAAATTCTAGTGTTGTAAACTGAGAACCATGAATAATATTTGATTTATAATCTGAAGCATATGAATGTTTTCTGATGTGATAAATGATAATTGAACTACTTTTCCCTGAAAGAGTAATCACTGCTGAATAACTGCTTCAGAATCACATGAGGGTGCTTTTAAAAAATGACGATTCTTTTTTTGTTTTTAATCTTTAAGTTCTGGGATACATGTGTTGAATGTGCAGGTTTGTTACATAGGTATACACGTGTCATGGTGGTTTGTTGTGCCTATCAACCCACCATCTAGGCTTTAAGCCCTGCATACATTAGGAGCTTAAATTTGTCTTAATGCTCTCCTTCCCCTTGCCCCCACCCCCCAGCAGGCCCCATGTGTGATGTTGCCCTCCTTGTGTCCATGTGTTCTCATTGTTCAACTCCAACTTACAAGTGAGAACATGCGGTGTTTGGTTTTCTGTTCCTGTGTTAGTTTGCTGAGAATGATGATTTCCAGCTTCATCCATATCCCTGCAAAGGACATGAACTCATTCTTTTTTATGGCTCTATAGTATTCCATGGTGTACATGTGCCACATTTTCTTTATCCAGTCTATCATTGACGGGCATTTAAGTTGGTTCCATGTCTTTGCTATTGTGAATAGTGCTGCAATAAACATGTGTGCCTGTGTCTTTATAGTAGAATGATTTATAATCCTTTGGGTGTATACCCAGTAATGGGATTGGTGGGTCAAATGGTATTTCTGGTTCTAGATCCTTGAGGAATTGCTACATTGTCTTCCACAATGGTTGAACTAATTTACACTCCCACCAACACTGTAAAAGCATTTCTATTTCTCCACATCCTCTCCAGCATCTGTTGTTTCCTGACTTTTTAATGATCACCATTCTAACTGGCATGAGATGGTATCTCATTGTGGTTTTGATTTGCATTTCTCAGATGACCAATGATGATGAGCCTTTCTTCACATGTTTATTGGCCACATAAATGTCTTCTTTTGAGAAGTGTCTGTTCATATCCTTTGCCCACTTTTTGATGGGGTTGTTTGTGTTTCTCTTGTAGATTTGTTAAAGTTCTTTGTAGATTCTGGATATTAGCTCTTCGTCAGATGCCTAGATTGCAAAAATTTTCTCCCATTCTGTAGGTTGCCTGTTCACCCTGATGATAGTTTCTTTTGCTGTGTAGAAGCTATTTAATTTAATTAGATCCCATTTGTCAATTTTTGGCTTTTGTTGCCATTGCTTTTGGTGTTTTAGTTATGAAGTCTTTGCCCATGCCTATGTAATGAATGGTACTGCCTAGGTTTTCTTCTAGGGTTTTTATGGTTTTAGGTCTTATGTTTAAGTCTTTAATCCATCTTGAGTTAATTTTTGTATAAGGTGTAAGAAAGTGGTCCAGTTTCTGTTTTCTGCATATGGTTAGCCAATTTTCCCAGCACCATTTATTGAATAGGGAATCCTTTCCTCATTGCTTGTTTTTGGCAGGTTTGTTGAAGATCAGATGGTTGTAGAGGTGTGGTGTTACTTCTGAGGCCTCTGTCCTGTGCCATTGGTCTATATATCTGTTTTGGTACCAGTACCATGCTGTTTTGATAACTGTAGACTTGCAGTAAGTTTGAAGTCAGATAGCGTGATGCTTCCAGCTTTGTTCTTTTTGCTTAGGATTGTCTTGGCTATACAGGCTCTATTTTGGTTCCATATCAAATTTAAAGTAGATTTTTTCCAATTCTGTAAAGAAAGTCGACGGTAGCTTGATGAGAATAGCATTGAATCTGTAAATAACTTCGGGCAGTATGGCCATTTTCACAATATTGATTCTTCCTATCTATGAGCATGGAATGTTTTTCCATTTGTTTGTGTCCTCTTTTCTTTCCTTGAGCACTGGTTGGTAGTTCTCCTTTAAGAGGTCCTTCACATCCCTTGTAAGTTGTATTCCTAGGTATTTTATTCTCTTTGTAGGAATCGTGAATAGGAGTTCACTAATGATTTGGCTCTCTGCTTGTCTATTATTGGTGTATAGGAATGCTTGTGATTTTTGCACATTGATTTTGTATCCTGAGACTTTGCTGAAGTTGCTTATCTGCTTAAGGAGTTTTTCGGCTGAGACAATGGGGTTTTCTAAATATACAATTATGTCATCTGCAACAAGAGATAATTTGAGTTCCTATTCCTGTTTGAATACCCTTTATTTCTTTCTCATGCCTGATTGCCCTGGCCAGAACTTCCAATACTCTGTTGAATAAGAGTGGTGAGAGAAGACATCCTTGTCTTGTGCTGGTTTTCAAAAGGAATGCTTCTAGGTTTTGCCCATTCAATATTATATTGGCTGTGGGTTTGTCATAAATAGCTCTTATTATTTTGAGATACGTTTCATCAATATCTAGTTTATTGAGAGTTTTTAGCATGAAGAACTGTTGAATTTTATCGAAGGCGTTTTCTGCATCTGTTGAGATAATCATTTGGTTTTTGTGATTTGTTCTGTTTATATGATGGATTACGTTTATTGATTTACATATGTTGAACCAGCCTTACATCCAGGGATGATGCCAACTTGATTGTGGTGGATAAGCTTTTTAATGTACTGCTGATTTGGTTTGCCAGTATTTTATTGAGGATTTTCGCATCAATGTTCATCAGGGATATTGGCCTGGAATTTTCTTTTCTTTGTTGTGTCTCTGCCAGGTTTTGGTGTCAGGATGATGCTGACCTCATAAAATGAGTTAGGGAGGAGTCTCTCTTTTTCTATTGTTTGAGATAGTTTCAGAAGGAATGGTATTTGCTCTTCTTTGTACCTCTGGTAGAATTCGGCTGTGAATTCATCTGGTCATCGTTTTTTTTTTTTTTTTTTGGTTGGTAGGCTATTACTTACTGCCTCAATTTCATAACTTGTTATTGGTCTAGTCAGAAATTCGACTTCTTCCTCGTTTAGTCTTGGGAGGATGTATGTGTCCAGGAATTTATCCATTTCTTTTAGATTTTCTAGTTTATTTGTGTAGAGGTGTTTATAGCATTCTCTGATGGTAGTTTGCATTTCTGTGGGATCAGCGGTGATATCCCCTCTATCACTTTTTATTATATCTATTTGATTCTTCTCTCTTTTCTTCTTTATTAGTCTGGCTAGTGGTCTGTCGATTCTGTTTATCTTTTCAAAAAACCAGCTCCTGGGTTGATTGATTTTTGAAGGGTTTTTCATGTCTCCATCTCCTTCGGTTTTGCTCTGATCTTAGTTGTTTCTTGTCTTCTGCTAGCTTTTGAATTTGTTTGCTCTTACTTCTCTAGTTCTTTTAATTGTGATGTTAGGGTGTTGATTCTAAATATTTCCCACTTTCTGATGTGGGCATTTAGTGCTATACATTTCCCTCTTAACACTGCTTTAGCTGTGTCCCAGAGATTTTTGTATGTTGTGTCTTTATTCTTATTGGTTTCAAAGAACTTCATTATTTCTGTCATAATTTTGTTACTTATTCAGTAGTCATTCTGGAGCAGGTTGTTCAGTTTCCATGTAGTTGTGAGGTTTCGAGTGAGTTTCTTAATCTTGAGTTCTAATTTGATTGCACTGTGGTTTGAGAGACTGTTACGATTTCTGTTCTTTTGCATTTGCTGAGGAGTGTTTTGTTTCCAATTATGAGGTCCATTTTAGACTAAGTGCTATGTGGTGCTGAGAAGAATGTATATTCTGTTGATTTGGAGTGGAGAGTTCTGTACATGTCTATTAGGTCCATTTGGTCCAGAGCTGTGTTCAGGTCCTGAATATCCTTGTTAATTTTCTGTCTCATTGATCTGTCTAATATTGACAATGGGGTTTTAAAGTCTCCCACTACTATTGTGTGGGAGTCTAAGTCTATTTGTAGGTCTCTAAGAACTTGCTTTATGAATCTGGGTGCTCCTGTATTGGGTGCATATGTATTTAGTATAGTTAGCTCTTCTTGTTGCATTGATTCCTTTACCATTATGTAATGCCCTTCTGTGTCTTTTTTTTATCTTTATTGGCTTAAGGTCTATTTTATCATAGAGTAGAATTGCAACCCCTGTTTTCTTTTTTTTGTTTTCCATTTGCTTGTTATGTTTTCCTCCATCCTTTTATTTTGAGCCTATGTGTGTCTTGAACATGAGGTGGGTCTCCTGAATACAGCACGCCGATGGATCTTGACTCTTTATCCAATTTGCCAGTCTGTGTCTTTTAACTGGGGGCATTTCACCCATTTACATTTAAGGTTAATATTGTTGTGTGTGAATTTGATCCTGTCATCATGATGCTAACTGGTTATTTTGCACATTAGTTGATGTGGTTTCTTCATAGTGTCATTGGTCTTTATATTTTGGTGTGTTTTTGCAGTGGCTGGTACTAGTTTTTCTTTTCCATATTTAGTGCTTCCTTCAGGAGCTCTTGTAAGGCAGGCCTGATGGTGACAAAATCCCTCAGCATTTGCTTCTCTGTAAAGGATCTTATTTATCCTTCACTCATGAAGCTTAGCTTGGCTGAATATGAAATTCTGGGTTGAAAATTGTTTCCTTTATGAATATTAAATATTGGCCCCCACTCTCTTCTGGCTTGTATGGTGTCTGGAGAAAGATCCGCTGTTAGTCAGATGGGCTGCCCTTTGTAGGTAACCTGACGTTTCTCTCTGGTGCCCTTAATATTTTTTCATTCATTTCAGCCTTGGAGAAACTGATGATTGTGTCTTCGGGTTGCTCTTCTTGGGGAGTATCTTAGTGGTGTTCCCTGTATTTCCTGAATTTGAATGTTGGCTTGTCTTGCTAGGTTGTGGAAGTTCTCCTGGATAATATCCTGAAGAGTGTTTTCCAACTTGGTTCCATTCTCCCCATCACTTTCAGGTACACCAATCAATCATAGGTTTGTTCTTTTCACATAGTCCCATATTTCTTGGAGGCTTTGTTTGTTTCTTTTCATTCTTTTTTCTCCAATCTTGTCTTCATTCCTTTTTTCAGTAAGTTGATCTTCAATTACTGTTATCCTTTCTTCCACTTGATCGATTTGGCTATTGATACTTGTGTATACTTTACGAAGTTCTCATGCTGTGTTTTTTAGCTCCATCAGGTCATTTGTGTTCTTCTCTAAACTGGTTATTCTAGTTAGCAGTTCCTGTAACCTTTTATCAAGGTTCTTAGCCTCCTTGCATTGGGTTAGAACATGCTCCTTTAGCTCAGACAAGTTTGTTAGTATCCACCTTCTGAAGCCCACTTCTGTCAATTCATCAACCTCATTATCTGTCCAGTTTTGTGCCCTTGCTGGAGAGGAGTTGTGATCAATTAAAGGAGAAGAGCCATTCTGGTTTTTGGAATTTTCAGCATTTATGCACTGGTTTTTCCTCATCTTCATCGATTTATCTACCTTTGATATTTGAGGCTGATGACCTTTGTTGGGGTTTTTGTTTAGGGGTCCTTTTTGTTGATGTTAATATTATTGATTTCTGTTTGTTAGTTTTTCTTATAACTGTCAGGCCCCTCTTCTGTAATTCTGCTGCAGTTTGCTGGAGGTCCACTCCAGACCCTATTTGCCTGGGTATTACCAGCGAAGGCTGCAGAACAGCAAAGATTGCTGCCTTCTCCTTCCTCTGGAAGTTTCGTCCCAGAGGGGTACTGGCCTGATGCCAGCCAGAGCTCTCTTGCATGAGGTGTCTGTTGACCCCTGCTTGGAGGTCTCTCCTAGTCACTAGGCATGGGGGTCAGGGACCCACTTGAGGAGGCAGTCTGTCCCTTAGCAGAGCTCGAGCGCTGTGCTGGGAGAATTCTCCTTGTCAGGATCTGCTGCTCTCTTCAGAGCCAGAAGACAGGAATGTTTAAGTCCGCTGAAGCTGCACCCACAGCCGCCCCATTCCCCCAGGTGCTCTGTCCCAGGGAGATGGGAGTTTTATCTATAAGTCCCTGAGGGGGGCTGCTGCCTTTCTTTCAGAGATGCCCTGCCCAGAGAGGAGGAATCTAGAGAAGCAATCTGGCCAATGGCCTCCTTGGCCTCCTTAGCACTGTCACGGGAAAACCGCCTACTCAAGTCTCAGTGATGGCAGATGTCCCTCCCCTGACCAAGCTTGATTGTCTGAGTTCGACTTCAGACTGCAGTGCTAGCATCGAGAATTTCAAGTCAGTAGTTCATGACTTGCTGCGCTTTGTGGGAGTGGGACACGCTGAGTGAGACCACTTGGCTCCCTTGCTTCAGCCCCCTTTCCAGGGGAGTGAAAGGTTCTGTCTCCCTGGGGTTCCAGGCGCCACTCAGTTGGAAATGCAGAAATGACTCAGTTGGAAATGCAGAGACTTCCGCGTTGGTCTCACTGGGAGCTGCAGACTGGAGCTGTTCTATTCAGCCATCTTGCCAGCTCCTAAAAATGGCATTTCTTAATCTTACTGTATTTCCATGGAATAAAAGTAATTCTTATGCACACTGAAGTTAAAAAAAATAGCATTTAAAATTTCTGCTCAGGAAAGTAGTATAATTTTTAACATAAGTGAGTTTGTCTTTGTGTTATAATGTAATGAATTCTTATACGCATATGAAGAGGAAAATGACATTTTTCTATTTATGGTTTTAGTTCAGCCTTTAAGATACCTTGATGAAGACCTGGACTATTGAATGGAGCAGAAATTCACCTCTCTCACTGACTATTACAGTTGCATTTTTATGGAGTTCTTCTTCTCCTAGTATTCCTAAGACTGCTGCTGAATTTATAAAAATTAAGTTTGTGAATGTGACTACTTAGTGATGTATATGAGACTTTCAAGGGAATTAAATAAATAAATAAGAATGTTATTGATTTGAGTTTGCTTTAATTACTTGTCCTTAATTCTATTAATTTCTAAATGGGCTTCCTAATTTTTTGTAGAGTTTCCTAGATGTATTATAATGTGTTTTATTTGACAGTGTTTCAATTTGCATATACAGTACTGTATATTTTTTCTTATTTGGTTTGAATAATTTTCCTATTACCAAATAAAAATAAATTTATTTTTACTTTAGTTTTTCTAAGACAGGAAAAGTTAATGATATTGAAGAGTCTGTAAATAATATATGGCTAACTTTATAAGGCATGACTCAGAACGATTCTTTAACTGCTTTTTGTTACTGTAATTCTGTTCACTAGAATAAAATGCAGAGCCACATCTGGTGAGGGCACAAAGACTCAGTGGTTTCGTTTCTCATTCCTCAGGACATTATAACTAAAGCTGAAATACATACATAAACTATGTCTTTTCTATATAAATATAATGGTTATAAAGTAAGTTTATATATTACTAAAAATTACTTATGATACATATTCACATAAAGAAAAGATAGCATTTAAAGTAGTACAACACTAAACTTAGGGTCTACTAACTTGCTAAATATCCTAGTTTTCTATGCAATTGATTTTTTTTTAATTTTAGTGGGTCCACCGTAAGTGTATATATATATGGGGTATATGAGATATTTTGATAAAGGCGCACAATGTGTAATCATCACATCAGGGTAAATTAGGTATTCATCACCTCAAGCATTTATCCTTTCTTTGTGTTATTTATTTTTTAAATGACAAAATTTTATATATTTATCATGTTCAATATGATATTTTGAAATATGTATACATTGTGGAATGGCTAGATCAAGCTAATTGACATATGCATTACCTAACATACTTACTTTTTTCTGGTGAGAACACTTAAAACCTCCTCTGAGTGATTTTCGAGAATACAATACCTTGTTATTAACTGTAGTCACCATGTTGTACAACAGATCTCTTGAACTTTCTCCTCCTACCCAATGGAAATTTTGTATCCTTTGACCAACATCCTCCAGACACCTTCCTCCAGCTACTGGTAACCACCACTCTACTCTCTGTTTCTATAAGTTCAACTTTTTCACATTCCACTTATAAATGAGGTAATATGGCATTTGTCTTTCTGTGCCTGGCTTATTTCACTTAACATAATGTCCTCTAGGATCATTTGTTTTGTTGCAAAGGACAGGATTTCCCTCTTTTTAAAGGCTAAATAGTATTCCATTGTGTATATGTACCACATTTTCTTCATTCATCCATCAGCGGACACTTAGGTTGATTCCATATGTGGGTTATTGTGACTAGTGCTGCAATAAACATGAGCATGCAGATGTCTCTTCAACGTGCTGATTTCCTTTACTTTGGAAATATACACAGAAGTGGAATTGCTGAATCATATGGTAATTCTATTTTTAATTTTTAAGGCTGTCCTAATTTGCATTCTCACCACTAGTTTACAAGGGATCCCTTTTCCCCACAACCTCATCAATCCTCATCTTTCATGTTTTTGATTATAGCTATCTAATAGGTATAAGGTGAGGTGATACTGTGGTTTTAATTTGCCTTTTCCTGATGATTAGTGATGTTAAGGGTTTTTTTTCATATACCTGTTTGACAGTTGTATGTCTTCCTTTGAGAAATATCTGTTGTTCTGCCCATTTTTAATGAGGTTGTTTTCTCAATATTGGGTTGTTTGAGTTCTCTCTATATTTTGGATATTAACCCATTATCAGTGTGATGTAAACTCATTTGTTTACGTTCATCTTTGTTGTCTGTGTTTTATTTCCAAAGAATCATTGTCATGAAATTTCCCGTGCCCCACCCTTTATTATTATTATTGTTGTACTTTAAGTTCTGGGATACATGTGCAGAACATGCAGTTTTGTTACATAGGCATACATGTGCCATGGTGGTTTGCTGCACCTATCAACCCATCATCCAGGTTTTAAGCCCTGCAGGTTTTAAGGTATTTGTCCTAATGCTCTCCCTCTCCTTGCACCCAACTCCCTGACAGGCCCCAGTGTGTGATGTTGCTCTCCCTGTGTCCATGTGTTCTCATTGTTCAACTCCCACTTATAAGTGAGAACATGCGGTGTTTGGTTTTCTGTTCCTGTGTTAGTTTGCTAATGATGGTTTCCAGCTTCATCCATGTCCCTGCCAAGAACATAAACTCATTCTTTTTTATGGCTGCATAGTATTCCATGGTGTACATGTGCCACATTTTCTTTATCCAGTCTATCACTGATGGACATTTGGGTTGGTTCCAAGTCTTTGCTATTGTGAATAGTGCTGCAATAAATATACGTGTGCATGTGTGTTTATGGTGGAATGATTTATAATCATTTGGGTATATACCCAGTAATGGGATTACTGGGTCAAATGGTATTTCTAGTTCTAGATCCTTGAGGAATCGCCACACTGTCTTCCACAATGGTTGAACTAATTTACACTTATACAATGAGTTTGGAAGTATTCACTTCTCGTCTATTTTTTGGAATAGTTTGAGTAACATTGGTATTAGTTCTCTTCTTTAAATGCTTGGCAGAATCAGCATTGAAGCCATTGGATCCCAGACTTTTTATTTTTTAATGGGAGATTTTTTACTATGGCTTCAATCTTATTATTGTTATTGATCTGTTCAGGTTTTGGATTTCTTTATTGTTCAATCTTCGTAGGTTGTATGTGTCTAGGAGTTTGTCCATGTCTTCTAGATTTTCCAATTTATTAGCTTATAGTTAGTCATAGTTGCCACTAATGATCCTTCGAATTTCTGCAGTAACAATTTTCATGTCTTCTTTTTCATCTCTGACTTTATTTATTCGGATTCTCCCTCTTTTTCTTAGTCTAGCTTACTAAACTAAAGGTTTGTTAATTTTGTTTAATTTTCAAAAAACCAACTGTTTGATTTGTTGATCTTTTGTATTGTTTTCTTCATTTTAATTTTATTTATTTCTGCTCTGATTTTTATTATTTTGTTTCATCTTCTAATTTTGGCTTTGATTTGCTCTTGTTTTTGCTCTAGTTTTTTAAGATGCATGATTAGGTTGCTTATTTGAAGTCTTTCTACCTTTTTGATGGATTTGTTTATTGATATATATTTTCTTCCTAATATTGCTTTTGATGTATCCAATAAGTTTTGGTATGTTTTGTTTCCATTTTCATTTGTTCACAAAATTTTTAAATTTTATTTTTAATTTCTTCATTTACCAATGTTCATTCAAGAGCATATTTTTTAATATCTGTGTATTTATAGTTTCCAATGTTACTTTTGTTACTGATTTCTAGTTTTTTTCTACTGTGGTCAGAAAAAAAAATTGATATGATCCCAATTTCTTTGAACTTCTTGAGGCTTGTTTTGTCCTCTAACATGTGGTCTATCTTGAAGAATATTCTAAGTGCTGAGAAGAATGTGTATTCTGAAGCTCCTGAATGAAATGTTCTATAAATGTCTCTTAAGTCTATTTAGTCTATAGTGCAGATTAACTCTGATGTTTCTTTGTTGATTTTCTGTTGTGATGATCTATCCAGTGCTGAAAGTGGAATACTGAAGTTCCCAACTTCAATCGTATTGGGTTTATTTCTCTTTAACTTAATAACATTTAATAACATTTGCTTTATGTATTTGGGGGCTCCAGTACTGGGTGCATATATATTTACAATTGTTATATCCTCTTGCTAAGTCGACTCCTTTATTATTATATAATGATCTTCCTTGTTTCTTTTTATAGATTTGTCCTGAAATCTATTTTGTCTGATAAAAGAGTGACTATTCCCTTTTCTTTTTTGGTTTAAATTTGCATGGAATATCTTTTCTATCCTTTCATTTTTAGTCTATGTGTGTTTATATAGGCAAAGTGAATTTCTTGTAGGAAGCATGCAGTTGGGTCTTTTTGTTATTATTCATTCAGCCACTCTATGTGTTCTAATTGGAGAATTTAGTCCATTAACCGTCAATGTATTATTGACAGGAAAGGACTTACTACTGCCATTTTGTTATTTGTTTTCTAGTTGTTTCATTGGTCCTGTCTTCATTTCTTACTGTCTTCCTTTGTGTATAAGTGATTTTCTCTGGTAGTATGTTTTAGTTTTTTGCTTTCTAGTTTTTATGTATCTATTTTAGTTTTTCTTCTCATGGTTACCATGAGGCTTGTAAATAACATCTTATAACAGATTTTTTTAAGCTGATGAAAACTTAATTATACTCATAATAAAAAAGGAAACAAGCAAAGAGAAAACTAAAAAATCTACACTTTAACTTTATTCTCCCCTTATCATTTTTTGAGTTGTTGTATATATATCTTTTTATATTGCCTGTATTTAACAAATCATTGTAGTTGTTATTATTCTTGATAGGCTTGTCTTTTAGCCTTCATACTAAATATATGCGTGGTTTACACACTGCAATTACAGTGTCAGAGTGTTCTATATTTGTTTGTGTACTTGCTTTTACTGGTGAGTTTTATACTTTCAGGTGATTTCTTGTTGTTTGTTAGCACCTTATCTCTCAGACTGAAAAATTTCCTTCAGCATATTTTTGCAAAGCAGGGCAGATGTTAATGAAATCGCTTAGTTTTTGTTTGTCTTGGAAAGTCTTTATTTCTCCTTCATGTTTGAAGGATAATTTTGCTGGATATAACATTCTAAGTTGAAGAGGTTTTTTTCTTCACTACTTTGAATATATTATCCCCATCCCACTTGGCCTGTAAGGTTTCCACTAAAAAGTCAACTGCTAGATGTATCAGAGTTCCTTTACATGTTATTTGCTTCTTTTCTCTTGCTGCTTTTAGGATACTTTGTCCTTGAACTTTGAGAGTTTGATTATTTTGTGTCTTGAGGTAGTCTCATTTGAATTGAATCTCCTTGGTCTTCTTTGAGCTTTATGTACCTGGGTATTCAAATCTTCCTCTAGGTTTGAAAAGTTGCTATTTCTTTGAATAAAACTTCTTCACTGATCTCTTATTCTACATCCTTTTTAAGGCCAATAACTCTTAGATTTGCCCTTTTGAGGGTATTTTCTAGAACTTGTAGGTGTTTTCACTCCTTTTAACTCTTTTTTTCTCCTTGGACTCTGTCTTTTTAATATAGCTATTTTCAAGCTCACTAATTCTTTTTTTTCTTTACGTCTTCTAAAAAAATGGGATACATGTGCAGAATGTGCAGGTTGGTTACATAGGTATATGTGTGCCATGGTGGTTTGCTGTACCTATTGACCCATCCTCTAAGTTCCCTCCCCTCACTCCCCACCTCCCAATAGGCTCTGATGTGTGTTGTTCCCCTCCCTGTGTCCACGTGTTCTCAATGTTCAACTGCAACTTATGAGTGAGAACATGTATTGTTTGGTTTACTGTTCCTGTGTTAGTTTGCTGAGGATGATGGCTTCCAGCTTCTTCCATGTCCCTGCAAAGGACACGAACTCATTCCTTTTTATGGCTTCATGGTATTCAATGGGGTAAATGTGCCACATTTTCTTTATCCAGTGTATCATTGATGAGCATTTGGGTTGGCTTCAAGTCTTTGCTATTGCAAATAGTGCTGCAATAAACATACCTGTGCATGTGTCCTTATAGTAGAATGATTTATATTCGTTTGGGTATATATCCAGTAATGGGATTGCTGGGTCAAATGGTATTTCTGGTTCTAGATCCTTGAAGAATCACCATACTGTCTTCCACAATGGTTGAACTAATTTACATTCCCACCAACAGTGTAAAAGTGTCCCTCACCAGCATCTATTATTTCCTGACTTTTTAATAATTGCCATTCTGACTGGCATGAGATGGTATCTTATTGTGGTTTTGATTTGCATTTTTCTGATGAACAGTGATGTTGAGCTTTTTTTATGTTTCTTGGCAGTGTAAATGTCTTCTTTTGTAAGCTCATTAATTCTTTATTCTGCTTGATCAATACTGCTGAGAGACACTGTTGTATTTTCCAGTTTGTCAATTGAATTTTTCTGCTCCAGAATATCTGCTTTGTTTTTTAAATTATTTAATATCTTTGTTAAATTTCTCTGATAGAATTCTGTACTTCTTTTCTGTGTTATCTTGAAGTTTGTTGAGCTTCTGAAAGACAGCTATTTTTAATTCCATGTCTGAGAGGTTGCATGTCTCCATCACTCTAGAATTAATCACTGGTGCCTTATTTAATCTACTTAATGAAATCACATTTTCCTCAATGTTCCTGATGCTTGCAAACATTCACTAATGTCTAGACATTGCAGAGTCGATTGTTTATTTCAATCTTCACAATCTGAGCTTGTTTTTATTCATCATTTTTGAAAGGGCTTTTAAATAATTCAAATTAGAAATTAAGACTGAGAAATTCACCCAAAGCCATACAGTTACATGGAAATTGAATAACATGATCCTGAATGGCTTTTGGGTAATGAAATTAAGGCAGAAATCAAGAAGTTCTTTGAAACTAATGAGAACAAAGATAAATATACCAGAATCTCTGGGACACAGCTAAAGCAGTGTTAAGAGGGAAACTCATAAGACTAAATTCCCATATCAAAAACTTAGACCGATCTCGTTAACAACCTAATATCACAACCAAAAGAACTAGAGAACCAAATGCAAACAAACTCCAAAAGTAGCAGAACACAAGAAATTACCAGTCAGAGCTGAACTGAAAAAAATAGAGACATGAAAGAACATCCAAAAAATCCAGAAATTCAGGGGTTGGCATTTTGAAAAAATTAATAAAATAGACCACTAGCTAGACTAATAAAGAAGAAAAGAGAGAGGATTCAAACATACACAGTCAGAAATGACAAGGGGGATATTACCACTGACCCCACAGAAATACAAACAACCATCAGAGAATATTATGGCGGACGTTGCAGTGAGCCAAGATCGCACTACTGCACTCCAACCTGGGCAACAGAGTGAATCTCTGTCTCAAAAAAAAAAAAAAAAAAAAATGGTGCTGGGATGACTGGCTAGTCTATGCAGAAGATTGAAACTAGACTCCTTCCTTACACTATACATAAAAATTAACACAAGGTGGATTAAAGATTTAAATGCAAAACCCAAAACTGTAAAAACCCTGAAAGACAACCTAGGCAATACAGTTCAGCACATGGGCAGGGCAAAGATTTCACGATGAAGATGCCAAAAGCAATTGCAACAAAAACAAAAACAGACAAATTGAATCTAATTAAAGAGCTTCTGCACAGCAAAATAAACTATCAAGAGAGTAAACAGACAACCTACAGAATGGGAGAAAAATTTTGCAAACTATGCATCCAACAAAGGTCTAATATCCAGCATCTATAAGGAACTTAAATTTACAAGAAGAAAACAACCCCATTAAAAAGTGGGCAAAGGACATGAACAGAGACTTCTTAGTAGAAGACGTACATGCAGCCAACAGGCATATGAAAAAAGCTTGATATCACTGATCATTAGAGAAATGCAAATTAAAGCCACAATGAGATACCATCTCACACCAGTCAGAATGACTATTATTAAAAAGTCAAAAAATAACGGATGCTGGCAAGGTTGTGGAAAGAAAAGAATGCTGTTGGTGAGGGTGTAAATTAGTTTAGCCATTATGGAAGACAGTGTGGCGATTCCTCAAAGACCTTAAAGACAGAAATACCATTTGACTCAGCAATGCCATTACTTCGTATATACCCAAGGAATATAAGTCATTCTGTTATAAAGACACATTCACGTGTATGTTCACTGCAACACGTTCACAATGGCAAAGACACGTAATCAACCTAAATGCTCATCAATGGAAGACTGGATAAAGAAAATGTGATACGTATACACCAAGGAATTCTATGCAGTGAGACTAAGTCCTTTGCAGGGACATCATTCTTGGCAAACTAAGTCAGGAACAGAAAACCAAATGCCACGTGTTCTCACTTATAAGTTGGAGCTAAATGATGAAAACACATGAACACATAAAGGGGAGCCACACACACTGGGTTTTTCGGAAGGTAGAAGGTGGGAAGAGGGAGAGGATCAGGAAAAATAACTAATGGGTACTAGGCTTAATACCTGGGTATTAAGGGTAGGCTATTGGGTGATAAAATAAGCTGTACAACAAGCCCCCATGACACAGCTTTATCTATGTAACAAACCTGCACATGAACCCCTGAACTTAAAATAAAAGTTAAACAAAAAAAAGAGAGAGAATTCAAATGGGTTTGAGTGTTGTTACCTAAGCCTGTGGTCATGGCAGCCTCTCAGCACTAGGGGGCACCCTAAGCCTCAGAATGCTACAATTTTTGCAGACTCAGATACACAGCCTTGGTGGACTTGGGGAAGATAAAAGAGAGTTCCCTGGGTTCCCAGGTGGATTCTCTTGCTCTCTTCCTTCAGTTTTCCCCAAGCAGGAGTCTCTTTCTATGCTGGGCTGTCTGGAGCTGTGAAAGGCATGATTCAGGCACTCTCATGGCCACCACAGCTGGCACCACACTGAGTCACACCTGAGGCTAATGGCCTTCCAGACCGACACAGTACTTGGGCTTACCCAAAGTCTGCGGACACTACTACCTGGCTACCACTGATGTTTATTTAAGACCCACCGCTACCTTTAGTCAGCAGCTGGGGAATTCTGCTAGGGCTGGGTCTGTCCCACGAGAACAGTGGATTCCCTTTTGGCCTGGGGTGGGCCTAGAAATGCTATTCAGGAGGAAAGTCTTGGAACTGAGATCGTCAAGAATCTGCCTGGTGCTTTATTTTACTGTGGCTCAACAGGTACCTGAGTTGCCAAAGTCCTCCATATTCCTCCATCTTCTTCCCCGAAGTGGAAGGAGTCTCTCCACATACTGCACTGTCTGGAATTGAGGGAGAGGTGATGCAGGCACTCCCATGGCCACCACAGCTGGTGTCACACTGTCATATTCCAAGCCCACTGCCTCCAAGACCAGTACAGCACCAAGGCTTGCCCAAAGACTGCCATCACTGTGGCCTGACTGCCACTTGAATTTATTAGAGGTCCCAGGCCATTGTAGTCAGCCAGTGGTGAAGCTGCCTGGGACTCAGTTTTCTTCCACTGGGATGAAGGATTCCCCTCTGGCCCAGTGCTGGTCCAAATGGGCACTGGCAGAATGCTGCCTGGTGTTGAGTTCCACTGTGAGAGGGTGGCACTGAGCTGCAATGCAAAGTCTCACACTCACTTAACTCTTCTTCCCCTAAGCACACAGATTTTCTCTCCATGCCGTGTTGCCTGAGGCTGGGGTTGGGTAGTGTAGACAACGCAGGACTGTCCTTTCTACCTTCTTCAGTGTCTCTTTCCTTGTTATTATGTTAAAACCAGGTACCATGACCTCTCACCTGTTTGTTCTGTTTTGTTTGTTCTTATAAATGTGCTTTCTTGCTTGGATATTTGTTCAATTTAGTGTTCCTGCAGGGGCACAATTGCTGGAGGGTTCTGTTTGGCCATATCTCCACCTCCAACCATTACAGTCTTTAATCCATTTTGAGTTTATTTTTGTATATGGTGTTAGGTAAGGGTCACATTTCATGATTCTTGTGGATAGCCAGGTTCCCCAACACTATTTAATACAGAGACTATTCTTTCTCCATTGTGTGTTCTTGGCACCTTTATAAAAAGTAAACTGACCATATTTCTTGGCTCTCTGTCCTGTTCCTCTGACCAACGTGTCTGTTTTTATGCCAGAACCACTCTGTTTTAATCACTATAGCTTTGTGATCAATTTTGATGTTAGGTACTATGATGCCTTTAGCTTTTTTATTTTTGCTCATGATTGCTTTGGCTATTGGAGGTCTTTTGTGGTTCCATTCAAATTTTAGAATTGTTTCTGTTTCTGTGAAATTTTGATGGGATCACATTGAGTCTGAAGATTGCTCTGGGTAATATGGATGCTTTAACGATATTAGTTCTTCCAATCTATGAACACTTGATAACTCTGCATTTATTTAAGTTGTCTACAATTTTTTCATCAATGTTATTGTTTTCCATATATAGATTTTTCACGTCCTTGATTAAAGTTACTCTTCATTATTTTGTTTATGGCATTGTGAATGGGGTTGGTTTCTTAATTTCTTTTTCTTTCTTTTTTTTTTTTTTTTTTGAGACAGAGTCTCATTCTGTTGCCCAGGCTGGAGTGCAGTGGCGTGATCTTGGCTTACTGCAACCTCCGCCTCCCAGGTTCAATCAGTTCTCTTGCCTCAGCCTCCTGAGTAGCTGGGATTACAGGTACACGCCACTACGCCCGGCTAATTTTTGTATTTTTAGTAGAGATGGGGTTTCGCCATGTTGGTCAGGCTAGTCTCAAACTCCTGACCTCGTCATCTGCCCGCCTCAGCCTCCCAAAGTGCTGGGATTACAGGCGTGAGCCACCACACCCGGCCAATTTCTTTTTCAAATAGTTTGTTGCTTGTGCTGAGAAATGTTACTGATTTTTGCGTACGAATTTTGTACTCTACAAGTTGACTGAATTTATCAATTTGAATAGTTTTTGGTGGATTTTTGTTTTTTTTGAGATAGAGTCTCACTCTGTTGCCCCGGTTGGAGTGCAGTGGTGAGATCTCAGCTCACTGCAACCTCCACCTCCCAGGCTCAAGCGATTCTCATGCCTCAGCCTCTGGAGTAGCTGGGATTACAGGCAGGCGCCACCACACCCAGCTAATTTTTGTAATTTTAGCTGAGACAGGGTTTCACCATGTTGCCCAGGCTAGTTTTGAACTCCTGGCCTCAAGCAATCCTCCCGTCTCGGCTTCCCAAAGTGCTGAGATTACAGCGTGAGCCACTGCGCCTGGCCCTTTTTAGGATGTTCTATATGTAAGATAATGTCATCGGCAAACAGAAACAGTTTTACTTTTTTTCTATTTGGATGCTATTTATTTCTCTTGTCTCATTGCTCTGGCTAGACTTCCATGACTATCTTGAATAAATGTGGTGAGAGTGAACATCCTTGTATTCCTGATCTTAGAGGGAAAACTTTAAACTTTTTACCATTGAAAACACGATGATGTTATATGTAGGGTTTTCATATGTGGCCTTTATTGTGTTGAAGTACGTTTTTTAATATCTAATTTACTAATAGTTCTTCTCATGAAAAAATATTGTTTGTCAAATGATTTTACTGCATCTATTGAGATGATCATATAGTTTTTGTCTTTCATTCTGTTATTATCATGTATCACATTTGTTGACATGATATGTTCAACCATCCTTGCATCCCAGGGATAAACCCCATTTAATCATCGTGAATGATCCTATTAATGTGTTGTATTCAGTGTGCTAGTATTTTGTTGAGGATATTTGCATCTATGTTCATCAGAGATATTGGCCTGTAATTTTCTTTTCTTATAGGGTTTTTTTTTTGTTTGTTTTTTGTTTTTTGTTTTGCTTTGCATCAGGGTAATGGCTGACATTGTAAAATGGGTTTGAAAAATTTCCCTCCACTTCCACTTTTTGGAAGAGTCTGAAGAGAAGCGGTGTTAGTTTTCTTCTTCTTTAAATGTTTGGCAGTATTTCACCATGAAGCCCTCTGGTTCTGGAATTTTCATTGATAGAAGATATTTTATTATTAATTCAATTTTCTTATTCGTTATTAGTCTGTTCAGTTTTTCTATTTCTTCTTGATTCAGCCTTGATTGGGTTGTACATATCTATGAATGCATTCGTTTCTTCTAGGTTGTCCAATTTTTTGGTATGTAATTGGTTATAGTAGTCTCTTGTGGTCCTTAGTATTTATGGGACATCAGTTGTAATGTCTCCTTTTTCATACCTGATTTTATTTATTTGAGTGCTCTCTCTTTTCTTCTTAGTCTAGGTAAATGTTTGTCAAATTTGTTTATCTTTTTAAAAACCAACTGTTTTTTCAGTCTTTTGTTTTGCTTTTCTAGTCTGTTTGGTTTACTTCTGCTCTGTTATTTATTCTTTCCTTTTTGTACTTAGCTTTAGGGTTAGTTTGTTTTTCTTTTTCTAGTTCCTTGAGTTATAGCATTAGGTTGCTTATTGGAGATTTTTTTTTATGTAAATGTTTAATGCTGTAAACTTCCCTCGTAGAACTACATTTGTTGCATCCTATAAGCTTTGATATGTTATTTCCATTTTCATTTGTCTCTAAATACTTTTTGATTTACCTTTTAATTTCTTCTTTGACCCATTTGTTGTTCAGAAACATTCGATTAATTTCCATATATTTGTGAATTTTTTCAATGTTTTTGTTACTGATTTCTATTTAATAGTATTATGTTTGGAAAAGAGACTTGATGTAATTTTAGTCTTGCTAAATTTGTTTAGACTTGTTTTGTGACCTAACATGTGATCAATACTGGAGAATGTTCCATGTGTGCTTGATAAAAATATTTATTCTGCTGCTGTTAGATAGAATGCTTTGTATATGTCTATTAAGTGTAGTTTAATCTGATGTTCCCTTATTGATTTTCTGTTTGAATAATTTGACAATTGCTGAAAGTTGAATATTTAAGTCCCCTATTATTTACTGTATTATATTCTATCTCTCCCTTCAGATCTATTAATATTTACTTTATATGTTTAGGTTCTCCTATGTCAGATGCATATAGATTTACAATTGTTATATCCTCTTGATGAATTGACCCCTTTAGCATTATATAATGACCTTCTTTTTTTTTTCCTTTTAAAGTTTCTTTTTCCTTTTCCTTTTTTTTTTTTTGTTTTTTGTTTTTTGAGCCAGAGTCTGGCTCTGTCGCCCAGGCTGGAGTGCAGTGGCACAATCTCCACTCACTGCAACTTCTGCCTCCTGGGTTCAAGCGATTCTCCTGCCTCAGCCTCCCTAGTGGCTGGGATTACAAGTGCCCTCCACTGCGCCTGGCTAATTTTTGTATTTTTAGTAGAGACGGAATTTCGCCATGTTGACCAGGCTGGCCTCAAACTCCTGACCTGAGGTGATCCACCCGCCTCAGCCTCCCAAAGTGTTAGGATTATGGGCATGAGCCACCACGCCTGCCCCTTTTAGTTTTTAATTTAAAGTTTATTGTGTCTGATATAAGTATAGCTACCTCTGCCCTGTTTTAGTTTCCATTTGCATGGATTAACTTTTCCCAGCATTTCACTCTCATTCTATGTGTGTCCTTAATTTTAAAGTCAGTTGCTCGTAGTCAGTGTATAGCTGAGTCCTGTTTTTTAATCTATTCAGCCTGTCTTTTGATTATAAAATTTAATCCATTTACATTCAAAGTAATTATTAATAAGTAAGATCTTACTACTGCCATTTTGTTAATTATTTGCTGGTTGTTTTGTAGATCTTTTGTTACTTTCTTGCTTGCTGTCTTCGTTTGTCATTAGATGATTGTCTCCAGCGGTATGCTTTGATTTACTCTTTTTAAAAATAGAGAGGGGGTCTCACTATGTTGCCCAGGCTGGAGTGCAGTAGCTATTTACAGGCGTGATTATAGTACACTATAGCCTCAAGCTTCTAGACTCAAGTGACCCTCCTGCCTTGGCCTCCCAAGTAACTGGAACTACAGTCATGTACCACTGCATTGGTTCTGATTTGTTACTTTTTTTGGGGGGGTATCTACTATGGGTTTTTGCTTTGTAATTACCATGAGGCTTATATAAAATACCTAATAGTTATAATAGGATATTTTTAAGCTGACAACAATGTAACTTTGATTGCATAAAAAACAAGATTTTCTGCTGCTCAATACATTTTATGTTTTTGATGTCATAGTTTACATCTTTTTACATTGTGTACCTCTTAACAAATTATTGGAACTATTATTATTTTATTCATTTTGTCTTTCAACTATCATACTAAAGATATAAAAAATTTATAGCCGGGCGCAGTGGCTCACGCCTGTAATCCCAGCACTTTGGGAGGCCGAGGTGGGCAGATCACGAGGTCAGGAGATCGAGACCATCCTGGCTAACACAGTGAAACCCCGTCTCTACTAAAAATACAAAAAATTAGCCGGGCGCAGTGGCGGGCGCTTGTAGTCCCAGCTACTCAGGAGGCTGAGGCAGGAGAATGGCATGAACCCGGGAGGCGCAGCTTGCAGTGAGCCGAGATAGCGCCACTGCACTCCAGCCTGGGTGAAAGGCCAAGACTCCGTCTCAAAAAAAAAAAAAAAAAAAAAATTACGTACTAAAGATATAAAAGATATAAAAATTTCATCATTGTTATAGTATTAGAGTATTCTGAATTTGACTATGTACTTACTTTTTATTAGTAAGTTTTACACTTTCATGTCTTCATGTTGCTAATTAGCTTCCCTTTTTTTCAGCTTGAAGAACTTCCATTAGTATTTTTTTAAGACAAGTATAGTGGTCATGAGCTCCCTTAGCTTTCATTTTCTGGAAAAGTCTACCTCTTTTTCATTTTCAAAAGACAGATTTTCTGGGTAAAATATTCTTGTTTGTTTTTTTCCTTTGGCACTTTGAATATATCATCTCACACACTCCTGCTTTGTATTTTCTTCTGAGAAGTCCACTGCTCTTCTTATTGGATCTCCCTTGCATTTGGTATGCTTCTTTTCTCTTTCTGCTTTTAGGATTCTCTCTTTGTCTTTGACTTTTGACAGTGTGATTGTAATAATATGTCTTCTTGGAGTCTTGTTTGCATTAAATCTGATTGGAGACCTTTGTCTTCCCTATACCTGGATATTTATTTTCTAAAATATGTTTTCTGGCCTTTTGTCTCTTTCTTCTCCTTTTTGTAATCATTTAATTTGTATATTTACTCATTCGATACTATCTCATAAGTTTCATAAGTTTTTGTCATTTCTTTTTATTTCTTTTTCTCCTCTGACTGGTTTTGAGTTCACATATATTATACTTTCTTCTGCTGGATCAATTCTGTGGTAGAGGCTCTCTATTGCATTTTTATTGCTTCATTGTATTTATTAGGTCCAGAATTTTTATTAGATTTTTTTCTTTTTTAGAATTTTAACCTTTCTGTTAATTTTTTTTTATTTTGGTAATTAATTGTTTTCCGAATTATATTGAATTTCTTCTCTGTATTATCTTGTTCACCAAGCTTCTTTAAAACAATTGTTTAGAATTCATTGTTAGACAGTTCATATATTCATTTCTTTACAGTTGGTGTCTTAGTCTGTTTTGTGTTGCTATAAAGACATACCTGAGACTGAGTAATTTATAAAGATAAACATTTGTTTGGCTAACAATTCTCATGTCTGGAGAATCCAACAGTGAGCATCTTGTAAGGGCCTCAGGTTGCTTTTACTCATGGCAGAAAGAGAAGGGGATGCCAATGTGTGCCAAGAAAACTTGACAAGATGGAAAGCAAGAGATAGGGTCGAGGTGTCAGGTTATTTTTAACAACTAGCTCTCACAGGAACTCATAGAGTAAGAAATTACTTAACCACTACCCCAGGGAGAGCATTCATCTATTCAAGAGGGATCTGCTGCCGTGACCCAAACACTTCGTATTAGGCTGCAGCCCCAACACTGGGGATCAAATGCCAACATGAGACTTGGTGGAGACAAACAACCATATCCAAACTATATTAGTTTTTACTGGTGCTTTATGTTGTTTCTTGGCGATGCCGTGTTTGCCTGATCCTCGTGGCTATGTTGGCGTCTGTGCATTTAAAAAGGTAGGGACTTATTGCAGTCTTTGGAGATATGCTTTGTATTGGAAAGCCCTCTATCACTCAGCCCATCCAGAAATTATGGACAGCCCATTTGGCATGGTTCGCAGAAAAGCATGCTACTGAAGTCTTCATGCAGGTAGGCCTGGGACCTTGGCCAGAAGGTGGGTGAGCCTGGTGTCAGGGTCCACGGGGTTGGGCCTGGAGCCTCGATCTACTTGGGTGTACCTTCTGATTGGGTCCATGGGAGTAAGTATAGATCCTGGGGCCACAGGCATTGGCTTGATGCTAGATGGGCCTCAATCCTGTAACTGCAGGTGTCAATCTGGAGACTTGGTCCATGGATGCTAGCTTGATGTCTAGGGCTGCATGAAAAGGCTGGGAGTCTGAGTCTTTGGGGAATGGCCTGGCACTGGGGTATATCTGAAGCCCAGGACTGCTGGGGTCAGCCTGGTACCAAGGCAGTCTGGAGCCTGAGGCCACTGGGGTAGGTCTGGTGGTATGGCAGGACCCAAGACTGAGTCCAACAAGCATGGTTGGAGCCTAGAGCTGTAGGATCTGGCCTGGCACCATTGTGGGCCTGGAACCCAGCCCATGGTTGCTACCCTGGAGTCTGGGGCCTTGGGCCTGCCCAGTGTTGGGTTTTGCTAGGGCAGGCTCAGTGTTGAAGTTCTAGGCAAAATCTGATGCTTACTTCCCTTTCCTTCCCTCACAGGGAGGGTATCTGTCTCCACATCATGCTTTCTGGGGTTGGGGCAGAGGATGTTGGTAATGTAAAACTGTCCTTCCTCTCCAATACATCTTTTCTTATTGCTGTGCTACACTATGTTCTATAATCTGTCACCTGGTTTTCTTAGCTTTTGTGAGTGTATTTTTGTGCATGAATAGTTATTCAAATGTTTCTATAGGGAGCCAGCGTTGGAAAGCTCTATTGTGCTGTCTTGCTGACATCCAGATGAAAGGTGAAAATTGATTTTTAATCCTTTCTTAGTATCCAGGTATTACAAACACCCTTCTCTGACATTTAAGTCTACAAAGCAACTCTCTTGTGGAAACATGCCATTTGGCACACTTTCTGTATTTTTGCACTTCTTCTCAATTTCAAATATATATTTGACATAAATTAACTAAATTACTTAGTCATTTATTCAACAAAACTTTTTGAGCACCTACTATTTGTCAGGTATTATGTATTAAATACCCAATTGTATTCCATACACTATGCATCCAATCATATGCCAGGTACTATATATATGTGTGTGCAAATATGAACATATGTATACATCTTTTTAGAGTATATATACTGAGGAACTCTGCCTATATACTAATTAATATAAATCTTTATGTACATGCTTCAAAGTAATATTTAATATAAATAGAGTCTTTACCTATATTTTAGATTTATTTTTACCAAAATTATATATCAGACATTAATTGTTAAAATAGTTCCTATTAATACATTCCTGGATGGTTAAAAAATATTGTTGTGGTGCTTTCAGAATTTCCATTATTGTCTGACAGAATATTAGTAGTAACGTTCTCTCCCCTTCTTTTGTTGCTCAATATTTCCTCTTTATGGTGAAATCTCCACTCCATATAATAAGAGTTAACATTTACACGGTGCTCACTATGTGCTAGGGACTGTTTCAATGCTTTATATGAATTAAAAACTTAATACTCACAATAACTTTATGAGGTAGGTACTTTTTTTTACCCATTTTAGATTTGGGGAAGCTAAAATACAGGGAAGTTAAATGACTTGCTTAAAAGCATGCAGCTAGTAATGACAGAGCTGAAATTTGAACCCAGGTGCTCTGGCTCAGGCGGCCACATTCCTCACCATCATGTTATATTGCTTTTCAAAACAAAATACAGTTTATATGGAGCCAAGACATTTCAATTTTCATTGTCTTATACCCACTTAAGCATAAATTTGTGAAACTGTTAGTCTTTGTAGGTAACCTGTTTACTTTGAGGAAACAAGGGCAAGCCTAGAATAAGGGCCACCTCGATACAGATAAGAAACAAATCTATATGAGCAAAATTGTCCTCTCAAGGTTTGCCTTTGTCTCTGTCTAGTCTCAATTTTTCTTATTTTTAATGTCTATATCACTTGGCCACTTCAGTCACCTAGTTAAAAAAATCACGTTCTTTGGAAAATGATGTACTTTAGAAATAAAAATGTTTGTCTTTGCCACCTTAATAATTATTAGATTACTTTTCTTAATGACTCCTTTACAGAATTCTCTCCTTCTGTTGTCAACCCAATACAATTCATTCATTATTAATAATCTCTCTCTCTCTCTATTGTACGTTGTAATATAACAGTCCTAACATTTCTTGTTTAATTGGCTCCTAAGTAAGTTTGTGCATTTGTTATCATTATAAATGTATCTTTTTTCTTCCAATTTTAAACCGGATTATTACTAATGTAATGCAGATTTCTGTTTCTCTTGAAAATCAGGAGGTCTGAAAACATTGGGCCATCATTTCAACATGACAACGGTGAATTGGAGGTGAGTAACCTCTTCTTCCTTTCAACAGGACGTGCCCCTGCCATTTTACCACATTCCGATCTCAACCCACTTCATGCATTTACATTAGTTGCCTCGTCACTCTGGGCAAATGCATTTATTTAGGATTGGGTGAGTCATAGATACAGGTGTTGGCGTTACTTTGATGACACAGTATCATGTCTTCTGCTTGGTGCTGCTGTTGACTCTGTGACCTCACCAGCTCAATCTGTAAATATAAGCTCTCCTTCTTGGCCCATGGGGCTTTCTGGGTTCTTATAGCTCTGTCTGTTTTCTGTAACCTGCCACTGTCCTCTCAGACCAAAAGCAAATGCTATGTCCTCCTACCTAGTCATACCCTCCATGGTCTTGCCCTTCCTGCCTAGCATGATCTCATGGTTATCTGACAAATAGGTAGCCCTAGAGTGGTTGTAAATATTTTTTGTCGTCTAAAACCTTGTTTGCATCTGTGTTCTAGTTTTCTCTAAAGGTTTTCTAGTTAGAAAGAAAAGTTTTAAAGCCAAAATTTTAAAAAATATTTCTGGCCTAGAATTCCTTACTTTTTCCTTACCATATTATTGCTTCTTCTGAATTTCTGCTATAGTATCTATAAGGAGACCACATAATCTATAGGGAAGAAAAAAGGAATTTGTCACCACCACTGCAATTTATTATTTTGGGGATCATAGTGGACTATAAAAACTCCTAATAAATAAATCTAAAGAAAGACTATATTATAATTTAAGAAACTTATATACATATATTTATAAATATATAGCTGTGATTTATAATAACATCATAAATTATACAGATAGATTATGTTTGCATTTGAAGATTTAGGGTAGCTTGCTCATGTTCCTTCTTTCACCATATTTCCTCAAATATTTTATAAGCATACTTTTAAAAGATACACTTCTCACTTCTCTTTTAAATAAACTTTTTATATTGGAATAATTTAGATTTACAGAAAAGTTGTGAAGATAATAAAGAGTTTCCATTTACTGCTCATCCATTTTCAATTTCCCCTAATCTAATAATTGTCATCTACTATCATCATGGAACATTTGTCAAAACTATGAAACCAGCATTGGTACATTATTGTTGTGGATTGAATTGTGTCCCCACAGAAGATATGTTCAGGTCCTAATCCCTTGTATCTATGAATGTGGCCTCAATCCAAAATAGGGTCTCTGCAAATGTAATCAGTTAAAATGAGGCTATACTGGATTAGAGTAAGCCCTAATCCAATGATGTGTCCTTACGAAAAGAGGAAAATTTGGACTTAGAAACACACAGGAAGGATGCTATGTGATGGTGGAGGCAGAGACTGGAGTGATGAATCTTCAAACCAAGGAACGCTCATGATTGCCAGCAACAAGCAAAAGCTAGGAAGAGGCAAGGAAGGATCCTCCCTTAGAATCTTTGTAGGGACATGGCCTGCTGACACCTTGATTTCATTCTTGTCATTTCCAGAACTGTAAAAGAAATAAATTGCTATTGCTTTAAGCCACCCAGTTAGTGGTACTGTGCTATGGCAGCCCTGGAAAACAAATCCAATTACCGTTAAATAAACTCCAGATTTTTAAAAGTGTCACCAGGATTTTTTTAAATTAATGTCTCTTTTCTGTTTCAGGATCCAATCCAGGATATCACATTGCATTTTGTTGTCCTGTCTTTGTAGTGTCCTCTGGTCTATGCCAGTTTCTCAGTCTTTTCTTATTTCTTATGACCTTAACAGTTTTGAAGAGTACTGGTCAGGTGTTTTTTAGCACGTCCCTCACCTTGGGTTTGCCTCATGTTTTACTCATGAATAGACTGGAGTAATGGGGTTTGGGATAGAACACCACAGCAGTGCCCTACTCATCACACAATATCAGGGCATACATGAGATACACGTTATCTCTGGGGATGTGACTGTTGATCATTTGTTTGAAGTGGTATTTGCTAGATTTCTCCGCTGTAAAGTTATTTACCATCTTCCATACTCCATGCTTTGGAAGTAAATCACTAAGCCTAATATAGGTCTGCTAGTAATGATGTCTCTCAAGCTTTGTTTAAGGGTTTTTTAAATTTCTCCTTCAGTTTTGAAATATATAGTCACTGTGCAGAGTATTCTTGATGGACAGGTTATTTTCTTTCTTTTAGCACTTAGTAGATATCATCTTCATTGTCTTCATGCATGCAAGATTTTGACAAGAGGTCGTCTGTAATTTTTTTCTGTCTCTCTATATGTATATACATAATGTGCTTTTTTTCCTTTGGCTGCCTCTCTCTCTGTCTGTCTCTCTGTCTCTTTCTCTCTGTATCTCTCTCTCTCTCTCTCTCATGCCTGTGCAGGTTTAAATATGTTATACCTAGGTCGAGAGTATGTGAGTGTGTGTGTTATTCTTTTCTTACTTGGTGTTCTTTAAGTACATCGTACTGTGGTTTGGTGTCTGTCATTATTCCTAACCATTATTTCTCTAAGTCTTTCTTCTGCCCCATTCTGTCATCATTTTTCTCCTAGCATTCCAATTATAAGTCTGCTGCATATTGTCCTACAGCTTTTGGTTTCTCTGGTCTATTTTTTGTTCACTTCTTGTAGATTTCTTCCAAAATTGTTCCAAATTATGGCTGCCTTCATGTATTCACGTCCAGTGTAATCTGCTCCCCTTGTGTGTGGGCTGGATCTAGTAACTTGCTTCTAATGAATAGAATATGGCAAGAGTGCTGAGATATCAATTTCAAGATTAGGTTAGAAAGGACTGTGACTCCATATTTCTCTCTCTTTCTCTCTCTTTCTGCAAGATTTTACACACTTTCTGTTCTATGGGTGATGTCCTCCTGGTAAGAAACTCAGGGCAGCCTCAGTCCAATTTGGCAAGAAACTGAACCCCTCAGTACAACATTCTGCCAGCAACCATATTAGGGACTGTATTAGTCTGCTCTGGCTGTCATAACAAAATACCACAGACTGGGTGGCTTCAGCTACAGAAATTTATTCTCTCACAGTTCCGGAGGCTAGAAGTCCATGTTCAAGGTGCCAGCAAATTTGGTTTCTGGTGAGGGCTCTCTTCCTGGCTTGCAAACAGCCACCTTCTCTCTGTGTCCTCACATGGCCTTTCCTCTTTGCATGTGTGAAGAGAGTTCTCTGTGTCTTGTTTTGTTCTTATAAGGATAGTAATCCTGGATTAGGACTTCACTCTTATAACTTTATGTAATGTTAATTACTTCCCTAAAGGCCCTATCTTCAAATATAGTCACATTAGGGCTTCAACCTGTGGATTTTGTGGGGGACAAAATTCATTCCATAACATTCTACCCTCCACTCCCAAATTCATGTTATTCTCACGTGATAAATATATTAATCCCATTCCAACAACACATAAAGTCTTAACCCTTTCCAGCATCAATTCTAAAGTCTAAAGTGCAAAGTCTCATTTAAATCAGGTATGGGTGAGACTCAAGTTATGATTCATCCTGAGGCAAAATTCCTTTCCAGTTGTGAACCTGTGAAGCCAGACAAGTTATGTGCATCCAAAAAACAGTAGTGGGACAGGCATAAGACAGACATTCTCATTCCAAAAAGGAGGAGTGGCAAATTCCATTAGATCTTAAGATTCAACAATAATTATCTTTGGCTGAATCCTCTGCCCTCCAGGCCCACTGGGGTGGCACTGTCACCACCACAGCTGTAAGTAGCAGACTGTTAAAACTTTTTGTGGCTGCTCCACTCCTCAGGCACTGGATGGAGGCAGCCTGGTCTACTCAAACTGAGGAGATGGTCCCACCCTCTGAAACTGAGGACAAAACAGCCTTTCCTCTGGGCCTATAGTGGGAGTTACAGCACTGATGACCTCTGAATCACGTTCAAGGTCATTTATCCCTTTCCTTGAAGGATAAAGCATGTTCACAGCTGAATATCTCTATTATTTCATCCTACGGAATCTCAGAAGTCAGAAAGCTTTCCATGATTTATTTCAACCCATTTCTATTCTCTTTGGTCCAAACTGGCAGGGTCTCTGCTGATATAATCCCATCTCTATTCATGGCTCCTGCTAAGGTGGATGAAAAAGTCATGGTTAATTTCTCTATGGAGTGATTGAGGCGCCACACCATTGATGTTCTCTCCAGAACATATTTTATCATTTTTTTGCTATATAAATAGGCCGAGATTTTTCCAAATCTTCAATTTCTGGGTTGCTTTTGTTTTTGTTTTTTGCTTAACAATGCTGTCAATTTATCTTTCCCCTCTAGCCTTTTACCATGAGCAATTAGGAAAACCTAGGCTGTGCTTTTAACACTTTGCTTATATATCTTCCCTTTTAAAAATCCAAAGTTGTAATTCACAAGTCCTACACTTTACAAAACACTAAGACACAATTCAGACAAGTTCTTTGCCACTTTAAAACAAAAATCATCTTTTCTGCAGTTTCCAATAACATGTTCCTCACTTCCATGGAAGACTTCATCAGAATTGCTTTTAGCATTCATGTTTTTATTAACAGTCCCTTCAAGGCAATTTAGGCTTTCTCAGGCATGCACCTGAAAACTTTTCTAGCCTCTATTCACTACCCAGTTCCAAAGGCACTTCCACATTTTTAGGTTATCTGTTACAGAAGCATCTCACTTCTCAATACCAACATCTGCATTTGTCTGCTTGGATCAACATAACAAAGTACTGTAGACTGAGTCACTTAAAAATGACAGAAATTTATTTTTCACATTTCTGGAGGCTAGAAGTTCATTATCAAGGTACCAGGAAATTTGGTTTCTAGTGAGGGCTCTCTTGCTGGCTTTTAGACATCCACTTTTTGTCTGTGTCCTCACATGGCCTTTCTTCTGCACATTTGTGGAAACAGAGAGAACAAGCTCTGGTGTCCCTTCTTGTAAGGACATCAATCCTATTGGATTAGGGCCTCACCCTTATAATCTCAAGTAACCTTAATTACCTCCTTAAAGGCCCTGTCTTGAAACATAGTCACACTGGGGGGTTATTGCTTTAATCTACAAATTTTGAGGAGACACAATTCAGTCCATGGAATAGCAGTGGCCACGGGAGCAGATCCTTCCTCAGTCAAGCTTCCAGGTGAGACCACAGCCCCAGTTTACAATGTGATAATAGCCCTGTGTAAGATCTTGAAGCAGAATATCCAGCTATTTCCCCAAAGAGATAGTTATCACATCCCTTATGCTTTTTTATCGTAAAGGCAAGAAAGGGACTCATTTAGATTAGAACCTGCTACGAAATATTTGAGAGTGAGAGAACTTGGGTGTCTAGAAATGGGAGAAACTCAAAACAGTAGCAAAGATATTGTGGAGACACTTATTCGATCAAAGAATAGCAATAATCAGGTTTTCATTGTTTTCTATTTTCAGTTCCCACTTCTGTGAGATCATTTTATCAGCAGTTAGTTTGCTATGGATTCTGTTAGCATGAAAGCATTTCCGGTCATACTGTATTTTAAATTTTTCAGGAAATTTTTCTCAGCATGGCTGAGAAATAATATACTAAAACAAGTTTCAGCATCCTCTTTTTGTGTCTTCCATTCTTCCATCATGTGACTTATCCTAGTTAGTGAATTACACTTCCCCAAAGACATTTCATCTCAAGCTTTCCAAGAAAAAATTCTCCCTGTTTTCCTCCTGATTTCTTCTGACTTTGGGCACCTACCTCAGTTCTGAGAAGTAAGAAAGAGACTATATTTTGAGAATGGCACTTTATCATTTCAGAGGCACATCTCGCTCATATCTAGCAAGCTCCGATGTTTAATTGGACTTCAAAATACATTTGGCATTAATTGCAGCAGAATTTTATTTAGCCTCTGTTATATAAAGGCTTGTCAGGTATCTAAGTTGAAAAGGGACAAGAAAAAATAAAGTTCTTGAATTTA
Source organism: Gorilla gorilla gorilla (assembly GCF_029281585.2). Classification (NCBI taxonomy): domain Eukaryota; kingdom Metazoa; phylum Chordata; class Mammalia; order Primates; family Hominidae; genus Gorilla; species Gorilla gorilla. The sequence goes on along the minus strand of NC_073234.2, from coordinate 23,099,799 downwards.
TCAGTGGGGATTTATAAGGACTTATTTATCTAAAGTATTTAGATATTTTATATCTCATTTTAATTTCTGTATATATTAGCTTCTTTTTTACTAAGAGGCCTACTCGACATGGAAGTATAGGACGAAAAATCCTGGCAAACACTCTGATGGGCTCACTTGGGTCATTGGCTTTTCCTTGAACTTGTCACTGTAATCGGGGAGATGTGGGCATGTGAAAAGATGTGATCTACCATTCTTAACATATCAAGGAAGGGAAAAAGCAATTTTCCCAAAGAAGCAGGGCAGGACACACAGGCCCATCCGAACACAGAACAATCACTATGAGCTCAGAAGCCACTCATGGTTTTCTGCCTAATGGCTGAAATCATTTAAATGAATGTTTTCCAAACTCATTTGATGACTAAGCTTTATTTTCTTTCACATAATCATTAACAATAAAAAACCAATTTTAAAGGACTCCATTTTGTTAAACATTTTTATAGACATGAAATTTTTTCAAATATGTTTATCTGTGCTCATGTTTCATCAGCAAAGCTTTCGTAGACTAGCCAGTTTTCAGCAATGTAACCTCTTCTGATCCTTTTAGCATAACTGGTTGAAATATGTATGCTAAAGTAAACAAACCTGATGATATATTTTATCTTTTAGATAAATATCTATAAAACTGTACTGACAAGATCCCATTTATGGAACAAAAATTTTTAAATGTGAAACATGAGTCTTTTTGAAAATTTAGAGTGGCAATTTACAGTTCCCTTTATTCTGTGAGACTTTCCAGGCATATTATTTAACTTCCTTTGTTTTCCGTATCCTAACGTGATAAGGAAGTAGCAAAGAAAAAACAACCTCAGCTTTTATAATGACTTCCCCTTTGGAGAACTATGAACTCAATTTTACAGTATTGTCATTTCCAAATAGCAGATCTGTTTTCACCTCATGAGTACAGTTCTGAGATTATATATAAGAGGACCCAGGAGTTAAATCAGGACTCAGGAAGAGATAGACCCATAATGATGCTGCCTCAAAACTCGTGGCATATTGGTAAGGGTTTGCTTTTATTTTGCTCTGCCATTTGGGAGATGGTGGGTATACTAAGAATATGTGTAACAACAGACAGATATAAATATTATGTAGTAAGGTAAAAAGAAAACAGGACATGAGAAATATAAAAAAATTGAAAGTTTTGTGGAACTTAGAGTAGCAGCAATATTGGAGGCAAAATTGAAATCCAAGAAAGGAGGAAAACATTAATAAAGTAAACAGAAAATGTATTATAAAGACTGGAGATTAGAAGTCACACAAGGATATGAAGTTGTGGAAATAGAAAGAAGGGATAAATTAGAAACTTATTGTTATCAAGTGCCAGGTACTACAGTAAATGCTTTAGGTCATCTCAATTTAATTCACACATGTAACCTATTTTATAGATATTATTGTCTCCATTGGTAGATGGAAAATGAAGACTTATAAGGACTAACTGACTTATGTAAGGTCATATAGTAGAATCTCAAGTGTAATTTAAATTCAGGACCAGCTAAGTCTGAGCCCTTGATCTTTCTGCTATAAATTTTAATAAAGCAAATAAATAAGAAGACATTATGATAAAAAACAAAGAACAAGTCTTTGATGGACCCTAAAGAGTAAGGACTAAGAAAGGAATACATGACTAAGAAGTCTTTCACAGCACATCTGAAATTAGTAGTAACCTTCCCACTTGCACTTCATAGACATTTTGTGGAAATAAAGAATCACGAAGGGAGGTTTTTGCTGTATTTGGGACTTATAACTCCTAAATAGGATTGAGGCTTTTGAAAATGCAGTGCTACTTCTGTTGGCATTATGTCTCTGTGCCATTCCTCAGTGCAATTACTACAAGTCAACTTAATATTTTGTAACTACTTTGCTTATGACTAAAGACCAGCACATTTCTAGAAAGCCAGCAGAAGTTCTGACATTTTTCAAAGCCTCCTTTTTGAAAAAGGGTTTCTACAGTTTGAGAAGCTTGGCTGCCTTCTATCTAGCAAGGCTCATCTTAATGAATTACAGTTCTTCATAATTCATGTGTGTTACTTAAAAGGTAATATTATTTAACTTTCAACATGCTGTCTGCCATGTGTCTAATTAGAAAAGGAATGGGAAAGATGAAGGTCTTGAATTGGTGAGATGGTATTAGATATATAGAGGGTCACAAGTTCTGGCAATTATACTTTAATAGTTCTCCTTCTCAAGACTTTCCTACTGCACTATTTGTTCACGTTCATCAGATCTTGATTGTGCTGGTGTCAGAGCTTATTATTCTTTTTTCTTTATAGTTCATCTTTAGCTCTAACCATTCTTACAAATGGGCACTCAGAGTTTCCTGGAAGGATTTAGGAAGATGAAATGGCCTCCTAGGATAATCCTACACATGAGGTTTGATGGAACTAAATATTCTTATTAGGAACAAAAGAAATAAGAGAAAAAAGAAGACCAACTTAAAGTGTTTTGGACAAGATGGAAAAGAAGGAAATTGGGACACTAATTGCCCATTCCACACTTATTTCTCCCTGTTTGGTTCTATAGGGAGGGTTTTCTCTTGATTTGGGTACATTTTCCAAGAATGATGGATGTGACTGCTGATAATTGTAATAATAAAGTCTCCTCTATGGTTATTACTGACTGTTGCCAAATTCACTTGGGATTACTTCTTCTTAGAGAAGTGCCCGGGATCCATTTTAGTTTCAAAGCATCATTTGAAAAACTAAAGATGTCCACCAAAGCAGGTTGCGCCTTCTGTCTCTGCTTTTGCGTAGCCCAAGCAGCATGGGCCTTTCCCCGATGGGTACTGTTCCTTCTGTCCTCTTAGGGTTTTTGTTTTTTGTTGTCTGGGATTACACATGCTCAGTTTAACTCTGACTTCATCTTTTCCATAAGATACTAATGAAAATACTATTTAAGATAGTTCTCTAACAGTTACAGCTGTTACATACCCCTCAAGTAAACAGGATGATAAATATTATTTTAAAGTATTTCTTATACATTTATTTACCCCTATGAATTAATCATCCCATCTGCCTTTAAAATAATCTTTCTATAATGTAAATTTTATTTATTACACTGATTCAATTCTTTGTAGTCTCCAAATAACTCTCAGAATAAATTCTCAACTCCTTCGCTTGTGTATTGCTCCTGCCTATCTCAGTTCATTCTTTCCCCACACGTGTAGCATAAACTTTATTAGATGCAGAACTGAGCATGACTGAAAAGATAGGGAGAAGTGAGGAAGTGGCAAGATTCTGTAGGAATAATAGAATAGTGACCCTGAAGAAAAGTGGATAGCTTTGGTAAATAATCATGAGCTCAATCAGCAGTTATTATAGTGACCTCCAAATGTTGATTTGCTTGTACATTCCAGTCACAAGCCACTGAATGGAATGCAGGCAAGAACACTTATTCATTCCTCTATTCCCATAACGAAGCACAAGATCGGGTACATATGTCATACTCAATAAAGGAGCAAATGAATGAACAAAGTAGGGGGATAACGTTAGGAGGAAAAACAGTAAAAATGAGGAGAGGGTCAAAGACTTGAGAAGTAAAAATTACTCAATAACCCAAAATGCTAATCAATTACCCCAAACAGCCACAAAATATATTTGGACACAGAATGCAATTTTTCAATGAATCACGTGCTAAAATATCTGCCCTGTTACAAACCATTTGGTGCCTTTCCATCACAAACAGGAGCTAGTCCTGTGGCTTTTCCTGGGAAAAGGATTTTCTTGTGCGGTATCCTTGACAGGTGGAAGAATAATTCATCTTACTCCTTCTATTTTATTTTGGATTTAAGTCATTGAGGTCATCTAACATTTCTTAGAAAGACATGAAATTCTACCCTGCTATATTTTGTTTCTCCAGATTTTGGAAGATGCTGCTGTCATCAGAACCTTTTCTCTGCTGTGGTAACTTGCATCCTGCTCCTGAATTCCTGCTTTCTCATCAGCAGTTTTAGTGAGTTCTGATGGATAACTTTTGGGCTTACAATCCTCTATTCTACCTTTCCCCTACTCACTACCCTAAGTGCATATTTTGAGGGAAATAGAACATGTAAAAATAATGTTGGACCTTCAATAGCTATACCCTGTAAATAAAGGTGTCCAAATTATTTTTATGCATTTCATATTAAATTTTTCGTTGACATTTTTCTCCTTCAGATAAAGAGAATTTCCAAATCCGGCCGGGCACAGTGGCTCAGGCCTGTAATCTCAGCACTTTGGGAGGCCAAGGTGGGGAGATCACCTGAGGTCAGGAGTTCGAGACCAGCCTGGCCAACACAGTGAAACCACATCTCTATTAAAAATACAAAAATTAGCCGGGTGTGGTGGTGTGCACCTGTAACCCCAGCTACTTGGGGGGCTGAAGTGGAAGAATTGCTTGAATCCAGGAGGTGGAGGTTGTAGTGAGCCGAGATTGTGCCGCTACACTCCAGCCTGGGCGACAGAGCAAGACTCCATCTCAAAAAAAAAAAAAAAAGATAAAGATAGTTTCCAAACGTAAAATGTCTCATTGAAAAAATATGGATATTGTATTTTTGCAAATAGAAAAATCGATTAATAAAAACTTACAAGATACAGAAATCAAAGAATTAAATACAATTAAAAATATGTATGTGTTACACACCATGGAATACTATGCAGCCATACAAAAGGTTGAGTTCAGGGGCTCGGCTGGGCGCGGGAGCTGGCCGGGCTGGGCGCGCCGCCGTCTCGCGCCCACTTCCGCTTCCCGTGCGGGGGTGGGGGGAGGCGGCAGGGCCGATGGGCGGCGGCGGCTCCAGGTCCCTGCCCGGGCGCGGCACTGCGCAGTCCGCCCTCCCAGTCGCAGGGGCGCTCCTGAGCTTCGCGGGGCCGCCTCCAGGGCTGCCTGCGCGGAGGGCCGGCCGCGGCCGACGTGGGTGTTAAGTGTCCGCCCCGGTCGGCTACCCGGAGCCAAGAGCGGGCGGTGGAGCCTGAGCGGGACGTGGCCACGCTGGCGCGGCGGGTCCAAGCCCGCCATTGGTCGGCTTCCGTTACGCCGCTGGTGTGGAGTAGGGCGGAGCGCGGAACGCGAGGAGCTGCTGGGGTGTGTGTCGCAGCGGGTTTTCCTCGGCGGTTTGCGGAGCTGCTAGGATGGAGCAGGTTGCGGAGGGAGCGAGTGTGACCGCAGCTCCTGTGTCAGCTGCCGACAGCACTGAGGAGTTGGCCGAAGTCGAAGAAGGAGTTGGAGTAGTGGGCGGGGATAATGACGCAGCCGCGAGAGGAGCGGAGGCCTTTGGCGACAGTGAGGAGGACGGAGAGGATGTGTTCGAGGTGGAGAAGATCCTGGACATAAAGACCGAGGGGGGTAAAATTCTTTACAAAGTTCGCTGGAAAGGCTATACATCGGGTGACGATACCTGGGAGCCCGAGACTCACCTGGAGGACTGTAAAGAAGTGCTTCTTGAATTTAGGAAGAAAATTGCAGAGAACAAAGCCAAAGCAGTCAGGAAGGATATTCAGAGACTATCCTTAAATAATGACATATTTGAGGCGAACTCTGATAGCGGTCAGCAAAGTAAGACAAAAGAAGATACTTCCCCAAAGAAGAAAAAGAAAAAATTAAGGCAGAGAGAGGAGAAAAGCCCAGATGATCTGAAAAAGAAAAAAGCAAAGGCCGGGAAGCTAAAAGACAAGTCCAAACCAGACCTGGAGAGCTCCTTGGAAAGTTTAGTTTTTGATTTAAGGACAAAGAAAAGAATTTCTGAAGCCAAAGAAGAACTAAAGGAGTCCAAAAAGCCCAAAAAAGATGAAGTAAAAGAAACAAAGGAATTAAAGTTAAAAAGGGTGAAATAAGAGATTTAAAGACGAAAACAAGAGAAGATCCCAAAGAAAATAGAAAAACAAAAAAAGAAAATTTGTCGAATCCCAGGTGGAATCTGAATCAAGTGTACTTAATGATTCCCCCTTTCCGGAGGATGACAGTGAAGGGCTACATTCCGACAGCAGAGAAGAGAAACAAAACACTAAAAGTGCAAGAGAGAGAGCAGGGCAGGACACGGGGCTGGAGCATGGCTTTGAGAAGCCCCTAGACAGTGCCATGAGTGCTGAGGAGGATACCGATGTCAGAGGCAGGAGGAAAAGAAGACCACGAGAAAGGTTGAGGACACTAGAGAGAGCAGGAAGCGAGAGAACAAGAACGCTTTCTTAGAGAGGAAAACTGTGCCTAAAAAGCAGAGGAATCAAGACAGAGGCAAAAGTGCTGCAGAGTTAGAGAAGCTGATGCCTATATCTGTCCAAACGCCAAAGGGCTGGAGGTTGAGCGGGGAAGAGAGAGGCCTCTGGTCCATGGACTCAGCCGAGGAGGTAAGGGCCACGGGAGGCAGCAGAAAACCCGTGTTGAGTGGCCAAGACATTTCACAAGCAAGGAAAGGGAAACAGTCAGGCTATAAGAAAGTGTTTATGACCATGGGCGGTCATAAATGAAGATCCTCCAGCTTTTGGACACTGCAGCTTATCTCTTAGTCTCTGGTTTGTTTCTCTTATAATGATTTTGACTAGAAAATTAAAGGCTAATTTGTGAGCAAAAATCAGGATGGTTTTTAGAGGTACTCAGATGATATATGGAGCATTGTATACTCAGGTTTATAGCTTCATCAGCTTATTTTATTAGCTTTTCACATCCTGCTTGGTCATTTCCCCTGTTGTCTTGAGTATACCGCTATTAAATAATAGGACACAAACCACATTAACCAGTATTTTAATGCTTATAAAAATGTATTTAATAGAGAATTTGTCCCATTATAAAAATTATTTTTATATGGCTTTGCAAAATGGATATATTTTCCAAATTATGAGAGTATTTATATATGCAGTATTTATCAAGGGCTATAAAAAACATCATTTTTTTCATCCATTATTTCCAGTTTTGGGAATTTATTTTAAGGAAATCATTTTAAAGAAGGAAAAGCTGTGCATACGTAGTTAATTATGGGAGTATTATCTTCATTAGTGCTACAGCAAAATTGAACAACTTAGAAAATGCAGTGGAGAAGAAAAACCCTACATAAATGTGAACACAGTCATGTAAAAATATGTGCGTAATGTAAGCAAAAATGAATTTTAAAAAAGATTATGCATGTAAAAGTACAAGGACCAGAAGGGGGAACATGGAGAAGTAAAATAGTCATGGTTGGTTAAGACTATGGGTGGAAAACTTTCTTAGAATTTTCTTTTTTTTTTTAATAATAAAATTCCTAAAAGAGGGTTGGAAAACTGGTGTTGGGTTTTGAATTTGATATTTTGTGAATTATTATATGGTTGACTGAGGACGCAAAATTCTTTTGTGTGAAGAGGATTTAATGATCAGTGATCATGTACCACAGTATACAAGGGTGATTCCCTGAAGCCACAAACCTGTATTTTCCGGTTTTCAAATAAATATACAGTGTCAAAAAAAAAAAAAAAAAAGGATGAGTTCATGCCCTTTGTAGGGACATGGATGAAGCTGGAAACCATCATTCTGAGCAGACTATCACAAGGGCAGAAAACCAAACACCGCATGTTCTCACTCGTAGGTGGGAATTGAACAATGAGATCACTTGGACACAGGGTGGGGAACATCACACATCAGGGCCTGTCATGGGGTGGGGGGAGCGGGGAGGGATAGCATTAGGAGAAATACCTAATGTAAATGATAAGTTAATGGGTGCAACACACCAACACGGCACATGTATACATATGTAACAAACTTACACGTTGTGCACATGTACCCTAGAACTTAATAAATATAAAAGTATATTAATAATAAAAATAATATTCATTAATAAAATAAAAGTAATACTATTAAAATAAAAATAAAAAGTAATACTTTTAAATACTATTTAAATACTATTTAATATTTATTTATTTAAATACTTATTTAAATAAATATTTACTATTTAAATAGTATTTAAAAGTAAATACTTTTGAATACTATTAAAATAAAAAAGTAATACTATTAAAATAAAAATAAAAGTAATACTATTAAATAATAAAAATAAAAGTATAATAAATAAAATAAAAATATATATTTGTTAATATATTAACATCCAGAGAAAAACACTATTGTTTAAAATACCAATTTGTGGCATTTTTTATAATAATGTTTCAAGAAAATTATTTCATTATATTTTATATATTGGTTATTACCTATATAGTTCTTTAACATTTTTATTTTATCACATACCACTTATGATACCTTGTTTTATTGGCTGTGTAGTTTTCTGTCATTTGGATATACCCAAATAGATTTTAATAAGACCTTATGAGTGATTATTGAAGTTATTTAATTGCTTTGTATTTCAATAATTTTTCAAATATATTACATTTCATAGATCTGACACAGAAATTGTCATTTTTAAGGTTTTTCATTATTTTCTATATTTTTCATTAGTGCCAAATTTGTAGTTTAAATAAAATTTTATTGTTATTAAAGTGGATTCTTTTTTTTAAAGAGACAGAGTTTCACTCTGTCAGCCAGGCTGGAGTGCAGCTACAGATGTGTGCCACTATACCCAGCTAATTAAAAAAATTTTTTTACAGGTAGGGTCTCACTATGTTGTCCAGGCCGATCTGGAACTCCTGGCCTCAAGCAGTCCTCCCACCTCTGCCTTTCAAAGTGTTGAGATTACAGACATGAGCCATGGCATCTGGGCTAAATTAACATTTTAAATGCTGTTGAGATTTAATCATGGAATTGAAATGATTATTTTAATTGAATGCTTACTTTATTTGTGCAATTTTCTTATTTCTGTTTAATCATAGATAATATTACAATATCTTTGTATACTCCAAAATAGTATTGGTTCTTGTGCAGTTACAAATATTTTTGATTAATGTATTTGCTTTTTAAAATGCTTTAAATTTCTGGCTGTTTAATGTTATATTTGATTAGACAAAAATGGCCATTTTATAACATATATACAAATCATTAAGCATAATGTAATGGCACACATAAATCCATCCCTCAACCAGGAAACTGGATTTTTATCAACCATTTTTTTCTACGTATGTTTTCCTCTTCTCTTCCACCTACCTTCCAGCCCCACCAGAGGTAATGTCTATCCTGAATTGTGCATTTCTCACTACCTTACTTTTTAATAATACAATACTTTCTAATAATATGATAGATATAGATGCAGAAATAATGTATTGTTTATTTTTGCTTATTTTAAGCTTTATAACATATCAAACTGCATTTAGTGTTCTGGGATTTGCTTTTATCTTTCAATATTATATTTCTAAGCTTCATCTCTGCTGTTGCAATGGCTATAATTATTTAAGTTTTCGTTAAGTAAAATATATTATCTTGTATAAATAAATATTCCCAGTGAATTTGTCTATTATCCTGTCAATAGTTATTTGGATTTTTCATTACTATTGTCAAATGTTCTGCTATAAATATGTCTCTGGTGCAGATTCATGGGAGTTTACTACGGTCTATAGGTAGGAGTAGAATTAGCAGGTTCTGGGATGTGCATGTTTTCAACTTTACCAGATAGGATGAATTCTGCTAGCAATGTATATATATTTTCAAATATATGTATGAGGATATGACTCATATCCTCACTCATATTTTAAATATTCAGAGTTCTAAATTTTTGCCAATCAAGAGAGTATAAAGCTATATCTTTTTATCTTAATTTTCAGTTTCCTAAAGACTAATAAGTTTAGGCATTTCTCCGTGTATTTAATGGTCATGCCTTTTGTTTTCTTCTGTGAAATATCTGTTCAACTCATTTGCCCATTTTGCTTATTTTTCTAAATATATATATTTAAAAAATATAATCTAGATACTAGTCCATAGTCATAATATATGTTGCTAATATATTCTTCACATTTGTGACTTTTCACTTTTTATAGAGTGTATTTTGAAGAATAGAAGTTCTTAATTTATCAAGTTTTCTTTAATAATTTTTATCACACCTTGGTAGAAATTTGGTATGTCTAAAAATTAGTAGAAATTCTAATGTACACGTTGAAAAAAACACCTTAATCAGTATATTGAAAAAATAGAAATGGCAAATATCAATCATATTAGAATATATCTCTGTGTGTGTGTGTATCAACTACATTTTTAAGAGCTTTCATTAGACTTAGAGTTACATGATACGAGCACAGGCATTAGAATGCCCCTCACACACATTTCAACTAAAAAGAAAAATGTTCATATAAAAAGAAATAGGAAACAGTAGCAGCACTAGGAACTGAGAAAGAGAAATATAAGGAAACCAAAATTTCTAGTTATGAGTATAGTATAGGCAAGACCACACTGAATGAAGACTTATGGTTAACTCACAATCCACTTTCAGAAAGAATATTGTTATCTTTTGTGAAAAGTGTATTCTCACTGAGCCATTGTGTACTGAAACTCAGAACTGGGAAGCCTTTTCTATTGTACTCTCTCTCCCTGTTTCTCTCTCTGTCTCTGTCTCTCTCTCTCTTTCTGTCTCTTCCTCTCTCTTTCTTTTTCTTTCTCTTTTTTCATCTTTTTCTTCCTCCTTATTGCTTCTCTTTGTCCCTTTGGCTCACTTGCTCTTCTTACTAACACACCCTCTCATCATCATCATATGCACAGAATTCACCATAAAGTTTCACGTTGAAAAGTCATGGTTGCTTTAAAATTTTCTCCCTTCACATTGGTTTCCCATTTAAATTTTTATTGTCTGTTCCTCAAAATTTTGGCTTACAAGTAGATTTGGGTTAATATTAACTTCACTTGTTTTAAGTTGATTTTTTCACCTAGGATTTTTTAAAATCCATTTTACTTATTTCAAATTTTTAAGATGGGAATATGAGTAGTCAATGGTCATCTGAAGGACTGACCTTTTCTGAAGTGGTTGTCTACCTGTGATCCACATAGCTGTTGATTAGAGAAGGTGGAATAGCATATTACAATCATGGACGACTAGGTCTTCTCCTCCTGCAAGGCCTATTGTAGAATGTATTTAAAACATCTGAGGATATAAATACTCAAAAGTATTTAATGCTGTAGATTTTATTGAGTAGAAAATTATTATGTCAACCTTACAAGATGTTTTCAATTATTAAGTATATAAAACATCTCCTTCAAAAATGTGAGGTGGACTCCTCAGATACAGATTATTTTGAAACTGACTAGCCAAGGGACTTTCTTTCATTCTGCCTGCGCAACAGCAAACCTTACCTTTTCTGTGGTTTATATTGGTGGGAATTGCATAGAAAGGAAAAATTCTTTCCCTTCTTTTAATTTTCACATTACAATGCAAAGCAAAACTATGCTGCAATGTGGTCTCTAGTTCCCTATCATGAAAAATTAAAGCTTCTTACTTCAAATTTTCTCATTTTTATTTTCTCTCTACTATAAGTTCTAATAACAACATTTAAGCTAAATGATCATCATCCATCTCACCTACTTATATTATTTCTGCCTTCTAATCTTTGCCATCTCTAATGTATGTTTCTGTCTTTCTTGCAGATGGAACAGATTTGGAGTTGAGGCTGGTCAATGGAGACGGTCCCTGCTCTGGGACAGTGGAGGTGAAATTCCAGGGACAGTGGGGAACTGTGTGTGATGATGGGTGGAACACTACTGCCTCAACTGTCGTGTGCAAACAGCTTGGATGTCCATTTTCTTTCGCCATGTTTCGTTTTGGACAAGCCGTGACTAGACATGGAAAAATTTGGCTTGATGATGTTTCCTGTTATGGAAATGAGTCAGCTCTCTGGGAATGTCAACACCGGGAATGGGGAAGCCATAACTGTTATCATGGAGAAGATGTTGGTGTGAACTGTTATGGTAAGAGTCTAACTAGAGTAGGAAGGCAAGGTAAGACCTACCCTCAGGAATCATCTGCTGGAAGGTAGGGGTTTCTATTATGACTTTAATAGTGTCCCTCTGGGAGGTGTAGGAAATATTTTATATATTCTACCCTTCCCTTATTTCCAAAGTAATGTCTAATTGCTTTTCTTTTTATAACTATAACTGAGTTTAGAAAGAAATGGAGAGAGAGAGAGAATGCATTACAGTTACCAATGTAATATCTTTATCATAACTATAATTGAGTTTAGAAAGAAATGAAGAAGTTTGGGAGCAGGGATAGCTTTGATTTAAGTGCCTTTTTTCATATACCAGGTACACTAACAGAACAAATATTTTCTGAAAAATGAGGTATAAAATTAAAGCAAAATGATAAAGAATATCATGCTAATGATTGATTTTTTCACCTATGATTTTTTTTGTTTGTGTATTTGTGTTTAGAAAAAAGCCTCACATACCCCTCCTATAAGTATTTTCAGTTATTTTTTTTTTATTTTTGGTAACTTCATTCATAACAGGGCTATCTTCTACGTATCCTTTTGATTTTATTTCAGGCTCAAAGTTGAATCAGTTTTTCATATGTCTGCTTGTCTTTCTCGTAGGTGAAGCCAATCTGGGTTTGAGGCTAGTGGATGGAAACAACTCCTGTTCAGGGAGAGTGGAGGTGAAATTCCAAGAAAGGTGGGGGACTATATGTGATGATGGGTGGAACTTGAATACTGCTGCCGTGGTGTGCAGGCAACTAGGATGTCCATCTTCTTTTATTTCTTCTGGAGTTGTTAATAGCCCTGCTGTATTGCGCCCCATTTGGCTGGATGACATTTTATGCCAGGGGAATGAGTTGGCACTCTGGAATTGCAGACATCGTGGATGGGGAAATCATGACTGCAGTCACAATGAGGATGTCACATTAGCTTGTTATGGTAAGAACCCAAGACATCATGTAGAAGAAAGGAACAATTTGTTTAGAAACAGTATGTATGGAAAGAAAACGGTCAATCATTCTCTGGAGAAGAATTTTCTCTGGTTATAACACATTTTTGTTACGCTGAAATTGCTCCATTCTGGAGTTTTCCTAAACACTCTTCCTAAAACTGCTCTTCCTAACAAATCTAAAGCACATTTTGAGTTTTAATATTTCTGATCACTCAGCAGTATTCCATAGGCCGATCAAATCTTTTTTCTAAAAACCTTTTTCAAATAACTTCTTGACACGATATCATATTTTTCCCTTCTTTCTCTGAGGTCACTCATTCTTAGTCTAGTTTCCCCACTTTACTGATTCTTTCCAGCTACCAAAACTTAGATTTCATCAGGACTAAGTCCCTAATCTCACGCTGCCCTCTTTCCTTTGGCAATTTACTTTCCTAGCTTCAACTAAAATTCCACACCAGACACCTCCTAAGAGCTCTAGATACATATATCTGTGTGCTACGAAGGGTCCAAAATGTACCTGAACCTTAATGTTTCCAGAAGTAAGCTTATTATCCCTGTTTACTCATCATCTAATCTTCCTAAGCTCAGTAAATAGCATTATTACCCACTTCATTATTCAAGTCAGAAATAAGGGATCACTTTTTTTTTTATACTTTAAGTTCTAGGGTACAAGTGCACAACGTGCAGGTTTGTTACATAGGTATACATGTGCCATGTTGGTTTGCTGCACCCATCAACTCGTCATATGCATAGGTATTTCTCCTAATGTTATCCCTCCCCCAGACCCCCACCCCCCAACGGGCCCTGGTGTGTGATGTTCCCTGCCCTGTGTCTATGCGTTCTCGTTGTTCAACTAGGGGATCACTTTTAAGTCCTTCATTTCTCTGTTAGCACACTATATTGATTACATCACCAGATGGAAATGATTATACTATTTAAATATTTTAAAATGTGCCTTCTTCATCTTTTTTTTTTTCTGGATGGAGTCTCATTCTGTCACCCAGGCTGTTGCCCAGGCTGGAGTGCAGTGGCATGATCTCGGCTCACTGCAACCTCCACCTCCTGGGTTCGAGCTATTCTTCTGCCTCAGCCTCCTGAGTATCTGGAACTGCAGGCACCCGCAACCACGCCCGGCTAAAGTATTTTTAATAGAGGTGGTGTTTCACCATATTGGCCAGGCTGGTCTTGATCTCCTGATCTTGTGATCTGCCCGCCTCAGCCTCCCAAAGTGCAGGGATTACAGCCATGAGCCACCACACCCGGCTGAAGAATGTGGCTTCTTTTCACCATTTTCATTACTATCAATATAAACCAAGCAACAATCACTTACCACATCTAAGAAGTCACTACGGAAAGCAACGACCTCTCCCCAGTGGGCCTCTCTGCAGTCATTTCAAACACCTTCAAATCCATTTTCCACACTGCAGCTGAAGTGATGTTTTTTGCAGCACGTTTAGTTGACTTTAAAGTAATATAGGAAATTTCTTATTATCTACGAGATGTTGCTACTCTCTCCTCTTTTCTGCTTGATGTCTGCTGCGTTCTTTCATGTACGTGATATTTTCCGACCCACTTCAGAACATTGAGACATTCTGTTCCTCTAGGTAGAAAAAAACTCTTCCTCCTTCATTTCTCTTAGCTAAATTTGGTTATCCATTAACATCATCTTAAAGAGCATTTCCTCAGGGAAGCCTTCCCCAAATATAAACATATCCTATTCATATGCTATGACGGCACTCTGTCCTCATTCTTCATGTGTTAATAACATTTTAGTTATTTAATTTCCCGCCTTCTCTCAAATATGCTAATACCAGAGGGATGGGAATTATTTTAAACTTATGTATTCCTAACAATTAGCACAGTTTTCAGCAATTTTAGGTGATCTATACATGTTTATGTTTTAACTGGTTAATTTATTAGAAACTCGGAGAAGTGGAGGAGGCATAGAAAATATGATAAATCTTTGTTCTTATTCTTAAAATCCAATTCCTATCATTTTTTTATGTTTGGAATTTCAGGAAGATACAAAGTTCTTTAATTTCTAAGTGATCTGTCTCTTACTGGCTGACAGAGTTCTTACAACAAGTGAATAATAATCTGAAAGAACTTAAAGTCTTGGAGTAGTTCAAAGTCAGGAAGAGTACTTAGAACCTTCTGTAAAGTCTTCTAATTTCTTCTATTTTTTCTTCTACAAACATCTACAGGTTTGTAAACTCCACTAAATGTTTTGAAATAAAGATACAAATTAGTATCAGATTATTTAATAGGATGACTCACTTAATGTAAGTCTTTAGAATTGACTTTACTGAAATCTGAGGTGTTAAAAGCAGTTTTTCAATAAACAGTATTTCAAAAGGAGAAACCCAATTCTCCTGAAGTAAGAAAGGACTTGGTGGCCTCCAAGGGTAGAGAAAACACTGGAGTAGCTATAACTTAATGAGGAAGGTTGAGTGATAGTTGATGAAGCTGAGGGCTGGTACTCAGACTGGGGAGCTATGGCAAGAGTTTTAGACTTTATTTTAATAGGCAAGGGTATTCTTTGAAGGGTTTTATGCAGATAATTACCATGATAAAATTTGATTATTAAAATATCATGTGGACTAACTGAATGAAGAATAGCTTTTGAGAGCCAAGCTTGGATGCAGAGACAGAAGTTAAGAAGACCCTGAAGGAGGTCAGGTAAGACATGATAGTGGTTTGACTAGGGCTAAAATAGTTAAGATAGAGATAAGTGGATGGATTGGAGTTATATTTACACAGCAGCTTTGATAGTACCAAGAGAAGTGAAAAAAGAGGTGAGAAAGAAAGAAGGGTAAGAATTTTTCCCAAATTTCTTATGGGTACAGCCTTGTAGCTAGTAGTACCATTTAAAAGAAAGATGCTAAGAGTGTTAGAACATTTTTGAGGGACTTGGAAGATATGTAGGTGGATATTCCCACTGGAAATTCTCAGAAGAAATGTATGAATTAGAGATATAAATTTAGTATCAGCATATCAGTAGTGCTTGAGGCCTTTGCAATTGATAAAATCTTGGGAGATTTTAGAGGAATCTGGACAGATATGTTTTTGTGGTTTACAAATTTTCTATAAAGACAAATCCCAGGAAATTCTTAAAACATTTTTGATTATTCCAGTAATGCCTACTGAGGTGGACATTTTATTTTTATTTTTAAATGTCATAATAGCCCCTAAGAATTCTATTATTTAACCTAAAATATGTTTTAATCGTTACATGGTTTGAAAAACTTTATGACGAAATGGGGAAGATAAAAGTATTCAGTTACAATTTCAAATTTGAGATAATACCCTTTATTTTACATAGTTTTTTCTTGTTTATTAAACTTTGCTACACATATCTTCTGATTATGTTCAACAATTTTGGCACATAACACAATATTGTATATATAATTACATTTTTAAAAGTCAGTTTTTGTAGAAGAAACTCGGATTAAATAATTTATTTATATTTTTACTTTGGTATTGATGCCTATAGACTAGTTTGATTGGATTACTTAAATCTGCAAACGTAATTTATTTATTTCTTCCAGCTACCTGGGATCTGTGAAAGGAACATCAGCAGCAGAATTAGCAAAAGTTAGTTTTATATTTTCACTATGTTTAAGTAACCACAAATGTCCCCAAAAGTGCAAAGTAGAGTATCAAATTCTTGCCAAAATTACAGGCAGTTGAAAGCAAGTAGTAATGACGAGCATGGTTTATAGGTATAGAAACAAAAGAGAACAAAGGGAAGTCAAGTCTAGGTTTGATACAGTACAGCTGAATGGGAGAATGAAGAAGTGAGGAACGGGGCTTTAGTCCAGAAGCTGGTAAATCATATCAAAATACTGGCTTACAGTGGGAGAATACTACTCTGAGTGGAGAAAGGAACTAAAGAGATAAGTGATAAGTGACAAAGAGATGATTTTTCTAGGGCTTTTTCTTGTTGTGTACTAGACACAATGACTGATTCTGTGAAAAATAAGAAAAAGGTATGTGTTACATATTTTATCCTCAAGGGACTAATAATCTACTGGGCAAATGATATGAATACATGCCGTCTAAAGAACACTGAAAGTGAATGTATATTTCATACTAAATAGATTCCATTGACTTTAAAAAAATTTTTTTATCAGTACAATTGACTATGTTATGTAGCTAAATAAAATATATTCTCTAATTTCACTCCATATTTTAGTTTCTGGATGATAGTTAAAACCATAAAGGGGATATCTTGGCAATCAAAACAGCTAGGATTTTATAGTTTTATTTAAAGTTGTTTGGCTTCAGTTACAGATTTTTCAGTTATAGAAACCCAGTTTTGCCAAGGGCAACCAGAAATTATCTGATTCAGCAGGATTTATCTGTTACTAAATTTATAATAGAATGACATATAAACAAAGCTTCAAATTATTGTTTTGCAATTAGCAATATAACTACCAAGTAGGCCAGAATGTTTTTGAAAATTGGTCAGAATATACACTCTTCATAGGAAATTTATTGTATAATTGTGTAATATGTTTGATGAGACTTAACTAAGAGCAAAAGAAGCAAGGGAAGTAAGTTATAATTAATCATTGACCAGTACCATTAAATACAGACAATCTGAAACCTCTATAACTTGGAAGGATACCTACATGAGGGGAATGGATTGTTAGGTCCACTGAACAAGAATCACATTTGCAAGTATGACATTGTCAAATTCTTGCTATCTGACCTGCCTTTATCATTTTATTAAAGCCCTTAAATGAGTTTGTTGGACATGTAAAAAGCTGTACATATTTAATATACACAACCTGATGAGTTTGAGAAAAACTGTAAATCCATGAGCCCATTGCCACCATCAAGGCCATAAGAATATGCATCACCTCCCAAAGTTTCTTCCCACTCATTTTATTATTAATTTTTTGATGGTAAGAACATTTAACATAGTATCTACCTTCGTAGCTGCTTTTAAGCGTGCAATACAGTATCTGTAGGTCTTTTGAGGTAGAATGAACATTTTAACAATATTAATTATTTTAATCCATAAACATGGGATATCTTTCCATGATTTTTATCAATGACTTCTGGTTTTCAGAATCTACTGGGCAAACGATATGAAGACATGCCATCTAAAGAACATTGAAAGTGAATATATATTTGATGCCCTTTAAAAGAAGCTATATTCTGCTACTTTAGATGGAATGTTACATATATGTCTGTTAGGTTCCTTTAGTCTATAGTGTTGTTCAAGTCCGCTATTTCCTTATTGATTTTCTGTTTGAATTATCTGTCCATTTTTGAAAGTGGAGTATTAAAATCCCTACTATTATGTATTACTATTTCTCTCTTTCAATCTCTTAATATTTGCTTTATATGTTTAGGTGCTTTGACAGGGGCTCATATATATTTTTTCTTGTTATATCCTCTTGATGAATTAACCCCTTTATCATTATATAATGGACTTCTTTGTCTCTTTTTACAATTTTGGACTTAAATCTGTTTTGTCAGATATAAGCATAGGTGATCTGGCTCACTTTTGGTTGCCATTTACATGAAATATATTTTTCCATCTCTATTTTCAGCCTATGTGTGTCCTAAAACTAAAGAAGTGAGTCCCTTGTAAGCAGCATATATTTGGACCATGTTTTTTCTTAATCCATTCAACCACTCTGTCTATTTATTTATTTATTTTTTACTTTAAGTTCTGGTATACATGTACAGAACGTGCAAGTTTGTTACATGGGTATACATGTGCCAGGGCGGTTTGCTGCACCTATCAACCTGGTTGTGGGGGAACAGGTGGTATTTGGTTACAGGAATAAGTTCTTTAGTAGTGATTTCTCAGATTTTGGTGCACCCATCACCTGAGCAGTGTACACTGTATCCAATGTGTAGTTTTTATCCCTTACCCACCTCCCACCCTTTCTCCCAAGTCCCCAAAGTCCTTTTTATTATTTATTTATTTATTTATTTTTACTTTAAGTTCTGGGATATATGTGCTGAACATGCAGATTTGTTACATAGATATACATGTGCCATGGTGATTGGCTGACCTATCAACCTGTTATCTAGGTTTTAAGCCCCACATGCATTAGGTATTTGTCCTAATGCTCTCCCTCCCCTTGCCCCCCATTCCCAGACATGCCCAAGTGTCTGATGTTCCCCTCTGTGCATTCATCTGTTCTCATTGTTCAACTCCCACTTATGAGTGAGAACATGTGGTGTTTGATTTTCTGTTCTTGTGTTAATTTGCTGAGAATGATGGTTTCCAGCTTCGTCCATGTCCCTGCAAAGAACATGAACTCATTCTTTTTTATGGCTGCATAGTATTCCATGGTGTATATGTGCCACATTTCCTTTATCCAGTCTATCATTGATGGGCATTTGGGTTGGTTCCAAGTCTTTGCTTTTGTAAATAGTACTGCAATAAACATATGTGTGCATATGTTTTTATAATAGAATGATTTATAATCTTTGGGTATTTACCCAGTAATGGGATTGATGGGTCAAATGGTATTTCTAGTTCTAAACCCTTGAGGAATCACCACAGTCTTCCACAATGGTTGAACTAATTTACATCTCCACATCCTCACCAGCATCTGTTGTTTCCAGAGTTTTTAATGATCGCCATTCTAACTGGTGTGAGATGTATCTCATTGTGGTTTTGGTTTGCATTTCTTTAATGACCAGTGATGATGAGCTTTTTTTCAAATGTTTGTTGAAGACATTTATGTGGCCAACATAATGTCTGTTCACATCCTTTGCCCACTTTTTGATGGGGTTGTTTTTTTTCTTGTAAACTTGTTTAAGTTCCTTATAGATTCTGGATATTAGCCCTTTGTCAGATGGACAGATTGCAAAAATTTTCTCCCATTCTGTAGGTTGCCTGTTCACTCTGTTCACTTCTTTTGCAGAGCAAAACCTCTGTAGTTTAATTAAATCCTATTTGTCAATTTTGGCTTTTGTTGCCATTGCTTTTGGTGTTTTAGTCATAAAGTCTTTGCCCATGCCTATATCCCGAATGGTATTGCCTAGGTTTTCTTCTAGGGTTTGTATGATTTTAGGTCTTACATTTAAGTCTTTAATCCATCTTGAGTTAATTTTTGTATAAAGTGTAAGGAAGGGTTCCAGTTTCAGTTTTCTGCATATGGCTAGCCAGTTTTCCCAGCATCATTTGTTAAACAGGGAATCCTTTCCCCATTGCTTGTTTTTGTCATGTTTATCAAGGATCAGATGGTTGTAGATGTGTGGTGTTCTTTCTGAGGCCCCTGTTCTGTTCCACTGGTCTTTATTTCTGTTTTGGCACCAGTACCATGCTGGTTTGTTTACTACCTTGTAGTGTAGTTTTGAAGTTAGGTAGCATGATACCTTCAGCTTTGTTCTTTTTGCTTAGAATTGTCTTGGCTATATGGGCTCTTTTTTGGTTCCATATGAATTTTAAAGTAGTTTTTTCTAGTTCTGTAAAGAAAGTCAATGGTAGCTTGATAGGAATGGCATTGAATCTATAAATTACTTTGGGCAGTATGACCATTTTCACAGTATTGAATCTTTTTATCCATGAGCATTGAATGTTTTTCCATTTGTTTGTGTCCTCTCTGATTTCTTTGAGCAGCAGTTTGTAGTTCTCCTTGAAGAGGTCCTTCATGTCCCTTGTAAGTTGTATTCCTAGGTATTTTATTATTTTTGTAGCAATTGTGAATGGGAGTTCACTCATGATTTGGCTCTCTGTTTGTCTATTATTGGTGTATAGGAATGCTTGTGATTTTTGCACATTGATTTTGTATCCTGAGACTGCTGAAGTTGCTTATCAGCTTCAGGAGTTTTTGGACTGATACGATGGGGTTTTCTAAATATACAATCATGTCATCTGCAAACAAAGACCATTTGACTTCCTCTCTTCCTATTTGAATACCCTTTATTTCCTTCTCTTGCCTGATTGCCCTGGCCAGAACTTCCAACACTATGTTGAATAGGAGTGGTGAGAGAGGGCATCCTTGTCTTGTGCTGGTTTTCAAAGGGGATGCTTCCAGTTTTTGCCCATTCAGTATGATATTGGCTATGGGTTTGTCATAAATAGCTCTTATTATTTTGAGATGTCTTCCATCAATACCTAGTTTATTGAGAGTTTTTTTTTTTTTTTTACCATGAAGGGATGTTGAATTTTATTGAAGACCTTTTCTGCATCTATTGAGATACTAATGTGGTTTCTGTCACTGGTTCTGTTTATGTGATGGATTATGTTTATTGATTTGTGTATGTTGAACCAGCCTGGCATCCCAGGGATGAAGCCAATTTGATCGTGGTGGATAAGCTTTGATGTGCTGCTGGATTCAGTTTGCCAGTATTTTATTGAGGATTTTTGCATTGATATTCATCAGGGATATTGACCTGAAATTTCCTTTTTTGTCATGTCTCTCCCAGGTTTTGGAATCAGGATAAGGCTGGCCTCATAAAATTGAGTTAGGGAGGAGTCCCTTTTTTTCTATTGTTTGTAATAGTTTCAGAAGGAATGGTACCAAATCCTCTTTGTACCTCTGGCAGAGTTCGGCTGTGAATCCATCTGGTCCTGGGCTTTTTTGGGTTGGTAAGCTATTAATTAGGGCCTCATTTTCAGAACTTGTTATTGGTCTATTCAGGAATTCAACTTCTTCCTTGTTTAGTCTTGGGAGGGGGTATGTGTCCAGGAATTTATCCAAATATTTTAGGTTTTCTAGCTTATTTGTGTAGAGGTGGATATAGTGTTCTCTGACGGTAGTTTGTATTTCTGTGGGATCAGTGGTGATATCCCCTTTATGATTTTTTATTGTGTCTATTTGATTCTTCTCTCCTTTCTTATTAGTCTGGCTAGTGGTTTATCTATTTTGTTAATCTTTTCAAAAAACCAGCTCCTGGGTTGATTGTTTTTTTGAAGGTTTTTTTCTGTCTCTATCTCTTTCAGTTTTGCTCTTATCTTAGTTATTTCTTGACTTTTGCTAGCTTCTAAATTTGTATGCTCTCCTTCTCTAGTTCTTTTAATTGTGATGTTAGGGTGTCAATTTTAGATCTTCCCTGCTTTCTGATGTGGGCATTTAATGCTATACATTTCCCTCTTACCACTGTGTTAGCTGTGTCCCAGAGATTCTGGTACATTGTCTCTTTGTTCTCATTGGTTTCAATGAACTTCATTATTTCTGCCTTAGTTTTGTTATTTACTTAGTAGTCATTCAGAAGCACGTTGTTCAGCTTCCATGTAGTTGTGTGGTTTTGAGTGTGCTTCTTAATTCTGGAGTTCTAATTTGATTGCACAGTGGCCTGAGAGACTGTTTGTTATGATTTCTGTTCTTTTACATTTGCTGAGGAGTGTTTATTTCCAATTATGAGGTCGAGCTTAGAATAAGTGCTATGTGGTGCTAAGAAAAATGTATATTCTGTTGATTTGCTGTGGAGAGTTTTGTAGATATCTATTAGGTTTGCTTGGTCCAGAGCTGAGTTGAACTCTTGAATATCCTTGTTAAATTTCTGTCTCGTTGATCTTTCTAATATTGGATGTGGGGTGTTAAAGTCTCCCACTATTATTGTGTCAAAGTCCAAGTCTGTTTGTAGGTCTTAAAGAACTGGTTTTGTGAATCTGGTGCTCCTGTATTGGGTGCACCTGTGTGTATATATATATATACACACACATATGTATATATATTTATATATATTCATATACATATATACACATATATACATGTATATATGAATATATATGAGATAGTTATATGATATGAGATATATATGAATATATGTGAGAGATATATATGAAATAACCTTTTTTCATATATGTATGAAAAGCATATTATGTTCTTCTCTAAACTGATTATTCTAGTTAGTAGTTCTTTAACCTTTTTTCAAGGTTCTTAGCTTCCTTGCATTGGGTTAGAACATGTTCCTTTAGCTCAGAGGAGTTTCTTATTACCCACCTTCTGAAGCCTCCTTCTGTCAGTTCATCAGACTCATTCTCTCTAGTTTTGTGCCCTTGCTGGAGAGGAGTTGCGATCATTTGGAAGAAAAGAGATATTCCGGTTTTGGGAATTTTCAGCATTTATGTGCTGGTTGTTCCTCATCTTCGTGGGTTTATCTACCTTAGATCTTTGTGGCTGAAGACCTTTGCATGGGGTTTCTGTGTGGACATTCTTTTGTTGATGTTGATGTTATTGCTTTTTGTTTGTTAGTTTTTCTTCTATCAGTCATGCCCCTCTTCTCCAGGTCTGCTGCAGTTTGCTTGGGCTCCACTCCAGACCCTGTTTGCTTGGTTATCACCAGCAGAGTGTGCAGAACAGCAAATATTGCTGCCTGCTCTTTCCTCTAGAAGCTTTGTCCCAGAGGGCACCGGCCTGATGCCAGCCAGAGCTCTCCTGCATGAGGTGTCTGTCAATCCCTGTTAGGAGTTCTCTCCCAGTCAGGAGTCATGGAGTTCAGGGACCCACTTGAGGAGGCAGTTTTTCCCTTAGCAGAGCTTGAGCACTGTGGTAGTAGAACCCTCCTTGTCAGGATCTGCTGCTCTATTCTCCATTATATCATTCTTATGCCTTTGCATCTTCATAGCTTAGCTCCCACTTATGAGTGAGAACATACGGTGTTTGGTTTTCCATTCCTGAGTTACTTCACTTAGAAAATATATATATATATATATATATATATACACACACACACATATATACATATATACGTATATATGTGTGTATACATACATATATACGTATATACGTATATATACATATGTACGTATATACGTATATATACATATGTACGTATATACGTATATATACATATGTACGTATATACGTATATATACACATATATACATATATACACATATATATACATATATACACATATATACATATATACACATATATATGTATATATGTATATATACATATATACACATATATATGTATATATGTATATATACATATATACACATATATACATTTTCTTCCAAATGTATGTATGTGTATATATACATATATACATACATGTATATGTATGTATATATGTATATATACACATATATACGTATATACACGTATATATGTATATATACATATATACACATATATACACGTGTATATATATATGTATGTATATATATACCACAATTTCTTTACCCAGTCATTGATTGATGGGCATTTGGGCTGTTGCCATGTTTGTGCAATTGCCAATTGTGCTGCTATAAACATGCATGTGCAAATACCTTTTTCAGATAATGACTTCTTTTCCTCTCGGTAGAGACCCAGTAGTGGGATTGTTGGGTCTAATGATAGTTTTACTTTTAGTTCTTTAAGGAATTTCCACACCGTTTTTCATAGAGGTTGTACTAGTTTATATTCTCACCAGCAGTGTAAAAGTTTTCCCTTTTCACCACATTGAAACCATCTATTATTTTTTGATTATGGCCATTCTTGCAGGAGTAAGATGGTATTGCATTGTGGCTTTTACTTGCAGTTCTCTGATCATGAGTGATGTTGAGAGTTTTTTCATCTTTGTTGGTCATTTGTATTTTTTCTTTTGAGAATTGTCTATTTGTTTCCTTAGCCCACTTTTTGATAGTATTGTTTGTTTTTTTTCTTGCTAATTTGTTTGAGTTCCTTGTAGATCCTGTATATTAGTCTTTTGTCGGATGTGTAGATTGTGAAGATTTTCTTCAACTCTGTGGGTTTTCTGTTTGCTCTACTGATTGTTTCTTTTGCTGTGCAGAAGCTTTTTTATTTAATTAAGTCTCATCTATTTATCTTTTTTTATGTTGCATCTGCTTTTGTGTTCTTGGTCATGAAGTCTTTGCCTAAGCCAACATCTAGAAGGGTTTTTCCGATGTTATCTTTTAGAATTTTTACAGTTTCGGGTCTTAGATTTAAGTCTTTGATCCATCTTGAATTGATTTTTGTATAGAGTGAGAGATGAGGATCCGTTTTCACTCTTTTACATGTGGCTTGCCAATTATCCCAGTACCATTTGTTGAATAGGGTGTCCTTTCCCCACTTTATGTTTTTGTTTACTTTGTTAAAGATCAGTTGGCTGTAAATATTTGGCTTTATTTCTGGGTACTCTTTTCCATTCCACTGATCTATGTTCCTATTTTTATACTAGTACCATGCTGTCTTGGTGACTATTGCCTTATAGTTTGAAGTGAGGTTATGTGATACCTCCAGATTTGTTCTTTTTGCTTAGTCTTGCTTTGGCTATACATGCTCTTTTTTGGTTCCATATGATTTCTAGGATTGTTTTTTCTAGTTCTGTGAAGAATGATGAAGATATTTTGGTGGGAATTTCATTGAATTTTTAGATTGCCTTTGGCAGTATAATAAATTTTTTTTTGCAGCTATTGTAAAAATAGTTGAGTTCTTGATTTGATTCTCAACTTGGTCACTGCTGTTGTATGCAGAGCTACTGATTTGTATACATTAATTTTGTATCCTGTAACTTTGCTGAATTCTTTTATCAGTTCTAGGAGCTTTTTGGTGGAGGTCTTTAGGGTTTTCTAGGTATATGATCATATCAACAAGCAACAACAGCTTGACTTTCTCTTTACTAATTTGGATGCTCTGTATTTCTTTCTCTTGTC
This sequence comes from Gorilla gorilla gorilla, assembly GCF_029281585.2. Classification (NCBI taxonomy): domain Eukaryota; kingdom Metazoa; phylum Chordata; class Mammalia; order Primates; family Hominidae; genus Gorilla; species Gorilla gorilla. Next base: position 23,074,463 of record NC_073234.2, on the reverse strand, counting down.
TGATTTTTCTGGCTAAGGCTTTCAGTACTATGTTCAATAGAAGTGGTGAAAGTGGGCATCCTTGTCTTGTTCCAGTTCTCAGGGGGGAATGCTTTCAATGTTTCCCCAGTTCAGTAGAATGTTGGCTGTGGGTTTGCCATAGATGGCTTTTATTACCTTAAGTTATATCCCTTCTATGCTGATTTTGCTGATGGTTTTAATCACAAAGTGATGCTGGATTTTGTCAAATGCTTTTTCTGCATCTGTTGATCATGTGATTTTCACTTTTAATTCTGTTTATGTGGTGTACCACATTCATTGACTTGTGTTTGTTTAACCATCCCTCATCCCTGGTATGAAACCCACTTGATCATGGTGGATTATCTTTCTGATATGTTGTTGGATTCAGTTAGCTAGTGTTTTGTTAAGGATTTTTGCATCTAGATTTATCAGGCAATTTTCTTTTATTGTTATGTCCTTTCCTGGTTTTGGTATTAGGGTGATACTGGCTTCACAGGATGATTTACGGAGAATTCTCTCTCAATCTTGTGGAATAGTGTCAATAGGATTGGTATCAATTCTTCTTTGAATATCTGATAGATTTCAGCTGTGAATCCATCTGGTTCTGGACTTTTTTTGTTCTCATTTTTAAAAATTACCATTTCAGTATCACTGCTTGCTATTGGTCTGTTCAGAGTTTCTATTTCTTCCTGGTTTAATCTAGAAGAATTGTATATTTCCAGAAATTTACCTATCTCCTATTGGTTTTCTAGTTTATGCATTTAAGGATGCTCATGGTAGCCTTGAATGATTGTTTGTATTTCTGTGATATTGGTTGTAATATTTCTTATTTTGTTTCTATTTGAGCTTATTTGGATCTTCTCTTTTATCTTGGTTAATCTCACTAGTTGTTTATCAATTTTATTTATCTTTTCAAAGACCCAGCTTTTTGTTTCATTCATCTTTTTTGTTGTTGTTTTTCAATTTCATTTAGTTCTGCTCTGATCTTTGGTATAATTTTCTTCTGCAGGATTTCGGTTTGGTTTGTTATTGTTTCTCTAGTTCCTTTAGGTGTGCCCTTAGATTGTCTATTTATACTCTTTCAGACCTTCTGATGCAGGCATTTAAGGCTATGAACTTTGCTCTTAGCACCACCTTTGTTGTATTCCAGAGGTTTTTATAGGTTGTGTGACTATTATCATTCAGTTCAAAGAATTTTTAAATTTCCATCATGATTTCATTGTTGACCCAATGCTCATTCAGGAGCAGATTATGTAATTTCCATGTATTTGCATTGTTTTGAGGGTTTCTTTTGGGGTTGATTTCCAATTTTCTTCCATTGTGGTGTGAGAGTGTACTTCATGTAATTTTGGTTTTCTTAAATGTGTGGAGACTTGTTTTGTGGCATAACATATAGTCTATTTTAGAGAATATTCCATGTGCTGATGAATAGAATGCATATTCTGCAGTTGTTGGGTAAAATTTCCTGTAAAAGTGTGTTAAGTCCATTTGTTCTGCCTCTTATTTGCCATTTTTTACCTCTACACTCTGTTTTTTCATTAGAGAATTTAATCAATTTACATTTAAAGCAGTTATTGATAGGTAAGGACCTATTGATGCTGTTTTGTTAATTATCTTACACTGTTTTGAGACACAATAACAACAAAAAACTGCAGGCCAATATCCCTGATGAACATCGATGTGAAAATCCTCAATAAAATACCGGCAAACTAAATCCAGCAGCACATCAAAAAGCTTATCCACCATGATCAAGTCGTCTTCATCCCTAGGATGCAAGGCTGATTCAACATATGCAAATCAATAAATGTAATCCATCACATAAACAGAACCAATGACAAAAACCACATGATTATCTCAATAGATGCAGAAAAGACCTTCAATAAAATTCAACATCCCTTCATGGTAAAAACTCTCAATAAACTAGGTATTGATGGAATGTATTTCAAAATCATAAGAGCTATTTATGACAAACCCATAGCCAATATCATACTGAATGGGCAAAAGCTGGAAGCATCCCCTTTGAAAACCAGCACAAGACAAGGATGCCCTGTCTCACCACTCCTATTCAACATAATGTTGGAAGTTCTGGCCAGGGCAATCAGGCAAGAGAAAGAAATAAAGGTATTCAAATAGAAGGAGAGGAAGTCAAATAGTCTCTGCACATGACATGATTGTATAGTTAGAAAACCCCATCGTCTTAGCCCAAAATCTCCTTAAGCTGATAAGCAACTTCAGCAAAGTCTCAGGATAGGAAATCAATGTGCAAAAATCACAAGCATTCCTATACACCAATAATAGACAAACAGAGAGCCAAATCATGAGTGAACTCCCATTCACAATTGCTACTAAGAGAATAAAATACCTAGGAATACAACTTACAAGGGACGTGAAGGACCTCTTCAAGGAGAACTACAAACCACTGCTCAAGGAAATAAGAGAGGACACAAACATGGAAAAACATTCCATGCTCATAAATAGGGAGGATCAATATCATGAAAATGGCCACACTACCCAAAGTAATTTATAGATTCAATGCTATCCCCATCAAGCTACCATTGCCTTTCTTCACAGTACTAGAAAAAACTACTTCGAATTGCACATGGAACCGAAAAAGAGCCTGTTTGGCCAAGACAGTCCTAAGCAAAAAGAACAAAGCTGGAGGCATCATGCTATCTGACTTTAAACTATACCTCAAGGCTACAGTAACCGAAACAGCATGGTACTCATACCAAAACAGATATATAGACCAATGGAACAGAACAGAGGCCTCAGAAATAATGCCACACACCTACAACCATCTGATCCTTGACAAACCTGACAAAAACAAGCAATGGGGAAAGGATTTCTCGTTTAATAAATGGCATTGGGAAACTGGATAGCCATATGCAGAAAACTGAAACTGGAACCCTTCCTTACACCTTATACAAAAATTAACTCAAGATGGATTAAAGACTTAAACATAAGACCTAAAACCATAAAAGCCCTAGAAGAAAACCTAGGCAATACCATTCAGGACAAAGGCATGGGCAAAGACTTCATGACTAAAACACCAAAAGCAATGGCAACAAAAGCCAGAATTGACAAATGGGATCTAATTAAACTAAGGAGCTTCTGCACAGCAAAAGAAAACTATCATCAGAGTGAATAGTCAACCTACAAAATGAGAGAAAATTTTTGCAACCTATCCTTCTGACAAAGGGCTAATATCCAGAATCTACAAGGAAGTCAAGGAAATCAAAAGCAAACCAGCCCATCAAAAAGTGGGTGAAGGATATGAACAGACACTTCTCAAAAGAAGACATTTATGTGGCCAACAAACATATGAAAAAAAGCTCATCATCACTGGTCATCTGAGAAATGCAAACCAAAACCACAATGAGATACATTTCACGCTAGTTAGAATGTTGATCATTAAAAAGTCAGGAAACAACAGATGCTGGAGGCAATGTGGAGAAATAGGAATGCTTTTACACTGTTGATGGGAGTGTAAATTAGTTCAACCATTGTGGAAGACAGTGTAGCATTTCCTCAAGGATCTAGAACCATAAATACCATTTTACCCAACAATCCCATTACTGGGTATATACCCAAAGGATTATAAATCATTCTACTATAAAGATACATGCACTTGCATGTTTATTGTGGCACTGTTCACAATAGCAAAGACTTGGAACCAACTTAAATGCCCATCAATGATAGACTGGATAAAGAAAACGTGGCACGTATACACCATGGAATACTATGTAGCCAAAAAAAGGGTGAGTTTATGTCCTTTGCAGGGACATGGATGAAGCTGGAAACCATCATTCTCAGCAAGCTAACACAAGAACAGAAAACCAAACACCGCATGTTCTCACTTATAAGTTGGAGTCAAACAGTGAGAACACATGGACACTGGGAGGGAAACATCACACACCAGGGCCTGTTGGGGGTTGGGGGGGTAGGGGAGTGATAGCGTTAGAAGAAATACTTTATGTAGATGACTGATTGATGGGTGCCCCAAACCACCATGGCACATGTATTTCTGTGTAACAAACCTGCATGTTCTGCACATGTATCCCAGAACTTAAAGTATATAGTCTTTCTATTTTTCCCCCTCTTAAAGTCTTCTTTTGTGATGTGATTATTCTTTTGTAGTAGTATTCTTTGATTCCTTTCTCTTTATCTTTGGTGTGTCTACTAGTTTTTTTCTTTTATGTTTACCACAAAGCTTACATGACGCATATTAGAGTTATAACTATTTTTAAGTTGATAACAACTTAACTCCCATGAAATGCAGATCTCTTATATTTTATTTTATTGATTATATTGTTCATGTCAGAATATACATATCTTTATATTTTTTATCCAGTAACAAATTACTGTAACTGTAGTTGCTTAATGCTTTTAAGTTTTACAATTGTGTTAAAAGTTGTTTACACATCATCATTACAGTGTTACAGTATTCTGAATATGGCTATTTTTTACTAGCTTTATACTTACGTATTTTTCATGTTGCTAATTAGCAATCTTTTATTTCAATTGAAATTACGTTATTTAGCACTTCTTTTAAGGAAGATGTGGTGATAAACTTTCTCAGTTTTTGTTTGTTTAGGAAGGTCTTTATCTCTCCATTTCTGAAATTAAGCTTTACCAAGTATAATATTCTTGATTGGCAGGGTTCTTTTTTTGTTCCAGTACATTCACTATTTCATCCCACTCTCTCTTAGGTTGCAAGGTTCTGTTGAGAAAATTCACTGATAGCTCTATGGGAATTTCTTTGCATGTGGCTAGTTTTCTCTTGCTGCTTTCAACATTTTCTCTTTGTCATTGACTTTTGACAATTTGCTTATGTATAACAGTGAAGCTCTCTTTATGTTCAGTCTATTTGGAGTTCCTTGGGATTATTGGTTTGGGATGCTCATTTTCCTACTAAGATTTGAGAAATTTTTAGTTATTATTTTTTAAATTTCTGTTGTTTTTCTTTTTCTCTTCTCTGTAATTTCTATAATGCATATATTGGTTCATTTGATAGTGTCATATAGGTCTTGTAGGCTTACTTCACTATTTCTCCTCCTTTTTGTTCTTCTGACTGATTAATTTCAAGTTATCTGTCTTTCAGTTCATTGGTTCTTTCTTCTGCTCAATCAGGTAATTTGCTGAAGCTCTGTATTGAATTTTTCAGGTGTCATTGTATTTTTTTTACTCCAAAATTTCTGTTTCATCGTTTTCAATTGTTTCTATCTCTTTACTGAACTTCTCATTTTGTTCATACATTATTTTCCTGATTTTATTTAGTTGCCTATTTATGTTCTCTTGTAGTCCATTGAGTTTCTTTAAGAAGATCATTCTTAATTCTTTGTCAGGCTGTTTTTAGATCTTACTTTCTTTGGGGTCAGCCACTGGAACTTTATTTTGTTCCTTTGGTAGTGCCATATTTCCTTCATTCATTGTGTTTTTTGAAGCCTTGGTGTTTCTGTTTTTCCATTTGAATAAGTCATTTCCTCTAGTCTTTACTGATGCTTTGGAAAAAATGAACCTTCACCACTCAGCCTGGCTAGAGATTCTAGGGGGTCTCTCAGACCTTTTTTATGGGTGTACTTAATCCACTCCTTTTGTTCCCTGCTAGTGTGGAAATCTGGGGACTGTGTATCTTCTCTCAATCCTGCAAAGCCAGGCTGAGTACTGAGAGATTTCCATTTATTTTTCTTAGGCAAGTGCCCAGAAGTGTTCAAGGTTGTACACCTCCTCCCTATTCAGCAGAATCAAGTCAGCTGCTGACATCTGTGTGCTGTCTGCAAAAGATACACACACCGTCTGAGGATCTTGCATGTGCTGCTTGCAGAGGCTTACATGCACCATCTGGGGAAGACCACACAAGTCATCTGTGGAACCTCACACACATTCTGTGGGGAAATGTGGGGCACTGCCCAGGAGCGAGATGCATAGCTTGATGGGGGTAAATATTAGCTAGCAGAGGGATCCACAGGTGAGGCATCCTACATGGCATGTGAGCAGGTTTCTTGGTAGAGATAATGAGCTGGTTGGTAGGATGTGTGTCTAATTACTAGCATCCACTGGTTGCTGTAAGCCTCCACCCATTTTCTTTTCTCCTGATGGTCCCCAGATTATTCCGCTGTGCTAATCTTTTCAGTGTTCTAGGTGAGATGAGACAGAAATGGGCCTCTTGGGAAATGTTCCATAAGGCTAGGAAAGCCAGGCACTCACTTCATTTCCACCTTCTCCCATGGGAGAAATCATGTACTAAGGGAGTCTCTCTTGGCCATAGCTGTGCCACTTAGAAGAGTGATACAGGGAAAGTGAAACTGTCCTTATCCTCTTTAATGTGTCTATTTTCATTTATATTTTGCTCCACCAAGGTGCTTGAACCTCTTTTTTTTTTTTTTTTTTTTGAGATGGAGTCTCATTCTGTCACTCAGGAGTGCAGTGGCATGATCTCGGCTCGCTGCAACCTCCACCCTCCAAGTTCAAGCGATTCTCCTGCCTCAGCCTCCTGAGTGGCTGGGATTATAGGCACCTGCCACCATGCCTGGCTAATTTTTTGTATTTTTAGTAGAGACGGGGTTTCACCATCTTGGCCAGGCTGGTCTTGAACTCCTGACCTCATGATCTACCCGCCTCGGCCTCCCAAAGTGCTTGGATTACAGGTGTGAGCCACTGCGCCCGGCCAGGTGCTTGGACTTCTTATGTTTACTTCTAGGATCCCATAAAAATATTTTCACTCATAAATGGTTGTTAAAATTCTTTCTGTGGGAGATATGAGGTCTTTCTGTGGGAGATATGAGGTCTTTCTGCCATCTGGCTTATGTTCTTTTGGCTTGCCTCTGTGTTGACATCTTACTGGTAATGCACATTTTTTTTTTCCTGTGATCTTCCTCTTTTTATACTCTCCAGGTAGTGTGCAATATTTTTTAACTATGATTTATCCTCTCCTTTAAGATTACAACCATATCATTGTGATTAGAATTTGCATGTTTCTAAAATGTTTTTATTATGCATATACAAATTGTCAACTTTTATTCCATGGAAATTTTATGTTCCATTTCAAATGGTTCTTTATGGGAAGATTATTTCAATTCTATTTTTCTCTTTTGACCAAGGATTGTATTATGGAAGATTCTTTAATTGCTTATGTAATTTTGGTGTCCTGCGTAATACAGCATATGAGAGTGTACCACAGATACATCTTCAAACCCATTTCCTGGGGGTCTATTTTCCTCTAATATACAACAAATCTTAAAAGTTTCAGCCAAAAGATTTATGTGACCTTAAGTGAGGGAATACATCATATATTGAATTCCTTTTGTTCTAGAAATGAACAGTTGTTCCTAGTAAAATGAATTGTGAGGACAATATTTTAGCATTAAAGCCATGAGTCCGTTGATTCAAAAAGGAATGTCCTATAGAAATAAGTAGATAAATGATGTTTTCAAATCCAGGAAGACTTTGTCTCCTTGGTCTCACTTATGACCCAGACTTTTGTCTATTTTGAAGATAGAAAGGAATTGTTAAAGATAGTGAATGGAAGTAACCAATGTGAAGAAGTGGGAAATGTCACTGTCCAGGATCAGTGGGGAACTGTGTGTCATCAGAACTGGGATGCTAATAGTTGTTTGTAATTAACTGGGTTAACACTTTATAGTCAACACAAATTTTCATCCTAATGTTAGTGCTTAATCCAAGAATATATAGATGTTTCATACATCCTGCTCTGGAGATAAATCAGCTCTATGGGTATGCAAACACTATGGTTGGGGGATGTGTTAGTCCATTTGCATTGCTATGAACGAATACCGGAGACTGGATAATTTATAAAGAAAAGTGGTTTGTTTGGTTCATGGTTCTGCAGGCTGTACATGAATCATGGAACCAGCAACTGCTTCTGGTGAGGGGCTCAGAAACCTTACAATCATGGCAGAAGGCCAAGGGGAAGTCAGCATATCACATGGAAAGAGGAAGCAAGAGAGAAGGGAGCAAGGTGGTGGGGGGGGTGCCAGGTGCCAGGTTCTCTAAACAACCAGCTCCCCTATGAACTCATTACTGCAGGGAGGGCACAAAGCCATTCATGAGAGATCCTCCTCCATGACCAAAACACCTCCCACAGGCCCCACTTTGAATACTGGGGAATCACATTTCAACCTCAGATTCGGAGGGGACAAAACATCCAAACCATATCAGGGGAATAATAATGGTAATCATAATTTGGGTACTGGAGTTATTTGTTTTAGTAAGACTTTGAACAAATGGAAATTTTAAAAAGAAAATCTATGTTCAAATTTGTCATAATTATTTATTCTTTAAAAAGGAAACTAGCAATATCATCTTTAAGCATTATCTCAGAATTTTAGGCTATTCTGTTTTCCTTTTAATGTCTGGAAAGTATTGTTCCATGTTTTGTGACTTTCCCTTTTCTCTTGAAAAGGGAGAATTGTTGTTTTTATTTAATTTTCTCTGAAGGACATCCACCTTAGTCTCTGTGTGCTTTTAAAGTTTTGTTTTCTTTTTTCTCTCTTTAGTTTCCAGCTATTTTACCATTATGTGCTTAGATGTCATTTTCTTTGTGTTCCTGCACTTGTAGTTTATGGCGATGCTTGAATTTTGGCTATATTTGAAGAGTCTCAATTTTTGGCAAATTCTTAACTATTTTTTATTATATATATATTTTTATTTTTATTTTTATCTTTTATTTTTTTGAGACGGAGTCTCGCTCTGTCGCCTAGGCTGGAGTGCAGTGGTGTGATCTCGGCTCACTGCAACCTCTGCCTCCTGGGTTCAAGCGATTCTCCTGCCTCAGCCTCCTGAGTAGCTGGGACTACAGGCACATGCCATCATGCCCAGCTAATTTTTGTATTTTTAGTGGAGACGGGGTTTCATCGTATTAGCCAGGATGGTCTCGTCGCTCTCCTGACCTCGTGATCCTCCCGCCTCAGCCTCCCAAAGTGCTGGGATGACAGACGTGAGCCACCACGCCTGGCCTTTTTTTTTTTTTTTTTTTTGGATATGGACTCTCGCTCTGTCACTCAGGCTGGAGTGTGGTGGTGTGATCTTGGCTCACTGCAACCTCTGCCTCCTGGATTCAAGCAATCCTCCTGCCTCAGCCTCCCGAGTAGCTGGGTTTAGGTGCACACCACCATGCCCAGCTGATTTTTGTATGTTGGCCAGGCTGGTCTCGAACGCCTGACCTCAACTGATCTGCCCGCCTTGGTCTCCCAAAGTGCTGAGATTACAGGCATGAGCCACTGTGCCTGGCCTTTAACTATTATATTTTCAAATATTTCTTCTGCTGAATTCTCTATCTTTTTACTCTCTGGAACTCCAATTACACAAATATTTGTCTTCTTATTCCCTACTTTGTTCCTCTTGAAACCTTTTTTTCCTGCATTTCCTGTGATTTTGTCTTTTTATGCTTGTATTTTACAGTATGCTAATACTTTTTTCTTTGATGAATTTTGTTAATCTATTGTGTTACTAATTTAATTACTGTATTTTCCAGTTCTAGAACCTTCATTTGGTTTATTTTTATAGTTTTTATATTTATTTTTCTGCCAAAATTTTCAGTCTTGCCTTTTATTTTGTCGTACATATATTAAGGATGGTAATTTACAGTCTATTTCTGGTAATTCACACCTCCTGTTGATTGTGTCTTTTTTTCCTCTTGGCTTTTAATCATGTTATCTTCTCCATAGTTTTTTTATTTCTGAGAGAGTAAGATGCACAATTCATGAAAGATTATAAAGCCAATTGGAGGTGTAGGATAATCTTATGTTTTTGGCAGAAGGCAATCTCAGATAACCTTAATTCAGTCACAGAGATTAAATCTTGGCTTCAGTTTCTACAAAGGCTAGTCTGTTCTAGTCCTTATTTCTCGAAATGTACCCTTTACAACAGGGGTCTCCAACCCCCGGGCTGTAAACTGGTACCGGTCACGGTATGTTAGGAATTGGGCCACGCAGTGGGCGGTGAGAGGCGGGCAAGAGAGCATTACTGATAGAGCTCCACCTCCTCTCAGATCAGGGCTGGCATTAGATTCTCACAGGAGCGCAAACCCTATTGTGAACTGTGCATTTGGGGGGTCTAGGTTGCTCACTCCCTATGAGAATCTAATGCCTGATTATCTGAGGCAGAACAGTTTCATCCTGAAACCATCGCTGTCCCCTCCAATCCCCCCGACCCCCGTGGAAAAATTTTCTTCCACAGAAGCAGTCTTCGGTGCCAAAAAGGTTGGGAACTGCTGTTATTGAGGGTCTCCTTTGGTGGGTTCTGAACTTTGTGTGCTACATTTAGGCAGATTTTACATAAATTAGTGTACAAAAATAAAACTTACTTTATGAGGAGATTTTGAATACACTTAAATATATTTACAAATGACACATGGCTTCCTTTCTTATGCTTACTTAAAAAAACACATTTTGAATTAATATTCCTTATCTATTGACTGTCTCTTTTAAAATACATAACACTGTGATAATCTCTTCTTGGAAAAATGCTAATTCCATCTGTAGGTTTATAAACTTACTGTATGGCCTCAATGATCTCACCTTCCATAGAAGTCATATACACATGCAATAGCAATGAGAAGTATGATTCTTCTTTATTTCTTCTTTTTTTCCCTTGGATGACTGGTTGGATGTTGGGCACCAAGGAGAGAAAACGGAAAACAAACCATGTTGGGCGTCGGCTATCTCCCTTTTTATCCTATGCTCTTTCCTAGACATGGTAGTCAAAAAAGTACAAGTACAAAACTGAAGCAGGGAAAGGCTTTTGCAAAGAACAGAATCTCAGCTCAAAATAACAAAAGCAGAGGCAGTGTTTTGACTCAAAGAGCTGGCGTGCCCAATTGTGAATCACTTGGAGTATGCCTAGATCCAAGGTTACACATTATTTCTGGGAATCTATTTCCTGAATCAATTATTAGATTAAGAAAAGAACATCTAAATAGTTAGAAGAGAAAATTTGGAGCGTTCTTGCCACAAATAAAATACAAATTTTTGAGGTGATGGATATCCAAATTACTCTAATTTGAATATTTGACACTGTATATAGGTATCAGAATATCACATGTATCCCCAAAATACATACAACTGATATGTATCAATAAAAATACAAAAGTGGAAATAGTTTAAAAATATTGCTAATGTAACATTCTATTTCTTGAATCTAGCAATATATTAAAATAATAATACACTGTGACTAACTGTCTTTCAATGAGTGAATGGGGTAACAAAGTTCTATATTCTTACTGTGGTAATAGTTACACAAATTAATACCTGTATTACAACTCAAAGAACTGTACACACACAAATGCATACAAAAACCAGTACTTCTACTTTGTTAATTTATTAAATAAAGGTAAATAATCTGTAAAAAAAATCTCATTCATTTAACTGAGAGATACGGGGACAAAACAAGCAATTGGAGAGAGAGAGACAGACAGACAATGTATTTTTGGATTCTTGGAAGACCTAGGCATATATATGAGATATATATATATATATATATATATATATATATATGTAGGGGTCAGTTTTGCTAAGTGTAAAAATATATATGTACACACACAGTTGGCCTTTAGAATCTGTGGGTTTCATATCCATGGAGTCAACCAACCGCTGATTGAAACTTTGCATTTAGTTGAATCTGTGGGTGTGAAACCAGCAGATATAGAAGGCCAACTAAGGGACTTGAGCATCTGCAGATTTTAATATCCATGGGAGTCTGGGAACCACACCCCTGTGGATATGGTGAGGTGATTTTTTGTGTGTGTGTGTGTGTGTGTATGGATGTGTGTGTGTATATATACACATATCTTCAAATTCTCAGGCTTTCCTTATTTCCATATTTCTTTATATCACTTAGCAAAATTGATCACTATATATATGTGTGTGTATATATATATATGTGTGTGTGTATATATATATATATACAAATTCTCAGCTTTTCCTTATTTCCTTATTTCTTTATATCACTTAGTAAAATTGACCACTACATATGGTACATATACGTAGTGGTCAATTTTGCTAAGTGATGTAAAGAAATAAGGAAATAAGGAAAGGCTGAGACTTTGAATTAAATCAACAAAGCATTTTAATAATATAACAAGCCCATAATTTATGGCTGGTCACACTTGCTTTCACCTTTAGAAGTTTTGTTTTTCATTTGTTTCATTTGTTCCATTTCATTCAAGAGTAAATTCCTGTAAGATGAATAATTGGAAGTTATATTGCAAGAAGTTGGAGTTAAATGTTCATTTAAAGGAAGAAAAATTTTTGAAATAGGAAAAAGAGGATCACAGTGATGACAATGATATTTTATTGCCACTGCTTATACACAGTTATAAGCTCTAAAATGTTTGCTGGCTAGACTCAGAGCCAGAAAAGGCTCATGTTTTGACAATAAATTTACATGCATTCTTGACCTTTGATTGATTGTGATTCACAATCAGAAAGGGCATTTCTACTCTCTGTTGTGCTTTATTCCCCAAATGCCAGAGATTCTGGTGGATTGTTAACATCATAGTATGATCCTTTCCTGGGATAGATTCTATTACATTAAACTTGTACTTGTACAAGAATTTTAAAAAGCAAGAGTTAGACATTCATTGAATCTCAATTTATTATATATTTGTGTTTATTTGGATAGCAGGATCTGGAATCTGAAGTTTCTGATCAAAACTTCACCTGGGCTTTGTGTTTATATCTCTGTTTCAGATAGTAGTGATCTTGAACTAAGGCTTGTAGGTGGAACTAACCGCTGTATGGGGAGAGTAGAGCTGAAAATCCAAGGAAGGTGGGGGACCGTATGCCACCATAAGTGGAACAATGCTGCAGCCGATGTCGTATGCAAGCAGTTGGGATGTGGAACCGCACTTCACTTCGCTGGCTTGCCTCATTTGCAGTCAGGGTCTGATGTTGTATGGCTTGATGGTGTCTCCTGCTCCGGTAATGAATCTTTCCTTTGGGACTGCAGACATTCCGGAACCGTCAATTTTGACTGTCTTCATCAAAACGATGTGTCTGTGATCTGCTCAGGTAAGACTTACATCCGCATGATTACATCAGATAAAATTTCTTTTTTGGAGAACTAGGACCAAACCCTGAAAAAGTTACAACCAATTGTGATGTGTAAGAATTGTGAAGAAGTTACAACCAATTGTGATGTGTAAGAATTCATACTTTCAGTGTTTCCTTAGGGAACATGTCTGCATTTTATGTAGCATATTACATTGTAAGCCTCATGGGAATAAGGTTTTCACCCGCCCCCAACACACCATTTTACTTAATTCTAATTGGTGCAACAAAATGTCCAATCTAGTCAAAATTGCTATTAATCTATACAAGTGTATGGCTTATATTAATATTCAGTATAATTTTAAAATGTGTAATCACTTTGCATATTCATAGACACAACTATATTTTTCTAGGTTATAACTGAGTTTGTTTTAGCACTTCCTTTCATTAAAATAAACTATTTCCAAAGAGTACCTATCTAAAAATTTATGACTTTGCTAATTACTTTGTACCTTATACTAGTAAAATTTTTGTCTGCAGTCATTTGTTTTCTAGTTTGCAACTTTCAACTACAAGCAAGTTACCCCTCGCTGTTTATTTACAGTTTTGTATATCAGGGATTAAAATATCCTTCATATTTCTCTCACAGTAGTATTTTATGTTCAAAGATGTAGTGAAACCTGTTCACTCTCTTAATAAGATTAAACCCACACCTTCTAATATTCTTACGAAAGGAGAATCCCTAGATGTAGAGCCAACTATTTTCCTCTGAGAGTCAGTTTGTCATGATGGAAGAGGCTTCTTTCGTAAATTATTACTGACCTTACGTTACCAGCCTTACACAGGATGCCTTAATCTTATTTCCTATAGAATTTGAGATCAGGTCACATCTTTTAATAAGAGTTTTTCTTAAGTCTAGAGTATGCCGCAGGGAACGATATACATAGAAAAACATATGTAGACAAAGAGGTTTATGGGTTTAGCTGTACCTTAGCCACAGGATTTATGCCATCCTCATAGGACTTTTGGGAAAGATAATATATTCAGAACATCTTTTAATCCTTTTCTTTCTGTTTATACTAGTTTGCTTGCAAGTTTTATCTGGGGACCAACCACTTTCACCATTCAAAAGAGTTTCCCATAGTATATTTAATCAATCCATCATTTTATAAGAAAAATTTTTCTCCACATAACAGAAAAGAGAGGTAGAGGAAAGTTAGGAGAGAAAAGAGGGAGACATGAGAAGATGAGAGAGATGAGAGAAGGGGGGGAGGAAACAGAGAATCTTAATCATTTTGATAAATTTTCTTACAATGAAGTGAATTCATAACTGTGTACTTCTGACTTGATATAACATCCTTAACTGTCAGACCAGTTGCTATTCAAAGTCTGGAACTTCTGGAACTATTTGCCTCTGGAAGAGTAAGGAAGGGCCATGAAGAATGATGCAGATGTGAAAATAAGGTTGGAAAACCGTCCCAACAGTGAAAACATATGTGTATGGCCAACCCACAGGAAAATGGGTAGTTAGATACATTGGCCTTCTCTTCAGCCCTGTAGTCAGAGGATTTTTATTTTCCCAAACAAAAACAGTTCACAGTTTCACAGTTTAAAATCTGTCACTTGATAATTATGTGACCCTGCATAAATCAATCTCCAAGTTGCAGATTTCTTATATCATGACTAGGATAACAGCATTAAATAAAATAGTGCAGAGAAAATACCTAAAATGTGCCTGGCAAACAGGAAGTTCTCAATAGGTATGGGTATGATTATTATCATCATTATGACCTACATTATTTATAGGAAAATAAACCTCCAAATCTCCAAAGACTAACCTATTCAATGTGAACCAGATTTCTCACTAGATAGCAAATTATATTTTTGTAATGATGTATGAAAAGCTTGAATAATGGGAGGAGATGAGACATAGAAATTATATCTCCTTTCCTCAATTATTTCAAGAAAAGTTCTCCACATTTTTACTTTCTTGGGGTTATTTAATATATTTATTTGTATGCATGAAAAAGCAGAGTCACAGGAACACAAAGAAGTAACGTGATGTATATGCTGATGGAGCAAAAACACACAGTTTCTTCAAAAATAACCACTGAACAAATTTCATTTCCTATGACAAATATGTTTAATAAGCAAAGGCTTGCTTCTTCATAGAAAACAGTATGAGAAAGAACATATTTCTATTTAAATCCAAGAGAGACTTTTTGCTAATTGCGCATTCTTTTTGTCCCTTTTCTTTCTGAAGTTACTGAAATGCAAGTATTTCCTAACACTATTTTATTTTACGGTGTTAAAAATAACCACTCTAATATTTTGAAAATTAATGTAATTAATGATATATAGGATTATACGGCTTTTTATTGCAATGTTTAGTTTCTTAAATTTTAGTAAGGCTAAAGCAAGGTTCTTAGGATTATAATTTCAATTTTCATATTTAAAAGAAGATTGTTTTCATAAAGACTGACAAGTCTTTATGAAAACAATCTTTAAAATTTCAATCTTTAAAATCTTTAAAATTTCAGTCTTTAAAATTTTAAAACAAAATGATTTCCAGTCTTTACTTTTCTCAGTATGTGAAGGATACATCTAATCTTCACATTGGGGGGGTTGGAGGAGAGGGACGCTGATGATATTGTCCCAAACCCAATTCAGACGTTTCTCTGTGACTTCATCCTAGATGGAGCAGATTTGGAACTGCGACTAGCAGATGGAAGTAACAATTGTTCAGGGAGAGTAGAGGTGAGAATCCATGAACAGTGGTGGACAATATGTGACCAGAACTGGAAGAATGAACAAGCCCTTGTGGTTTGTAAGCAGCTAGGATGTCCGTTCAGCGTCTTTGGCAGTCGTCGTGCTAAACCTAGTAATGAAGCTAGAGACATTTGGATAAACAGCATATCTTGCACTGGGAATGAGTCAGCTCTCTGGGACTGCACATATGATGGAAAAGCAAAGCGAACATGCTTCCGAAGATCAGATGCTGGAGTAATTTGTTCTGGTAAGGTTCAAAGATCATGAGAGTGTACACATTTGAATTTTTAGAAATAATTTGTTGGGAGGTTAGAAACAATAGCTTGAAGAAAAGGTTTTCTGGACCTTAAAAAAAAACCCAAAATACTCTTAAGCTGCACAAAGAACTTTTCAAATGCACGTTGTAAAAAGAGAGTTTCTTCACACTAGCAGTCTCCCCTGAAATCAGATGCAGCTGCTACCACTGCATGAGTATAATCTGTATCTCTAAAATAACTGGGCAACCTCTCTTCATAGAAAACTAATGAGTTGTACTAATTTACAGTTTTCTTAACAGCTTTTCTGCTGCTTTTTAACTTTTTTATTTAATAATATACATTGTTTATTTCTGATTATAAATTAAGGCTTATTATAGAGAATTAGGAATATATACAAATCCAAATAGCTGATATAGATATATTTATATGCATATGTTGATACGATGTATAATTCTGTAAGCATCTAGAATGTCATTAGTAGAATTGAAAACAAAGAAAATCTATGTGTATAATACTTATGAAATATTTTAAGTATAAAACATTTCCAAGACCTTTTAAACAGAAAAAACAGGTTAGATATTTAAAAAACAAAGCTAGGTGCAGTGGCTCACGCCTGTAACCCCAACACTTTGGGAGACTACCACAGGAAGATCACTTGAGGCCAAGATTCACAATCAACTTGGGTAATATAGCAAGACTCCGTCTGCAAAAAATTTAAAAATTAGCTGGGTGTGGTGGTGCATACCTGTGGTCCTAGCTACTCAGTAGACTAAGGCGGGAGGATTGCTTGACCCCAGAAATTCAAGGCTGCAGTGAGCCGTGATTGGGTCACTGCACTCCAGCCTGGGCAACAGAGTGAGACCTCATCTTGTTAAAAAAAAAATGAAATAAATAAATAAAATCGAGACAGCATTATTCTCTGTGGCACTTTATGAAGGGAAAAAAAGGAATATCTAGAGAGTCCTAAGTGGGAGGGCGCACAGGTGTCCGGGGAGTATTGTGAGCCTACATAACCATTTCCAACGATGCTATTTACATGAGGGTATACCTGATAGTCTTGTTATTTATTGATATCCTAAAAGCCTGATAGATGATAGATATAGGATAAATGAAGAATGATGTTCTTGTAAATGAAACACACACACACACACACAAATACCTTATATGTGGATGGAAAGATAGAAATATAAATAATGCAACTCCTTATTTTGTGTCTTGTTTCTCACTTGCTATAGCATTTGCATTTTCCCACACCCTTAAACTAATTACTTAAAAATTAAAATTAAAAAACTTTATGTTATTCTATCATATGTGTACAGTAAATTTAGCCTGATCTCTATTCTTGGTGTTTAGGCTGTTGGATAATTTTTCACTATTAATATTATACTAACCTGACATTCTTGAATGTACACCTTACATATATCTTATATTCAAGAATGTCAGGTTAGTATAATATATAATGGTATCCAGAAATTGCAGAGTGGAATTTGTTTTATGAATCTATTTATCTATCTATTCTGTTCACATTTAGTGTGATCAATTTGGTAGACAAAGTTAACTATCAATTCTTTTGTACACTTTAATTTTATTTTACTTTTCTCTTTCTTATAGATCGATATAAAACATTATAAAAATTACTTTTTGCTTTTTGGAAACTACTTTTTCAAATTATAAACCCAGTGAAAAGGTCAAAATACAAAAAAAAATAATTTTTTAAATCCACATGCAACGCTACCATTCATTCAAATCTTTTGTGATTTTTTTGTTGTTTATGTTTCTGGATTGTGTGTGTGTATGTGTGTACCCTTTGTGCTGAACAATATACCACAGACATATTCCACATGGCCATTACTAATCTATCTTAATGTTAAAGGCTACTTACTATATTGCATAAATGTACTATAATTTATTTAACTATCTCATAATGTTAAGTTTTAAAAGGTTTTCAAATTTTTACTGTTAAAAATATGATTTTATTTGATATACTGAGAAATACGTTTTTCACACTTGATTATATAGTTTGCCAAATACTTAAAAATGAAATTGTCATGTAAAACCATATGCATCTTTTTTTAAAGTCTTGGATACATATTAACAAATTATCATCTATAAATTGTGTTTTTTTCTTCTATTCAATTTCAGTTCCCTATTATTCCACTATATCATATTAACACTGAATATTTTCATATTTTAGAATAACTGTTAATCTGATTTTTAAAATATAATAATATTAATTAACATTTATTGAATATTTATGGTGTGCCAGGCAGTGTTCTATTAGTTTACATATATGGGTTCATGGAATCTTCATGGAATCCCAAGAAGGGGGTTACTATTCTATCTCTATTTTACAGTGAGGAAATAGAGGTACTGAGGGAAAGTAACTCACCCAGGTCACTCAGCTATCAGAGCAGTAGTGAAGCTGGAGTTCAGATATGAACTGATTTAACTCCAAAGTCAATGTTCGAAAATCTTACTTCCTTGATAACAAATGAGAGCTTTTTCCTAATTCTTTATTAGCAACTTATTTGTATTTGTTTATGTGTTAGCATTTCTGCTTCTTTGGCCATTTTTCTGCTGTGTGATGTCTTTGTCTTCATAATGTGTAAGAACTCTGTGTATTTTGTAGAGTCCCTTTATAAAATACATAATCCCCCTCTTCTATTTCTAGAACCATCACATTTTAACTACTGTAGCTTTCTATAGGCTAATACCTACTGAGATATATATTCCCTAAGTATTCTTATTTTTCATAAAATTCCTTGCTACTTTTTCCTTTTTGTTCTTCTAAATATGGATTGAAATTGGAATTGTTTTTAAGGTAATATTAAACCTATGAATTGGTTGGGCATGGTGGCACATGCCTGTTGTCCCAGCAACTCAGTAGGCTGAGGCAGGAATATCACTTGAGCCCAGGAGATAGAGACTGTAAGGTGCTATGATTGCACCTGTAAATAGCCACTCCACTCCAGCCTGGGCAACATAGCAAAACCCAGTCTATTAAAATACAATATAAATATAAATTGGTTTGATTTGTGCAGAAATTATATCATTATACTATCCAGTTATCCTATACTAGAACAGGATACACTACTTCATTTATATATTTGCTTGCATCAGGAATTAAAAGTTTTTCTTTGCTTTGTTTCTATGAATTTTTATTTAGTATATCTGGAAATGATACATATTATATATACATACATCATATATCTGTTCATACCCCCACACATTTAACCTACATTGAATACGTTGGTTTCCATTATATCGTGGAAGCACTTGGTGACATACTCAAAACTTTATGTGTAAGGATGTCCGTAGCAGTGTAATTTGTGAAAATGAAAAATTAACCATAACATAGGTAACCAAGAATTGTGTCTTGATTAAATAACTTACAGAATCTCTGTATCTCTATATGATGGTATCCTATGCAATCATTAAATGTTATGTTTTAAAATACACACACACACATACTAGGTTGAGTAGAATGTAAGATTATTATATACACATGGAAGAGTTGTCATACTGGATAGCAAGTAAAGAAATTGGAAGGCTTTTAGAATTTTTAAAGTGACCCATTATAAAATATTATATCTTTCCTATATCGTAATAGTACCTGCATAGTAAAATATTTCTTGACTGGGCACGGTGGCTGACGCCTGTAACCCTGGCACTTTGGGAGGCTGAAAGGAGGTCAGGGGTTCTAGACCAGCCTGGGCAACATGGTGAAACCCTGTCTATACTAAAAATACAAAAAATAGCTGGCTGTGGTGGTGTGAACCTGTAATCCCAGCTACTCGGGAGGCTGAGGTGGGAGGATCACTTAAACCCTGAAGGCAGAGGTTGTGGTGAACCAAGATTGTGCCACAGCACTCTAGCCTGGGTGACAGAGCAAGACCCTGGACAGAAAAGAACGAAAGGAAAGAAAAAGAAAGAAAGAAAGAAAGAGAGAGAGAGAAAGAAAGAAAGGAAAGAAAGAAAGAAAGAAAGAAAGAAAGAAAGAAAGAAAGAGAAAGAGAGGGAGGGAGGGAAAGGGAGGAAGAGGAAGAAGGAAGGAAGGAAAGAAGGGAAAGGGAGGAAGAGGAAGAGGAAGAAGAAGAATGGGGGAGGGGAAGGAAGGAAGGAAAAGAAAGAAAAAGAAAGAAAGAAGTCAGAGAAAGAAAGAAAAGAGAGAATGAAAGAAGAGAGAGAAGAAAGAAAAGAAAGAGAAAGAGGAAAGAGAGAAAGAAAAGGAAAGAAGAAAAAGGAAGAAAGAGAGGAAAGAAGAGAGAGAAAGAAGAATGAAAGAAGACAGAGAAAGGAAGAAAAAAGAAAGAGAAAGAAGAAAAGGAAAAGAAAAGAGGGAGGGAGGAAGGAAGGAAAGAAGGAAGGAAGGAAGAAAGGAAATAAAATTCTCAAATTTTCTCAATGTTTCTCAAGTGCTTTGAACAGTGGAAAAATTAAGAATTAAAAAGGAATTTATTTTATGAAAGGGCAGTTTCATGTACATATGCCTCCCTTTATCTTATAAAACATGAGTGGACAAACTAAAATGACAACTATGAGGGGATAAGCTTTGGTGCTAATGCTGGACTCCACTGCAGAAACCTGCCAGTGCTATCTCCTGAATGTATCCATACCTCAAAGAACTTCTCTGCATGCTTCCACGTTGCTCATCTTATCCAAATCCGTCATTCTTGGAGGCTTCATAACATTCCCCAGGCTTTACTTCAGTAAATTTGCTGTGGTTGTTTCATGCTTTAGAGACACCTTCTCTCCAAAAATTGAATAAAAAATTGTCAGAAGAAAGAAAACCAAACTTTTCATCCAAAAGTGTGCCTAATATATCACCTGTTAGGCAAAGCCTTATAGTTATGAATTTAGAGTCTTTTCAGTCTTCTGAAAAGACTCTCTCATTTGATCTCAAATATGTGGTTTTGTCTTGCTTGCAGATAAGGCAGATCTGGACCTAAGGCTTGTCGGGGCTCATAGCCCCTGTTATGGGAGATTGGAGGTGAAATACCAAGGAGAGTGGGGGACTGTGTGTCATGACAGATGGAGCACAAGGAATGCAGCTGTTGTGTGTAAACAACTGGGATGTGGAAAGCCTGTGCATGTGTTTGGTATGACCTATTTTAAAGAAGCATCAGGACCTATTTGGCTGGATGACGTTTCTTGCATTGGAAATGAGTCAAATATCTGGGACTGTGAACACAGTGGATGGGGAAAGCATAATTGTGTACACAGAGAGGATGTGATTGTAACCTGCTCAGGTAAGACTTGTTCTTGTTTATTATTTCCTGATAAGAGAAATAGTATTCCTCATAGGAAGGGCTTCTGGGTCTATAAACTGGCTTACATGTGGGAATTGATTGAGGGGCCATGACTCTTGTCTTTAAATTAGACTTCAGTTCACTTCACCTGGAACTCTTCCACTTATACAGGTAAAGTAAGAAATTAGTAGACAACCCTGACTATGACCCTTTGGATCCCTTCCCCTACCATATACAGAAGCGGTTTGGCCTTTCAACTTCATTAAGTGTAGGCCACCTTTGGATACATGTTTCACCCAACCAGTCCAACAAACTATTAGAGCCTTTCTAACCCTTAGCTGCATCATTAAATCTAGAATCTCTGCTTAGGGCTCATATCAGTAAATTCACCCTGACCCAACTTTATGTTCCTTCCAGCATTATCTCACATCCTTAATATTCATTCCCACATATATTCTGATTTCTGTCTGTGTAAATTGGAAAAATCATGGTTGTTTGTGTGCACTTCCACATAAGACACTTTGTACCTCACATTTTGGAGCCTGCTGGGACTTGAGTCTAGATGTAAAGAGGGCTGATGGGATGGGTGCTGAGGAGAATCAGGAGTGCCTTTCAAGGCAGTTATCTCAGGAGAGATTCAATTTCTTCAAGCAAAGTAGGATTAATATTCTCATACAGAGGTGGATGGTTGTCTCTACTGTTAAAGGAGAAACAGTAGAATTTAGGGTTTCAATGTTCCCAACCTCATCAGGTCTTCCCCTATGGCCCCATCCTAATTTTCAGAATTCTATTCCATCCCAATTAAATCCCTCACTTAGACAGCAGACATCTTGTGAGGTTGAGAATTCAGTACCTTACCAGGTGAAGGTTTTCAGTAATCTCAGTTCTGTGGCTATAAGAGACACGAGTTTCTTTCCGGGAAGACATCAAAACTTGTAGGTCATATTGCAGTTCAGCTGGGAATTTGAATCTCTAAGCTCATCCTTTTCTTTTCCCACTTTGTCCAGTGCAATGGGGAGCAGCCAGCCAATCTAATTATGCTTGTAAGTTTGACAAAAATGTCCTAGGTTATCAAATATATGTTCACTCAGAACTTTGCCTACTGTAAGTATTTGATTAGGAATATGTAATGATGAGATTTTGTATATATCTATTGCCACATCATGCCATGGATTATCAGCGCCCTCTTTACTACTGGATATAGAATCATTAGTGTCATTAAATTTTTATCAGATTAGAGAACCAATTCTAGAATCAATTTATGAATTACAGCATCAATTCATAAAACTCATCCTTAAGATTTTGTTCCTCTAGAACCACTATTAGTACCAAAATCTGCGTTATTCAGGGTTCTCCAGGAAAAAAAAACCAATAGAACGTGAGCCTCTCTTCTCTCTCTCTCTGTGTGTGTGTGTGTGTGTGTGTGTGCATATATATGTATGTAGAGAGAGAGACAGAGATTTATTTTAAGGAATTGGTTCATCAATTTTATAAGCAATTATGGGGGCTTGCAAGTCCAAAATCTGAAGAGGAGGCCAGCAGACTGCAGAGAAGAGCTGATGTTGCAGTCTTGAATCTCAAGAAAGTGCGGAGGTAGAATTCCTTCTTTCTTGGGGGACTTCAGTCTTTTCTTTTAAGGTCTTCAACTGATTGGATGAGGCCCACCCACGTTATGGAGGATAATTGGCTATACTCAAAGTCTGCTAATTTAAAGGTTAATCACATCTGAAAAAATACCTTCACAGCACCATCTAGACTGGTGTTTGACCAAATAACTGGGTATC
This sequence comes from Gorilla gorilla gorilla, assembly GCF_029281585.2. Classification (NCBI taxonomy): domain Eukaryota; kingdom Metazoa; phylum Chordata; class Mammalia; order Primates; family Hominidae; genus Gorilla; species Gorilla gorilla. The sequence goes on along the minus strand of NC_073234.2, from coordinate 23,051,397 downwards.
ATAGCCCAGCCAAGTTGACATATAAAATAAACCATCACACCCATTAACTACTTGCTTCATTGTTCTTGGTGCAGGTAATGCAACATGGGGCCTGAGGCTGGTGGGCGGCAGCAACCGCTGCTCGGGAAGACTGGAGGTGTACTTTCAAGGACGGTGGGGCACAGTGTGTGATGACGGCTGGAACAGTAAAGCTGCAGCTGTGGTGTGTAGCCAGCTGGACTGCCCATCTTCTATCATTGGCATGGGTCTGGGAAACGCTTCTACAGGATATGGAAAAATTTGGCTCGATGATGTTTCCTGTGATGGAGATGAGTCAGATCTCTGGTCATGCAGGAACAGTGGGTGGGGAAATAATGACTGCAGTCACAGTGAAGATGTTGGAGTGATCTGTTCTGGTAAGATACCCAAACCAGGGCTTCCTTAAAAGAAACTGCCTGGGTTCTCTAACATACCTTGTTTTTTCTTAATCAGTACATTTATGACCGAGTGCTCATTTCTCACTTTTTTAGAGCTAACCATACCTCATATTCTCATTCATTTTTAATATCTTTCTATGGGATCAAAACTGTTTTCTGAAGAAATGAAACTTCATTTTCTGATATCTACCCAAATTTTCCCAAAGTTAGTTTCATCAAACCACTAGTCAATACAATTCTACAAAAAGACGTTATCCATAGTCAAATAGTTTAGGAAAAAATAATGAGAATTCAGTTATTTATTTAAATAAATAAACCCTTGTGTTGAATCACCCAGTCTCTCAAAAATTGGTACCCAAGATGACTCAAATACTCATTGTTACCTGAAAGACTTATTTATGTAAGATAAATCCAATAGCATTAGAACAAATAAACTTCATCCAGAGGTCTGGGTTTATGGTTTATATAATTTTTTTTATTATTATACTTTAAGTTCTAGGGTACATGTGCACAACATGCAGGTTTGTTACATAGGTATACATGTGCCATGTTGGTTTGCTGCACCCATCAACTCGTCATTTACATTAGGTATTTCTCCTAATGCTATCCCTCCCCCAGTCCCCCACCAACCGACAGGCCCCAGTGGGTGATGTTCCCCGCCCTGTGTCCAAGTGTTCTCATTGTTCACTTCCCACCTATGAGTGAGAACATGGGGTGTTTGGTTTTCTGTCCTTGTGACAGTTTGCTCAGAATGATGGTTTCCAGCTTCATGCATGTCCCTGCAAAGGACATGAACTCATCCTTTTTTATGGCTGCATAGTATTCCATGGTGTATATGTGCCACATTTTCTTAATCCAGTCTATCATTGATGGACATCTGGGTTGGTTCCAAGTCTTTGCTACTGTGAATAGTGCCGCAATAAACATATGTGTACATGTATCTTTATAGCAGCATGATTTATAATCCTTTGGGTATATACCCAGTAATGGGATGGCTGGGTCAAATGGTATTTCTAGTTCTAGATCCTTGAGGATTTGCCACACTGTCTTCCACAATGGTTGAACGAATTTACACTCCCACCAACAGTGTAAAAACGTTCCCATTTCTCCACATCCTCTCCAGCATCCGCTGTTTCCTGACTTTTTAATTATTGCCATTCTAACTGGCATGAGATGGTATCTCATTGTGGTTTTGATTTGCATTTCTCGGATGGCCAGTGATGATGAGCATTTTCTCATGTGTCTGTTGGATGCATAGATGGCTTCTTTTGAGAAGTGTCTGTTCATATCCTTTGCCTACTTTTTGATGGGGTTGTTTGTTTTTTTCTTGTAAATTTGTTTAAATTCTTTGTAGATTCTGGATATTAGCTCTTTGTCAGATGGGTAGATTGTAAAAATTTTCTCCCATTCTGTAGGTTGCCTGTTGACTCTGATGATAGTTTCTTTTGCTGTGCAGAAGCTCTTTAGTTTAATTAGATCCCATTTGTCAATTTTGGCTTTTGTTGCCATTGCTTTTGGTGTTTTAGTCATGAAGTCCTTGCCCATGCTTATGTCCTGAATGGTATTGCCTAGGTTTTCTTCTAGGGTTTTTATGCTTTTAGGTCTAACATTGACGTCTTTAATTCATCTTGAATTAATTTTTGTGTAAGGTGTAAGGAAGGGATCCAGTTTCAGCTTTCTACATATGGCTAGCCAGTTTTCCCAGCACCGTTTATTAAATAGGGAATCCTTTCCCCATTTCTTGTTTTTGTCAGGTTTGTCAAAGATCAGATAGTTGTAGCTATGTGACATTATTTCTGAGGGCTCTGTTCTGTTCCATTTGTCTATATCTCTGTTTTGGTACCGGTACCATGCTGTTTTGGTTACTATAGCCTTGTAGTATAGTTTGAAGTCAGGTAGCATGATGCCTCCAGCTTTGTTCTTTTTACTTAGGATTGTCTTGGCTATGTGATTTTTTTTTTTGTTTTTTTGTTTTTTGTTTTTTTTTTTTTGGTTCCATACGAACTTTAAAGTAGTTTTTTCCAATTCTGTGAAGAAAGTCATTGGTAGCTTGATGGGGAAGGCACTGAATCCATAAATTACCTTGGGCAGTATGGCCATTTTCATGATATTGATTCTTCCGATCCATGAGCATGGAATGTTCTTCCATTTGTTTGTGTCCTCTTTTATTTCGTTGAGCAGTGGTTTGTAGTTCTCCTTGAAGAAGTCCTTCACATCCCTTGTAAGTTGGATTCCTAGGTATTTTATTCTCTTTGTAGCAAATGTGAATGGGAGTTCGCTCATGATTTGGCTCTGTTTGTCTGTTATTTGTGTATAGGAATGCTTGTGGTTTTTGAACATTGATTTTGTATCCTGAGACTTTGCTGAAGTTCCTTATCAGTTTAAGGAGATTTTGGGCTGAGACGATGGGGTTTTCTAAATATACAATCATGTCATCTGCAAACAGGGACAATTTGACTTCTCTTTTCCTAACTGAATACCCTTTATTTCCTTCTCTTGCCTGAGTGCCCTGGCCAGAACTTCCAACACTATGTTGAATAGGAGTGGTAAGAGAGGGCATTCTTGTCTTGTGCCAGTTTTCAAAGGGAATTCTTCCAGCTTTTGCCCATTCAGTATGATATTGGCTGTGGGTTTGTCATAAATAGCTCTTATTATTTTGAGATACGTTCCATCAATACCTAGTTTATTGAGAGTTTTTAGCATGAAGCAGTGTTAAATTTTGTCTGAGGCCTTTTCTGCATCTATTGAGATAATCATGTGGTTTTTGTCATTGGTTCTGTTTATGTAATGGATTATGTTTGTTGATTTGCATATGTTGAACCAGCCTGGCATCCCAGGGATGAAGCCAACTTGACCGTGGTGGATAGGCTTTTTGATGTGCTGCTGGATTCGGTTTGCCAGTATTTTATTGAGGATTTTTGCATCGATGTTCATTAGGGTTATTGGTTTAAAATTCCCTCTTTTTGTTTTGCCTCTGCCAAGCTTTGGTATCAGGATGATGTTGGCCTCATAAAATGAGTTAGGGAGGATTCCTTTTTTTTCTGTTGATTAGATTAGTTTCGGAAGGAATGGTACCAGCCCCTCTTTTTACCTCTGGTAGAATTTGGCTCTGAATCCATCTGGTCCTGGACTTTTTTTGGTTGTTAGGCTATTAATTATTGGCTCAATTTCAGAGCCAGTTATTGGTCTATTCAGAGATTCAACTTCTTCCTGGTTTATGTCTTGGGAGGGTGTATGTGTCCAGGAATTTATCCACTTCTTCTAGATTTTATAGTTTATTTGCGTAGAGGTGTTTATAGTGTTCTCTGATGGTAGTTTGTATTTCTGTGGGATTGGTGGTGATATCCCCTTTGTCATTTTCTATTGCATCTATTTGATTCTTCTCTACTTCTTTATTAGTTTTGCTAGTGGTCTATCAATTTTGTTGATCGTTTTGAAAAACCAGCTTCTGGATTCGTTGATTCTTTGAAGGTTTTTTTGTGTCTCTATCTCCTTCAGTTCTGCTCTGATCTTGGTTATTTCTTGCCTTCTGCTAGCTTTTGAATTTGTTTGCTCTTGCTTCTCTAGTTCTTTTAACTGTGATATTAGGGTGTTGATTTTAGATCTTTCCTGCTTTCTCTTGTGGGCATTTAGTGCTATAAATTTCCCTCTACACACTGCTTTAAATGTGTCCCAGAGATTCTGGCATATTGTGTCTTTGTTCTCGTTGGTTTCAAAGAACATCTTTATTTCTGCCTTCATTTCGTTATTTATCCAGTAATCATTCAGGAGCAGGTTGTTCAGTTTCCATGTAGTTGTGTGGTTTTGTGTGAGTTTCTTAATTCTGAGTTCTAATTTGATTGCGCTGTGGTCTGAGAGACTGTTTGTTGTGATTTCTGTTCTTTTACATTTGCTGAGGAGTGCTTTACTTCCAATTATGTGGTCAATTTTAGAATAAGTGTGATCTAATGCTGAGAAGAATATATATTCTGTTGATTTGCTGTGGAGAGTTCTGTAGATGTCTATTAGGTCCTCTTGGTGCAGAGTTGAGTTCAAGTCCTGGATATCCTTGTTAACTTTCTGTCTCATTGATCTGTCTAATATTCACAGTGGGGTGTTAAAGTCTCCCATTAATATTGTGTGGGAGTGTAAGTCTCTTTGTAGGTCTCTAAGGACTTGCTTTTTAAATCTGAGTGCTCCTGTATTGCGTGCATATATATTTAGGATAGTTAGCTCTTCTTGTTGAATTGATCCCTTTACCATTATGTAATGGCCTTCTTTGTCTCTTTTGATCTTCATTGGTTTAAAGTCTGTTTTATCAGAGACTAGGATTACAACCCCTGCTCTTTTTTGCATTCCAATTGTTTGGTAGATCTTCCTCCATCCCTTTATTTTCAGCCTATGTGTGTCCCTGAAGGTGATGGGTCTCCTGAATACAGCACACTGACGGGTCTTGAGTCTTTATCCAAGTCTTCAATCACTGATATCCTTTCTTCCACTTGATTGAATTGGCTACTGAAGCTTGTGCGTGTATCACAAAGTTCTCGTGCCATGGTTTTCAGCTCCGTCAGGTTATTTAAGGTCTTCTCTGCCCTGTTTATTCTAGTTAGCCATTCGTCTAACCTTTTTTCAAGGTTTTTAAGCTTTCTTGCCATGGGTTAGAACATGCCCCTTTAGCTCGGAGAAGTTTGTTTTTACAGACCTTCTGAAGCCTACTTCTGTCAGCTCATCAAAGTCATTCTCTGTCCAGCTTTGTTCTGTTGCTGGTGGGGAGGTGCGATCCTTTGGAGGAGAAGAGGCACTCTGGTTTTTAGAATTTTCTACTTTGCTGCTCTGGTTTCTCCCCATCTTTGCAGTTTTATCTACCTTTGGTCTTCGATGTTAGTGACCTACAGATGAGGTTTTGGTGTGGTTATCCTTTTTGTTGATGTTGATACTATTCCTTTCTGTTTGTTAGTTTTCCTTCTAACAGTCAGGCCCCTCAGCTGCAAGCCTGTTGGAGTTTGCTGGAGGTCCACTCCAGACCCCGTTTACCTGGGTATCAACAGCGGAGGCTCAGTTGGAAATGCAGAAATTACCTGTCTTCTGTGTTGATCACACTGGGAGCTGAAGACCGGAGTTGTTTCTATTTGGCCATCCTTTATATAATTTTAAAGATGTCAAGAACTGCCTTGTAGATTCCTTCTCTAAGACCAAAGTTTTTATTAGACAACTTTAAAATGGTGCAAAGAAAAATTTGATGTACAACCACCCATGTAGTACAATTTTAAAAGAGTTGGACTCCCTGACTCAGATACATCATTGGTCTTTGGGCTTCCTTGTTTTCAACATATTTATTCCTTAGTCTATACATTCTTTTCTAAGATGAATGAATAAGATATTAAATTATATTTTAAAGAATCATTAAGCTCTGATATAGACTTGAAATTTTCCTTTTAAATTTTCATAATTCTATTCTCCCTTTTAATGTAGGTAGACATAGAGTTATCATTTACAAATTATCACAATCTTTCTTCAGAGAAGATCTTCCAATTTGAATTTTACCTGTTGTTTTCTGGAAGCTTGTTCTTCCAATTCACTATTCTCTTATTATTTTTACTGATCTATAATGTGTGTACGTATTTATGGGGTACATGTGACATTTTAACTCAAGCATGGAATGAATTCTATTCCCCTTTTAATGTAGGTAGACATAGAGTTATGATTTACAAATTATCACAATCTTTCTTCAGAGAAGATCTTCCAATTTGAATTTTACCTGTTGTTTTCTGGAAGCTTGTTCTTCCAATGCACTATTCTCTTATTATTTTTACTGATCTATAATGTGTATACCTATTTATGGGGTACATGTGACATTTTAACTCAAGCATGGAATGCTGCATGAGTGTAAATGATCAACTCAGGGTATTTAGGATATCCTTCTCCTCAAATATTTATCATTTCTTTGTGTTGATAACATTTCAAATCTTCTCTTCTAGCTATTTAAAAATATACAATATATTGTTTTTTAACTATAGTCACCCTACTGTGCTACTGAACACTAGAATTTATTCCTTCTGTTTAACTGTATGTTTGTACCTATTAACCTACCTGTCTTCATCCTGCCCGCCCACCACACGCACACCCTTCCCAGCCTCTGGTAACTATCATTTACTCTCTGTCTCCATGAGATGACTTTTTTAGCTCCCATATATGAGTGAGAACTTGTGATATTTGTCTTTCTGTGCCTGGCTTATTCTGCATAACATAATGTCATCCAAGCCATCCCTGTTGCTGCAAATAGTAAGATTTCATTCTTTTTTAGGACTGAATAGTATTCCATTGTGTGTGTGTGTATATATATATATATAAAATGTTTAATTATTCATTCATCCTTTGATGGACACTTAAGTTGATTTCATATCATGGCTATTGTGAATAGTGCTGCAACAAACATGGGGGTACATTTATTCCTTTGTTTTTTAATTTTTAAAATTATTTTTAAAAATGTCTGTGGGTACATGCTAGGTATATATATTTATGGAGTACACGAGACATTCTGATACAGGTGTGCAATGTGAAATAAGCACACTGAGGAGAATGGGGTTTCCATCCCCTCAAGCATTTATCCTTTGTGTTACAAGCAATCCAATTACATTCTTTAACTTATTTAAAAATATACAATTAAGTTATTATTGACTATAGTCACCCTATTGTGCTATCAATAGTAGGTGTTATTCATTTTTTCTGTTTTTTTTTAAACATTCACCATTGCCATCTTCTCTCCAGCCCCCCATTACCCTTCCCAGCCTCTGATAAACATCCTTCTACTCTCTATGTCCATGAGTTCAATTGTTTTGATTTTTAGATCCCAGAAATAAGTGAGAGCATGCGATGTTTGCCTTCCTGTACCTGGCTTGTTTCACTTAACATAATAGGCATATGAAAAAGTGCTTAACATCATTGATCATCAGAGAAGTGCAAATCAAAAATACAATGAGATATCATATTACCCCAGTTAAATGGTTTATGTCCAAAAGACAGGCAATAACAAATGTTGGTGAGGATGTGGAGAAAAGGGAACCCTTGAACACTGTTGGTGAGAATGTAAATTAGTACAACCACTGTGGGGAACAGTTTGGAGGTTCCTCACAAAACTAAAAATTGGGCTACCATGTGATTCAGCAATCCCATTGCTGGGTATATACCCCCAAAAAGGAAATCAACGTATCAAAGAGATATCTGCACTCCTATGTTTGTTGCAGCACTGTTTACAATTGCTAAGATTTGGAAGCAATCTAAGTGTCCATCAACAGATGAATGGTTAAGGAAAATGTGGTACATATACACAAAGGAGTACTATTCAGACAAAAAAGAATGAGATTCAATGATTTGCAACAACATGGAGGTATTCCTTTGGTGTACTGATTTCCTTTCCTTTGGATAAATAGGATTTCTGGGTCATATGATTAAGTTCTATTTTTAGTTTTTTGAGAAATCTCCATATTGTTATCTTATTTTGAGAAATGTCTATTCCTATCCTTTGCCCCCACCTCCCCCACCTTTTGTTTTTTTTTTTTTTTTTTTGAGACTGGATCTCACTCTGTTGTCTAGGCTGGGGTGGAGTGGCACAATCTCAGCTCACTGCAGCCTCGACCTCCAGGGCTCAAGCAATCCTCCCACCTCAGTCCCCCAAGTAGCTAGGACCACTGGCATGCACCATCACACCCTGCCAATTTTTGTAGTTTTTTGTAGAGATGGGGTTTCACCGTGTTGCCCAGGCTGGTCTCAATCTCCCGGGCTCAAGTGATCTGCCCTCCTTGGCCTCCCAAAATGCTGGGATTATAGGCTTGAGCCACCATGTCCAGCCTGCCCACTTTGTAATGGGGTTATTTGTTTTGTTTTCCTGTCGAGTTATTCAAGTTTTAAAATATTCTGGATATTAGCACTCTGTTAGATGAAGAGTTTGTTTGCACATACTTTCTCCTATTCAACAGGATGTCTTTTCACTCTGTTAATTGTTTCCTTTGCTGTGTAGAAGCTTTTTAGTTTGTCTAAAAGTTTGTCTCCTTTTCGTTTTGATGCCTGTGTTTTTGAAATGTTAGCTATAAAATATTTGCCCACCAATGTCTTGGAGTATTTTCCCAATGTTTTCTTCTAGTAGTTTTATAGGTTGATGTGTTACATTTAAGTATTTAATCCATTTTCCTTTGATTTTTATGTATGGTGAGAGAGGGGTATGGTTTCGTTCTTCATGTGGATATCCAGTCTTCCCAGCATCATTTGTTGAAGAGGGATCCTTCTCTCAATGTATGTTCTTGGTGCCTTTGTCAAAAATCAGTCAGCTACAAATACATGGACTTATTTCTAGGTTCTCTATTCTGTTTAATTTGTCCATGTGTCTGTTTCATACCAATAGCAGGCTGTTTTGGTTACTGTAGCTTTGTAGTGTATTTTGAAGGTAGATAGTATGATGTGCCTCAAGATTTATTCTTCTTGCTTGGGGTTGCTATGGTTATTCAGGTTCTGGGTAGTGTCTTAGTACATTTGCATTGCTATAAAGGAATACTCGAGGCTGGGTAATTTATAAAGAAAAGAGGTTTATTTGGCTCACAGTCTGAATACTGAACAAGCATGGCATCAGCATCTGCCTCTGGTGAGGTCCTCAGGTAGCATGGCAAAAGGGGAAGGGGAGCCAGCATCACATGATGAGAGAAGAGGAGGTACCAGGCTCTTTTTAACAGCCAGATATCAAGAGAACTAATAGAGCAACAACTCACTCATTATCAAAAAGATGGCCCCAAGTCAATTATGAGCAATCCACCACCAGGAGGCAAACACTGCCCGTTAGACCTCACCTCTGACACTGAGAATCAAATTTCAACATGAGATTTGGAGGGGCAAACATCCAAACTATATCATGTAGTATGATCATTTTAATAATATTAATTCTTCCAATCAAAAAGCATGAGACGTCTCTTCATTTCATTTGTTTGTGTCTTCCTTAATTGCATTCATCAATGTTTTGTAATTTTCATCATAGAAGTCTTTCACCTCCTTGGTTAAATGTATTCCTAGATATTTTATTTTATTCTTTCTTGTGGCTCTTGCAAATGAGATTGCCTTCTTGGTGTCTTTCTCAGTAGTTTGTTATTGGTGTATAGAAATGCTACTCACTTTTGTATGTTGATTTTGTATGCTGTAACTTTGCTGAATTTGTTTATTAGTTCTAAGAGATTTTTATGGAGTCTTAAGGTTTTTCTAAATATTCAATTATGTCATTTGCAAAGATGGACAGTTTGACTTTCTCTTTTCTGATTTGGATGGCTTTTATTTCTTTGTCTTGTCTGATTGCTCTGGCTAGGACTTCCAGTACTATGTTAAATAACAGTGGTGAAAGTGGGCATCCTTGTCTTTTTCCAGTTCTTATAGGTAAGGCTTTAAACTTTTCCCCATTCATTATATTGTTAGTTGTAGGCTTGTCCTATATGGCCTTTCTCATGTTGAGGTATGTTCCTTCTATGCCTAGTTTGTTGAGAGTTTTTATTATGAAGGGGTGTTGAATTTTATCAAATGCTTTTGCTACATTTATTGAGGGGATCATATGGTTTTTGTCATTCATTCTGTTGATATAATGTATCACTTTTATTGATTTGCATATGTTCAATCATCCTTGCATGCCTGGACTAAATCCCACTTGACTATACTTTTTTTTTTTTTTTTTTTGATATGTTGACGGATTTGGCTTGCTGGTATTTTGTTGAGGGTTTTTATATCTATGTTCATCAAGGATATTGGCCTGTATTTTTCTCTTTCTGTTGCTTCCTTTTCTGGTTTTGGTATCAGGGTAATACTGGCCTCATAGGATGAGTTAGGAAGAATGCCCTCCTCTTTGATTTTTTTGGAATAGTTTGAAAAGAATTGATGTTAGATTTTCTTTATTAGTTTGATAGAAGTCAGCAGTAAAGCCATCTAGTCCTGGGGTTTCCTTTGTCTGGAGACTTTTCATTATTGATTTAATCTCATTACTCATGATTGATCTGTTCAGGATTCCTATTTCTTCCTTGATTAATCTTGGGCAGATCGTATGTGTACAGGAATTTATCCTTTCTTCTAGATTTACCAGTTTGTGAATGTATCGTTGTTCATATTTGTCTCTTATAATCTTTTGTATTTCTGTGGTATCAGTTGTAATGTTTCTCTTTTTGTTTGTGATTTTTATTTGAATCTTCGCTCTTCTTTTAGCAAAAGTTTGATCTTTTCAAAAAGTCAGCTTTTTGTTTCATTGATTGTACTGGTTTTTAGGCTCTATTTTGTTTAATTCTGCTCTGATCTATATTACTTCTTTCCTCCTACACATTTTGGGTTTGGTTTGGTCTTGCTTTTCTAGTGTGTTGTGATACATCATTAGATTGTTTATTTGAAATCTTTCTACTTTTTTGCTTTTTTTATTATAAATGCCTTCTTAACTGTGCTATTGGTGTATCCCATAGGCTTTGGTATGTTGTGTTTCTATTTTCATTTGTTTCAAGAAATATTTTCATTTCCTTCTTAATTTCTTAATTAACTCAATGATCATTCAGGAACATATTTAATTTCCATGTATTTTTACAGTTTCCAAAATTTATCTTGTCGTTGATTTCCAATTTTATTCCACTGTGGTCTGATAAGATACTTTATATAATTTTAATTTTTAAAAATTTGTTGAGATTCGTTTTGTGGCCTTGAATATGGTCTATTCTGGAAAACGTTTTATGTGCTGATTTAAAGAATGTATATTCTACAGCTGTTGAGTGAAATAGTCTGTAAATGTCCATTAGGTATATTTGGTCTAAAGTCTAGTTTCTATCTGATGTTTCTTTATTGGTTTTCTGTCTAGATGATATGTTCAATATTGAGATGAATAGTTGAAGTGCCAACTATTATTGTAATTGAGTCACTCTCTCCCTTCAGGTCTAATAATATTTGCTTTATATGTCTGAGTGCTTCATTGTTGGGTGTATATGTATTTAGAATTGTTATAGCCTCTTAATAAATTGATCAATTTATCTTTATATGATGATTGTCTTTTTTTTTTTTTTTACAGTTTTTAACTTAAAGTTCACTTTATCTGATATAAATATAGCTGTTTCTACTTTTCTACTTGCTGTTGGTTTTCACTTACATGGAATATCTTTTTCCATCCCTTCACTTTCAGTCTATGTCTATTTTCACAGTTGAACTCAGTTTCTTCTAGGAAGCATATATTTGAGTCATTGTTTTTTTTAATCCATTCAGCCAATCTATATCTTTTAAGTGGACAATTTAATTCATTTACATTCAAGGTTATTGTTGATAGGTACGGACTTATTTCTGTCATTATATTCACTGTTTTTTGTTGTTTTATATATCCTTTATTTTCTTCTCTCATTATTTATTATTGCTGTTTAGTGGTTTTCTATGGTGGTAACATTTGGGTCCTTTTTTTCTCATTTGTCTGCTTAGTGAGCTTTATACTTTCATGTGCTTTCATGATGATATACACTTCCAGATATAGATTTCCTTAAGTGTTTCTTGTATGACCAATCTAGTGGTGATGAATTTCCTCATTTTTTGCTTATCTGGGAAAGACCTTATATCTCCTTCATTTTTGAAGGGTAACTTTGCTGGGTATTATATTTTAGGCTGGCATTTTTTTCTTTTAGCACTTTGAATACACCATACCTTTCTTTCCTGGCCTGTAAGATTTCTGCTGGGAAATCCCCATTCATCTGATCTGGGTTTCCTTGCACACATGAGTGGCCATCTTTTTCTTGTATTTAAAATTATTTTTTTATCTTGGGCTTTTCACAGTTTGAGTATAATGTGCCTTGGAGAATACATTTTGTGGGAGGAGGTGTATCAATTTGGAGATCTTTCAGCTTCTTGTATCTGGATATCTAAGTATCTTTTAAAACCTGGAAAGTTTCCGCTATTATTTTATTAAATAAGTTTTCTATGCCATTATCCATCTCTTCTCCTTCTGGAACACCCAGAATCCAAGTATTTGGTCACCTTATGGTGTCCCATGTGTTGCAAAGGATTTTTAATTGAAAAAAATTTCTTTCTTTTTTTTTTACTAGGTTATTTCAAAGATTTATCTTCAAGTTCTGCAATTCTTTCTTCTGCTTTATTTGATTGTATTTTTTTATGTTTTTCATTGAATTATTTAGTTCCATGATTTCTGTTTGTTTCTTTTTTATGATTTCTCTTTGTTGAATTTCTCATTAATATCCTAAATTGTTTTTCTAATTTATTTGTATTATTTATCTGAATTTTTTTGTGTGTTTCACTGAAATTCTTTAATAACATTATTTAAAATTATTTTCAGGCAGTTCATCCATTTTCTTTTTGCTGAAATGTGTTGCTGGAGAAATTATTGTGTTCCTTTGAAGGTGTCGTGTTTCCTTGCCTTTTTATGTTTCTTGTGTCCTTACATTGATATCTGTGCATCTGGTATAAAATCGTTGCTTTCATATTTTGGGGTTGGCTTTCATAGAGGAAAACTTTTTGTTGTAGATATAGCTATAGTGTTGGTTGGGTAGGGCAGTTTATCTTTGATCCTGGGTGCATGCTATAGTGTAATCTCCATGACTTCTTCAGTGATAATCAGTGTGAAGAGTGTCTGGGATTTCCTCTTTGGCTTAGACTGTGGCTATTAGTTAAGGCTGTTGTGAAGCTTTGCTAGGAATAAGGACACCAGACAAGCCAGTCCTTGAGCCTCAGTGGTGGTGGTAGCAGCAGGCTGACCATGCCTGTCCATGGGACCCTAGGTGGCATATGCAAGCACCAATGTGAGTTGATCTAGGTGGGTCAATTCTTGGGCTTCCAGGTGGCTTGCTTATCTACCAGCAGTGGCAGCATTGGGTTAGGCAGGTGGGAAAGTTCTCAGGCCCCTAGGTAACATGCATGGTGTCACCAATGGCAGTAGTGGTGTCAGGCCAACTGTCAGGTTCCCAGCCGGTATACACTGGTGCTAGCAGTGCTGGGCAGGCAATTCTCCAGGCCCCCAGGTGGCACGTGTAGGTGGGTGCTGGAGGTAGTGGTGGCACCCAGCAGTGCAGGTCTGTCCTCAAGGCTACTGATGTTGCACACAGGGACAGACTATGGTGAGTGGAATAGGGCAATTTCTAGGCCCTTGGGTGGCATGCTTAGGTGGTAGCAGGTGGGGCAAACCTCCATGTAGGTCCTTGTATGGCATCCTGGCAAGCCATTTTCAGGCTCACTGAAGGCTCATGAAAGTGCACAGTGTCCCTGCTGCTGCGAGGAAGTGGGGTTGCTATCAGTGATAGTGACCCCAGACAGGTGGCTCTCAGGCTCTGGGGAGATGCTTCAGCTCTCTTTATCATGGGGGAACACTCCTCTGTGAACTATCCATTTCTCAGTACATCAGACACTGTGTGGAATAGATGGCTGGGGACCTAGACACACTGCCAGTCCAGCCAGCATGGCACCACTGCAGCCCTCCAGATGGATAAGGGAGGTTATCAGTGGGGCTCTAGACATGTAGAGATGTAGGGCTTACTGGGGCCCAGGACAGGATGCAATCTTGTGGGAGCTGGACTCTCAAAATGGTGCCATGCTGGAGTTACTTGGGTCTTGGGGTTGGGGATTGGGATGTAGGACCCAGCACAAACTCCCCCTCTGGAACAACGCTATTGTGCAAACTCTAGGCAGCTCCCTGTACTAGTCTCAGAGCCCTCAGAAGCTGAGGGGCTCTCCCATGGCTAGGATTGCAAGGGCCCACAGTGGGAATGTGGACTGCTAGGAATCTCTCATTTATTCTTTTTCTACAGTGGGGATCCATACCAGGCTTCCAGTCAATCCTAGCCAGACAGTTGCTTCACTTCTTTCTCTCTCTGTGCCTCAGAAGGATCTGTTCCCTATCACTTCCCTGCTGGATTCCAGTGTTCTATCTTAGACACTATTCATTGTGAAATTATCTACTTGCTGTTTTGATCGTTTTTGGTGGTGAGTGTTGGGTGCCTCTAGTAGCCATCTTGAAGCCTCCCCCTTGAGCTATTCTCTTTTAAGGGAAAGTTCTTCTCTCCATAATCATGAATATCAGTGTGTCTTTCAATAAGAGAGTTGAGGGTTCCTGAACACGGGACCCAACTCCAATCCATAGAAACTACCTACACCTTTCTTCTCTGTGCTTGTATCTGTCTTGTAAACTACAGACTTTCTTATTGGTAATAATTGTTTTACATATTGAGAATTATATATATATATGTGTGTGTATATATATATTTAAAATAATTATATATAAAACAATTATGTATAAGCAATTCTATATAAAACCATTATATATAAATATATAATTATGTATATAAAACAATTACATATAAATATATATTTTTTTAATTCAGAAAAGCCTAAAAGTCAATATGATGTCACCTTTTTATGCTGAATCACCTACATCAACTGTTTTTCCACCTAAGACTCTCTCTCAGAGTGGAATATGTTGCTACAAAGCAGTGAAATATGTTTTTCCCTTATATTTAAAGTAGTTCATTTAATGAAGAAAGTTCATCTGTTTCTAGACACCTTTTCAGGGAATCTCAATTTTGATAGAGATTCCTACAAGATATACATTTTTATTCTCCCCACCCTCCCCACCACCACACACAAAATTATAGCTCTCTAAACGTCAGTATCTAAAATAAGCCCCATTTAAAAAAATTTCTTTTTACTTTTATGGTAAAGTTGCTAAGACTGATCTACCACCCTCACATGATTATTGTTTTGAAACTCCTGCCAATTACAAACAGATCTTGATTCATGTTTCACAAACCCTGTCACTGAGCTCCAAAGACACAGAGTAACAAATAGGCTTAAAATGGAAATACATTGCAACTCTATTTTTCTGCTGAATGGGAGTTTTATTTAGAGAATCATCTCATATCTACACAAGATTATATCAAAATAACCAATGTAGTAAAATTTCATTCAGCTGTTTTATAAGTGGCAGGAAGTGGGACTGAAGTGATAGGAAAGGACAGACATTCCAGGTCCTCTAGACCACGTTAATTATATTTTTCTTCTTCTCAAGGCCAATAGGAAGTAACTTGGTCAGGTTTGATCTGGTCAGACAAAGTCAGAGTTGATTTTCTGACATGTCAGATCTGTCAACATTAGGCAGTTAATAAACCTATTAATATAATTTAGTATATAAAGTAGAAAAATAGTATGATATCACACAGACATTTAATAATGTGAATTTTTATTTTTAACTAAAACAATAGAAAAGAAGCTGATACCATTTATAGTTTTTAATTAGATAAAGAAGTATTACATTGTTATATAATTAGATATATTCTCAAATTAGTAGGCAATATTATTTGTGTTTCACAGAGTGTGCCACAGCACACTCAAAGCTACCAAACTGCCCTAAAAAGATAAAGTAACCTTTCTAGAATGAGATTCATTTCATTTTACGTCAAAATTTCCTTCAAAAGCTGACTCTTTCAATTAGGCTCAGAATTAATTTCTGATTTAATTCTTCGTTTCCTCTTTTTTAAAAAGTTTTTTATTTCCATAGGTTTTTAGGGAACAGATGGTAATAGTTACATGAGTAAGTTCTTTAGTTTTGATTTGTGAGATTTTGATGCACTCATCACCCAAGCAGTATACACTGAACCCAATTTGTAGTCTTTTCTTCCTCAGACCCCTCGTACCCTTTCCCCTGAGACCTCTTATGTCTTTGCATCATCATAGCTTAGCCCCCCACTTATGCGTGAGAACATACAATATTTGGTTTTCCATTCCTGAGTTACTTCACTTAGAATAATAGTCTTCAATTCCATCCATGTTGCTGTGAATGCCATTAATTCATTCCTCTTTATGGCTGAGTAGTATTCATTCATGTGTATATATATACACACATATATGTATGTATATGTGTATACACACACACACACACACACACACCACAGTTTCTTTATCCACTTGTTGATTGATGGGCATTTGGGCTGGTTCCATATTTTTGCAATTGCGATTTATGCTGCTATAAACATGCGTGTGCAAGTATCTTTTTCAGATAATGACTTATTTTCCTCTGGGTAGATACCTAGTAGTGGGATTGCTGGATCAAATGGTAGCTCTGCTTTTAGTTCTTTAAAGAATCTCCACTGTTTTTCATAGCGGTTGTACTAGTTACATTCCCACCAGCAGTGTAGAAGTGTTCCCTTTCCACTGCATCCATGAAAACATCTATTCTTTTTTGATTTTTTGGTTATGGCCATTCTTGCAGGAGTAAGGTGGTATTGCATTGTGGTTTTGATTTGCATTTTCCTGATCATTAGTGATGATGAACATTTTTCATTAAAAAAAAAAAAACTTACCTACTCCTCTTCTCA
Source organism: Gorilla gorilla gorilla (assembly GCF_029281585.2). NCBI lineage: Eukaryota > Metazoa > Chordata > Mammalia > Primates > Hominidae > Gorilla > Gorilla gorilla. Next base: position 23,034,647 of record NC_073234.2, on the reverse strand, counting down.
CATACAGTGAATTTTGTGTTTTCTTTTCCCGAGCTCCAATTTCTTTTTAGAATTACTTCATTTGGCATCACTAATAGGCAAGTTTCTCCATTTTTCTGGATTTGGTAATATCACAGCCCTATGCAGTTTTTCCTTGACTTTTCATTAAATTATATCACCTCTTCCTAACATTCTCTTTAGTATCTAACATGTAATATGTAATTCTTCAAATATTCAGGCAAGAATTAGGGCCATTAAGTAACACTATTTTTTATCCTAAGTCTCTGATAAGATTTTGTGAGTAAAACTATATCCTTGCTTTATAAGCCAGAAATGTTCATGGATTGAAACATACCTTGGTGTACTTTTGTTATTTTATTTTTTATCCAATAAAAAGGAAAATTAAGTTTGAAGGAAAGTAAAAAATAAAATTAAACACTGGTGAAGCCGGGACCTAAACAGTCTCTCAACTTTTGGCCACTGGTCTATGTTAGTGTACATGAATGGATAAGAATCTTTAATGTCTCACATAGAGTGCTTCTCTAAAATCATTGTGGTATTCGGTTTCAGATGCATCGGATATGGAGCTGAGGCTTGTGGGTGGAAGCAGCAGGTGTGCTGGAAAAGTTGAGGTGAAAGTCCAGGGTGCCGTGGGAATTCTGTGTGCTAATGGCTGGGGAATGAACATTGCTGAAGTTGTTTGCAGGCAACTTGAATGTGGGTCTGCAATCAGGGTCTCCAGAGAGCCTCATTTCACAGAAAGAACATTACACATCTTAATGTCGAATTCTGGCTGCACTGGAGGGGAAGCCTCTCTCTGGGATTGTATACGATGGGAGTGGAAACAGACTGCGTGTCATTTAAATATGGAAGCAAGTTTGATCTGCTCAGGTAATTTCTGGACAAAGATAAACATATGTATTTAATTATTTATTTTTGCACTTATTTAATACGTGTTTATGAAGTGGCTATTTAACAGTATTAGGTCAAAAGTAAATGAACTAGATAAAAGTAATCCTACCCTCTATCTAGAAGACAGGTATATAATAAAAATATATAATTAAGTAACTGTTTATTTAAAATTGTGTGAAGTAGAAGCACAAGATGAAATGAGAAGGCATAATTAGAAGATATTACTTACTTGCAGATTTGGAGAATATTTCTGTGAAGTGATAGTTAAGGAAAGATGTGAAGGACAGGTAAGATTTAATCATATGAAGAAGTGTTGGGAAGATTAATTTAAACAGTAGTATTTTATTCGAGTAACACACCTGGGAATAAGCTTGTGTTATTCCAGGAACTAAAAGATGGTTGAAAGAAGAGGTATTAGATCCAAGTGAACAAGGGGGAAAACTTATAATAAAGTCTTGATATGTAGGCAAGGGAAAGGTTATTTATGGAATAGGAATTCTGAACTTTATTCTAAAGTGAATGATAAATCATTGAAGGTTGTAAGCATGATACAACTTGCATTTCAAAGACAGCACTGTGGCTGCAGTGTGGGGTGTGTGTGTGTGTGTTTGTGTGTGTGTCTGTGTGTGCATTGGAGAGAGGAGGCTATTGGATGCCGGGAGTCATGTTGTTGAATAATTCTAGGGAAGATATGGAATTTTGATTAGGATGCTCACTGTGGAGCTGGTGAAAAGCTTCCAAATTTCAGAAATATTTAGTAGCTGAAACCAGCAGAACTGAATACACTGAATGTGGAAATAAAGGTAAAGGTTTCTAGACTAAGCAGATGGGTGCACTGCAGTGTCATCATCTGGAAAGATAATCTTGGAAGAGGAGCAGTTTAGAGAGGGTGGGATGATGAGTCCAATTTTGTATGTGTGAAATATGAGGTAATAGTAAAGCAGTCATCAAATGAAGAGGGTTGGAGGAAACTGGATATGAGATTTAGATGATCAGAAGACTTGTATTGAATGGAGATATAACTATTAGAGTGCTACATATGTAGATGGAAACTAAATCTAGGAATAAAATGTAAATTGAGAATTTTTAAAGCCTAGATTCAAGAAAGAGGAGCTCTTAGCCCTGAGGAACAATAATATTTAATAGTTTATTGACATAAAAGAAGTTGGAAAAGCATACTGAGGAACAGTGGTTGCAGAATGTCACATCGCTAAAGCCAAGGGAAGAAGTTTCAAAAAGATGGGGACATCGATTCCAAAAAAGCCCTAAGAGGCCAATATAGATGAAACTGAACAATTTCCACTAAGCTTAGCAACAGAGAAGTCATGAATAAATTTAATAAAAGTAGTTATGTCACATTAGAAAAAGGAGATCATTTCAAGTTGAGAAGGAAATGGGAGGTAAAGATGTTGGGATAATAGGCATAGACTATTTCTAAAAAGCTGTATTTTAAGGGGAAGAAATAAATAAGGTGATGACTAAAAAGGAATATAATCTTCAGGGGAGTTACTCAATTTTTTTTATTGATAGGAGATTCTAGAGTAGTGCTGTTCAAAAGAACATCACTTTCTGTGATGAAGTAAAATATATGCTATTAGCTGATGTTAGAGGCTATAGGAAAAAATAGAACTAGAAAATAGAATCCAGAGTGTTTATGTGACACAATGAAATTCCAAATAAAATGATTGGGGTAGGCCTTACTGAAAAGGTGAAACGTAGACAAAGACTCGAAGGTCACGGGAGAGTCAGTTATATGCATATACGCAGAAGGAAAATACAAATAGAGATACAGCCAGTTCAAAAGCCTTGGGGCAAGATTATGCCTGATATGTTTGAAGAAGAGAAAGGAATCCAATGCAGCTGAAGAGCAATAAGTAAAACATCAGGACCTGGCACCAAAAGGGGTAAATGAGCAGGGGAAGGTCACTCAGGGACAAGCAGGTCTTTGTAGGAGTTTAGGTTTTTACTCTGAGTGAAATATGGAGTCATGGGAGGATTCGGGGCAGAATACTGATTTAACCTGATACATCATTTTAAATAACCTCTCTGGATTTTTATTTTTTTTAAAAGATGAACTATAGAGGAATAATTATAGAAACAGGGAATCTGTAGGAATCTATTATAGTAACTCAGGCAAGTAATGATGGTGGCTCAATCAAGGCGCTAGGGTTGAAGGGGTGAGTTTTGGGATTATGGGCATACTTTGAAAATACAGAAAACAAAACTTTCTGAAAGGCGAGATATACTATGTGATGGAAGTCAAGAATTATTTCAAAATATTTGAATGTCTGGAATGGTGGAGTTCCATCAATAGAAATATGGAAGTCTGCAGCCTTAGATAGATGTTTGAAAGGACTCCAAAGAATTCACATTGAGATATCTATAAGAAATCCAAATGGAAATGCTAAGTAGAAATTGGATAAATGAGTCAGGAGTTTGGAAAAATGCCTGGGTTGGAGACAGATAACGTACATTACTAATATAAGTAGTTTTGCTGCAAAGAATAGAGTCATAATAATGGGCAGTATTTTTTTGTTGTTTATAAATTACTCATTTAGATGGATTGCTGGGATCTAACCAGTAAGTAGAAGTCTTTCTATTCTTATATTACACCCTACAAATCTTCACATGTGTTGTTTAATGCTGAGGTTACTTAGTATTTTTTTAATGTAAACAAATTGTGCAATTCATTTCCTTCTGATGAGTTCTAAATCTAGGATTGGTGGGTCACCAAGACATAGAAAATAGGTATGTAATCCAGATCTATGAATTTAAGTCTGTACTGCTAATCTCATCCTCTGAGCCCCTACGAATGGGATGTTCTAATGATGAATGGAGAAAAATTGCTCTGGGGTTAGATATGGAGACTGGAGACATGGATAGATATTGGAAAACCCTAAAAACTAACCTTTGAAATATTATTTTATAGCCCACAGGCAGCCCAGGCTGGTTGGAGCTGATATGCCCTGCTCTGGACGTGTTGAAGTGAAACATGCAGACACATGGCGCTCTGTCTGTGATTCTGATTTCTCTCTTCATGCTGCCAATGTGCTGTGCAGAGAATTAAATTGTGGAGATGCCATATCTCTTTCTGTGGGAGATCACTTTGGAAAAGGGAATGGTCTAACTTGGGCCGAAAAGTTCCAGTGTGAAGGGAGTGAAACTCACCTTGCATTATGCCCCATTGTTCAACATCCGGAAGACACTTGTATCCACAGCAGAGAAGTTGGAGTTGTCTGTTCCCGTGAGATTTTTAAATAATCTTAATTGGCTGGGGCTAGAGATGGGGAGTATGGGGCTGGAGCTGGTAAGTCATGATGTCTCTTCTATGGCCTTGTCTCCTCCTAGGATATACAGATGTCCGACTTGTGAATGGCAAATCCCAGTGTGACGGGCAAGTGGAGATCAACGTGCTTGGACACTGGGGCTCACTGTGTGACACCCACTGGGACCCAGAGGATGCCCGTGTTGTATGCAGACAGCTCAGCTGTGGGACTGCTCTCTCAACCACAGGAGGAAAATATATTGGAGAAAGAAGTGTTCGTGTGTGGGGACACAGGTTTCATTGCTTAGGGAATGAGTCACTTCTGGATAACTGTCAAATGACAGTTCTTGGAGCACCTCCCTGTATCCATGGAAATACTGTCTCTGTGATCTGCACAGGTAAGAGAATAGTGCTTATGGTTAACTACTGTCAGTATAGCCCAGACATGGTAGAGGGAGTTGGGATTAAAGGAAAGATGAGTAAGAAAATGGGGGTGCAGGTGGAGGGAGGATAGGCATGACAGTCAAAGAGTAACATGTAAGAAATAATGATAACTAGGACCATTCCTAAGGGGAAGTTAACACCTCTGTGTTTGGGATTTACGAGTAGACATCATTAATAAAAATGATTTCAATAGACGGCAGGGTTTGAAAAGTCCTTACCACAATTGCAGATTCCATGTTGTTACAGAACTCTTCAACCTTTTCCACGTATTTTGGTCTTATTTTTGCCCCACTTCCTGCACCCTCCACCAGGAAGCCTGACCCAGCCACTGTTTCCATGCCTCGCAAATGTATCTGACCCATATTTGTCTGCAGTTCCAGAGGGCAGTGCTTTGATCTGCTCAGGTAAGCAGAATCAGTTTTAGGAAACACTGCAACTCTAAAGAATGTGACCTATTAACTGGACTTTCTCCTCTAAGAGGACAAACGGCTCCGCCTAGTGGATGGGGACAGCCGCTGTGCCGGGAGAGTAGAGATCTATCACAACGGCTTCTGGGGCACCATCTGTGATGATGGCTGGGACCTGAGCGATGCCCATGTGGTGTGTCGAAAGCTGGGCTGTGGAGTGGCCCTCAATGCCACGGTCTCTGCTCCCTTTGGGGAGGGGTCAGGGCCCATCTGGCTGGATGACCTGAACTGCACAGGAACGGAGTCCCACTTGTGGCAGTGCCCTTCCCGCGGCTGGGGGCAGCACGACTGCAGGCACAAGGAGGACGCAGGGGTCATCTGCTCAGGTCTGTGCTGCTACCTTTTCACCCTCCTCTACACACACGTGCACACACTTGCACACACACAACACAATTGTAAAGTGTAGTGAAAAGTGTATGGCCTAGGAATACAAACAAAAAATCCACTTGGTTTTAATCCTATTCTCTTATACTGATTTCTTAATACCCTTGTCATATTACATTTGTCTGGGTATCATTCATAACTGAGAAGAATAAAAGATTGGTCTTACTGTCAGAGAAGGTTAGACCCCAAGAAAGGGACCTTACATGACATCCACTCTGGCTCTGAGAACACACTGTCAACCGTGTCCAATCTGCCTTATTTTGTTGTTCTGTTTTGTTTTATTTTAGGCTTTTAGTAGCCTGAAGCCATGGTTATTAGTTTCTGTCTCTAGTGGCAGGAGGAAAGAGGGATGAGGAAGGGGCTTTACTAGCCTGACCAGAAGCAGAAACTAAGAACCCATAACTGTATCCTCTCCCTTGGACACCCCTGCAAATGGGGTTAACCTCCTGATTATTTTCTGAATTGAATTTATGTTCGAGAGTAGAATGTAGAAGGTTGCATTTTAACTTAAGTTGATGCAAATTTAAAGCTCAAATACTATTCTTGGGAAACCCACACTCATCCTGAAATCTTACAAGACCCTTAGTTTCCATCAGATTTATGCTGTTAATATGTTAGAGTGATTTATGAAATTGTATTGTGAGCCCTAATGTATTATTTCCATGGGAAAAATGGATTCCTTGGGGAGGGATTTTCCAACTCCAAAGGAAATATTTAATACTAAGTTTTGTATTTCTCTGTAGAATTCACAGCCTTGAGGCTCTATAGTGAAACTGAAACAGAGAGCTGTGCTGGGAGATTGGAAGTCTTCTATAATGGGACCTGGGGCAGCATCGGCAGGAGGAACATCACCACAGCCATAGCAGGCATTGTGTGCAGGCAGCTGGGCTGTGGGGAGAATGGAGTTGTCAGCCTCGCCCCTTTATCTAAGACAGGCTCTGGTTTCATGTGGGTGGATGACATTCAGTGTCCTAAAACACATATCTCCATATGGCAGTGCCTGTCTGCCCCATGGGAGCGAAGAATCTCCAGCCCAGCAGAAGAGACCTGGATCACATGTGAAGGTGGGTATCTTTCTAAACACCAGCTGTCACTGAAGCCCTGTGAAATATAACTTACCATAAATAGCAAATCTTTCCATTCAGGAGCACATGGCAGACTCACTGAAAAGTGCATGACAATAAATGCTGATTTATCGCATCTGTTCTATATTGAAATTTTATTATTTTGGTTTAGTATTTTACAGGGTATTTAAAAATGTATATTGTCTCTTTTGATTCCTTTAAGCTCCTTGTGAGAAGCTGGATGAAAGCACATAAAAGGATAACAACACATAAAAAATTACAGTGTTTTAAAAAATGAAAAATATAATATGTATACTGTCTTAGAAATTCTAGAAAGCTCAGAACTTTTGAGGAAATATGAATTAATTATGGAGATTAAACAGCTCTATTTTTTCCTGCAGAACATTTTACTATGGGAAGTTAGTTGATTATTTATAAGACACTTGTAAATTGTCTTATTTGATTAAAATTTAATATGTTTATTGTAGAGATTTTAGAAATTGTACAATTATAAATAATAAAATGCATTCCACGTTTAATCTGATTATCAAAAATAACCATTACTAATATTCAGAAACATTAACTATTAGTCTTCCTTTTGTACAAAAACTTAAAGTTATGATTGTGTATATGAAATATAGATACTATATATGTATATGTATATATAGTATGATATATATGCATGTAATGTAGTGTTACACTATATTTAGGATATCTGTATCCTACTTTTATATGTAAACGTATACTGTAAATATATTCTAATTTCAATGAATAGCCTTCAAATGGCATGCAATATTTTATCATGTGAACATAAATAACCATGTGATTATTGGTATTAAGGCTATTTCTCAATGTCAAACTAGTATAAATAATGCCATTATAAGCATCCTTATTCATTTTCGGTGAATCTCTGATTATATCTGAAGGTTATATTTCTAGTCCCAAAATGAGTGGGTAAAATGAGTGAACATTTTTATGATTCTTTATATGTACTAGTTAATTGCTCCAGCAGAAAGCCTATGTATTAGTTTTCATTCTTATCCCCAGTATGAGAGCATTGATTTTATTTCACCCTTCCCACCAATGTTACACACAGAGAGAAACATATACACAGACATACACATACCTTCCCAAATTAAAATTTCACCTAAATCAACATAATTTGCATGGGTTTGGTTAGTAGTGGATATGGACATTATTTATGAATATTGTCTATTTGTGGTTCATATTTTTAAGCATTTTGCTTCTTTTTACTATTGTAATTTTATCACAGAATAATATCATTCCCCAAACAAAAAATTTGAAAAAAACCCAGAAATCTTGGAAAAAAACACAGATATCACCTATAATACCATGATCAGTTGATGATATATTAGCTGATATTACACTCTTGAGTATCATATGTGTGTATATATTTTATATATTTATATATATTCATATATATATAAATCGTATATATAATAATATATATATAATATATATTATATATTCATATATATTTATTGCAAAATGTTATACTTGCATATTTGTGCTGCCTGCTCTTTTGATTTAGCAATATTTTCTCAAGCTAAAGCATATATATTTTTTACCATATGATATACAATAATCTGATGCACCAAATCCCTGTCATTGGACATGTAGAAAATTCAAGTTATTTTTCCATTTTAAGTAACATCACATTAAATATCCTTAAATATATAGAAAATTATTTTAAGCATATTTCTCAATATTTTCTTCCCAAAATCTATTTTCCTATTTGATCAATTATATTACCTGAAATTTTGGATTTCAACTATCTTAAGTTTTAATTTATCAATATTTTATATTAAAAATTTGCATCTATATGTATATGAATGATACTATGCAGTATATCTTATTTAGCGCTCTTTTTATATTTGTTGATATTAGCATTGGAGATTTGTTGAAATATAAACTAGGATGAATTCTGCCAGCTTTTATGATCTTTAATAGTATATGGAATAAAATCATTGTGTTTCAATATTTGAAAGAGAATAACTATAGCTATTTTGGGTAGTAATTTGTTAATACTTAAAAAGAATGTCCAGGACTATTGGCTTATTCTCATTTTCTTGAGTCAATTTTGTGAAAGGATGAAAGAATGTATTAGTCAGTTCTCATGCTGCTAATAAAGAAATTCCAGAGACTGGGTAATTTATAAAGGAAAGAGGCTTAATGGACTCACAGTTCCATATGGCTAATGAGGCCTCACAATCATGGCTGAAGGCAAAGGAGGAGCAAAGTCACGTCTTACATGGTGGCAGGCAAAAGAGCATGTGCAGGGGAACTCCCATGTATAAAACCATCAGATCTTGTGAGACTTATTCACTATCACAAGAACAGCACAGGAAAGACCCACCCCTATGATTCAATTACCTCCCACCAGGTCCCCCCCACAACATGTGGGAATTATGGGAGCTACAGTTTGAGATTTGGGTGGGGATACAGCCAAACCATAGCAAAGAAGTAGGATTAAAAACCATACTCTGAATTTGTTATTATATAGGCCATTCAATGATGCACTCTGTTTTGGTAGGAGGTAGAAGCTAGTCTAAAAGTATTTATTAATGAGCAGGAGATTTACAAAAATGACGAGAAAAAATAAACTCAAGATGTTTGGCTATGAGAGAGAGAAAAGAGTTAACATGGTAACTGGAGAGGGGCTCTTATGACAAGGAGAAAGGAAATTTTTTAAAGGGTGCATGTGAAAGTTATCAGGTTTGAGGACTTGGGGATGACTTATCAGACCGGGGGATGAGACGTTTAGATCAAAAAAACCCTTTTGAATAGAAGCCAAATTACCTAAAAGTTAATTATCTACTGAAACTGTAACTTTTCCTATACTATTACGGGAACTAAAATCCAATAGAGAAATCCCGAGATTCTCTTTTGGTCTTCATGTGGTTGGTGGGCAGAGGTAAGGCAGAGGCTTAGAATATGAAAAAACATTTAACAAAATAATAAAGAATGAAACATAAAAATGATAAGATCATTCTAAAATATTGAGGATCCTGCAGACTTTTTTGGCAGCAAGTTTAAAATGACCCCAGTTATAATTATCTGCAGTGAAACTCAGTATTTCAGGAACCGGCTTAAAGGAGGTAGAGAGTTGGGCTTATCCTGCATTTGTACACAGCCATGTGACGAGAGGTCACTAGTGCCAAAGCATTGTTCATTTGGGAAAGAGAGTGTTTGTAGTCATGATTTTAGTATACATACTTACAGGGAGTAAAGTGAAGGCAAGAAAGGACTGATAATTGGAGGGCACAGAAGCAGCAATGGTCTTATATAGATCAAACTTGAGCCAAATGAACATTAGTTATATTTGGAGAAATTGTGAAAATGAGAGGGGCAAGATAGGATGTTTGGGTCAGATAGGACACTGAAGTTTGGAAAATGAAATCAATATGTTTTGTTTTCAAACATCTAGAGTAGAAAATGAATATCTGGTTTGGCCTCGCTGGAGATGTTTCACCCCTTGAGTGTGACTAGGACAAACCACAGTCATGTATAGGGGCTTATTCACTTCACAGGTTCTTGTCTAATCTATGTAACATTGAAATTCTGCCTTCCTTACCACACCCATATTCATCAAGCACATTTGCTACTTTCAAGTTTTTCTACCTCAGCATTCTCCCACAACCTCCTTCAGGAGTAAAGACAGCCATGTTTTGTGCCTTTGTAGATAGAATAAGAGTGCGTGGAGGAGACACCGAGTGCTCTGGGAGAGTGGAGATCTGGCACGCAGGCTCCTGGGGCACAGTGTGTGATGACTCCTGGGACCTGGCCGAGGCGGAAGTGGTGTGTCAGCAGCTGGGCTGTGGCTCTGCTCTGGCTGCCCTGAGGGACGCTTCGTTTGGCCAGGGAACTGGAACCATCTGGTTGGATGACATGAGGTGCAAAGGAAATGAGTCATTTCTATGGGACTGTCATGCCAAACCCTGGGGACAGAGTGACTGTGGACACAAGGAAGATGCTGGCGTGAGGTGCTCTGGTAAGTGTGAAAAGGCTGCACTCAAACTGAGCCTCCCACTAATGGTAGAGAACACTGGGAAACAGGCTCACTCAGAGAGATGAGCTGAAGATACTAGGATTTCTTGTTGAAGAATGAAAGGCTATGTTAAACTAACGTTTTTCCACAACTAAATAAGATAATGTTCCACCGTTATCTAAAATAGCCCCCATAATTTTGAGGGAAGAAAGCTGGATTTGGCCTTAGACTTTGAAGCAAGAGGATTCTGACTGATATTTTAAATGACATCCAATATTCACAGGAGATGTTAAAAGGATATTTAAATGACATCCGATAATCACAGGAGATATAAAAAGAAATACCCAGTTCCTTTGCATTCATTTTTACGTCTCTCTCTCTCTCTCTCTCTCTCTCTCTCAGGACAGTCGCTGAAATCACTGAATGCCTCCTCAGGTATAGTCTTCTGCCTATCAGTGCTGACACAAATACCTAAGGCTACATGGAAGGTCAAGGGAGGGCAGAAACTGCTATGATAATCGAAGAAGACTGGGGACTGCAGAAATATGAGTCTGTGGGTCGCAGCCAGTGGTATCAATAGCTCTGTGACTGCTTTGCTATGCAGTCCTTCTCTCTAGAAAAATCCTTTTTACATGCAGAGAAGGATAAGACTCTCATGGTACCCTCATAGATAGAGTTATCTTTCTAGATTCTCAAATACTCTTTATGAGACTGGCAGAAACAGCTCAAGCTTCAGGAGAATCACTTAAACCCAGGAGGCAGAGATTGCAGTGAGCCGAGATCGTGCCAGTACACTCAGCCTGGGTGACAGAATGAGACTCCATCTCAAAAAAAAAAAAAAAAGAAAGAAAGAAACAGCTCAGCTCAAGCCCTAGTATTTTCTGATTCTGGTGTTTTAGTAGTGAATGCAATGCAAGAGGAAAGGTTTAGTTATCAAATCTTTTGCATAAAATTGGAAGTAATTTAGGGCAATAGAATTATGGAAAGATTTGGATTCAGTTGTTCCAAGATAGTTTTCATCTAAAATAGCTCTCAAAGATTACGTACTGTTCATGAATATGTTGAAATGCATAGCCATTATTCTTCTCAGCAACTAGGGAACCAGTTTTTTTTACAATGTATAAACCCACAATTGATATCTACTAGTTTAATACTTATCAATGCTTAATTTCTATACAGGTCATTTAGCACTTATTTTATCTAGTATCTTTGGGCTCCTTCTCCTGGTTCTGTTTATTCTATTTCTCACGTGGTGCCGAGTTCAGAAACAAAAACATCTGCCCCTCAGAGGTGAGATCCCCACTAGGACTGCATAAAATGTGAGTTACCTGCCACCAAGGGCACACAGGATGGGGGATTCTTGCAGAATGGAAGAAATGCACTTGCCACTTTGAGTGAGATGGATTGGAAAGTGCCAGGCCAAATGCAGAAACATGTGGAATGATCAAGAATCAGCCAATCCACAATTTCCATTTACACAAATGTAATCTTTTAGAAGCTGTAGCTTGCCATACAGACGATGAGTCAGATAGGCAAATATCTTAGCTGATAGAAGGAAGGTAATTGTATGTTTTGGTTCAGAATCTAGACTGCAGAAATAGCCAATAGAAAATGTAGAAGCATGGTGGAGGATTAAGCACAAGAGTTTCCTGGGTTTGAACACCACTTATATAATTTACTAGCTGTGTGGCCTTTGGCTAGAAACTACCTTTCCAAACTCCAATTTCCTAATTTGTAAAGATAATAATAGTCTTACCTCGTCAGGTTAAGATAGTTAAATAAATTAATCATCTGTATGAAAAATGGCCAGCACATAGTAAATACTATGTAAAGAACTTGGTAATAAAAGTGGAAGAATATCAAGGGAGAAAAAGGAGGATACATTTTAAAAATGTAAAAAATTCACTAGCAGGGGTAGGTGCTGAAAGAGCCATTGGATTTTAGCTCAGAGGGATTAATATGTGTCAAACCTTAGCATTAAGTGTCCTAATATAAGGGATAGGCCATTTGAATTTGAATCCTAACCATGAAGCATCCATTCTCAGTTTCAACCAGAAGGAGGGGTTCTCTCGAGGAGAATTTATTCCATGAGATGGAGACCTGCCTCAAGAGAGAGGACCCACATGGGACAAGAACCTCAGGTCTGTGCAACTCCAGGGGCCGCACTCCATGGAGAGGGTGGGAATATGAGGAAATACCGCTGATATTTAGGAACTCCCACTCGATGGAGATGTGTCTCAGCCTCTTATACAAAATACGCGAAAGGGAAACAAACGGGGAATAGATAAAATAAAATATGACTCAAAGTTAAGAAAACTGGAATATACATTCTCACTTATTTCATCGTCAGTGTCATATTTAGTTCATGGCAGAGGCACCAAGCAGAGAAGACTAAAATAAAAAGTATTGTTTCTTCTAATAATCAGTCAAATACCTTGTCCACAGTTTCATTACAAACCCAATAAACAATAATTGTTTTCCAATTTCATTACATTCTATTTTAATATGGTGGCTAAGTTCCTTGAATCTTATCTATATTTGTACATTTATAATTATTTTTAAAGTAATTTTATTATGATATACAGTGTGGACAAAACAGTGCATAAAACTAAATCTGTTTTGGAAATAACTTATAATGGAATTACTGTGACAATACAATGAACACCATCTGGCAAAGTGACTTTCTAATAGCTATAACAAATTTTACTCCTCTGAGTTATAAATGAGAATGTATTTTACTGAATAATCACTAAATAGTTTCATCTTTTATAATGTTGCTAATTTAGTATTTGATAAGTGGCATCTCATTGTTATTTTAATTAACATTGTTTTTAAACTTTATTTTTGTATTGATGTACATAGTTTCTAGGTACATGTGATAATTTAGTACATTCATATAATTTGTAAAGATCAAATTAGTAAAATTGGGATATCTGTCACTTCACATATTTGTCTTTTTATTATACCAGAAACATCTGAATTATTCTCTTCTAGCTATTTTGAAATATGTATAGATTATTGTAAATTATAGTCACCTTATTGATTTATCAAACACTAGGTTTTATTTCTTACAATTGTATATTTGTACTCAATCAACCTCTCTTTATCCTTCCTTTCCCCTACCCTTTCTGGCCTCTGATAACCACCAATCTACACTCTATCTTAATGGTATCAACATTTTTAGCTCCCACATATGAATGAGAACATGGATACTTGTCTTTCTGTGCTTGGCTTATTTCACTTAACATAATGACCTCTAGTTCCACCATGTTACTACATATAACATGATTTCATTTTTTATGGCTAAAAATGTGTGCGTATATATACCACATATTCTTACCCATTCATTCATCGAGGGACACTTAGGCTGCTTCCATATTTTGGCTATTATAAATAGTGCTGCAATAAACATGGTGCAGCTATCACTTTGATATATAATTTTCTTTCTTTTGGATATATACCCAGAAGTGGAATTGCTGAATCGTATAGTAATACTATCTTTAGTTTTTTGAGGCAAATCCATACAGTTTTCCATAATGACTATACTAATTTATATTCCTGTCAATGGTGTATGAGGGTTCTCCTTTCTTCATATCCTTGCCAGCATCCATTATTTCCTGTCTTTTTGATAAAAGCCATTCTGCCTGAGGTATGATGATATCTTATTTTCTTTTTGAGTTATGTTTCTCTGATTATTAGTGTTGTTGAGCATTTATTTACATATTGGCCATTTGTATGTCTTCTTTTGAGAAATGTCTATTCAGTTCTTTCACCCATTTTTTAAAATCAGATTAGTTGGTTTTTTTCTATTGAGTTGTCTGAGCTCTATATATTTAGATTATTAACCCGTTATTAGTTGGATAGTTTAAAAATATTTCTCCCACTCTGTGGGTTGTCTCTTCCCTTTGTTGATTGTTTCCTTTGCTGTGCAGAAGATTTTTGATTGATATAATCCCGTTTGTCTATATTTTTGCTTTGGTGGCCTGTGCTTTTGAGGTCTTACCCAAAAATCTTTGCCCAGACCAATATCCTGGAGTGTTTCCCAGTGTTTTCTTCTAGTTGTTTCATAGTTTCAGGTCTTACATTTAGTTATTCAATCTGTTTTTATTTGGTGTTTTATATGGTATGAGATAGAGTCTAGTTTCATTCTTGTGCATGTGGTTATCCAGTTTTCCCAGTGCCATTTATTGAAGAGACTGTCTTTTCCCAATGTGTGTCCTTGGTGTATTTGCAGAGAGTGGCTTGGCTATAAATGCATGGATTTATATCTGGGTTCTCTATTCTGTTCCACTGGTTTATGTGTCTGTTTTAGTACCATGCTGATTTGGTTACTATAATTTTGTAGTATATTTTGAAGTCAGGTAATGCGATGCCTCCAACTATGTTCTTTTGCTCAGAATAGCTTTGGCTATTGGGGGCCTTCTGTTGTTCCATCTAAAATTTATGATTGTTATCTCTATTTCTGTGAAAAATGTCATTAGTGTTTTCAAAGAGATTGCGTTGAATCTGTAAATTGCTTTGGGTATTTAACAATATTAATTCTTTCCATCTATGAGCATGAAATATACTTCTTTTTTTTTGTCCTCTTCTATTTCTTTCATCAGTGTTTTATAGTTTTCTTTGTATACATCTTTCACTTCTTGGTTAAATTGATTCCTAAGTATTTTATATTCTTTATAGCTATTGCAAATTGGATTGCTTTTTGATTTCTTTTTCAGGTTATTTGCTATTGGGTTATATAAATGCTACTGATTTTTATATGTTGATTTTGTATTCTGTAACTTTACTGAATGTATTTATTAGTTCTCACAGTTTTCTGGTGGAGTCTTTAGATTTTTCTAACTATGAAACCATATTGTCTGCAAAGAAGGCTAACTTGACCTCTTTCTTTCCAACTAGGATGCCCCATATGTCTTTCTCTTGCCTAATTGCTCTGGCTGGGACTTCCAGTATTATGTTGAACAAATGTGAAGAAAATGGACATCTTTGCCTTGTTGCACATTTTGGAGGAAATGTTTTCTATTTTTCCCCATTGAGTATCATATTAGCTGTGGATTTGTCATACATAGCCTTTATTATGTTGAAGTATGATCCTTCTATACCCAGTATGTTGAGGCTTTTCATTATAAAACGATGTTGAATTTTATGAATGATTTTTTAGCATCTATTGGCATGATCATATGGGTTTTGTTCTTGATTCTGTTAATGTGATATATCACTTTTTTATTGATTTGCTCATGTTGAACAATCTTTGCATCCCTGGAATGAATTTCACTTGATTGTGGTGAAAAATCTTTTAATCTGTTGTTGAATTTAGTCTGCTAGTATTTTGGTGAGGATTTTTACATTTTTGTTCATCAGTGACATTGGCCTGGAGTCTTCTTTCTTTGTTGTTTCATTTTCTGGTTTTGGTATCAGGGTAATGCTGGCCCTATAAAATGAGTTTAGAAGTGTTCTCTCCTCTTCAATTTCATTAAGAGTTTGAATAAAATTAGCATTAGTTCTTCTTTAAATGGTTGGTAGAATTCAGCAGTGAAGCATCAGGTCCTGGGGTTTTCTTTAGTGAGAGGTTTTTTTTTTTTCTTATTATTATTATGGCTTTGATCTCATGACTTGTTATTGATTTGTTGAACTTTTCTATTTTTTCATGGCACGGTGTTGGTAGGTTTGTATATGACTAGAAATATATCAGTTTCTTCTAAGTTTTCCAAATTGTTGGTCTATAGTTGTTCATAATATTTTTAAATGATTCTTTGTATTTCTGTGGTCTTAATTGTTATGTCTACCTTTTCATTTCTGATTTTATTTATTTGAGTTTTCTCTCTTTTTACTTAGTCCAGCTAAAGGTTTATCAATTTGGTTTATCTTTCCAAAAAATCACCTTTTTAATCTTGTTGCTCCTTTGTAGATTTTAAGTCTCAATTTAATTTATTTCTCTGATTATTATTATTATTTCTTTTTATCTACTAATTTGGGGTTTGGTTTGTTCTTTCTTTTTTTGTTCCTTGAGGTGCACCATTAGCCTCTTTATTTGTAGTCTTTCTACTTGTTTTTTTTCCTTTTTAAGATGGAGTCTCACTCTGCCACCCATGCTAGAGTGCAGGGGTACAATCTCGGCTAACTGCGACCTCCGCCTCCTGGGTTCAAGCAAATCTCCTGCCTCAAACTCCAGAGCAGCTAGGATTACAGGCACATGACACCATGCCTGGCTAATTTTTTTTGTATTTTTAGTAGACATGGGGTTTCACTATGTTGGTCGGGCTGGTCTCTATCTACTCTTTGATGTGGGTGTTTACTGCTATAAACGTCCCTCTTAGTACTGTTATTTCGTGTATATTTTTGTTTTTTGCTGTATCCCATATATTTCAGTATGTTGTGTTTTCATTTCCATTTTTTAAAAAAATCTCTTAATTTTCTTAATTTCTTTATTTATTTCCTGTTCACGGCTGAGTAGTATTCCATGGCATATATATACCACATTTTCTTTATCCACTTGTTGATTGGGCTGGTTTTGCAATTGCAAATTGTGCGGTTATAAAAATGCATGTGCAAATGTCTTTTTCATAAAATGACTTCTTTTCCTCTGGGTAGACACCCAGTAGGAGGATTGCTGGATCAAATGGTAGATCTACTTTTACCATTATGTTATATATTATTATATATTAATATTATATGTTATAGTATAATTATATTAATATAAATCATATATTATATTAGAATTATATAATTTTATATATTATATATTTATATTTATACTATATTATAATAAGATATAAATTTATATTATATTAATATGATATGATATAAATTACATTATATTAATATAATATATTATATATTAATACATAGTTATGCAATAACTATTAATTTAATATATTAATTAATATATACTATCTTACAGAATAAATTATTAGAATAATGTAATAACACATAATTATATATGATATATAATATAAATAACATACTATATAATTATCTATAATTGTAATTATGTTATATAATATATATTTAATATATTTATATTATATTAGATTTCATATTTTATTTTATATAATTTAATATAATTATATAGTATAATTACTATATAATCTATAATATATAAGTAATATATTAAATATATAATCTATAACATATAAGTAATATATAATATAAAAATAATACATATGATATATTATATATGTTATATATGTATAATTTATATAAGTAATATATAATATATAAAAATAATATATAGTATATATAATATACAAATGTACCTTATATATATAAATATTCCATTTTACATGTATGTGTATATATACAATGGAATGTAGATGAACTTTAGGGATATTATGCTAAGTGAAACAAGTCAGCCGGAAAAAGATAAATACTACATGATTCACTTTATAAGAGGTACATAGAGCAATCAAATTCATATAAACAGAAAGTAGAATGGTAGTTTCCAGGGGCTGGAGGAGGGAGAATGGGGAGTTATTCTTTAATTAGTATAGAGTTTCATTTTGCAAGATAAAAAGAATTTTGGAGATAGATGGTGGTAACGGTTGCACAAAAAACTGAATGTATTTCATTTCACCAAATCGTACACTTAAAAAAAATCTTGGGACTCTGAAAAGTAAATAACACATTGAAAAGAAATGTCAAACTGAGGAAAGACTATTGTGATCGTGATGGTAAATTTTCTGTTTGTGTTTTTTTCTTCCTGGACTCCTAAAAAAGCCCATCTTTCTGGCCAGAGGACAGGGGAAGGGAAATCCAGGGAATACGGGGAATCTTCCTATTTTTTAGTTTGCTGTCTTCACCCTAGCCCTAGTCCAGTTTCAAAAGCATATCTGCCCTGCTACAGCCAATGTGGCACAGGCAACTAAGTTTGAGAGAAGACTTATTTCTCTGAATAGCAGAGCATAAAAGAATGACCCCTGTTATGCAAATAGTTTGGGGAAAATCCTCATTCTCTTTTCTCTTATTACTTCCTAGTCATGTGAACCTTTACTGCAGTATGAGAAAATAAAACTGTGAGATAACCCATTTATTTTCTTGCCAGAGAAAATAGAAAAAGAAGCCACTGGAAGCTAGAGAACATAGAGGAAATCGCATAGAGGGAGGATCTGGAGAAGAGGTCTTGAAGCAATACAAGTACCAGGTTTACCTTTTAGCTGCAATTATGCAGAACATACACAATGAAGCACAGCAAAGTCTTTGAGAAATGAATGAAAATATATATATACTACTCAAATCCCAGAACAACTCATATTGGTACATACAAAAAGCATACCCAAACAGAATAGCAAAGTCTTTGAGAACTGAATTGACACTAAATAAACCACCAGAGATGGTAAGACAGAACTTGCAATCTGAACCTAACTGGGTTGATCACTTGCTAAATCAAGACAAAACAAAACAAAACAAAGCAAAACCATAACCAAAAACCCACTTTCTCCAAAGTGTTTTAACAAAACTTTTGTAAGACTCAGAAGTCTTACAACAAAATATTCAAAATATCCAACATACGAACCAAAATTATCCAACATACAAACAACCAGGAGTATCTAATCAATTCTCATGGAATAGACAACCAGCAGTTGCCAATCTACATTAAACAGAGGTTGGATTATCATACAAAGACTGTAACAGCATGAAAGCTATTATAGCCATATTCTATGAGGCAAAGCCAAACTTTCCAGAAACTAATGGAGAAATCTTTTCAGGAAAGAAGCAATCCCATGGAAATTCAAAAATTAAAAATATCAGTATCTGAAAATTTTTCAAAAAATCACTGCATTGCCTCAACAACAGAAAGGAGATAACAGAAAAAAATCAGTGAACTTCAAGATAGACCAATGGAAATTATTCAATAAAATAGAGAGGAAAAAGATACCTTAAAAATGGGAAGAGAGGAATCCATGGGAATATATCAAAAGATATACATACTGGTGGTGTGTGGTGGCTCATGCCTGTAATCCCAGCACTTTGGGAAGCCGAGGTGGGTGGATCACCTGAGGTCAGGTGTTTGAGACCAGCCTGGCTAACATGGTGAAACCTCATCTCTACTAAAAATACAAAAATTAGATGGGTGTGTTAGTGGGCACCTGTAATCCCACTTACTTGGGAGGCTGAGGCAGGAGAATTGCTTGAACTTGGAAGGCAGAGTTTGCAGTGAGCCGAAATCGCACCATTGCACTCCAGCCTGGGTGACAAGAGCGAAACTCCATCTGAAAAAAAAAAAAAAAGATGTACATATCATTGGAGTGTTAGGAAAGAAGAGAAGTTAGACATGGTGCAGGAATTTTTTTTAAAGAAATATTGGCTGAAAACTTCACAAATTTGTTGAAAGACATGAATTCATAGATTTAAGAAGCTTAGCAAACACCAAACTAAATATATACATTCCCAGACACATCATGCTCAAATTACTGAAAATCAAACACAAAGGAAAAATATCAAAAGCAAGGAGACAAAAATGACACATTGTGTTTAGAGGAACAACAATTAAAATGAATACAGATTTCTAAAGGGGTCAGGAAACAATTAAACAAAGTCTTTAAAGTGCTAAATGAAAAGAACTGTCAATCCAGAATTCTATATCCAGAAAAAATAACTTTCAGGAATGAAGATGAGCAAATTTATCTGTTAGATCAAATAAGAGTAAAAATTTTTTAAAGAGTTTTATTTTACCTGTATTTATTTCTTCTCTAATGCTTCCCTTTTCTTTTCGTAGATCAGAGCTTCCGAACTATATCATTTTCTTTCTTTCTGAAGAATTTCTTGTATAATTTTTTGCAAGGTGACTGTAATGGCAACAAATAACCTCAATTTTTATTTGTCTGAGAAAATCTTTTATTTCTCATTCACTTTTGAAGGATACTTTCCCCTGAATACAGAATTCTAAGTTGATGGTTCTTTTTTTCACGCTAAATGTTATACTCACTCTTTTTGCTAGCATAGTTTTTGAAGAGAAGTTCAATGTAATTCTTATCTTGCTCCTCTATAGACAATTTTTTTCCTCTGGCTTCTTTTAATATTTTTTATTTGTCTTTGATTTTCTGCAGTTGGAATATGAATGCCTAAATTCCGGGGTTTTTTGTTTGTTTGTTTTGGTTTTTTTTGGCATTTATTCTGCTTGGTGTTCTTTGTGCTGCCTGGATAAGTGCTTTGGTTTCTGTCATTAGTTGTGAGAAATCCTGTCATTATTGCTTCAAATATTTTTCTGCTTGTTTCTCACCTTTTTCTCCTTCTAGCATTCCTATTGTATGTCTGTTACATCTTTTGTAGTTCTTTCACAATTTTTGGATATTCTGTTCTGTCTTTTTTATTCTTTTCTCTTTGCATTTAAGTTTTTGAAGTTTCCATTAATGTTTCTTCAAGCTCACTGATTTTTTTTTTCCTCAGCTGTGTCCAGTCCATTGATGAGCCCTTAAAAGACATGCTTCATTTCTATTACAGTGTTGTTGATGTCTCGCATTTTTAATTCTTTCTTTGAACTTCCATCTCTGTGCCTACATTGCTCATATGTTCTTGCAGGTTGTCCTCTTTTTCCTTTAGATCCCATAACACATTAATCCTAGTTGTTTTAAAGTTCTGGTGTGATCATTTCAACATCTCTCTCACATCTGAGTCTGGTCTGATGCTTGCTGTCTCTTCAGACTCTGTTTTTTGTCTTTCAGTGTGCCTTGTAATTATTTTGTAGAAAGTCAGACATGATATATAGTGGACACAAAGAATTGAGGTAAAGAGAGTGTTGGTGTAAGGTTTTATATTTATCTGGCGAGGGATTAAGCTGCATTTATTGTTTGCTGTAGCTGTAGGTGTCAGAGGCTAATATTTCTTCTGGTGCCCTTGTTTTAGTCTCCCCTGTTGTCTTTGGGGCTCCCTAGTGAGTTCTTAAATAAGATCTTTGATGTGCAATTTTAACCATTGTATTCCCTGGTATTTTATAGGAACCCTACTGAAGTGTTCTTCATTAAGAAGAACACAATATTTTATATGTACTTCAAAATGACTACTTTCCCCTCCTCCTGATAGAAAGCACAGAATGATTTTGCTCCAGTCTTCACTGTGATAACTTGGTAGGGCTTCTAAAGGTAAAACAAAAATGTAGTTCCACTGGAGTTTTTAACACTGAAACTTTTCCACTCTGAGCCTACAGCAATTTGTCAATTACAGTTTAGATTTCCCTACCCCATTACTGATTTCCACAGGGGTTTCTGCTCTATAAGTTGCAATTCTCTGTCTCTGCCTGTCTGTCTCTCCAATTTTGGTGGTAGTGGTTTGCCCTATGACATCAGTTCTTTGATGGACCTAAGAAGAGTTGTTGATTTTCAGTTTGTTCACCTTTTTTCTTGTTATGCGATTGGGAGTAATGACTCCCAAGCTTCTTACAGGCTTCATGGGAAACTAAAAGTTCAAATAATTACTCTTAAAAGATGCAGTCATATTCAACCTTCTTGAAATTTAGTTATCTACATTTCTCTATCCACAGACAACAATTCTTTATTTCTCTCAATCCTGCCAAAAATGGAACAATTCCCTAAATATAATTTTTAGTACTCTCCTATCTTCAGACAATGATGCTTACCATTGAGTTTTACTTGTCCCATTTTTAAAATCAAAATATAAATATCACAATTCTAGGCTTTTAAAACACTGGAAGCAAATCTGATAATCTGATAAAAAGTTGTATTATTTGTTTTGGTAACACTTAATGGTTTATCCTTTTAAATATGATCATTGTTTTACTTCAAAACGGTAACTAAGCGTGCTCTTAATTTATGTAATAGTCACCTCTTGCTCTATTATACTTTCCCAGCTGATCAAACACTGCACTTAACAGCTCTTCCCTCTGCAGAGAGGTTTTCTACTATTCAATAATACAGATTTTGCCTTTCTTTCAGATGACACCCCCAACCATGGTTGTGAAGATGCTAGCGACACATCGCTGTTGGGAGTTCTTCCTGCCTCTGAAGCCACAAAATGACTTTAGACTTCCAGGGCTCACCAGGTAAGTTGAGAAGTATTGTTCCTACTAAAACTAGTAATTTAATCTCCCACTGTTGCAGAATTAAACACATTTTTTCCAATATTTATATTACCATATATTATGTCACTGGTTCATATCCCCAGTATTTCAAATATTCTATGTTAACCTCTGGAAAAGAGAGAGGTTGATGAGAAAGTTGTTCCTATAGAAAATTTACAGAGTTTATCAGAATTGGTTTTGAGCATTGGCTGATGCTGCAGATAGTCTGTCACTAAGGAAGAGGTTGATTAGATCTCAGCTTCACATACTGCTCATTGATAACCTCCATTCCTAGGATTTCTGTTCATTTTTGTTACACAGAGTAGGATGTTCACATTTATTCTCTTAAGTACAGACTAGATTCCGTGCATTAATATCACTCCTTATTGCTTTAATCGCCAGTGCCTGACAGATGATACATGCTTTATATTTATTAAATGTAGGTGGCTTTGTCTGATGAGAAAACATTAACATAATAGCAGTGAAATCATTCTCTAAAGGTTTAGAAAAACAAGCACTCGTTATATAATAATGTTGCATTGAGGCAGTTCTAAAACACTTACTGGTGCCAGGACAAATAACTAAAATCAAAGTCAACTAGAAAATCCAGCACAAAAAGAACAGTGCTTTCTCTCAGTTAGAGTGGATGGTCCAAATATGATGGAGAGAAAAATTGAACTCAATGAAGTCAAAGGACTAGAAAGCACTGTGCTTTCTAAATAATGTTGAAAACACTTTTTAATTCCCAGCATGAATGAGCTAGCAATTCCGAAAACAGCATTTCTGTGTAGCCCAAAGATAATTCTAAATTTGTTATGGGAATAAATGCCAGGGAGCAAAGATAAGTCACATCTGCTGATTTTTATTATGGAATATCTAGACATCACCAACACAAAACTATTTCAAATTTGACCCAGTGATCCAAGTGAATGGGCTTGAGTTTCTCCGTTTTTTCTCAAAAATATATTATTACCATAATAACAAAAAAAGTTAGAAAAACCAGAGGCAAAGTACACAAAAACCATTTAGATAATAACTAGCTCCAACATAATTTAATGGCAACTCTTCTAATACCAAGACTTATATTTATGATTGAAGCCTTTTTCCTCTTTATATGCTATTGATAATTTCTCTATTTGGAAAAATTCATTGAAAAACTTAAATTAAAATGTATCCTAAAGTGTATCTTATGTGTTTTCATCTGCATGATATAAGGAACAAATGATTGAGTCTGTATTATTCTAAACCAATTTTAATAAATACTAATTTATATTAGCACAATTTTTGTTTGCCAATGAATACTATGTGTTGTTTTTAAAGTACTTGAAATTAGGGTTCTATATTAGAAAAGATTTTCCCTCAGCAGTTATTATTGTGCTTAGTGTATTAGTTTTCTAGGGCTGCCAAAAGAAAATACCACAGACTGGGCAGCTTAAACAATGGAAATTTGTTTTCTCACAGTTCTGGATGCCAGAAGTCCATGATCAAGATATTGGGAGGTTTGATTTCTTCTGAGGCCTCCTTCCTTCCCTTGCAGGCAGTCATCTTCTTGTTATGCCCTCAGATGGTCATCCCTTGGTCTGTGTTGTCTGTGATCTAATTTCTTCTTGTAAGGACACCAGTCATACTGGATTAGGGCTCACCCATGTGACCTCATTTTACCTTAATTACCTCTTTGAAGGTCCAATCTTCAAATACAATCACATCCTGAGGAACTAGGGGTTAAGACTTGAACATATGAATTTGGGGGGACCCAATTCAGCTCATAACACTGAGCAAGTCTATTATTCTATGATACAAAAAAACCTACTTTTGTTCTGTCTAAACCTCATTAATCATCAATTCTGACTTAGCAGAATCCATACTAAAAACTTTTGAAAGATTAATTTCCAGAGGTGTTCCAAAAACCAAAACCATATGTAATCATACCTTCCTTTTTAATTTTGGTGTTATTTAACACTCTTTTTCTTTGATAAGTAAATTATTACATTCTGAGACTCAGAATTCTAGACTGTGGGAGCAGAAAGAAAATTGCATAATATCTGCATATGCACAAAAAAGAAATATTAATACACAGCACCTACTAAATCTGTCCTAATCGATCAATTCTTTGTGGGTTGTGTGTGTGTTTGTGTGTGCACACACACACGTGTCTTAACTTTAACCTCATGTAGGCTAGCATTCTTATTTAGAAGAATAGTAACTTGCTGCCTCTTGTTTTATAATTTCAGATCAACCTCTAAATATCTTTGAAGGAGACAACAACTTTTAAATGAATAAAGAGGAAGTCAAGTTGCCCTATGGAAAACTTGTCCAAATAACATTTCTTGAACAATAGGAGAACAGCTAAATTGATAAAGACTGGTGATAATAAAAATTGAATTATGTATATCACTGTTAAATGGACTGAATGTTTGTGTTTTCCTTTGCCCCCCACAAAAAAAAATTTGTATGTTGAAATCCTAACTGCCAACGTAATGGTATTAGGAAGTGGAGCTTTGGGGAGGTAATCATGTCGTGAGGGTGAAGCCCTCATGAATGGGATTAGTGCCCGTAATAATGGAACCTCAGAGGCTCTGTCACTGTCCTTCCCTTATGTGAGTGTACAGTGGGAAGTCAGCAGTCTACAACTTGGCAGGGAGCCCTCATCAGATCTGAATCATGCTGGCACCCTGATCTCAGGCTTATAACTTCCAAAACTGTGAGGGAAAAAAATTCTGTTGTTTATATGCCACCCAGTTTATAGTATTCTCTTACAGCAGCCCAAACTCAGACAATCACTAACTGAAAAACCACTCCATACGTATCCTACTCCTACTTCTGCTGAACAATGAAAAACATTATTTGAGGCTGACTTATGGCTGTTCTTGTAGTTCAAATTAATGTAATTCCATAGATATTTGAATGTAGAAAGCATTTTCAAAATTGAATGTCAGAATAGTTGTCTTTATTTTTATCCCTGATAGATTTATTCATGACAGCTTTGCTCACTTGCCCTTGCTTCTAACTTGGCTTCCTCAGATTTTGAACATATTGTTGTTCCTATAGGAATTATAACACATATATTATAGTAACAAGTATCTACCACAATAGTAAAATAATTTTTTAAAAATCAGTAGGCTTCATGGAGCTGTTACAAGAGATGTAAAACAAACAAAAAAAAGAAGCCTAGGTTATTAGAAAAGACATTTTTAAATCTTTAAGACCCTAAATAAGCTTTATTCATTTAGGGTCTCTGCTCTCAAAGAGTTGGAAATCCTAAAAATCAGGAGACTTTAGTTCACAAATCTGGTAAGAAAGGATAATTAGTCCCATGCCAAGAAAAGCTTGTTTTGAAGGCTTCTTCTCAAGAGTTAGCAAGATTTTAGATTGTACTTCAAATACTGCGGCCTCTGTTTGCAATATGTTTGCAGTATATATTATGAGGAAATGTAGTAGAGAGTTTAACGATTACAATTTAATCCTAGCCAATTAATATATATTTCATTAATATTGCTGTACTGCAGTAAAATTATTACAGATACCTACACTAGAATAAAGAGCTATCCCTATTTCTATGTTTAGAAAGTTTAAGTTTTTATTATAACATAAATACATGTTAAAAAATATTGAAAGAACAATAATAAATATGAAAAAGTCTATCATTCTGAAATAAGCACTGTTAACATTTTGGAATGTTTCTGTCACTCTTTTGTCTGTCCTCTCTCTTGTGTATACATGCATGAAATTATTCACCTACATAAAATAAAGATTATTCATTCTTATTACATTATTTTTTAAACTTCCATTAAATGCAACATTAATCATATTGTTGTTTTCTTGTACGTGATGAATCATTTTTCCCTTACTGCTTCCAAGATTTTCTCCTCGTCCCTGTCTTTCAACAGCTTGATGGTATCTAGATAAGGATTTCTTTGTGTTTGTCTTCCTTAAGTTTCATTGGATTATTTGGATTTTCAAATTAATATGCAAATCTGAGACATTTTCAACTGTTATTTTTTTCAAATATTTTTCTACCTCTTTCTCTATTCTTCTATGCCTCGTGCTGATATACAAGCTCTGTTAATTTTTCTGCAGTATTTTTTTCCAAGTTCTTAAGATGGATCATTTATATTAAACTACAAATTTACCGATTTTTTTCTCTTCTGGAATTTTAAAGTTACTATTTAGCCTTTTTATAAACTTATCATTTCATTTATTTCATGTTACGACTCAAGAATTCCTATTGATTTCTTTTTACAGATTTTATTTCTTCTTCTTTGTTAAGCCATTGTCGTTAGATTTTTCTTTAATTCTTTAAATATGATTTTCTTTAGTTTTTCAAACTTATTTAAATAGCTGCTTTGAAGTCTTTCTCTATTCAGTCCAGTACCGGGACCTCCTCCGAGCTAGATTTCATTGATTGCTTTTGGGTTTTTTTGGTATGTATAGATCACTTCCCTGTTTCTTTCTTATCTCTTTTTTGTTTGTTTAGAGCTGTACATTTTAGATAATATACTGCAGTAATTCTGGTTTCTAATCTCTCTTCCCCAGGGCAGTTGTTGTTGCTGTTTGTTTTTTGATCTACTTGTCTGTTAACTTGCCTGGACTACATCTATGGACTCTTAAGTCCTCCATACTATGCAGCCTCTGATGTCTCTGCTGAGTTTTTTATTCTTGTTTTTATTTTCAAACCTGGTTTTAAAACAGGTCATCCCTCTATCTGTCTAGCTTAGTGATCAGCCAATAATTGGTTAAATATTGCACCCGAACACACAGAACCAGTAAAGCTTCATCCTCTGCCAATAGATCTCTGTGTGTCAGGGAACATATTCTAAGTTCAAGTACTTTTGAAGTCTGCCCTTGTTTCAAATTTCTCTATAGAGTCTCTTTTGTCTCTTCTTCTGCATGTGTGTGTGGTCTTCAGTCAGTCAGGGCTGTGTGGAATCCTATCTGGCTCATCTATTGCTGTCTCATTTACCAGATCTCCCTGTTAATATCTTCCTAGTCCACTGGTTGTTTCTATTTTTGGAGATGTGGGGAGATGAGAGCAACCCCAGCACTAAAGCCAAAGATTTCCACTGTTCTTACTCTAAGTTGGGTCATTTTTCATGAATAAATAGTTCTCAAACTATTTTTTGCCTTTGGTCAGTTTCCAGAGTTCTAAAATGGTCAGTTTTGACTGTTTTGTTTAGTTTTATAGTTCCTTTTGGGAGACAGGATTTGTCAATCTGTTCATTCTGTCATCTCTCACTTACCAGAGTTAACATTCATATACCATCAATTGTTAATATGATGATTGCCAAAAGTTATTTTTAAATCCATTCATGATTTTTACTTTATTTGTTGAAATTCTACTGTCAGTAAGAGCTTTTTCTTCTTCCCCATTTACTTTATTTCCTTTATTCAATATAAATTAACAAATTCTTATTTCATTGAATGATTATAGCCTATTGCTAACATTATTTATGTTGATGCATAAGCCATCTCATATTTGGCCAGCATATTAGTTCCTCACATTAGTTCCTATGTCCTTTAGACCCATTTACATCATTCTTGACTTCCTTAACTTATGGGACAATTACAGTTTTCAGGCTTACCTTGTACTTTCTCTTCCCCAGCCCTAGAATCAGGCACCTTTCCAAGGAGCCCTGGTTTATTTTAGAGAGAAATAAAATTTAGAAAGCAATATCTGAATTCTAAGTGATCTAATTGTTTCTGAAGTGTTGTTTGTAGTCTGATATATATTAAATTTGTCCCTCCAAAATTCATATGTTGAATCCCTAACCTCTGCTGTGGCTATATTTGGAGATAGGGCCTTAAGGAGGTAATGTAGGTTAAATGGGATCATAGGGTGGGAATCCCTAATCTGACAGGGCTGCTGCCTAATAAGAAGAGGAAGAGACATCAGAGTGCTCTCTCTTCACCATGTGAGACCACAGTGAAAAGATGGCTGTCTGCAAGCCAGAAAGAAAGCCCTTACCAGAAACCAAATCAGCTGGCACCTTGATCTTGGACTTTCCAACCTCTAGAACTGTGAGAAATAAATTCCTGTGGTTTAAGCTACCAGTCTGTGGTATTTTGTTATGGATGCTCAAGCTAAGACATACTCATCTCAGCAGAAAGATGGAAAAATAGACATACATACACATGCATGCACACACACATATTACACACATTTATATGTATTATCTATATATATCTATATGTATTGATGTATATCTATCCATCTATATATCCATTTATCTATAATATTCTAAATTCATTAGATCAAAGAAGACTTTATAAAGAGACATGACAATTAAGTTCAATGCATGATCCTTGACTGAATCCTGGATAAGAAGAAAAATTACAAATAATATTATTGAAACAATTGGCAATATTTGAATGTGAACTTTGCATAATATAATATTATATTTTTGTTTGATAATTGTACTAGGTTACATAAAATGATCTTTTTGTTCTTATAAAATACATATTGATGAATTTCAGGTAAAGGGTATGATAATCTGCAGCTCAGGAGAAAGGGGTAAAGGGAATGGAGTAAATGCTAAATGGATAAAGAGGAAGAGTAGTTCTTTTGATATTTTGGCAATTTTTGGTACCTTTAAAATTATGTCAAAATTAAAATGAACAAACATCATTTCTAACATCTGTTTGGGTAATTATCAAAACATCTAGAATTGACTGGAAATAAAAACAGCTGAAAAGCTTATAATAGTAACTTCACAACATCTGATTGTTATCTCCCAGGAAGTAGTTTTCACACCTAAGTATGTATTACTAATAGAGTAACTGTACTATGATATAAATATGAATTGACATTTATAAGTTGAGGAAAGAGGACAGAAAGAGACAGGAACAGAAAAGCAGAGACACGAAGATGTGGTAAATGGATGGATAGATGAATATCACAAGTAAGTTAAAGGAAATAACCAACCACGTAACTGTAAGAACTGGCAACCCCAGAATTCCTTAGCTATTTGCACATTGCGTTTGGGACTAGAAAAGTCACACACTAAAGATGCTCTCTAAAGTTACATTGTTTCCTGGGATTCACAGAGCTCCAGTTCATGAAAAGTAGCTTTAGATGTGAGGGGTGATTTAAGATTCACATCTTAGGTCTAGGAAATCTCTGTGACTCCAACTTGGCACCTGGAGCTGCTAATATTCTCTGACTACAACCCAGCTTCTGGAACTGCTTCTGCAACAAAGGAGCATGTTTTAGCAAATGAAGATAGCTAAATTTAGGACCATACATTTATTTGCTCAAGAAATGAGTTTGCACACCTCTCTAGTGACTTTCTCCGTAGCTCCTCATATTTTGGCATAAACTCTGCTTCTGGGAGCTCAGAGGAGAGAAGGGAAATATTTAGTTTATTCCCGGGTCCTGCATTTTTTGCATCAGGAGAGAATGTTAGCAATAAAGGCAAAGGGAAGAGGGGGTATGGGTAATTGTTCCCAAGCTATGTCAGTTTCATGTATAAGATATTTTGAAGAGTATAAGATATACTATCACTCCTCAATGAGATCAATGAGATACTTTCTGTGAGAAAGTCTAGGACATCCTAACTACTTTGAAAACATCCTGTCTTCCCCCAGCTTAGTGTATTGTTCCCATTACTCCAGAAAAACATTTCTGAAAAATAATTTATTCAGTCAACATTTGTAGAGTAATTAAAATGCCCAAAGCATAGTACAAGTGGCTGAGGATACACTTACAAAGAAATGTATCTGCCCGCTCGCTCCACATGAGTCAGATCGTTTGGTGTGGCCACGACACTTGTAGGATATGACCCTTATACATCTTTTCATTCTCCCACCTTTCCCTCTGGTTTGTTATTCCAGTCATGTTTTATTACTTGCAATTCCTGAAAGAAATAATTTTTTGCTTAACCATTGACCATTACTAGAATAATTTAACTTCATCTTTCAAAAACAATCTTTTTATTGAGAAATTACTAACTACTATGCATTAAGTCATCCAAATCTCCCAGCAAGCATCCAAGAAGGTTTCCGTTAGTTATTTATATTTCCTAGTTGAGGAAAGTATAACTCAATTTGAGAATTTGAAATGTGAGTAATTTCAAAAGAGTCAGTGTCAATCACATCTGAACTACTTCTGCAATATTTAACAGACAACCTAGGATATAATTTAAAAATCAATATATAATTAAGGATTTAGTAAATGTCATTTGATTAAAGATAAGAAAGTAATTTCTGATGTGCTCTACCTGCCATTTCTGGATTTCCACAAGCTTATCAGTCTCTAAACATATTTCCGTAGAGACATTCATGCTTGAATTCTCCACAATTTCTCAACTCAGAATCAAGTCCATCCCAGTTTAGCTAACCAGTGTGGTTTGGACAGAAATCCAGATTCACCGTCTACCTCATTGTAATTTTTCCCCTTAAGTCTCAGAGGAGGGAGCTCACAACCTTGAGCTTGACCTCCCAAAGTGCTGAGATTATAGAGGTAAGCCATCGCACCTGGCCATACTATTTTTCAACTCTTTTGTAAATCTAAAAGTATTCCAAAGTCCTCAGTTTTTGAAAAACATTTATTTTGAAAAAATAAAAACATAACAAGGACTTATTACTGCTTTGTGAGGGCCTTCCAGCTTTCCTCTAACCTAAGTAATGAATATTTATTAACTATGTACTATATGTAAAGCCTTGTTTTAAGTGCTTAATGTATTTTACTTCACATGAAAGCCCAATAACTCTGTGAAGTAAGTACTATTAAGATTCTCATTTTTTTTTCAGTTAATAAAGTAAAAACTGAGGCTCAGAAAGGTAACTTGCGGAA
Source organism: Gorilla gorilla gorilla (assembly GCF_029281585.2). NCBI lineage: Eukaryota > Metazoa > Chordata > Mammalia > Primates > Hominidae > Gorilla > Gorilla gorilla. The sequence goes on along the minus strand of NC_073234.2, from coordinate 23,003,322 downwards.
GGTAACAAAGCTTATAAATGAAGAGCCTGGATTCAAACCCAGGCAGTTTGACTCAATAGCTATATACTAAATGGCATGCTATGTTCTAACCATAGGATCATCCACTAATGGATGGGCTGGAATAGACACATGGACTAAGAAATCTACTGTCACCCATTCTCCTCTTCCTTATTAATAGGGTCATAAGTGGTAAACCATATTCCATTCTCTTCTTACAATCAATAAGATTTTTAGCTAGGTCTGTGCATTAGCTATATTTCTCAACATTCATTACAACTAGTTATGATCATGTGACTGGGTCTCACCAATGAACAGTTGTGATGTGTGCCACTTCCCTGAACAATCCATGCTCTTTCCCCTTGCACAGAGTGGTTGCAGATGATTGACACTCCCTAATGAATGGTAGAGCCTGCTTATGTGGAACTCTGCTCAATATTTTTATTAATTTTAGTATAGCCTATTTACACCTCCTGGTATTACAGACAAATATAAGAAAAAAACACATTTCTAATAGTCATGAGTGAAGGGGATACTTTAAAAACTACAAATATTTGCCTTTTCTTTAACAATGAGGTTTGAAAATATGTTAATTTAATGATGCAAAGTAGTAAATATTTAAAGAAGAAAAATGTGGGTTTGTGGACATTTGAATGACATGTGAAGCTCATGTGGAAACTCAATAATAGTTCAATGCAACCAGTTTTTAATTTTATATTTGTTATTATTTTATCAAGGGAATGGCAATTGAGAAGTTTCTGGTTGTTTTATTCCATGGCATCCTTAGCATAAGAGACCATTTCTTTTTTTTTTTTTTTTTTTGAGACGGAGTCTCGCTCTGTCACCCAGGCTGGAGTGCAGTGGCGCATGAACTTGGTTCACTGCAAGCTCCGCCTCCCAGGTTCACGCCATTCTCCTGCCTCAGCCTCTCCGAGTAGCCAGGACTACAGGCGCCCGCCACCACACCAGGCTAATTTTTTTGTATTTTTAGTAGAGACGGGGTTTCAACATGGTCTCGATCTCCTGACCTCGTGATCCGCCTGCCTCGGCCTCCCAAAGTGCTGGGATTACAAGCGTGAGCCACCGCGCCCGGCCAAGACCATTCCTTTTTACCTTAGAAATTAACAAAGATAAACTGGTTATAAAGATATAAGGAAAGTAACCACCCATTGTCAATGAAGAAAACTATTAGGCTGACTTTTAACATCCCAGAGATTGGGTTACAAAGAATATTTTTAAATAAATACATCAGGTATTCATTAGCCCAAGAGGATCTTTGAAGAGCAATGATTTCCTGGTAAGGAAATTAAAATGTTGGTGCCCCACAAACAAAGATATGTAAACTTAAGTAAACACAATTTTAGAGAAATGAACTGAAAGCTATTGCAATTGTAGACAACAGAGAGAAAAATTTCTGCACTTACAATTAATTTCTTTAAAAATAGAATCTTGATATGTGGGTGATGTTAAGCCCTCCTGACCCAGCAAGTTGAAAACTCACCATGAAGAGCAGCGGTCAAAGGAACTAGGGAAATCCTACAGTGTGATCAGTTTTTCTGCTGCAGGTAAGCAGAGAGCATCCCTTTGCACTGAATAGGCCACTGAGCCACATTACTGCTTATTAATTCCTCATCATTCCTGCCTCCTTTTATGTTCTCCCTAAATGACTAGGTTTGCGGGGCCAAGAACTTTATTTCCCACAGTCCCTAGCAGGAAGAATCTGGGCTCGCTTCCACCAGGGAGACTTGTTCATGGAAGATACGGTTTCGCAAGGATCTTTGCACTTGTCCTGAAAACTGCTAGCCTAGATATTACAGCATGTTGCCCTTTAGCAGTGGTTTCCTGGGGGTTTTAAAACTTCCTGATGAGGGTTTTGTAAGCATAATTATTCCCTGTAGTAAACCACTTCCTGCTTAAAATACCTAGGTGTCTCTTTGTTTGTTGTCTGATTTTAGAGCTCTTGGTCTCCTTGAATTTGTTTAACACTGGAAAGAATTACATTTTGGTGAATCGAACAATAGAGCCTTAAGAGTTGCAGTCTCTCATTCCAAATAGTGAAACACAAAGAATGAAACAACATTGGCAGGAAATGTATTGGGCAGACAGAGAAAAAAAAGAGTAAAAGAAATTATACTCAGTAAGAAGTAACCCAAGACTTAAGAAACAAGCAGTAATAGGAAAGACACACACAAGCCAAAAGATAAAGAAAGTAGGAAAAATGATTTTAAAATGTTTTAGAGAATCAGAGTAATAAAAAGAATCAATACAAATTAATAAAATCATAGAAAAGGGGAGAAATAAAAAATAAAATGGAATAAAAAAGAATAAATGTGGCCCCCAGCAATTTTGGGGGCATCTACAAAAATAAAAGATGATGATGATCTAAAATCACACAAAGTAATACACACCCCAAGGAAACCCATGCAGACACAAGAGACTAACATCCCATGGCTGTATTGAATATCTTCTTAATATACATACAGTTTTACAAATATCAGAGTAAATTGGTCATATGGTTTGGATATTTGTTCCACCCAAATCTTATGTTAAAATGTAGGCCCCGAAGTTGGAGATTGGGCCTAGTGGGAGGTATTTGGGTCATAGGCACAGATCCTTCATGTCTTGGTGCCGTCCTTGTAATAGTGAACGAGTTCTCCCAATATATGGTTCTTTAAAAGTGTGGCACGTCCCTGCTCTCTCTTTCACTCCTGCCCTTGCCATGTGATAAGCCACTCTACCCCCTTTGCCTTCCACCATGGTTGTAAGCTTCCTGAGGCGTCATCAGAAGGCATCCAAACAGATGCCAGCACCATGCTGCCTGTACAGTCTGCAAAACTGTGAGTCAATTAAACTTCTTTTCTTTATAAATTACCCAGCCTCTGTATTTCATTGTAGCAACACAAGAACAGCCTAACACAGAAAACTGGTGCTGTGGAGTGGGGCATTGCTATAAAGGTGCTTGAAATTATGGAAACAACTTTAGAACTTGGTAATAGGCAGAGGCTGGAAGAGTTGCGAGGACTCAGAAGAAGATAGGAAGATGTGGGAAAGTTTGCAACTTCTTAGAGACTGGTTAAATGGTTGTGACCAAAGTGCTGATAGTGATATGAACAGAGAAGTCCAGGCTGGGGAAGTCTCAAATGAAACTGAGGAACTTAATGGAAACTGGAGTAAAGGTGACTCACATTATACCTTAGCAAAGAGCTTGGCTGCTTTCTGTTCATGCCCTAGGGATCTATGGAAGTTTCAACTTAAGTGATGACTTAAGGCATCTGGTGGAAGAAATTTCTAAGCAGTGAAGCATTCAAGATGTGACCTGGCTGCTTCTACCAGCCTATATTCAGCTACAGGAGCAAAGAAATGACTTAATGTTGTAATTTATATTTAAAAGAGAAGCAAAGCATAAAAGTTCAGATAATTTGTAGCCTAGCCATGTGGTAGAGCAAAAAAAAAAGCATTATCAGTAGAGAAATTCAAATGGGCTGTGGAGCAACCACTTTCTAGAGATACTTGCATAACAAGAAGGGAGTCAAGTGCTGATAGCCAAGACAGTGAAAAAGAGGCCCTGAAGGCATTTCAGAGATCTAAGAAGCAGCCCCTCCCATCACAAGCCCAGAAACCTAAGAGGAAAGAATGGTTTCAGGGGCCAGGCCCAGGGCCTACTGCCCTGTGCAGCCTGGGGACACTGCTCCTCACATCTGCTCCAGCTGCAGCCTCAGTTCAAAGGGACCCAGATACAGTTGTAGCAGCAACTTCAGAGAGCACAAGCCATTTGCCTTGGTGCCTTCCATGTGGTTTTAAGCGTGTGAGTACACAGAATCCAAGAGTGAAGAAGGATTGGCAGCCTCAGCCTAGATTTCAGAGTATTTATGAGAAAGCCTGGGTGCCCAGGCAGAAACCTGCTGCAAGGGTGGAACACTCACAGAGAACTCTAGGGCAATACCAAGGGGAAATGTGGGGTTGGATGTCCCACACAGACTCCCCACTGGGGCACTGCTGAGTGCAGTTGTGGGAAGGGGGCTATCACCTTCCAGACCCAAGAATGGTAGATCCACCAGCAGTTTTCAATCTCAGCATGAAAAAGCCAAAGGGGCAGAGCTGCCCAAGGCCTTGGAAGCCTACCCCTTGTACCAGTGTGCCCAGGATGTGGTACATGAAGTTAAAGCAGATTATTTTGGACATTTAAGGTTTAATGACTGAGCTAGGTATGGTGGCTCATGCCTGTAATTCCTGCACTTTGGGAGGCTGAAGCAGGCAGATTGCATGTAGTTGAGAGAGGTGAACAAAGAGGAGGAGTTAGAGACCAGCCTGGGCAACATCTGTGCAAAAAAATAAAAAATTAGCCAAGTGAGGTGACACATGTCTGTAGTCCCAGCTCCTAGGGAGGCTGAGGTGAGAGGATCACTTGACTCCAGGAGGTCAAGGCTGCAGTGAGCCACGATAACCCACTGCACTACAGCCCAAGTGACAGAACAAGACCCTGTCTCAAAAAAAAAAAACAAAAAAAAAGGCTTAATGATTGCTCTGCTGGGGTTTCAGACTTGCTAGGGGCCTGTTGCTCCTTTCTTTTGGACCATTTCTCCCTTTGGAATGGGAATGTTTACCCAATGTGTACCCCATTGCATCTTGGAAGTCAATAAAGTGGGTTTGATTTCATAGGTTCATATGTAGAAGTAACTTATCTCCAGATGAGACTTTGAAGTTGGACTTGGGACTTTTGAGTTAATATTGGAATGAGTTAAGACTCTAGAGGACTATTGGGAGGGCATGAGCAAATCTGGCAATGTGAGGACATAAGATTTGGGGGGCAAGAGGTGAAATGATATGGTTTGGATATTTGTCCCACCCAAGTATCATGTTGGAATGTAATCCCCAATATTGAAGTTGGGGCCTGGTGGGAGGTGTTTGGGTCATGGGGATATATCCCTCATGGCTTGCTGCTATCCTCGGGATAGTGAGTTCTCACAAGATCTGGTTGTTTAAAAGTTTGTGGCACCTCCCTGCTCTCTCTTTTGCTTTTGCTTTCTCTGTATGATATGCTGGCTCTCCCTTTGCCTTCCACCATGATTATAAGCTTCCTGAGGCCTCATCAGAAGCCAATAAGATGCCCAGCACTATGCTTCCTGTACATCCTGCAGAACCATGAGGTAATTAAATCTCTTTTCTTTATAAATTACCCAACCTCAGGTATTTCTTTGTAGCAATGTAAGAATGGCATTGAGATTGAGATTTCAACCATTCTTTGTCACAAATTGTTATAATTATGAGACAGTGAAGAGACTTTCGCAAATCGTTTTAACTTCCCATTCCATCCTGAAATTCCTCCCATAACTGTTCTGACAGGTAGCACCAGACTTTAACATTTCTACTGACAAGAGTTCCTTTCATCTCAAAACAACCTATTCCATAACTCCAGTTCAGATATCTCTCTCCTCCTCTTTCTTTCTGTCTCCTTCTCTCTCTCTCTCTTCCTCCACCTCTCTCTTTCCCCATCCCTAATATCCTCTAATGTATCTAACTAGAGGTTTCCACTTGGCTGTCTTATTGACCCATAATGACAAAAGATATTGCATGTGGTTGAGAGAGGTGAACAAAGAGGAAGAGCAGGTAAACAGGTATAAATTGGTGAAGATAAGAGAGATGGGATGAGATTTACGTGAAAAGAAAACCTGATGTGGGAGAGGAAAGAGAAGAAGTACTTTCATTTGACACTAAATAAATAATATTTTGGAGTCCATGAAGCTTTGGGTAGAAAATAAAAACTGTAGCAATTTCTTCCCCATGCATCTTTCTCCACTTGCCTGTAGTCCCAGCTACTTGAAAGGCAGAGACAGGGGGATTGCTTGAGCTGGGGAGGTCCAGGCTGCAGTGAGCCGTGATTGTGCCACTGCACCACTGTTTCCTTGGGTAAGTGTCATGCTCCTCTCCAAGGCTGGAGGAAAATGCAACCTGTATAGAACATTTTTGCTGAGACCAGCTCAGTTGGGGAGACCCTAACCCAGTGGTGCTAGAGGAATTAAAGACACACACAAGAAATATAGAGGTGTGGAGTGGGAAATCAGGGGTCTCACAGCCTTCAGAGCTGAGAGCCTCGAACAGAGATTTGCCCACGTATTTATTAACAGCAAGCCTGTGATAAGCATTGTTTCTATAGATTATAGATTAACTAAAAGTATTCCTTATGGGAAACAAAGGGATGGGCCAAAATAAAGGGATGGGTTTGGCTAGTTATCTGCAGCAGGAGCATGTCCTTAAGGCACAGATGTTCATGCTATTGTTTGTGGTTTAAGAATGCCTTTAAGTGGTTTTCCACCCTGGGTGGGTCAGGTGTTCCCTGCCCTCATTCCAGTAAACCCACAACCTTCCAGTGTGGGTGTCATGGCCATCATGAACATGTCACAGTGCTGCAGAGATTTTGTTTATGGCCAGTTGTGGGGCCAGTTTATGGCCAGATTTTGGGGGGCCTGTTCCCTACACATTTTAGAATGTCTGGGTGATATTTCTGTGTGACCATCTTGAGTGGGGAGAGAGGAAGGACTCAGCTGTGGCCTGGGATTCAGAGTTTGCTGAGTCATATAGTGTGAGATTTGAACTGACTAAAATCAGTTGTGTGGAAGAAGTTAGAAGTTCAACAAATTTCTTGGTAACACTGAACTTTTCTGAGAGTCTCAAAATATTTATTACCATTTTTTCAATATAAACATCGATAATAAGGGTCTCAGAATTTCTCGTCTCTCTGGAATGTAATGTTACAGGTAATTCCATATAGGCTAAATGACTCTCAAACTGAAGGCCCAGGGGTATAGATTTCAGCCTCAGAATCCCTGGGTTCTTTTGTCACTTTCACAAATAGTAATGGGTCGTTTCCCATCCCATTTTTCTTCCCTCCCAGAACTCCTCTCCTTGGTGACTCCAGAGGACAGCCTGAAACAACAAGAAAATTGCTTGGTTATATCTGTGACCTAGCAGAATGGCTGCACACATTTTAGACAGCAGAAACAATGCAAGAGATACAGATTGTAAAAATTTCTGTACATCATAAAACACTTAGAGCTATCATGTTAGGACAGGACTATGTAACTCTTGACCCATAGTCTGGAAAATATTTGTTACAAGAGATTATTATTTCTCAAGCTGAATACACAAAAAAATGGAAAAGAGGAAACCACAGTTCCAGAACATTTGTTCCTCAATGACAGGTCAACTCTTTCTTTGCAATTATGTCCTGATTCCCATATCTATGCAGATAATCCCAACCTGTATAGATTGTCCATAAATGAATGTTACCTGAACTCTGAAAGTCGTCAAATGTCCCACAACTTTTATCTTACATAACAAACAGAAAATAAATGGATATTTTCTACATCAGCTCTACTGCTTCTAGAGCTAATGTTCTGTGACTTTATTTTTAAAATCTGGACTAATGTTCTTCTCATCCAACCCAAGAAACTTAAGTAAAGAAAATTAATCTATTATACTAGGAGCAATGGTCACCATAAGGTAGGAAAATGTCAAAAATATGTCCATATTTTAGCAACTTCCCACACTTTGGACACATACTGAATTAGCACAAAAGTCATTTGATGGTCCAAAGAACTAACATTTGAATTTGGAAAATGTGGTCATAATAGCATAACTTGTATGCGTCAGTGAATGGGAATGGGGTTGTGGGAGGCATATTCAGATTCTGAGTAGGCTTCTGTCTCATACACCAACTTGCAGAAAAGTGGAAGTTGACGTATAAGAGAGATATGAGCCGGTTCAGATTCTGAACTCTCTGAAATGCTCTTGGTCATTTACAAGAAGCCCTTGATAATAAGCCTGGGTCTCTCTACCCTTCCATGGGGGAGATACTCCTCTCACCCATTGCTGGAAGCTTCAGACAAAGCCACCCATTTGACCCCTTTGAAATCATCTCTTGGAGTATTGTTCTTCTGCCTATGGGTTCTAAGGGCAAACAACAGTCTCAGGAACAATAGCAGGTGAGGAAGTGGTACATGAATTGAAGTGAGGAATTAAAGACATTTGTACAAACAACTGGGAGTTACAGTGACTTCATGTGAACTTTGCGGTAATACACTTTTCCAACTATAAGTATTAAATTATATATTCTCACTATAAATTGTATATTCTAATTTATGTAATTGCAGTGTTTGGAGAGACATTCTGATGGTCTACAATTGAAATCATCATATACTTTTATTATGGTGGGGAGGCGACAACCCAAAAATGTGGTACCATTCTTCCCTTGAGTTAATAAGCAAAAATGTTCCCAAATCCAAATATGTACTCAGACAGAAATGTATTTTCACCCTGTTTTACTTATCTCAAAGCAACACAAGAACCTTTTACAGACTAGGCATTTTCATTTTGTATGAGGGAAACCTGTTCAGGGTATCTATAGGACATATCCATAAAAAGTTGTGCAGCAGCGGGCACAAAGAACCCTGGAATTTAGCGTGTTCCCTCTCTGTGATCTTATGAGGGAGCCAAAAAGACAGCAAAAAAGGAAATTAGAGCTGACCTTGACTGGAGAGGCAGGTTCCATAATATACACAACCTGCAGGAATTATGATTAACACATGGTCGTAATGTCACCCAAAAAAGTGGACTTTCAGTCTCCTCAGGCTGTTTGTATGATGATCTCATACCTACAAAGTCCCTCTGCCCTTATCCTATCACAAAAGCAAATTTATAACCACTTCCTGGAGACAAGCCACCTTTCTTTTCATTGTCTAGCATGAAAAAATGATATCTAAGTCACTGAGTCACATAAGAGGCAACCTCCCTAGTAGGAAGAGAAATATCACAAGTATAAATGGCAAAAGAAACTTTTCAACCAGCAAGAGTTAAGGGGGCTCAGAATCAAACCTTTGCCTGAAAAATATTCTCTCTAGAGAGAAGTCTCAGTGGTCTTAGGCTAAGCTTAGAGGAAGAGAGGTCATGCACACACTTTGAAGAGACTGTTTCACTGAGACCAGAATTGAGCATGGGGTTAGCTATCTGGCACATAGACTATGGAACTGACTAGAGTTGCCAGCTTATGGCCAAAATAACCCAGAGGTGAAGGGCAAAGGATACTTACCTGGCCTTTCTAGATGGTCCATCTTTATCTCACTGTTTTTTTTGTCCTTATGCACAGTGTTATGCAGAGAATACCTGCATCTGATCAAGACTAAGACAAAGCATACTGCATCAGAGACTATCATCTGAAAACTCTCTCAAATATCCCCAGATTCCAAACAGTGTCCCATATCTTTATAGTGGGTATTACTATTGGTTCAGTCAGGGCCCAAGATACTTTCTTATGCTCCACAGGGATACTAGGAATGGACTTCTTAGTCTAGTTTTGTTCTGTGTCCTCCAAGTATTTAAATTGTATATAAGATTATAATTTCTAAGAACTCTAAGTCCTGGGTCATTGAGCCTTGGAGACCAGAGAAGAGCAAGCATTATTTTCTTGTTTCTCACATTATAATAGGTATCTTGCCCTCTCTTCATACGTTTATTATCTCACTATATTTCCCTGTGCCCTCAGGCCCACCATGACACTTACATTTCTTTATGTGCTGGTCTATCTCAAGTAAAAAGGGAGATAACATGGCAAAAAGAAAAAATACAAAAAGCACAGCAAACACAGCATAGAGCCAAGGAACACCATTTGGGAATAAACTGGCTCCTGGTTCAACCACCGCCATTGGGATGTGAGAGAGGACATGGAATTCTCTGCCCAGCTCTGCCATCTCCTAGGTGATTAAAGTGATGAAATCACAACTTCAGACACAATGGGAGTGCTGAAGATCTGGGTGGAAATTGGCTAAGCCTCATCCCATATGTGCCATATAGGAATGATAAATCTCAGGCAGTTTCCCTTCCACCACAGGTCTATTGAGCCTAAAACACTAGATCAGCAGGGTAGACCAGGAGGAAGGTAGGTTACTAGACAGATATTCAGAGTAAGCATCTCACTGCAAAAGAACCACATCTGTGTACAAAGGGAAGGGCCTGTTTCCCTAGACTTCTCAGCCCTAGAGCCAATCTTACTCAGCAAAGTGTTATCTAAGTTGAAGCACCAAGGAAAGCATATTTTCCTGAATAAAGACTTCAAGTTTTTTTCTCTAAAATTCCTGGCATTCCCTGTCTTAACCTGCTTATTCATGTCAGGAATATCTCCTGTGTATCATGAAACTATCTCCCCAAAACATGTGTCAACATGAAGGGAACAGTTTATTTTTCTTTTTATTTATTTATTTTTAAAAATGATACTTTAAGTTCTGGGATACATGTGCAGAATGTGCAGGTTTGTTACATAGTTATACATGTGCCATGGTGGTTTGCTACACCCATCATCCATCATCTACATTCAGTGTTTCTTCTAGTGCTATTCCTCCCCTTGCCCTTCTTCCTCTGACAAGCCCCAGTGTGTGACATTCCCCTCCCTGTGTCCATGTGTTCTCATTGTTCAACTCCCAGTTGTGAGTGAGAACATGCGGTGTTCAGTTTTCTGTTCCTGTGTTAGTTCGCTGAGAATGAGGGTTTCCAGCTTCATCCATGTCCCTGCAAAGCACATGAACTCATTCTTTTTTATGGCTGCATACTATTCCGTGGTGTATATGTGCCACGTTTTCTTTATCCAGTCTATCATTGATGGACATTTGGGTTGGCTCGAAGTCTTTGCTATTGTGAATAGTGCTGCAATAAACATATGTGTGTATGTGACTTTATAGTAGAATGATTTATAATCCTTTGGGTATACACCCAATAATGGGATTGCTGGGTCAAATGGTATTTCTGGTTCTAGATCCTTGAGGAATTGCCACACTGTCTTCTACAGTGGTTGAACTAATTTACACTCCTAATAACAGTGTAAAAGCGTTCCTATTTCTCCACATCCACTCCAGCATCTCTTGTTTCTTGACTTTTTAATGATCACCATTCTAACTGGCGTGGGATGGTATCTCATTGTGGTTTTGATTTGCATTTCTCTAATGACCAGTGATGATCTTTTTTTGGTATGTTTGTTGGCTGCATAAATGTCTTGTTTTGAGAAGTGTCTGCTAATATCCTTTGCCCACTTTTTGATGGGATTGTTTGTGTTTCTCTCATAAACTTGTTTAAGTTCCTCGTAGATTCTGGATATTGGCCCTTTGTCAGATGGATAGATTGCAAAAATTTTCTCCCATTCTGTAGGTTGCCTGTTCACTCTGATGGTAGTTTCTTTTGCTGTGCAAAAGCTCTTTAGTTTAATTAGATCCCATTTGTCAATTTTGGCTTTTGTTGCCATTGCTTCTGGTGTTTTAGTCATGAAGTCTTTGCCCGTGCTTATGTCCTGAATGGTATTGCCTAGGTTTCCTTCTAGGGTTTTTATGGTTTTAGGTCTTACATTTAAGTCTTTAATCCATCCTGAGATAATTTTTGTTTAAGGTGTAAGGAAGGGGTCCAGTTTTTGTTTCTGCATATGGCTAGCCAGTTTTCCCAACATCATTATTAAATAGTGAATCCTTTCCCCATTACTTGTTTTTGTCAGGTTTGTGGAAGATCAGATGGTTCTAGATGTGTGGTATTATTTCTGAGGCCTCTCTCCTGTTCCATTGGTCTATATATCTGTTTTGGTACCAGTACCATGCTATTTTGGTTACTGTAGCCTTGTAGCATAGTTTGAAGTCAGGTAGCATGATGCCTCCAGCTTTGCTCTTTTTGCTTAGGGTTGTCTTGGCTATACGGGCCCTCTTTTGGTTCCATATGAACTTTAAAGTAGTTTTTTTCTAATTCTGTGAAGAAAGTCAATAGTAGCTTGATGGGAATAGCATTACTTTAGAAGGTCTGGCCATTTTCACGATATTGATTCTTCCTATGCATGAGCATGGAATGTTTTTCCATTTGTTTGTGTCCTCTTTTCCTTTTTTAATTATTATTATTATTATACTTTAAGGTTTAGGGTACATGTGCACAATGTGCAGGTTAGTTACATGTGTATACATGTGCCACATTGGTGTGCTGCACCCATTAACTCATCATTTAGCATTAGGTATATCTCCTAATGCTATCCCTCCCCGCTCCCCCCACCCCACAACAGTCCCCAGTGTGTGATGTTCCCCTTCCTGTGTCCATGTGTTCTCATTGTTCAATTCCCACCTATGAGTGAGAACATGTGGTGTTTGGTTTTTTGTCCTTGCAATAGTTTGCTGAGAATGATGGTTTCCAGCTTCATCCATGTCCCTACAAAGGACATGAACTCGTCCTTTTTTATGGCTGCATAGTATTCCATGGTGTATATGTGCCACATTTTCTTAATCCAGTCTATCATTGTTGGACATTTGGGTTGGTTCCAAGTCTTTGCTATTGTGAATAGTGCCGCAATAAACATACGTGTGCATGTGTCTTTATA